>NC_140413.1:27757500-28382500 GCF_965140295.1 Lepidochelys olivacea
TGAATCATTGCTTGACTATTTTACTATTCTGTGGAACAGTCTGAACACCTGAAAAAAGCAAATGTAATCCCTATTATCTAGTCTTCAATACTTTTCATGGTTTCAGTTCCTTGATTTTTTTTTAAAGTAATGTTTTCATTGGCCACAGTCTATTAGTACATCTCATTTTTCTGTTAATGTTAAAGAGCCATGGTGCCAAACACAGCCTTGTCTCAAAGAAAGAGTTTATTTCTTCTAATGTTAAATAAGGAACTTTGCTCAAAGGGAAACAATATTAATCCCTTGAAGTTACTGGAGATAGCTTGTAAGGCAGCTTAAAGGGAGCCAGGAGTCTCGAGGCAGCCTCAAGGCTTCCCATGGGGAGTGGAGAGCCCAGGGTACAGCCTGGCTAGGAGCAGGGAGCTGGGCGGGTATCCCCCTTAGCTGCCAGAGGCTCCCAACACCCCACTCCACATGGGGAGTCCGGCAGCTGCAGGGAGATTGCAGCCAGGAGACTGAATGTGTCAGGGAGCAGAGAGCCTGGGGGGCGGCAGCCAGGCTCCTGGGAGCAGGGAACAGAGAGTCTGGGGGCAGCCATGCTCCTGGCGGGAAGCTGCATACAGAGCTGAGAGCTGGGGCTCTAAGCCCACACACACACTGCCTCTCTTAAATCAGTGGAAGTGCTCCTGGTGAGGGCGTGCACCACTGACAGAAGGAAGGTAGTGTGGACATGAAGTTGAACATAGGTTGATCTTTCTAGTGTAGAGATGCCCATACGCTCTCTCTGCTTCACTGAAGAGCTTCTCTATAGAATCTTCCCAAGTGCCCATCGTCCCTTCGGCTGCCTATCTTCCTAGTGGAATATTAAAGAAACAGCACACATCAACAGCTTCCCATGGAGGTCAATGGAAGCTGTACCCATTTACTGCATTGATGAATGTGTCCACCTGAGGCCAAAGGAGGAAACATATAACACAACATGTTTATAAAAGTTGTACCTAGTTAACCATGTGACCTATACCTGAATCCACAAAGAGAGACTTTGGCCTTGCAATGCTCAGCATTGCAAATTCTAACTTTTAGGAACCTAGAAAATCACAAACCCTGGCTCCCTGCCCAGTGCATGGGAAGAGATAGGCACTGTTTCACTGACTAGGCGTGAAACTGAAGCAGTTTAAGTTGAACAAGTGAAGCTTTATTTAACCCTGTGCACTGCTGTCCCTGCTGCTGAGTTGCTTCCAACCTAACTCTTTATTCCCTGTCCCATTGCTGTCCTGTCAATAACAGGCCCTTCAGGGAATATTGGCTCTCTGACTCCAGTTCCACTGACCATGATGCAGACTAAGAATGGGATCCACAAAAGCCAGCATGCTAGGTAGTCAATGGGAGTTGCCAAGGAAAGGAGTATGTCCTAAACTCTGCCCTGCTCACAGAGTGACACACCTAAGTCCAGGCTGCGAGGAGATACCTATCTCTGCTTGAAGGCTGCTTAGGCACCTAAGCTGTTTCTTCCAAGAAACACTTGAGTGGGAGGGGGAGAGGAGATGGTGGCGACTCACATAACTTTTAGCCCTGTGGTTAGAGCACTCATCTGGAAAAATGGAGACCTGGCTTCAACTGACCCCTGTGCCTGACATGGAGAATGGATCTGAAGAGGAATCCTGTGAGATGGGAGATCCTGATCACTGGACTATGCATATTTTGAAGCTGGTCTCCCTCAGTCTCTCCTTTTGACACCATTCGACTTTGTGCAACAACTTAAAGAGTCATTAGGCCAGAGTGAGAGTGAGAATGACTCTATGGCATGGTGGTTTGTGCATCCTCCTGGAGGTGGGAGACTCAGGATTCAGTCCCTAAGCTCTAAGGCAGTAGTTCTCAAACTTTTGTACTGGTGATCTCTTTCACATAGCAAGCCTCTGAGTGTGACCCCCCCCCTTATAAATATATAAAAAAGTGTTTTTAATTTAACACCATTATAAATACTGGGGGCAAAGCGGGGTTTGGGGTGGAGGCTGACAGCTCATGAACCCCCCCATGTAATAACCTCGCAACCCCCTGAGGGGTCCCGACCCCCTGTTTGAGAACCCGTGCTCTAAGGGCTCTTTAATTATTTCTCTAAAGTGGAACAGCTTCAGCAATAAAGATTGAGGACTCCATAACAGAAAATCCAATAGCTCAATGGTTAGGGCCCTGATCTGAGAGGAAGGAGACTCTGGTGCAAATCTTCTCTGTATCAAGCAGAGAGGGAAACTGAATATGGGTCTTCCACATTGCAGATAAGTACTCTAATCACTGGGCTAAAAGTGATAAGGGAAGCACTTTGGCCCAGATCCACAAAGCTACTTAGGTCCCTACAGCCAAGACTAAATCTGAGATTAGGTGCCTAAATCGCAGTTTTGGCTTCACTGAGATTCACAAAACTCCTGCGGAACCCTGTAAGCACCTATACTCACTCAGTGCCTAAGTTTTGAGGAGGAAAGTTTTCTTGGTGCCTAAATTTCTGACTCTGGACATGCACACTGCTGCCTCATTCTGGGTATCCAGACATCACTCACCCAAGCCACCACACACTTCACAAACTGGAGAAAGATAAGCACTCGTCTACCTTAGTTGCACACAGGGCCCGATCCAGAGGGCCACCTACTTGCTCAGGTCCCATTCAAAATCCGGCCAGAGGATTTGGTGCCTACCTTATAACTTTTAGCCTCCTGCTTAAAGAAATCACTTGGAAGGTAGGAGACCCAGATTCAATTCCCACCTCTGCCAAAGGCGGGAAAAGAGGGCTCCCACATCTCTCTGGAGAGTGCTCTAACTACTGAGTTATGCGATATTCTGATGTGGGGCTCCCTCAGTCTCTCTTGCTGAAGCTTTTCCCCTGTGGATAAATAATGACTAGATTGGGGGACTGGATCCTGGCTCTCCCACCTCCGAGGTGGGTGCCCAAACCACTGGACTACAAAATCATTCAAACTCTCTCTGACCCAATGACTATTTAAATATTTATCCTCAGTAGAACAGTCACTAGACCACAGAGAGAGGGAGGAGTTTGGGGTGGGAGGGATTCATGAGATAGGTGCCCAGACTCCTAGAGTGAGGCAATGTGCACATGCCCAGAGGCAAAAACGTAAGTGTCTAAAGAACTTTTAAGAACAACAGAGAGGTCATACTGGGTCAGACCAAAGGTCCATCTAGCCCAGTATCCTATCTTCTGACAGTGGCCAATGCCAGGTACCTCAGAGGGAATGAACAGAACAGGTAATCATCAAGTGATCCATTCTCTGTCGCTCATTCCCAGGTTCCAGCAAACAGAGGCTATCCCTGCCCATCCTCGCTAATAGCCATTGATGGATCTATTCTCCATGAATTTATCTAGTTCTTTTTTGACCCGTGTTATAGTCTTGGCCTTCACAATATCTTCTGGCAATGAGTTCCACAGGTTGTGCGTTGTGTGAAGAAATACTTCCTTTTGTTTGTTTTAAACCTGCTGCCTATTAATTTCATTTGGTGAACCCTAGTTCTTGTGTTATGAGAAGGAGTAAATAACACTTCCTTATTTACTTTCTCCACACCAGTCATGATTTTATAGACCTCTATCATATCCCCCCTTAGTTGATCTCTTTTCCAAGCTGAAAAATCCCAGTCTTATTAATCTCTCCTCATATGGAAGCTGTTCCATACCCCTAATAATTTTTGTTGCTCTTTTCTGAACCTTTTCCAATTCCAATATACCTTTTTTGAGATGGGGTGACCACATCTGCATGCAGTATTTAAGATGTGGGGTACTATGGATTTCAATAGAGGCAGTATGATATTTTCTGTCTTATTATCTATCCCTTTGTTAATCATTCCCAACATTCTGTTCACTTTTTTTGACTGCTGCTGCACAGTGAGTGGATGTTTTCAGAGAACTATCCACAATGACTCCAAAATCTCTTTATTGAGTGGTAACAGCTAATTTAGACACCATTTTATATGTATAGTTGGGATTATGTTTTTTTAATTTGCATTTATCAACACTGAATTTCATCTGCCATTTTGTTGCCCAGTCACCCAGTTTTGAGAGATTCCTTTGTAGCTCTTCGCAGTTTGCCTGGGACATAATTATCGTGAGCAGTTTTGTACCATCTGCAAATTTTGCTACCTTGCTGTTTACCCCTTTCTCCAGATCATTTGTAAATATGTTGAATAGGACTGGTCCCAGTACAGACCCCTGGGGGACACTTCTATTTACCTCTCACCATTCTGAAAACTGATAATTTATTCCTACTCTTTGTTTCCTATCTTTTAATCAATTACCAATCCAGGAGAGAACCTTCCCTCTTATCCCATGACAGCTTACTTTGCTTAAGAGCCTTTGGTGAGGGACGTTGTCAAAGGCTTTCTGAAAATCTAAGTACACTATATGCACTGGATCCCCCTTGTCCACATGCTTGTTGACCCCCTCAAAGAATTCTAGCAGATTGGTGAGGCATGATTTCCCTTTACAAAAACCATGTTGACTCTTCCCCAAAAATTTATGTTCATCTATGTGTCTGACAATTTTGTTCTTTACTATAGTTTCAACCAGTGTCCCTGGTACTGAAGTCAGGCTTACCGGCCTGTAATTGGTGGGATCACCTTTGGAGTCCTTTTTAAAACTGGCATCACATTAGCTATCCTCCAGTCATTTGGTACAGAAGCTGATTTAAATGATACGTTATGGACTACAGTTAGTAGTTCTGTAATTTCATATTTGAGTTCTCTCAGAGCTCTTGGGTGAACACCATCTGGTCCTGGTGATTTATTACTGTTGAGTTTATCAATTTGTTCCAAAACCTCCTCTAATTACACCTCAATCTGGGACAGTTCCTCAGATTTGTCACCTAAAAACAATGGCTCAGGTTTGGGAATCACATCCTCAGCTGTGAAGACCGATGCAAAGAATTCATTTAGTTTCTCCACAATGGCCTTATTGTCCTTGAATGCTTCTTCAGCATCTCAATCATCCAGTGGCCCCACTGGTTGTTTAGGAGGCTTCCTGCTTCTGATGTACTTAAATTTTTTTTTGCTATTACTTTTTGAGTCTTTGGCTAGCTGTACTTCAAATTCTTTTTTGGCCTTTCTAATTATATTTTTAGACTTCATTTGCCAGAGTTTATGCTCCTTTCTATTTTCCTCACTAGGATTTAACTTCCACTTTTTAAAGAATGACTTTTTGCCTCTCACTGCTTCTTTTGCTTTGTTGTTTAGCCACGGTTGCACTTTTTTCGTTCTCTTACTATGTTTTTTAATTTGGTGTATACATTTAAGTTGAGCCTCTATTATGTTGTCTTTAAAAAGTTTCCATGCAGCTTGCTGGGATTTCACTTTTGGTGCTGTACCTTTTAATTTCTGTTTCATTAACTTCCTCATTTTTGTGTAGTTCCCCTTTCTGAAATTAAATGCTCCAGCCAAAATTTAAGCACCAAGGGAGTTTCAGCACTTACAGCGTTAGTCAGCAGCTAGGTGGGAGTGTTGTGGATTGCAGTGTCCCCAAATCTGGGATTTAGACTACATCTCAGATTTAGGTGCCTCTAGTGCTTAGAGAATGGTTAGCCACCAAAATCAAGCTGAGTCAGGAGAATGTTAGCTGAGGAGTGATAGCAAAACTCAACAGTACCACTGTGCGTTGTCCTCAGCTTGATGCTATAGTGTCATGAAAGTCCCTGTGGGACAATTTGAAAAGCTTCAGATGCATGCCTTGAACTGCGGAACATTGAGAATCTACAACAAAAATTATATATCATATGTGGAACTGGATTTAAAAACCTGTATAAATCAATGCCTTTCAAAGTTAAAAATATCTCATCACCTGTGTAGTGCATGGTCTAGCACTAAAATAGCTAAGGGTTGCTTTGCTGCTAGTCTTTGAAGCTCTGTGCCTGTGGGTCGGTGTGTTTCTTGATGTTTGCATTTCCCTTCCTCCCCCATTTTTAACAGGCTTAGACAGGTTTTTAATATTACCTTTCAGCATGGAATCTCCTATACAAGTCTCAAAGTGTGGCAGTACAAAGGGAAATTACATTTCCCTTGTTAAAGACTGTAATTAAATTTAAAATGTTTCCGCACTTCTCATCCCAAGACTGCAAGAGTTACTGCCCCCAAAGTGGAATTTTCTGTTTTCAGGAAAACAGAGTAAAAGCAGGTTAGTTAGAAGTGGGGGTCTGCTTAAACAGGGACAACTGGGCAACAGCACTGAGCCTAAAAAAACTTCCATAGAAGTCACTGGAAAGACCCCATTGAGGACTAGACATTACATCAAGCCCATTCTGAGCAGCAGTGATTAGTGACAATGGGGTAGTCCTTTTAATTAGCAAGTAAGGTAGCATTTTAACAGCTGACATCCATACATTCTCTATTGAGGAATGATATTCTGTCCTGGTAAGGGGATGGACTAATTTGAGAGGTCTTTTCCATCTCTAGCTGGATCCGAATTAAAGAGTGACTGACTTGACTTATTAATGGGAGGGTTGGATAGAAAAGAAGACATGTTCCCCTTGTTAAATGTTTATGTTTTGACCTTGCCTGTACTGCTATCAAGTACGTTTACAAGAAGTCTCACATGCTGGATATACAAGTAGAGAAAAATGTGATGGTTTAAATGAGATGAAAAGCACTATAGTGCTTAATAATTTCATCCAAAGTCTTCTTTTTGTGCTGGCAAGGGACATTCATATAGTGAAAAACAACTAATGAATGCAAGATTCACAGAGGGTCTTATAATTCCATAAATATAGCCCATGGAAAGTCATATGCTTATTGCCCATTGGCACTAATTGACACTACCTATTCTAATACATCACATATAGGCAGAAGAACAGAACTCCTGTGAATGTCTGTTGTTTTAAAAAGTTGATATCTTCCTAAGAAAAGGCAATTACTTCTCCTGTTCTCTATAGTCTGGCTGATCTCTTGGTCTGGGATAAATGTCACAGGTTGTTTGTTCATACCTCCCCGTAAAAAGTACAGAATTTAATTTGTAAGAGCTTCCCCTGAAGTGTCTGACCTCAATATCAGGCAGAGAGGAAGGCAAGCTTTGAGTGTAGGAACATTTCCAAAGTACTTTCAAAATCCTCTATGAATTGTAACCCTTAAAATGTACAATGCTACAAAGTTCTCCAATGGCTGTACAAAATGGATGCTTATATACTAAAGATTTGTGTGTAAAAAAATATGTATTCTATTGTGTTCTTAGCAAGAACAGGCAGAGAGAATTTTTATTCATAGAGTCAGAGTATAAGGCCAGAAGGGACCATTAGATCATCTAGTCTGATCTAGTATATCTTAGGGCATTACATTTCACGTAGTTACCCTAGTACTGAGCCCAATAACTCCTCTATCCTAGCATTGGCCACACCAATGTTATACGAAGAGGTAAAAATAATCTCCTTACTTCTACTCACTACTTTCCTGCTTACACAGCATGGACTGCCAAAGTATTGCATTAAGAACTCATATTCAGTTGCTTGTGCACTGTGATCCCTAAATCAGAGTTAGTGGTTTCCAGGATATAGTCTCCCACTTTGTAGGTGTCAAGGTTCCTCCCCCACTCTGAACTCTAGGGTACAGATGTGGGGACCTGCATGAAAAACCTGCTAAGCTTATCTTTACCAGCTTAGGTCAAAACTTCCCCAAGGTACAAAATATTCCACCCGTTGTCCTTGGACTGGCCGCTACCACCACCAAACTAATACTGGTTACTGGGGAAGAGCTGTTTTGACGCGTCCTTCCCCCCAAAATACTTCCCAAAACCTTGCACCCCCCCTTTCCTGGGAAATGTTGGATAAAAAGCCTCACCAATTTGCATAGGTGACCACAGACCCAAACCCTTGGATCTGAGAACAATGAAAAAGCATTCAGTGTTTTACAAGAAGACTTTTAATAAAAAATAGAAGTAAATAGAAATAAAGAAATCCCCCCTGTAAAATCAGGATGGTAGATATCTTACAGGGTAATTAGATTCAAAAACATAGAGAACCCCTCTAGGCAAAACCTTAAGTTACAAAAAAGATACACAGACAGAAATAGTTATTCTATTCAGCACAATTCTTTTCTCAGCCATTTAAAGAAATCATAATCTAACACATACCTAGCTAGATTACTTACTAAAAGTTCTAAGACTCCATTCCTGGTCTATCCCCGGCAAAGACCCAGCATACAGACAGACACCGACCCTTTGTTTCTCTCCCTCCTCCCAGCTTTTGAAAGTATCTTGTCTCCTCATTGGTCATTTTGGTCAGGTGCCAGCGAGGTTACCTTTAGCTTCTTAACCCTTTACAGGTGAGAGGAACTTTCCCCTAGCCAGGAGGGATTTCAAAGGGGTTTACCCTTCCCTTTATATTTATGACAGTAGGTATGGCCTGCATTCTTTCTCCTAGATGCATAGACTTACATTTGGTTGCGTTAGAACAGGTATTTTAATGGGCCCAGTTTATCAAGTGATCCACATTACTCTGCAGGACAGCCCTGTGTCATCCACAAACTTTATTGTGTGTGATTTTTTAAATTTACTTCCAGTTTACTGATGAAAATACTAAATACTGTTGGGCTCCATACTGCTCCCTGAAGAATCCCATTAGAAATACCCACATTTGATGATGATTCCCCATCGATAATTTCTTTTTGAGCTTTGTCAGTTAACCAGTTCATAATTCAGTGAATGTGTGCTTTATTAATATTGTAGAGTGCTAATTTTTAATCAAAATGTCATGCAATGCTAAATCAAACACTTTACAAAAATCTAAGTACATTACATCTCTTCAGGTAGCATTATCAACCAGATTTGTAACCCTATCAGAGAATGAAATCAGATTTGACAAGATTTAACTACACTCAGAAACAAAACAATCCAAAACTTTAGAGCCTACAAGTCTACTCAGTCTTACTTCTTGTTCAGCCAATCGCCAAGGGATGATTTAGTGGGGGATGGATCCTGCTTTGAGCAGAGGGTTGGACTAGATGATTTCCTGAGGTCCCTTCCAACCCTGATAGTCTATGATTCTAAGGGGAGCTAGAGAACAGGACCACAAAGAGGGGAGTTTGAGAGGGAGATATAATAGAATTGCTGTGGTTAGGAAGGACCGCATCGCCACTACCAATACTACTCCTGTCTCCTCCACCTGTGCCTGTATCTAGACAGACAATCTAGCCAGGGATGCCTCCGCCCAGATCCTGGTGTGGATTTGCAGAGACTCTGGCCTGTATTTCCCACTCTCAGAAAGCCAGGCTGGGGAGGACCATACACTACCAGGAGGAAATGTAGGGTAGTGGTGGTTGGTGACTCTCTTCTGAGGGGGATGGAGGCACTCATCTGTCATCCTGACATGGCATCCCGGGAGGTATGCTGCCTGCCAGGGGCCTGTATCAGAGGTGTTACGGAGGGATTGTCAAGGATCATCCGGCCCTCTGACTACTACCCCATACTGCTCATCCATTTGGGCACTAAGGATACTGCGAGGTATGACCCTCAGCAGATCAGAAGTGACTACAGGGCTCCGGGAGTAAGGGTGAAGGAGTTGGGAGTGCAGGTGGTGTTCTCTTCAATCCTTCCAGTCAAGGCTAGGGGCTTCGGCAGAGACAGATGCAGCCTGGAGGTGAATGCCTGGCTGCAAGGATGGTGTCGCCAGGAGAGCTTCAGCTTTCTTGACCACAGGATGCTGTTCCAGGAAGAAGGACTGCTAAGCAGTGATGGGGGCCACCTATCGAGGAAGGGGAAGAGATATTTGGATACAGACTGGCTAATCTAGTGAGGAGGGCTTTAAACTAAGTTCAAAGGGGGCAGATGACCAAAGTCCACAGGTAAGTCAAAAACATGGAGACCTGGAAGACAGGTCGGAATTTGGGGGGAGCATGGGCTGTTATAGGAGGGATAAGAGAGAGACAAGACAGAACTGGGTGGGTGGGGAGATAAATCAATTCTACATTTGTAAGTTCAACTTTAATGGTAAAGAGATTGCACTACACTACTTGTATGAGGTGAATTGAAAAATACTATTTCTATTGTTTTTTACAGTGCAAATATTTGTAATAAAAATAAATATAAAGTGAGCACTGTAGACTGTATTCTGTGTTGTAGTTGAAATCAGTATATTTGAAAATGTAGAAAACATCCAAAAATATCTTTAAATAAATGGTATTCTATTATTGTTTAACAGTGTGATTAATCACACTTATTTTTTAAGCACTTGACCACCCTAATTTTTATCATCCAATGCCAAATCTATTTAGATCAATTTTGCCATTGACTTCAATGGGAACAATATGTAGCCTAATGGTTAGAGTGTGCCTCAAACATAAAAGCACAATATTAATACTAAGTATTATTAATCACAGCTTTACAAGCTAGACATTCACTGAACTATTGCTCCTTTGGCATTGGTTAAAAACAAGAAGTAGTATGGACACCCATGGTGGAAATGAGTACTAACAGCTGCTCATAGACAGAGAATGAACATTCTTTCCAAGAGGAAATTCCAACAGGATGCTCACAAGAAATGAGCCCTTCTTTGTACTTCTTTTTATAATTGCTGCAGTTTTTTGTTGTCTTATTTTTTCCCTTCTAATTTTAAAAGTGTGTTTGGGTGAGAGAGAGAAGGGTCTTCAGGAAGTATTTCAGTGAGGAGAGGGTAGTAGCCTTGCAGGACAGCTTAGGAAATAAGATCCACATATAAAGGGTGATGTGGAAGGAAAGAGATTGCTCAGATAAAAGCCACAATTTTGAATTGTTTTTGGAAAATGAAATCCCCCTTACAAATTGTTTGGGGTCAATCAAAATGTTTCATTTTGATTTTGAACTTTTTTATATTTTTTGATTATGTGTCAAAATGAGTTGAAATTTATTTTTTTATGTTAAAAAACTTTTGCAAAAATGTTGAAATGGGGCATTTCCATACTGTATTTTTCATTTTTTTTTCTAAAACAAAAGTTTAATTGAGGTTTATACAATTTTGTGAAAAAAAATTAGTTCTGTCAAAATGGCATTTCAAGTGGAAAATTGTTTCAACAATTTATTGATTGATCAAGCAACTCTACTATTGAGGCTGGCATTAGTGGAAAGTAGGGAGTTAAGTGTAACATGAGGAAGAAAAAAAGGAAGAGAGAATGGAATTAGCATGAGAGGATCAGAGTTATACAGAGCCAAGAAGGAGGAATATTTCAAAGGTCTAAACAGTTCATGTATAAATTTTTATGGCCTTAATCCAAAGATCACTGATGTCAATGGGACTCTTTTCCATTCGTTTTTCAGCCCTACATTTGTTAACGACAAGACAAATATATCTATACAATTGCGTAATTATTATAGTGGTCAAAAACTAGAAAAAATTCTAGTGACAATTTCATCAACACGATTCCATCCTCCCTTAACAAATTGTAATTTGATGTAATTAGGTAGGGAGTTTAAGTGATCAAGGAACAGGCTTAAGATGGTAGCTTCTTCATAATAAATACTGGCCAGGGTGCACAGGTGGGAACATGCTATACCACCTAGATGGGATGTAGAAGTTGTTGTGCTCCCTCTGTGTGCTGGAAAATTCTAAGATCTGCCTCCATTAGATAGGTTTTCCCCTGGACCCTACCTCTGGGATAGAACAGGATGGAGAGAACTGCCCTCATTGGACAGGTCTTTGTTCTAAAAAGGATCTGGGCTAAATAGTTTTAAAACCTCCACGGAGATAATTTTCAGAGTAACAGCCATGTTAGTCTGTATTCGCAAAAAGAAAAAGAGTACTTGTGGCACCTTAGAGACTAACCAATTTATTTGAGCATAAGCTTTCGTGAGCTCATAAATTGGTTAGTCTCTAAGGTGCCACAAGTACTCCTTTTCTTTGTGAGATAATTTTAGGTATCTTGGGATGTGCAGCACCTTCATGTTCTAAGAGTGAGTGTGTTTTAAGTGTGAAATGGCTTACAAGGAAAGCCTTTTGAAGTTACCTATTCCATTTGTGATATGGGTATTTCTGGCACACTGGCATACCATATAGTTTTCAATCTTTCATGTGAAGCACTGAGGCAGTACATTACCCTTGTGTGCATCTACTTGACATTCCAAAGATATTTTATTTTAAAGTCTATTTCCATCACATTGCACTATGTAACCTCATATTCAATGAAGAAAATGCAAATTTAACAATCAGTGCTTGTAGACATACGACTCAGGTATATTAAATTACTTGAGGGTAATTTGAGAACTTTGGATACTGTAATACAGTACATCAATATAATTAGTTTAATCCAGTGAACCTCATTAATAATACACAATAAGTAGTTCTCTAGCTTTTATGACTGCCTGGCATGTTCCAGGGTTTTGGTAACATTGCTGGAACTCTAATTTTGAATATAATTAAGCTTTCTGATGACTTCTCCAGATTCTAGGCCACCAGTTTTATAGAAACAAACAGTTGTCTAGCCCCTCTGAAACAGCAAATCTGAAATATGCATGTTTTGGTAATTCATTTGCAGGTATGTCAAAGATAATGACTCGATCAGCACATCTCTTTTTCTAAGGAGGACCTGGCTAAATAGCTAAAATTATCTCCCTTGATGTTTTAAACTACCTTGGGTAGCCCAGCTACTTGGTGTCCTCAGGGTGAGTTGCTGTGAAGTGGCTTACAAGGAAGGCATCCCCGGACTGTTGGTACAAATGAAACCTGAAGGATTCTTCTGCCTACATCAAGTTAATCAGACTCAAGAATGTGTTTGTTTACTTACTTGAAGTCAGGGTTATGTCAGCACATAGGGTGGCAGTCCATGGCAGAGTCTCAGAGCCCGGGCTAACAGACTCAGGCTCACAGGGCTCACACTGCTGTGCTAAAAATAGCTGTGTAGACGGTACAACTCCAGTTCAGGAGCTTAAGTTCTGGGTGGGCTTCAGGGCTTGAACTGTAACATCTACACAGCTACGTGTAATGCCACAGTGTAAGCCAGAGTATGTCGACCCAGGCTCCGAGACTTGCTGCCGCAAACTGCTGTTCACTGGGTTGATGTACCACTGGCTGGGCCTTGTGCATCATTGTATTTGCAACCGCCAACAGTCCAGAACATGGGATGTTCTAATGTAAAATATGACAAGACTATGTAGTGGAACTTTTCTCAAGTGATCAAATTTTTAAAAGTCAATTCTTTTGTTTTAAAAGGAGTTCAATATTTCACCCAATTTGTTTTTTCCCCTTTGAAGCAGTGAGAACCTCCTTAGAGTCCTATATTTTAAAATAAGAAGGAATCACTATGATTTACTCTCTGAACTCATGCATAACAATAGACCATAGAATTTCAGAGTGATTCTTGAAGTTGTGGGAATTCCTTCCCTGCTCCGTAAGTGAACAGCATCAAGCCCAATAACTTGTGATTGCATATCATTTAACAGGACAACCAATGCCAGTTTAAACACTCCTAATATAAAACTGTGGCTGCCTGCATATATACAGCATTGCATGCCCTGACCTCCTTCCAGTTTTGCTTCCAATATTTCCCTATTTTATTTATGTTCTGTGGTGGAGTGTGTATAATGTGAATTAGAACAGGCCAGCTTAGAAAGCATACAATTCTCATCCATTTTAAAAGGTTGAAGCCTTTTAGAGAAGAGCTCACTAGAGGGCAATTCTAATACACTGTGTAAATACATGTATTTGGTGGGATGACTGCACAAAGGAAGATTCTGGTAGAATGCTGAAATCAAGCCAGTGAACATGCATGACCCTTGATGCTGGGGTGGGTGTTCTAGAACACCAAGAGCAGAACAGCAGTAGTCTGAGCATCGCACACAAAGGTAAGACAGGCAGAAACGTGATAGATCAAGAGAGAAACTGCCCATAAGGAAAAAGACTGGGTATAGGGACAATAAAATAAACTAAAAGGAACAAAGAATCTCTTCAGGCAAGAAAGAGAAGAAACCCAAACTGAATTTTCCCCATAGATGATTTGTTGCTGAGAGCTAGCAGCAGAAAATGACGTCAGGAACAAACAAACAGCAGCAAAAGACAGGTGGTCAATAAGGCCATGAGAAGCTCAAGGTCAGGTTGATGACTAGATCTTGCTTAGATCTTAAAATATTTAGCATTTCTAAGAGTTACTTCATATGACAGCCTGAAACGCCTAAAGGATATCCAAGGTTACTCTGCAGCATTGTTAACTCCCTGGCTTGTCTTGAAATTTAAAGAAGGCAAGCCCTCTGAGACTAGGGCTGCAGCTCAAACACTTTGCAATTTGTCCTGGCTAATCTGCACCAAACAGCTCCACCATCAATAAGTGTTCTTTAGTAGCACACATTTCAGAGGCACCCTGAAGTGCATTCCTTTAAGATGCAATCCAGTCAAGCTACATTGACTGAGAATCAGGCTGCTGAAGACTGGCACAGAGAACACTCACGCCAGTTTAACAATAGTGTATAACAATGAAGCCTGTTCCTGCAGCACTGCAGAAAAAGAATACTGGGGCAAGAGAACAAGAACAGTACCCCATTACATTGTGTGCCTGCCTTGATTCCTCACCACAAAGAGGAGAGGAAATGGAATTCTTATTTTTTTGTTTTTCTTGCCTTATTTGCCCAGTAAGCACCCCTGCACAGAGGACAGGTCTGATCTATGCTGTACAAAATCTGGTGTATGTTTTATAGTAATAATAATGATAATTAATACACCATTTTATATTTTAAGGAATAATATGAAACAGTGGCTGGAAGTTAAAAACAGGCAAATTCAAAGGCACATATTTTTAACAGTAAGTGGGATTAACCACTGGAACTCCCAAGGATGCTCCCTCTCGAAGTCTTCAAATCAAAACCGGATGCCTTTCTGGAAGATATGTTTTAATCATATCCAAGGTACTGGGCTTAATACAGGAATAACTGTAATAAGTTCTATGGCCTGAGTTATACAGGCCAGACTGATTTAATTGGGGATTGGTCCTGCTTTGAGCAGGGGGTTGGACTTTAAATCAGCTACTGTACCCAATGACTGGAAGATAGCTAATGTAACACCAATATTTAAGAAGGGCTCTAGAGGTGATCCTGGCAATTACAGACCCGTAAGTCTAACGTCAGTACTGGGCAAATTAGTAGAAACAACAGTAAAGAATAAAATTGTCAGACACATAGAAGAACATAAATTGTTGCACAAAAGTCAACATGGTTTCTGTAAAAGGAGATCGTGTCTTACTAATCTATTAGAGTTCTTTGAGGAGGTCAACAAACATGTGGACAAGGGGGATCCAGTGAACACAGCGTAATTAGATTTCCAGAAAGCCTTTGACAAGGTTTCTCACCAAAGGCTCTTATGTAAATTAAGTTGTCATGGGATAAGAGGGAAGATCCTTTCATGGACTGAGAACTGGTTAAAAGACAGGGAACAAAGGGTAGGAATAAATGGTAAGTTTTCAGAATGGAGGGGGGTAACTAGTGGTGTTCCGCAAAGGTCAGTCCTCAGACCAATCCTATTCAACCGATTCATAAATGATCTGGAGAAAGGGATAAACAGTGAGGTGGCAAAGTTTGCAGATGATACTAAACTGCTCAAGATAGTTAAGACCAAAGCAGACTGTGAAGAACTTCCAAAAGATCCCACAAAACTAAGTGATTGGGCAACAAAATGGCAAATGAAATTTAATGTGGATAAATGTAAAGTAATACACATTGGAAAAAATAATCCCAACTATACATACAATATGATGGGGGCTAATTTAGCTACAACTAATCAGGAGAAAGATCTTAGAGTCACCGTGGATAGTTCTTTGAAGACATCCATGCAGTGCGCAGCAGCAGTCAAAAAAGCAATATGGCTAGTGGCCTCTGCTATGACTCAGGGAAGCATGCCAGGGTATGTGACTAGATCATATGACTAGACCATTTGATACAAAACTCCATCTTGTTACCTGTATTTTTCCACAAGCTGTGCTAAGGGCTTTGTTTGAAACAATGAGTTTTCCTCCACATGGCAGAAGCTATAAAAGGCCCCAGAAGCATCTCCATTTGGCCTCTTGCCTGCTCTGATCTCTGGACTATGGACTTATACTAATGGGAGCATTCTAACCAAGGGACTGAGGACCTTCCAACCATTTGAGAGCAACCAGAGACCTAACCAGTTAGCAGTTTATACCATCACTGCTTTAAGCCTAATCCAAGAACTTTGCAATTATTATATGTATTTGATTCCTTTAACCAATTTTATCTCTCACCTCTTTTTTTTTTATAAATAAACTTTTAGATATTAGACATTAAAGAATAGGCTGTAAGCATGTATTTGGGTAAGATCTGAAGTATTCATTAACTTGGTGGGTAATGCGTCCAATCCATTGGGATTGGTAGAACTTTTTACATGATGAACAAGATTTTCAATCATCTTTATCATATTTGACTTGGCTGTCTGGGAGGGAGCCAAAAGGCTGGGTTGCTTTAAGGGAACTGTGTTTTGGTTTCTGGGTAACCAGTAAGGTATTGTAGAAGCTGTTTTGTGGCTAGCTTGGTGGATCTAAGTATTAGAATAACCACTAGCTTTAGGGATTATCTGCCCCATTCTTTGCAGATTGCCCTAATTGAGCAAACCCAGTGTGGCCCTCCTGGGACCCTGGTCACACATTCATTTCAACGTGTGGTGCAAAGTGTTGAAATTTCACCTACAAAGCCCAATGCAGTTTGTGACCTACAAGATTACATTTCTCCCTTACTTCCACGCTTCAATCTCAGTGCTGAGATTTAAGCATCTGCAGGTTGGAGGTAGGGTATGTTTATGTCAAGTGCAGATACAGTCACTAATAGATATACTCTGCCTATATTTTATATGAAACCAAGATTTCTGTATTTCCCCCATGACACAGGTTAGATCTAGCACAATGCGGTCCTAGTCCATGACTGAGATTACTAAATGCTGTGATTATGCAAGCACAAAGTCATAAATACATAATAATAATAATACATTTGGGAGCTAGCCATGGTTTCAACTGCTCAAGATCAGCTGATTCAGATGGGGCGGGGCTGGACTGGACTGTAAGTTCAGCTCTCCATCTTCATTGAACTAATGGTTCCAAATTCATATTTTTTCCCCCAAGTTCACACTTTTTTTTTGCCCAGTGTTATTTATAACTTGATTCTATTAAGCTAAATATTATTCAGCAGGTGCTAAATGGTTCTCTGCTAGTAATATATTGAGAATTCAAGATGCATAAATTACAACACAAAGCCCATTTGTAAAAATAAGTTGTATATTTATGCTAATTAAAGTTGTGCAGTTAATTTCCCGCTATTAAAATTTACCCCTAAAATATTTTTAAAAGGCCAAGTAGCTGTCAAATTATAGCATGAAAAAGTGCATCAGCTGCTAAACACAATTAACAGTAAAAAAACAAACAAACGAACAACTAGATATGACAAAGAGGTTACTTTTCTCCAAACATCAATGTAATTGCAATTAAAAATAATATTTATATAGGCGCTTAACATCTGCAAAGCACTTTGAAGATGAAAACTAATTGCGCCTGTGAGGTAGATAAGTATTATTATAATCCACATTTAAAAGAAAGGGAAATGGAGGCAGATCGTTCTTTAACAGACTAACACACGGGCAGAATGTGTCAAAGCCAGGAATAGAACTCAGGAGTTCCTGGTGCTAATCAAATGAAAAAAAAATTGGAAAATTTATGAATTAAATGTATTGGGTGCAATCAACTGTACGGCCAATGAGTCATTGGTGCATGTGATAATTTGACTGCAGAGGGAGCAATGAGAGCCAAGTGCACAAAGTGTTAATCCAAAGGTGAAGCTGTTTTTAGTGTTTCTGACGTGAATAATGAGGCTACGAAGGGTTTGAATTCTATATTTGAATTCCATATTTTCAGCTTCTCAAACACTCTATTTTACTAATAACTTCAGAGATAATTATGTAGACAAACATCTAACTGACTAGGCTTTAATTCCATGTTCATCACTGTGTATTTAATCATCTCAAATATCTAAAAAAGGCTATAAAGATCTGTAGTGCCTGAATTATGTAGAATAAATTAATAACCAGGAACAAGCGAACAAAAAAAATTCTACAAGCTGCAGCCTTCATTGGGCTCATTAGGGACAGACTCTACCAGCTCATGCATCCAGTGCTTCAAGGACTACCAAAGAGTTACATCCTGGTTTAGCACTGCCTTTAGCCCAATATTAGAAGCATCAATGCACAGCACAAAGGGTTTGCTAAAATCAGGGCTGACTAAAACTCCGTCTGTAGACAAAGCCTCTTTTATGTTCTTGAAGCCTCTTTCACAGGCTTCAGTCCACATCACCTATGCTGGCTTGTCCTTTTTTGTAAGGTCTGTTATGGGGGGCAACAATGTCACTAAACCTCTTTACTGACCTCTGGTAATGGTTGGCAAGACTGATAAAGGATTGGACCTGCTTCATGGTTTGTGTGACAGGCCAATTCTGAATGGCTTCTACTTTTAAAGAATTGGGGCAAAGAAACCCATTTCCCACCCTCTGTCCTAAAATAAGGTAATCTGCAGCATCCATCTTGCATTTGGACACCTTGACAGTGAGGTTTGCTTCTCTAAGCCTCTGCAGTACAATTTCCATATGGATCAAGTGGTCTCACCAGGAGTCACTAAGGATACACAAGTTATCTACACAGGCCCTGGTGAAGGTCTGTAAACCCTGCAGCATCTCATTGACAAGCCTCTGAAAGGTAGCCCCTGAATGAATGAATCCAAAAGGTACAATCTTCAACTTATACAGGTCAGATTCTACTATAAAAGCTGACTTTTCCTGGGCAACAGCATCTAACTGAATTTACCAGTACCCACGAGTCAAATCCAGAGTGCTTACGTCAAGCAGTTTTCCACCTGGGTCCTGAGCATCACTGAAAACTCAGGTCCTAGATGCATAAAATAAGGCATTCAACATTAGAGGCCATTTTAGAATGTGGGCCAATAAGGTTTACCCACTTTTGTTAAGTATCGATGAAGCATGTTATCTGAATGCTGAGTATTTATTATTAATCAGTGTTATTAATTCAACACAAAGCACTCTGGAAAATTGAGCTGATAAAAACAAACTACAATGCATTGCCAACAGGCAAAAAACTCATTCTAGTCTGATTAAAAAAATTATTATCCCAAATAAAATAAGAGACTCTTGCCTCTACTTGTGGAAGGGATATATAGTCATATTATAGGTTTCAGAGTAACAGCCGTGTTAGTCTGTATTTGCAAAAAGAAAAGGAGTACTTGTGGCACCTTAGAGACTAACCAATTTATTTGAGTATAAGCTTTCGTGAGCTACAGCTCACTTCGTCGGATGCATACTGTGGAAACTGCAGAAGACATTATATACACAGAGACCATGAAACAATACCTCCTCCCACCCCACTCTCCTGCTGGTAATAGCTTATCTAAAGTGATCACTCTCCTTATAATGTGTATGATAATCAAGGTGGGCCATTTCCAGCACAAATACAGGTTTTCTCACCCTCCGCCCCCCTACACACAAACTCACTCTCCTGCTGGTAACAGCTCATCCAAAGTGACCACTCTCCCTACAATGTGCATGATAATCAAGGTGGGCCATTTCCAGCATAAATCCAAGTTTAACCAGAACGTCTGGGGGGGGGGGGGGGAGGAAAAAACAAGGGAAAATAGGCTACCTTGCATAATGACTTAGCCACTCCCAGTCTCTATTTAAGCCTAAATTAATAGTATCCAATTTGCAAATGAATTCCAATTCAGCAGTTTCTCGCTGGAGTCTGGATTTGAAGTTTTTTTGTTGTAAGATAGCGACCTTCATGTCTGTGATTGCGTGACCAGAGAGATTGAAGTGTTCTCCGACTGGTTTATGAATGTTATAATTCTTGACATCTGATTTGTGTCCATTTATTCTTTTATGTAGAGACTGTCCAGTTTGACCAATGTACATGGCAGAGGGGCATTGCTGGCACATGATGGCATATATCACATTGGTGGATGTGCAGGTGAACGAGCCTCTGATAGTGTGGCTGATGTTATTAGGCCCTGTGATGGTGTCCCCTGAATAGATATGATGGCACAGTTGGCAACGGGCTTTGTTGCAAGGATAATAAACAATGGTCACATAAACACCACCATATACCGGAAACCTACTGACCGCTATTCCTACCTACATGCCTCCAGCTTTCACCCTGACCACACCACACGATCCATCGTCTACAGCCAAGCTCTGCGATACAACCACATTTGCTCCAACCCCTCAGACAGAGACAAACACCTACAAGATCTCTATCAAGCATTCTTACAACTACAATACCCACCTGCGGAAGTGAAGAAAGCTTGATAGAGCCAGAAGAGTTCCCAGAAGTCACCTACTACAGGACAGGCCTCACAAAGAAAATAACAGAACACCACTAGCCGTCACCTTCAGCCCCCAACTAAAACCCCTCCAACGCATTATTAAGGATCTACAACCTATCCTGAAGGATGACCCAACACTCTCACAAATCTTGGGAGGCAGGCCAGTCCTTGCCTACAGACAGCCCCCCAACCTGAAGCAAATACTCACCAACAACCACATACCACACAACAGAACCACTAACCCAGGAAACTATCCTTGCAACAAAGCCCATTGCCAACTGTGCCCACATATCTATTCAGGGGACACCATCACCGGGCCTAATAACATCAGCCACACTATCAGAGGCTCGTTCACCTGCACATCCACCAATGTGATATATGCCATCATGCACATTGTAGGGAGAGTGGTTACTTTGGATAAGCCATTACCAGCAGGAGAGTGAGTTTGTGTGTGTGTGTGTTTGGGGGGGGAGGGGGAAGCGGGGTGAGAAAACCTGGATTTGTGCTGGAAATGGCCCACCTTGATTATCATACACATTATAAGGAGAGTGATCACTTTAGATAAGCTATTACCAGCAGGAGAGTGGGGTGGGAGGAGGTATTGTTTCATGGTCTCTGTGTATATAATGTCTTCTGCAGTTTCTACAGTATGCATCCGATGAAGTGAGCTGTAGCTCATGAAAGCTTATGCTCAAATAAATTGGTTAGTCTCTAAGGTGCCACAAGTACTCCTTTTCTTTTTGATAGTCATATTATGTTTGTTTTGAGCATGGATATGCAAGCATAGATTTGATATTTTATTCCTCCCCCCTTTCTATTACAACAGATATACTTCTTTTGTATTTCAGTGTAAAGCCTCTGTCTGATTACTATAAAACATATGTAGCAAATGCAGCCTAACTGTTTAGCCATCCACTCAAATATATATATATATATATATATATATATATATATATATATATATATATATATATATATATATATATATATATATATAGTTCTTGCACTTCAATAAGATAAATGTAAAGGACATGGCAAGCAAGTTGAGAAGAATATCACCAAACTCTTTACACTGGAAGCCTGGAGAAATATAAGTAAATGTTCATGAAGTGGGGGAAGAGGGGCATCAAATAGCGGAGAATGGCCCAAACCAACATATGAGATCTACACACCCTTGAGCGACAGGAAAAAGTTTGGATCGTATTAGTTACTCTGTGTGTTGGGCTCATCTTTGCTAAATACTAGCAGTTTAATCCTGGCTGCACTGAGTTAGTGGGAGTTTTGCCATTGTCCTCAATGAAGTCTGGGATAGAACAATTATTGCAGGTCAGGAGAGAGGTGTTTTGTCACAGCTGGATGTGGGACAGTTGCAGAGCTCCTGCCCACACTAGGCGTGGCTCAAGCCAGTGCTAAATTCTGTGAGGACTAAATTCGACACACACATACACTTTAATACTATGCAGGAATGTAGTTAGGTGTTTTTATTTATTTTAAATCAAATATTTGCTAAATTTTCTAATCATCCCCTAACCCAACCAGATATTTAGATCCTCAGCTGTTGTAAACCAGGCTATGCTGATTTATACCAAGTGTGGATGTGGCCCGAAGACAGATCCACTAAGGTACTTAGGTGCCTAAGTGACATTTTAGGCATGACGGATCGACAAATCTCCCACTTGGCTGCCACCTAACCCTGGGCCTAAACTTACTCAGCACTTAAGTTTCTTTCCTCTGAGCATCTGCTAGGCAACCAGCTGCCTATCTCCCTCCTGGGCATGAGCATTACTGCCTCATGATAGGTGTCCAGCTGCCTATCTCCCTCCAAAACCCCAGAATGATTCACAAACCAAGAAAGCTAAGTGTTTGGCTGCCCAAGTTGTATACATGGTCCTGATCTAGTAGGTGGCCTCTGAGCACACCTACCAGATCAGGCCTCTCACATAAGTTCACACAAACCCACTGTGTGTGTGTGTGGGGGGGGGGGGTTGGAGGGAGGAGGAGGAGGAGGACCTAAGCTACTAGGTCATTTTAATTCTTTTGCTGGCCCAAGTAATATTTTGGTATTCCATTGTTTAATTAAAGTGCAACAAGTTCAACAGGAGAGCTTGAGGGAGTCCCACATCAGAATATTCCATAGCCTAGTGCAGTGGTCCCCAAACTGCGGGGGGGTGCCCCACCCCCGAGGGGCACAGAGGAATGTTCGGGGGGGGCAGTGGGGCCCACGCCAGCCCCTACAGCAGGCAGGGAGGGAGCATCACCAAGCTGCGATCTGCCCCCAACCGCAGCTCTGGCCTCACTCCCTATCTGACCCCCAGGCCATTTCTGCCTCTAGTCCCAGCTCCTCCTCCATCCCCAATTCTGCCCCCAGCTCTGCCATCAGCCCAAGCTTCTCCGCTGAACAAGCCTTGTCTGTGCAGTAATGGAAGGGGGACACAGATTCCATTAGTGGTAAGGGGACGTGTGACTGGAAAAGTTTGGACACCACTGGCCTAGTGGCTAGGGCACTCACCTCAGTTGGAGTGGGAACTTGAGCCAAGGGGCACCCACATCTTGTGTGAGTACTCTACCCTCTGGGCTAAGAGTTGTAAGAGAGGTTCTTTTCTCGTCCCGCTCTGCCCCCCAGCTGTTTTGTTTTGGGTCCCACACAACTTAGGCAACCAAGTGCCTATTTTCCCTCAGTTCATGGATCAAGAGCACAACTAGTCCTCACCCTGCTGCCTGGATTTGGACACTTCTGTCTGAGAGAAGATCAGGGCTTAGCGCACACCCCTCTGGCCTGTGTCCCCCATTGGCCACCTTAGGCAGCTCCCTGCCTAGCATGCTGGCTTTATGGATAATGGTCTAGTTGTAGCTCTGTCTACACAGCCGTCAGCAGTGAACTTCCCAGCCCAGGTAAATGGAAATGATTTTGTGTGGCTCACCCTGGTGTTCTAAAATAGCTGTATGGACAGCGCTTTGGGGTTCCAAACCCAAACTCCAACTCAAACCACAAGCCGACTCCTTTCCTTAGGCTCCAGAGGCTGAGCTGCAACTTCAAACCACTGTCCACACAGCTATTTTTAGAGCACTTGTTGTGTCTCTCACAAGCCCAATTCTGTTCAGGCAGGCTGGGAGGCTTGCTGCCATGTGATGTGTACTCACACCCTAAGATGCCTATCTCTCCCCAGTCATTGAATAGGGAGAGTGCCTAGCTCAGGCTTTGTGGCTCGCACTGTTGTTCTTGTGGTTTTCTAGGTGCCCAATAGTTTCGCTCCGTGACACTAAGCCTTGCAACAACTAAGTCCCTTTGTGGTTCCCGCCCTTAGTGCTTTTATTCCATTTGACTTATTTAAAATTGTTGGAGCTGTGAGTCATCCTAATCTGCAATGCAGCAAGAGAGACTGTGGGCTGGTCTACACTGAAAATAGATGTCTCTCAGGGATGTGAACAATCCACTCCCGTGAGAGACGTAGCTATGCCAACCTCACCCTGGTGTAGACAGTGGTAGGCTGATGGAAGAATCATTCTATCAACCTGGCTACTGCTTCTCGGGGAGGTGGATTAAC
This sequence comes from Lepidochelys olivacea, assembly GCF_965140295.1. Taxonomy (NCBI): domain Eukaryota; kingdom Metazoa; phylum Chordata; order Testudines; family Cheloniidae; genus Lepidochelys; species Lepidochelys olivacea. The sequence goes on from NC_140413.1 coordinate 27,781,335, forward strand.
TACAGCAATGGGAGAAACCACTATATCATGATACTGAAAGGTGCTAATGGCTGTACACTGGTAAATCTTAAATCCAAGGACAATCACAGATCTCATTAAAGCCAATGGGTAGCAAGCACTCTTTGAGGCTCGGCAGAAGGAGCCATTGAACCTCTGTATGTAGTAAAAACAGATGCAGATACTGACAGGCCAAGGCAAGGGGCTACGTGGCAGGTTACAAGTAACCCAAATCAAGTTACAGGGTTTTCCAGGATTGCAGGTGCGCGGGGGGTGAGGGGGGTGGGGGAGATGGTTAGAATATTAATAGCAACATGTGGGTGTAACTTGGGAGAAAAAAAATAAGAATTACCCTGAGGGGCAGCAGAGAGGCTTATATTTGGGCACAAGATGTACTAGGGTGGCAGACTTGGGGATTTCTGACCAAGTAAACTGAATACCGCTGTTTGCTGGAAGATTCACAGAAGGATTTATGTGCTTAACTGCAAGTTTATGCTCTAAAATCCAAAAGTGAGATCCTTAAAACAACTCACACCACAGACACTCAAGTTCACACTGATAGACTCACCTAAATTTCTGCTGGTGGGCATGCACCACTGACACCCAGCATCTAGCTCACGCTGAAACCCCAGCAAGATCCTCAAGTTAGGTGTTCCCCTGCCAGGCCTGCTCTGGTAGGCATGCTTAGAGCAGACCTACCAGATCAGTCACTGCACAAAAACATAGCTGGTAATAATGCTACTGCCCCCTTTTATCCAACACCCCAGTAATTAGAGCACTTATCCAGGATGGTGGAGACTCTGGATTCAAATACTTTCTTTGCCTGATGTGTAATAGGGACTCAAACCCAGGCTCCCACCCCAGGTGAGTACTCCAGCCATCAGCTACAGAGATGTTCTCACTATATCTCCAACCCAATGAATATTTAAGTATTTAATACATAGTGGAACAGCTTGAACTGGAGAGACAGAGCCACCCAGCCCAAAATACCCTCCAGCTCAGTAATGAGAGCACTCTCCTGGGATATTTGAGACCTGGGTCCAAATCCCCACTTTACATCAAGCAGAAGGGGAGGATCTCCTACATGCTCTATACGCTGGAATAGAGGGAGAGATGGCAAACACTCCTCTCTCTCTTGCCCCCCCCCCCCAAAAAAAAAGAGAGAGAGAGGAAGGACTGACCTGGCTTTGGTGCCCAACTCCAGAAGACTGCTCATGGCTGTGACTCCCAGGCAGAAGGAAGTGCATTTCCTTAAGCACCTAGCTCCCTTTGAGGGGCAGGGCTCAGGACCCACCCACCCCTTAGCATTCCCTATTGGCCAGTTAGGTAGCTCCTTATTCATCTTACTCACTTCTGAGAGTCTAATTCTTAGGAGTCAAGGATCCTTATACAACGCAGAAGAGTCTAATTCAGGACTTTGCAACATCTAACCTTTAGGTACCCTGTCACCACATGGAATCCAATGCTGATTCTAAATCCCCACTTTGTGTACATTTCTTGTAAACGAGATTATATGAAGAATATACCTGACTCATATCAGGCATAAAAAAATTTCTTATTTTAATGAACACAGTGCTGGAAGGCCCTGAATTTTACCAAAGTACAACATCACAGTTCTCTGTCTAGAGTAAAATAAAATGTTTAACATGAAAATGTATTACTCTTAGTCCTGTTTTTGCACTAACACACAGACTCATCCGTCACTAGAAAAAATAAATCTCTCCACAACAACATAACAGAAGGATTACATTTCAGTGTACAGTATTTTTCTTGGCAAATAGCCAAAGGAAATATATTGAGTTACTGGTAATCAAAACTAAAAAAACCAAACAATTGGAAAGTTTTTTTCATGTCTAAATCTTAATATTTATAGCATCTCAGGCACTGAGCAAAGTGTACACAGGGAGGGATCATGTCAGCTTCTACTGAAATGTAGATATCTCTTGGGTGGAATGTGGTCGCTGTTTAATAGAGTATTATTAGCAACAGTACTCACACAGCTCAAAAACAATATATCTCCTGAAGCTGCAGAGGGAATTTAGCTTGGCAGAATGGAATTACCCAAACTATAAGATAACTTCACTTAAATATCCCATTGTGCTTTCTTTTATTTACCACAAGTGGTAAGGAGCCTCAGCATTCAGCTCATGTGGAAGACAGAACCTACATCAGCACAGCATTCTGTAATATCATGCTAAAATGATGGCTCAGGACCAACTCCGAGGAAAGATTGCTGCCAATTACTAATCTTCCAACACCACCTTCCTTAATTTCTGCCTACATATTGGAAGTCAGTGACCCAGCTCAATCTGACAAAGATCTGACGAAAAAAAAGAGCTCTTGCAAGATCACAGCACAAATACTATGGCTGTTGGGAGAGGAAAAGGAAAGATTGATCCCATTGATTTCAGTGGGAGGTGGGCATCTAAATACCTTAGGATATTTGGGCCTAAGCTGGTACGACAGACCAATGATGCACCCTCTGGCCAAGCATGGTATAGCCCCTGGGGTATAGCCCTAGCAGGGCTGTCAGCCTATTCTTGGTGCCCCAGAGTCTGAAAACACTTTCTTCAGTCCCAAGTCTATCAGGAGGTTGGTAGGGGAACCCAGACCCATCCATTCCACTGGGTTCCAGCCCAGGTCCCTTGACTAGATAAGCAGGATCAGGGTTCTAGAACTCTGACAGTACCCTGCGTTCCTTCCTACCTTCCCCTGGATCTCTCTGCAGGCTCTCCAGCCTGTCGTTCAGTTCATCCCCTTCTGGGCAATTGTGCCTGGGTGGCTCTTTAGTAGCTGGCTGGCAGGAGCGCCTTTCTCCAGCCTGCTCACTCCTCTAGTCCTCACCCTGCCCTTCTGTTTTCTGTGCTTTTGTCCTCCTAGCTGCTGTGAGGCTGCAAAATCAGCAGTGGTGGGCAGTGCCTGTATTAACTCTTTGGTTGCTGGGCTAGCATGTTGTGCATATACCCTGTAACACCCCTGTTTAAGCATCTGAATAGTTGCATCAAAATAATTTGGACTACTAATGATACTGCTTCAATACAGAAATAAAACCCTCTCTGACCTCACACCCCTCGTTGTCACCTATTACTCCACACTGGATCCCATATGGGGTATCAAATAACTACAACCAAATACTCAATGGAGAACCCATCCTGAAAAAAAAATTCCTGAACCCCCTCTTCCGGTCTTCAAAACAACCCCCGCCAACCTCTCCAACCTCATTAACAGAAGCAAGTTCTCCATAGACCAGGACACACCAACTCAACGCAGCACCAGACCCTGTCAGAATGGATACAAAACCTGCAGATATATCTCCACTGCCCAATACCGCCTCCCCTAAAAAAAACAAACAAACAAAAAAACCCACAGACTTTTTAAGATCCAGGAGTCCTACACCATGCCTATCAAAACATGTGGTGCATCTTATCTGGTGCACTAATGCCCCCAACAACAACCAGACAATCGCTAGGCTCTCGAATGAATTCACACAGGATAATGATAAAAGACAGAAACATCCTATCACCTGCAGGTGTACACTTTTCAGAACGCAATCACTGTATATCTGACCTACCAGTCCTCATCCTCAAAGGAAACCTGCACAACACTTTCAAAAGATGAGCCTGGAAGCTTAAATTCATAACTCTGCTAGACACTAAGTCTAGGTCTACACTAGAAACGTTACAGCAACACAGCTGTACCACTGCAGCTGCGTCGCTGTAAGGTCTCCTGTGTAGCTGCTCTATGCCAATGGGAGAGAACTCTCCAGCCAACATAGCACTGTCCACACCAGAGCTTCCTGTGGTGAAACATAGTTTGGTCAGGGGTGGGGGTTTTTTCACACTCCGACCGACAAGTTTTACAGACAAAAGTGCTAGTGTAGACATAGCCTCAAAATCATGGACTCAACATATGTTTTATTACAACTATCCGTAATCCACTAACCCCCTCTTTTTGTCCTCTGACTGCGGAGATGTTAACTGGCCATTACCTTGAATGGTCTCTTACAATACGTGCTAACTACTTATGGAAAGCAATCTTGCATTTCCACCTTGCATTTTGCTGTACACTTGGAGTACCTTTTGCAGACCAGAAGAAGCTTTGTGGCTTGAAAGCTTGTCTCTCTCACCAACAGAAGCTGGTCCGTTAAAAGATATTACCTCACCCACCCTGTCTGTCTAATACCCCTGGACTGACATGGCTAGAACTGGGCTGCATCCTGCTGAACTGGGGCAGACTTACAAAAAAAAAACAAAAAAACTAAAATGAGTTTGAAAAACCAAGATTTACTTCTAAGGAATGATGATGAGATGAAGATATACGCCTGATTTGCCCTCCACCCATATACACTTTTGTATTTCTTTTCTATTTAGGCTGTAAACTCTTCAGGGCAAGGACAGTCTCTTATTCTATATTTTTTTAGAGTTCCTCACAGAAATGGATGCTAATCTTCATTAGGTTCCCTAGTTGCTACCACAGCAAAAATAATTATATAGAAGCAAGCATTCTGGCCCACATGGCCTTCCAATTGTAAGGGGACTGTTGCCCCCTTACTAACATTCAGTGGGGGTGTTTTAGTTGCTAGGTCCCAGTACAAAAAGGGGAAAGTTCTAGGGGAAACCAGGACCCTGAGATTGATAGTCCCCAGGAACAATGGGGAGAACCCAATGCTCCAGGTCAGCCTGAATGACAGGGTGGGCAGGCTAATCACGGAGTCAGGAGACCAGGGAGGTCCCGTCCTCTGCGTGAGCTGGATTTGCCTCAGACAGAGTGGGGCCAAGCTGAAGAGAAAGCAGGGGCCCAAGCTGAGCTGGGGAGCAGAGCTGTGCCAGATCCAGAGGGACCAGAAAAGCAGCCCAGAGAGAGCAGACCCTGGTCTGGGAGCAGAGCTGCAGCCCCAAAGCCAGAGGCCCAGCCCAGAGAGAGCAGACTTGCCCTGGGAACAGAGCTGCAGGAACCAGAGCCAGAGGGGCCGGAAAAGCAGCCCACGAAGCAGGTCAGTGCCGGGAGAAGAGTCACAGAAGCAGCCTGCAGAGCAGAACTGTCCTGGGAGCAGAGCTGCAGCAACCAGAGGCAGAGGGGACAGAGAAGCAGCCCAGGGAGCTGGAGGCAGAGCAGCAGCAGCAGCAGTGCTGAGACAGAGTGGTGGAGCTGGGGCTGGAGCAGTCCGGAGCTGGGTGCGGTGAGCAGCTGGGGAGGCCGAGGGGGACCCTGGGCAGCGGGCCCAGCACAGGGAGACGCCTCAGCCAAGAGGCTCTGCAGGCCAGGCTTGGATCGTAACCCCGACAGGGCGGGGGCGACACTGGGCAGAAGGGTCCTACCACTTACAGCCTGAGAGCGTGTGGCCACCACCAGAGCGAGTGTCCAACCCACAGCATCCCTGCAGCACAGCCAGGGCCTGAGAAGGAGGCCTGGGACTTACGAGGTACAGACAGTGAACTGCCCTGACGTTCCAGAGACACTGTTTGTGATGTTCCCTGCCACAGAGCGGGTTGATGTGTTTCCTTTACCCTTTCCTGTTTTTCCTTATTCTGTTTAAAATTAATTGTTGATTAAATAACTTGCATTTGCTTTAACTTGTATATAATGGTCAGTGGGTCAGAGAAGTGCCCAGTGCAGAGAGAGTACCCTGGAGTGGGGACAACATAGCCCCTGTCCTAGGTGCCCACAGCAAACTTGGGTGTCGACCCCCCAGGAATCCTGGGCCCAGCCTTGTTGGGTTTACGACAGGAGAGTGGAAGGGGAGTCCTCAAGGGCAGGGAGGCCACTGGGTAAAGGAAGTGGGAGTGAGGAGTCAGATCCTTTCGCTAGCCCACTTCACCAAGGTAGTGCAGAAGCCAGGAAAGTTCCCCACGGTAGCGGGACTATTCCCCCGCTTACACAATCAAAAGGTATGCCAAATTCTGATTTTTGCATTAAGAACCATCTCATGATGCTACATGTATGTACAGAACCTAATACAAACAAAGCTCTAAAGGCCTCCAGGTACTACAGTAGTACAAATTATTATTATTATTATTTATTATTATTATTATTGGTTGTTGAGAAAATAAATTTCCAAGATGTAAAAGTATCACTGACTCACCAATATCATATTCTACTTTCTGATGTTTATAGTAAAGATCAGAACAGTAAAGAAGTATTTTTGGCTTATGACTGACTTTTTAGTGTGGTGCACAATGAAAAACATTAAAGAAACAATCCTTGTTGTTCCGAGACCAAAATACATCTATTCTGCTTAATAAACAAACAAAAAAATCATTCTACCCTGCAGAAGTATCCTTGGAAGGAAGCTATGTTGTGACCAAACAATGTCAGTCTGGTATATATCAAACTGAGTTTAGATTAATGGAGTGTAATAGCAATCCATTTTAATATAGATATGGATATCTTTAATGTAAAACAAGCAAAATGTGTCAATTTCTGGTAATAAGACAGCAATATTAAATCAGAACTTGTAGCAGATCTGTACACTTGATGATTATGAATTAGCCTTGAAATTCAAAGTCCTCAAGGACACTAGACCAATTTAATACTGTATAGGATTAGCTTTGTAAGACTGCATTGTAGAGGTCCTAAGGGTCTCATAGCTCACTAATTCCAAACCTTTAATACCCTCATTTCAAATTTCTTCAGAAACAATAATAGCACATTCTGATTTCAGAACCTATTTAAGGAAAATATAAATATAACAATTGCCAGTTTAGGATAAACCATGGTGAAACAGAATATACATAGAGAAGTAATTTTTCTGGCTCTGCAAGGAGTGGGAGAAAGGCCAGGAGGGGCTCTCTCGGTCTTCTAACACAGTGTAGGGGCCATGGAAAATAGCGGTCTTTGTGCTCTGAGTTTAAGTACTGCTGTAGTCTAGCACTTGCAGGAGTGTTAGGCTTCCCCATTATCAGACTAGAGTCAGAGCATTTTACACTCCCTGTGCACAGGGGTAAACAATCACACTAGGTGTGATATGTTTTAAATCAGATTGACACCATGTGGTAGTGCATCTAATATTTTAAAGTGGACTGTAGCAGGCTGCGGACCATAAGCGGGCTTCTCCCAGCTGGCCCATTTATATTAATCTTGCCTGAGTTTACCGAGACTGGCAACAAAGTTTTTCAAAGCAAACAGAACTCAAAATGACACCTTTATAATAAACTTATTTCCTCCCAGTCATCTCCTCTGGGGTACAATGGCTACACAGCAAAGAAAAAACTCATGGCTGGCCTCTGTTGGCCAACATGACTGTGTAGACTTCAGGGCTCAGGCTGGAAACTGAGCTTTGCGACCCTCCCACCTTGCAAGGTTCTAGATCACAGACTCCCGCCTGAGCCCGGAATGCTACACAGCAATGAAACAGCCCCGCAGCTGGCGCCCCATGAGTCAGTCGGCTGGCATGGACCAGTCGTGGATTTTTCTCTGCTGTGCAAGCATTGTACCTCATATAGACATACCCTAGGAGGCCAGGTCAAAACACTTCTTTCCTGGGCAAGGGGAGAAAGGACTAATCTGCAAGCAAGTAGTCCTTCTCCTGCTAGTGTCTCCCCCGTTATAAGGAAAAAACATAGATTAGATGCTGTCCTGCTTCCAAGACCTAGTCCTGGTTGGCTGGGACCCTTGTCCCATCATACACTACAAGACTCCTGGTCCTGGGCCCTTAAAGAAGCAGTAGCCGGTTTTCTTTCCCTCCTAACTATTATCCCAGGACCACCTTCTCTTTCACAGCATCTGCCTCTTCCATTCCCATGACCCTGGTCTGTTCCAAAACTCCTGGAAATGGGAAGCCATAAATAGCTTTAAAGAACCAGTACACTCCATTAGATGGACAAAAAGTATATCTTTTGGGGTATTCCTCATTTAAATTTGAAATGGACAAATATCATCTATGGCTTTAAAAATCTGCTCACAAACATGCAAAGGAAATTTTCTTTTTAGCTGTTATATACAACATTGTCAAGTTGCTAAAAGAATAGAACTCCTGGTCAAAGCAAAAAATTAAAATAGTTCAATAGTGTTTTATAAATAATACTTTATTAAGGGCCCAGTTTTGCAATCCTTACTCATGTGGAACAGCAGCAAAAATATCCTGCTCAGAGTCAAACTTCGTTTGTTTTTTAAATCATCTCTGGTACTTTTATGGCCTTCCTCACAATAGGATCTGAGCATCTCAGTCTTTAATTGTTTCTATCCTCAACATCCCTGAACAGTGTAGAAGTATTTCCATTTTTTCCAAACAGATGATACCCAACATTTTACTACCAGCTAATGGACATCTGGACCTTTCAGAAAATGCTGGGATCTTACTTTTCGTACTCTACACTTCAAGCGGTTAGTGTATTTTATAACAAAGAACCATTGCAATGCGGGGTCTAGTGACAAAAGGAGCTAAGAGTATGACTCCCAACTCAAGTAGACATGCTCACATTAGCACTCATTGAGCTAGCATACTAAAAACAGGACATAGCCACAGTAGCACAAGCACCGGGGCAAGCTAGCTGCCCAAATATGTGACTAGGGTCTCAGATGGGTGTGTAATCGGGGTGGCTAGCCTGTGCTCGTGCTGCTGTGGCTACATTATATTTTTAGCCCACTAGTTCGATGAAAGCTAGGGCTAATATATCTTCTTGAGCTGAGACTCAACCCCCAGCTCCAAGTGTAGACATATCCTACATTACAATGGTTCTTTGTTATAAAATACACTAACCTCACTGACAAACAGGACAGAAGCCTGTATCATGCAGTATCAACCGTCTTCATTTCAATATGAGTCTTTACCAAAATATATTACTCTGACAACCAAGTTTTATTATGGGTTTCAATTTAATATGGTTTACCCACAAAAAACTGCCATTCATATTGCTACACTGTAACCACTATAGCAACATTCCACAAGCATACTTTATTGTGTGATGAGTATGACAACTAATTTATATAGTTCCAACCACATGCTAGGTTCTTTACAGAGAAGATTCATACTGCTGTCTGTGTTAACATCTGGTATTTATTCTAAAGATATACAAAAGCTCCTTACAGGATTTACAATGCCATAAGGTGATTTCACTCTCTGCATCCTAGGTACTTATATGGCCCTCATTACCATCTGAGCACCTCACAAGTTTTAATGTATGTATCTTTAAGACCTCTGTGAGATAGGAAAGTGCTACTTACCCACATTTTAGAGATGGAAAATCGAGGCAAAGGGAGACAAAGTGACTTCTGGAAGGTCATACAGGAAGTATGGCAGAATAGTGGCATAACAGTGCAAGACTATCTTTCCTAGATATGTGTCCTTCCTTCTCCAACCCTCTACATTAAGGAAGAAGAAATTAAATCTATTTAGCCAGTCTTTGTTGGCACCAGACAGAGTTCAGAGAGTAAGTCTAGTTCCATTCCATTAGCTGCTTGTTGAGTGACTTTAGGCAAGTCATTTCTCTTGTTTGTATTTTGGTTCCTTCATACGTAAAGTGAGGGTAAAAATGTTAACCCACCATAATAATGTGCTTTGAAAAGGCTATTTAAAAGTTGTTCCACTGTTGGAGTTAGTTCATGGATGGTGGTGATGGATGGTGATATTCATGAGGTCAGATTCAGGGGTTCCCAAACTTGGTTCATGGCTTGTTCACGGTAAGCACCTGGCAGGCTGCAAGACACTTTGTTTACCTGAGCGTCCACATGTATGGCCATTCACAGCGGCCACGGTTTGCCATTGCTGGCCAATGGAAGCTGCAGGAAATGACGGTGTGGGCCAGGTCACTGCCTCCTGTAGCTCCCATTGGCTGAGAACGGCAAACCGTGGCCACTGGGAGCTGCGGACGCTCAGGTAAACAAAGCGTTTTGTGGCCTGCCAGGTGTTTACCCTGAACAAGCCATGAACCAAGTTTGGGAACCCCAGGATTAGATTAGATTAGAATAGAATAGTACTCCCTGCTGTCCTTGAACTCGATTACTTTAAGTTAACTTGTATTATTAAATACCAAGAGGAATATAAACATTTGTTTTTTTTCTGATAAATACTAGACGAAAACAATGTTCTGTTGCAAATATCTAAATTTGCTTGAAGAGGTATCTCTGAGATAGCCCATAGTGTGTCTTGAAGAGACATCGCCTTACAATTTTGGTGATATAGACAGTGTACACAATGGTCATATATTGCATTTGCACTAATGATACATAAACAATTTTGTACATAGTACCAAAGCTTGTTGCCAGCCTGACTCATCATTATTCCTAATGCACAAACTAATAAATATCTGTATTTGCTTGACCATAAGACTGCCAGAGCATCAGACATTAACATAGAGAAAGGTCAATATCTCTACTCTAGCTATATGGAAACATCTCTTGGTAAGACTGATGTAGGTAAAATACTTCTTTGGCATTTATTTCAAGAAATAGGAATAATAAGATGTAAAGGTATTGAGATGTGAAAATACTCATTTTCAAGTAATCTATTAACTAGAAAGCTTCATTTGAACCAGTTATTAGCAAGTTGAGAATGTTTTCTGCATTTCCTTAGAATATATGATACTGTAAAATGTCTCATTTTTGGTAGTAGACTAACAGCACAATTTTGGGCTGGCTGATACTTAACACTTTGCTTGATGGCCTTCTAAATCCTATGCTATATTTTGTAATATATAAATATGGCAGAACCCAAATTTTAATTTAAATATGATGATACATCTGTAAAATAAAGCTCAAGTTATATTTTATTTCACAGTAGCTCTACTTAGATACATATGTACATAGTTTAATCGGGTTCAGGGCTTCATTTGGATCGTAGTCTACCTAGTTTGGGCATTTCCCCCCATGTTTACCTGGCACATACTGCCAGGAAAACCCAATTGTCTTTTACCTCATCCCCACACAATGTAATGCAGATGATCCTCTTCTAGTTCTTTACCCATCCTGCATTTTGGTAGGAATTTCCAGAGTTATCGTCACCTCAATTGGTTATTGTGTACTCCACATAGAAGCCTCTCTTATATTAAAAACACAAGAGTTCCCCAAATTCATATATTTGAATTCTAAGTCAGTCCGTTATGCACTTGCTCATACTGAGTATGAGAAAAATTGTGTGTCATCAACCACATTTGAATGGTATCACAATCTCTCTCAGACCTATCCATAAACTGTGGCAAATCCTCCCTTCTTCCTCTTCCCATACCAAAGCATTGTATACCTGCAAGTCTTTTGGACTCCCACACGGAAGAATGTCATTGCTTCTGCTGCAGATTATTTGTATGTAGTCTGTGCGGCAATTAGAAACATTTCAGACTGTTACTTAGAACAGTCATTGATCCATTTAGTTTCCTTTTCAAGAATTTTCCCATCTTCAGTTCAATATAACATTTTAAACTATGCAAAGTTCAGGAGCTAGGAGCCAGGTTGACAGGGAAGAAGGTATTGCAAATCTATCAAATGCATGAGTACTCAACTGTCAGTCAGTATAGATTTTTGGAAACACCTACCATGCTCAGAAACATGTCACAATGATTAGAATAATCACTCCCATATTATTGTTGTGTAATCTCCTTTGCATAGTCACTCCCTTACCTGTAATTTGATTCCTAATTTCTAAAGATAGTAAAATGTAAATGCACTTTTTAAACAAAGTCATTTTATGAAAAAAAGAGACTTCTCCATTCCTACTGAAGGTTCTGGTATTCCATGACTGGTATCTAAAGTGATTCTTAAGTATAGGTTTGAGAACTTTTTTAGTATTACTAACTCCGAGCATCCAAAGATCATGAGTCAGGCCACAGAATACCATGAGATTGTCTTAAAAATTCATGGGGGCTGTTTTTTTTTAAAAAAACATTTAAGTTCTGTTTATTTGATTTTGGATGTTAAGCCTTTAGGGTTCACTGGGTGTCATATTTTAAAGTTTTTTTCCAGCAAACTCTGAAGGCTAGAAACTTTTAAAAAAGAAAAAAAAAAGCTAAGACTCCAGAAGCTGGGGCTTTAAGACAAACACTCAATATCACAAAGCTTTTAGGAGCTGGCATTGCTTTTTGGTGTTTTTTTCCCTTTGCTTGTTGTTTTACTGACCGAGTCCACCAATGCTAAGAATCTCAGTTAATACCACAAGGGAACAAGCAGCTGATCGACAGATCCCAGGGCTACTGTACCTTAGCTTTGATGAATGGGTATAGTTGCACACTAAGAAATATAATAATAAGAGTATGTTTCTAAAGCAACATGCATCCAGCAGAAAGAAAGTTTAAGACTTCTGGATGAAGATGTTGCTTTTATAAAAATATGACTAGCTGGGATGCTATATTGAAATCGGTTATGACTGAAGAACCACATATAATCCTTTTGGATTTTCTTTAAAAATGCTATTTTATGAAATAAAAGGAAAGGTTTCCAAGGACTGGTAGGGATCAGAACAGCATTCTCTCTAGCCATTTTAAAAGCACCTCTCTGCATAATCCTTCAAAAAATCCCAGGCTATAATCCTGTAAACACTTATGTGTACAATTTCATTTCATATGAATGAAGTTACTGGTGTGCATAAGTGTTTGGAGGATTTCCTTTTCATTGAGTCCAAGCATTTGTAGCCAAAGTCGCTCACTTACATTCCATTTCAGTTTATGGTCATACGCTGTGAAATAGATAAGGTTATAATTGCTGGATTAACACAACATTGATTGATAATGTTAAGAGCTGCCAAATCAGGAAGCTATTTGCAATGCATAACAACAACTTTATAGAACCTAGAAACTTATGAACAATGCTACATAAATGAATCCTAAATATTAAGAAATTCCACTAGCTGGTGTTCTTTATGTTAGCTATCAGAGAGATGCCACCTTTTAGACAATTCTCATAACAGGCAACACTGGATTCCTATGAAAGTGTCAGGAAGAATGGCCGGAGCACAGCCATTCTCCAGGCAACAGAGTGAGCACAGCTGGCCACTAGGGGGATGCCCAATTAGCTACACTGATTGGTTGGAAAAGTCAGCAGACAAGTGATTGGTTGGAAAAGTCAGCAGACAAGTTCTTAAGCCGAGCAGCAGCATTTTGGTAGCTGCTCAGAGCATTTGTCCACGGCTGTGATATCAAATGCTTGTTCCCAGCCCCGCTCCTGCTTTGGACTGAGACTAGTTCCTGTTTTACCTCACTCCACATACCCCAGCTCTGATTTCGGGCTTTGGCTCTGTCATCTGGATTCTGCCTCTGGCTCCAGCCACATCCCACTCTCTGACAGAGTGGGGGAAGGAAATCACATTGTGACCCTAAAGGAAGAAAATAAGAATCTGTGCGAAATCAATTCTGCTACAACACAATGGCTTTTTTGCACTTGTTTGTTGTATCTATTTGTGAAGAAACATTTTTCCCACGTACTACATAATATACTTAGGGAGCTACCAATAAGGCAAGATCATTTGTACAAGAATAAAAATTTGTAGATTAATTTCCAATCACTACTTGCACCCATATAGTACCTCAGATGTATGACAGCGGAGACCAGTGCTGTCTGGAAAGCAATAATTCCATTTTGAAAAACAAAAATATGAGGTTTCAGCATTTGTTTTTGTTCTGCATGGGATTGAAACTGTGACATTCTAATTTTGTGTGTGAAAAAATGAGATACAAAAAGACCCCAAAATAACCAATAGCCTGGTGATGAGGACACTTTACTCTGAATCAGGCAGAGCAGGGACTATAGCTTAGGTCTTTCATATCCCATGCGAGTACACTAACCACTGGGCTATAAAGTCAATTCTCCTGGTGGACCTGTTTCACTTTGTATATATCATTAAATATTAATTGAGCCAGACAGAGACTTGTTCTATAGCCCCTTCTCTCTACTGGGTCAATGACTGGCCTGTGATGGGTCTCTCTCTGTGACCTGAATTCCATCCTGGACCTGAGGAAACCTTCCCAACAAATGTTAAGCTTCCACAAAAAAGTTTCTGTTTTAATAAAACAGCATTTTCTGAAGGAAAACACATTTCATCAAAAAATCCCAACCAGTTTAAGCAAAAACCCTACTAATTTTTGCTTAAGTGAAGTGCTAACAACATTTCATGAAAAGAGTAGGAAACGTCTTCTGTTTATCATCTCTATTTTTACCTGGTTTGCAGTTCAAGGCAAGGGAAATCAGGAGTTCTCAGAGCATGGCAAATAGAATGTTCTCAATTCGAAAAGGGAGGATTATATTAATTAATGCATAAACAATTTCCATTCTGCAAGATGTTTGAAGTGCAAACCGCACTTAGTTTGGCAACTTGTTTGGAACCAGATGGTGAATATGATCAGCTGATTATAAGTGGGCTCTTTCAGTATAGAAAAGGCTACATTTGACTAAGTGGTAACTAAACATATTTTCTGTTGGCATTTCCAATTCCCTTATTAGCTTTCATACATAGATGCTCCCCAGCAAGAGAGATTTATCTGCAGAGCCTGTCCAAGAGTGCAATGCCCTTGAGAATGTATTACAACATTCTCACCATCAGTTTAAACAGAGCTCTCGGATTTTGATCATTGGACTGAATAATGAAATATTTGGGATTTGATAAACCTCAGGGGGCCTGATCCAATGAATAATGAAATCTATTGAAAGACTCCCACTAACTTCAGTGTAATTGGATCAAGCCCTAAATACTGGCCTTGTACGTCATACACCTGAACTGGTGCATAACAGTGGGTTATAGATCACGATAGATATTAGCCAGGATGGGCAGGGAGGGTGTCCCTAGCCTCTGTTTGCCAGAAACTGGGAATGTGCGATGGGGGATGGATCACTTGGTGATTACCTGTTCTGTTCATTCCCTCTGGAGCACCTGGCATTGGCCACTGTTGGAAGACAGGATACTGGGCTAGATGGAGCTTTGGTCTGACCCAGTATGGCCGGTCTTATGTTCTTATGATAATGCAAGGAATCCTATGGAAGGAAACCTCTGTACTCACATGTAGACCACTTGGCTTCCATGGTGCTGTGGGTTGGTGGATACAGGACAGAGTCAGTTTCTTCAAGATTAGGTCTATGCAAAAGTATTTCCAATAAAACTGAAAATCTCAGAATGCTGAGATACTCATTTCCCCCTCCCCAATTGTGCAACATTAGTGTTTTGTAGGGTTTTTTTAAGCCTGCATATTTTTGCAGATATTCTACTTGAAAAAAGTAGTATTTCTGAGTGGAAAATATCCATTTCACTTTCATGTTTAGCACAAGATCTGATATTGGAATTTTTATTCTGGTGAAGATAAATTTCAAGCAGCAGGATGTCCCAGAATAAAAATGAAAATTACCATCAAAATTTCCTATTTCCTCTCCTCACCAGAAATGCTATTTTTCCAAGTGCTATCAATTTTGGAATATATATCAGTCCAAAGCTCTACGTTCACCTGCTCATGAACCACACACACATCTCAACTATTCTGAATGTTCACACACCCATCACTCGTCTGCATGTTTCCAATCTTTATTCTATTTTATATTTTAATACAACATAAAAATCTATCCTTCCTGGTAATGAACTTCAGCAGAGCTCAAGGATTTCTTTGGCAAGTCAATTATTTATAAGAGGCCTAGAAACCCCAAGTATTACAAATATTAACAAGGTAGAAAGCAGATTATCTTTCCTAATGTTCCCTAAAGCATATGGTCATGGTGTCCACTCACCATTAGTGGTGCATCTTCCTGGCCAGGCCATAGAATCATAGAATATCAGGGTTGGAAGGGACCCCAGAAGGTCATCTAGTCCAACCCCCTGCTCGAAGCAGGACCAATTCCCAGTTAAATCATCCCAGCCAGGGCTTTGTCAAGTCTGACCTTAAAAACCTCTAAGGAAGGAGATTCTACCACCTCCCTAGGTAACGCATTCCAGTGTTTCACCACCCTCTTAGTGAAAAAGTTTTTCCTAATATCCAATCTAAACCTCCCCCACTGAAACTTGAGACCATTACTCCTCATTCTGTCATCTGCTACCATTGAGAACAGTCTAGAGCCATCCTCTTTGGAACCCCCTTTCAGGTAGTTGAAAACAGCTATCAAATCCCCCCTCATTCTTCTCTTCTGCAGTCTAAACAATCCCAGCTCCCTCAGCCTCTCCTCATAAGTCATGTGTTCCAGACCCCTAATCATTTTTGTTGCCCTTCGCTGGACTCTCTCCAATTTATCCACATCCTTCTTGTAGTGTGGGGCCCAAAACTGGACACAGTACTCCAGATGAGGCCTCACCAATGCCGAATAGAGGGGAACGATCACGTCCCTCGATCTGCTCGCTATGCCCCTACTTATACATCCCAAAATGCCATTGGCCTTCTTGGCAACAAGGGCACACTGCTGACTCATATCCAGCTTCTCGTCCACTGTCACCCCTAGGTCCTTTTCCGCAGAACTGCTGCCTAGCCATTCGGTCCCTAGTCTGTAGCTGTGCATTGGGTTCTTCCGTCCTAAGTGCAGGACCCTGCACTTATCCTTATTGAACCTCATCAGATTTCTTTTGGCCCAATCCTCCAATTTGTCTAGGTCCTTCTGTATCCTATCCCTCCCCTCCTGCGTATCTACCACTCCTCCCAGTTTAGTATCATCCGCAAATTTGCTGAGAGTGCAATCCACACCATCCTCCAGATCATTTATGAAGATATTGAACAAAACCGGCCCCAGGACCGACCCTTGGGGCACTCCACTTGATACCGGCTGCCAACTAGACATGGAGCCATTGATCACTACCCGTTGAGCCCGACAATCTAGCCAGCTTTCTACCCACCTTATAGTGCATCCTGAGAATTAGCTCTGCCAGGTGTTGCCCACCTTCTGGGAGTGTCTTCCCCTATCCTGTCTTGTCCAGTGGCCCCTCTCACTCCAGGAACTGCAGCCTTCTTTTTGTGACTGCCCTCCAGCAAGTCACACATTTTCCACTTCCAGGAGTATTAAAGTCCCACTAGACAAAATGGCAGTCTTCTCTTCACTACTCTGACCATGCCACTCTTCCAGTGGCTGGTTGGGGAACCTGGGCCTGCCCCCTACAGTGGATTCCAGTCCAGGGACCCTCTTTCTTGCAACAGTGGCCTGCTTGCTCCCAGACCATGTTGCTCTTCTCCTGGACTCCTTCCTACTTTGCAGTTCTATCTCCTGGCTCTTCCCGGTTTGTCAGCCTAAACTTCCCCCACTCAGTGAGTGACTGTTGACTACTCCCCTAAAGCTCCTTTCTGCTGTCTACTCTCTGGCTTTATGAAATCCGCCCCATTCCTGCCAAACTGAGCCTCTTCTCAATCAATTCCTTGCTCCCTGACTTCTCCTCCAGATGAAGCCTTTGGAGTTAATTGGCCCACCTGGCCAATTTAATCCCTTCCAGGTTATTGTGTGTGAGGTAGACATACCCTTAGAAACTAATCTAAATAAAAGTTCATGGCACTAACAAGACAAATAGCTCCACCCATTCCAAATGAAATAATTTCTTTTGTTACATTCCATTCTCTCTTCCTGGTGTGAGCGTGTTATCTAGTTAGACCTGGATTTACAAGTTAATTCACACATACAGGCCCCTTCTCTTACACAGAGCCCCACTGAAAGCAGTGGAGCTCTGTATGGTTTAGGGGGTTGACCACAAAGAGTAATTTGCTGGTCCCTTCCTGTCTTTAAAGCATTTAACACACCATTGGCATTATTCAAATAAAAATACGACCAAAGCTATAGTCATCTCTTATAATTTAATTGTATCTGACAAACACTATGATCTAAATTCAGCTCTGTGACACGGTGTAACTACTAAAGTTACTGCTGATGAACATACTACCACAAAGGTTTGACCCTGTCAATTAACCTGTTCTAGTCCATCTCTCTCACTTTGTGGGAGGGGGATAGGGAGGCTGTATATCTTACAATGGGAGAAGAGCCTGAATTAGTATGGTGTTCACAACTGAGTAGAGCACCCATTTCATTTTAAAGAGTCTTTTAGAATTTTCCATCACATAGCTGTAAGACTTTTGTCTTATAGAAATGCATCAGTGGTGTCTAATACATTAAAGACAATTGTGACATCCAACATAAGTTCTTCCTATCAATATTGCATGTCATAGAACAATTAAACTATAAAACTTAGCTGCAGACAAGTCTGCCTGCCTCCATCTTTTACAAAACTGACCCATATTTTTCTCGCTTGCCTGATAATTTATCCTCTGCTTAACAGACCATTTAGTTGTGATGTGCATATTGAGACAATGGTAAAATTATCAAAAGTCCCTATGTGACTTAGGAGCCTAACTCCCATTTTTAAAAGTGACTTTAGATACCTAAGTCTTATTGAAGTTTTACCTTAACGTACTGACTTGATAAATATGAATTACTAATAGTTGTATATAAAGGAAAAGAGAAAGGGCATAAGTCATCTAAAGGGCATAGTGAGAAATGATCAGTCTTCCCTTTTTATGCATTGTAACACCATTCTATAAAGAACAAAAGAGAATCAATGAACTTAAAGGGCACTTGAAACCAACAGAAGGAAATTTTGTACAGTGTTTGTAGCAGTCACTGTCAGTGGGCTATTTTAATAGTCCGGCCAGAGCAGGAAAAATACCACATGCATAGGTGAAGCTTAAGTAGCTTTGTGTTTATTATTTGCGGGGGAGACAGGTTGGGTTAGAGGCAGGGTTGTAAACAAAGATCAGTGCAAAAGGCAAATATAACAGTCTCCCTCTTCTTAAATATGAAGTAAAGCCGCATAGGCCACGATTTTCACAACCAGTTAGTGATTTTGGGTGTCCAGCTTGAGACTTTTAAAGGACCCTATTTGCAGAGACCAGCATTCAGCACTTTTTGATAATCAGGACCCTTGAAGGGCCCTCAACTTGGGCATCCAAACATTGAATACCCCCAAAATCACTAGTCCTCTTTGAAAGCATTAGCCAGGACTGAAGCAGAGGACACAAGCGTGACTCACTCCAGACATATTCTGAGGAAGGAAGCAGAAACCACCTTACTAGATTTTTTTCCCTCCCATCTCACAACCTCTTTCAAGAGACCTTACCTCATTGTCTCGGAGTCAAAGATTCCAGCTCTTATGTGATGCTGAAGGAATTAATTCATTGCAGCTGGACCAGCCCTGAAATCTTGCATTTGCGCTCAGAGTTAACTCTTTCCCTACCAACCTCTGGTTGGAGTTGTATACAACAAACCAAAATTGGGGATAGATTTTTAGAAAAGACCAAATAATTTCTAGATAATGTAATACAATCACCTGCAGAGGTCAGAAAATAATTTTCTAGTTAAGGATAATACAGCAACTGCAACACACATACGCGTGAGAGACCTACAGAAGTATGAAATATTGGGACTAGGGCCACAAAAGCATTTAGTAGTTGTATCACTCAACATTGCAGTGCCTAAATTTTAGATGCCCTGCCACCTCACTGGAATCCTCAACCCCAAATTAGATGCCGAAGTTCCATATACAATACATGGGTAGAGTTAGGTGCCTAGGCATGGAGTTCAGAGAAGTCATCAGGCTGAGTGGGGAGGCCACCAAGGACAGAGACGTAACCTAAGCCCTGCCCCTTAAAGTGTCAATCCTTTCTCACAAAAAAAGAGGAGACAGAATGACAATCCCATTGTAACTAATAGCGCAGTGGGCAGAGCACTCACCAGGAATGTGGGAAACCTGTTTTCAAATGTAGGGACCTGAGTCTCTTTACCTACCAGGTGAGCACTGCAACAACCAGACTATAGAATCAATTTCTTTCTTAATCATGAAGAACAAATATTCGCTCTCTAGCTAGTTATACAAAGTGGAACAGCTTCTGCAGAAGCCCCTCTCCAATGTATCCAGTAGCCTGGGCATTAGGGCACTCACTTCGAATGTGGGAGACCCAACTTGAACTCCCTGCTCCAAACCACAAAGAATGGAGATTGAAACCCAGGTCTCCCACAGCCCAGGGAAGCGCTCTAAATACTGGGTTATTGTGTGTTCTGGGATACATCTAGCCAGCCATTCCCCAAAATTCTAGATCTGGTCATCCTGACTGTCTTTTGTGCAGGACTTGAACCGGTAGGTATGGTCTGATAATGCCTACAGATTGAGCCCTGCTAGGAGGACAGGCAAGGAAACACTCAGTTCAAGAATAGTACTGAGGCCCGGGCTACAAGCAGCTTGGCATCAAGATCTAGGCAATTTTTCACTTCTCACTTCCCAAGGAAATGTAGGTACTTAGGTAAGTGACAGCTCATTGGGGTTTTAAGACGCAGTAGCAGTTAGGTGCCAGAGGCTGTAGGCCTTGGCTACGGCTGGGACTAATGTACCGGAGTAGATATTGTATGATTTGATGGTTTGATATTGTATCCTAACTTCAATGATAGTATGAATAAGCTATTTATATGCCTTTCTCTGTTCATATATCTAGAGCCTGGCAAAAATTCACAGGGATTTTTAATTGTCACTAGAATTATCTGCTGTACACACTACCGACTCATCCAGAGATAAACCTTGATCAGAATTCTCTCACATGGACTTCAGAAGGAAGGGAGAAAGTGTCAAGTGTAATAGTCTTAGAAACGAGACAGTTTTAATTCTGTTAAATCCTCGCTTGACTTGCCAGTTGTGTTCCTCCCCCGCAGATGTCCATAAATTGAATTAGCTCAGGTTTCTTGATATCACTCTTTTGCTTATCAAAGGCAGCATGACCCTTCTGTGAGGGTTAGAGCTTTCATATGATGACAGATTTTTAGGCCCTGATCTTACACCCACTTATACAGGTGCTTATCATTACACACATGAATAATCACATTAGTCCCATTGGGACTAATCACATGTGTAAGATCAAGTATGTGCAATCATCATTTTCTCAGTTAAGGTTTTGGTTGTATGCATTGGACATTATCTTTGATAAAGATAAACATTGGCAGTGAAGATGCATATCAAAGTCCGTGGCTTATTGCATGGGTGTACAAGGCCCTGTCGGGGTTTCCCCTCCCCACTCTGAACTCTGGGGTACAGATGTGGGGACCCGCATGAAAGACCCCCTAAGCTTATATTCTACCAATTTAGGTTAAAACTTCTTCAAGGTACAATTCCCTTCCTTGTCCTTGAACAGCATTTCTGCCACCACCAAGTGATTTACACAAAAATGCAATAAAACGGTCACTTGGAGTCCCTGTTCCCCCAAAATATTCCCCCAAGCTCCTTAACCCTCTTTCCTGGGAAGGCTTGAAGATCATATACCAACCAACTGGTTACAGTATGAGCACAGACCAAACCCCTTGGTTTTTAAGATGCTGAAAACCAATCAGGTTCTTAAAAGAATAATTTTATTTATTAAAAAAAATAAGGGAATCACATCTTCAAAATCAGGATAGAAAGTAAGTTTACAGGGCAATAAAAAGATTTAAAACAGAGGATTCCCCTCTAGGCTCAGCTTCAAAGTTACAAAAAAAACAGGAATAAAACTCTTAGCAAATGCAAGGGGACTGTTGCCCCCTTACTAACATTCAGTGGGGGTGTTTTGGTTGGTTAGCTCCCAGTACTAAAAGGGGAAAGGTCAATGGGAAACCAGGACCCTGAGACTGCCAAGGAACAATGGGGAGAGGCCAATGCTCCAGGTCAGCCTGAATGACAGGGTGAGCAGGCTAATCAGGGAGTCAGGGAGGTTCCGTCCCCCGTGTGAGCTGGATTTGCCTGGGTCAGACAGAGTGGGGCCAAGCTAAGGAGAAAGCAGGGGCTCAGGCTAAGCTGGGGAGCGGAGCTGTGCCAGATCCAGAGGGACCAGAAAAGCAGCCCAGAGAGAGCAGACCCTGTCCTGGGAGCAGAGCTGCAGCCCCAAAGCCAGAGGCACAGCCCAGAGAGAGCAGACTTGCCCTGGGAGCAGAGCTGCAGCAACCAGAGCCAGAGGGGCCGGAAAGGCAGCCCATGAAGCAGGTCAGTGCTGGGAGCAGAGTCACAGAAGCAGCCTGCAGAGCAGACTGTCCTGGGGGCAGAACTGCAGCAACCAGAGACAGAGGGCCAAAGAAGCAGACAAGGGAGCTGGAGGCAGAGCAGCAGCAGCAGTGCTGAGACAGAGTGGTGCAGCTGGGGCTGGAGCAGTCCGGAGCTGGGTGTGGTGAGCAGCTGGGGAGACCAAGGGGACCCGGGGCAGCAAACCCAGCACAGGGAGACGCCAGGCTTGGATCATAACCCTGACAGGGTGTGGGGGGCGACACTGGGAAGAAGCGTCCTACCACTTACAGCCTGAGAGCGTGTGGCCACCACCAGAGCAAGCGTCCAACCCACAGCATCCCTGCAGCAAAACCAGGGCCTGAGACTTACAAGGAACAGACAGTGAACTGCCCTGACATTCCAGAGACACTGTTTGTGATGTTCCCTGCCACAGAGCGGGTTGATGTGTTTTCTTTAACCTTTCCCATTTTTCCTTATTCTTTTTCAAATTAATTGTTGATTAAATAACTTGCATTTGCTTTAACTTGTATGTAATGGTCAGTGGGTCAGAGAAGTGCCCAGTGCAGAGAGAGTACCCCGGAGTGGGGACACCCTAGCCCCTGTCCTAGATAACCACAGCAGGGTTGGGGGTCTAGCCCCCCAGGAATCCTGGGCCCAGCATTGTTGGGTTTACGACAGGAGAGTGGAAGGGGAGTCCTCAAGGGCAGGGAGGCCACTGGGTAAAGGAAGTGGGAGCAAGGACTCAAATCCTTTCGCTAGTCCACTTCACCGGGGTAGTGCAGAAGCCAGGAAAGTTCCCCACAATAGCGGGACTATTCCCCCACTTACACATAGGAAAAATACAGAAGCTAAAACAAAAGTTAATTAATGCATTTCCTTGCCCTAACTTACAATTTTTATAATCTTAGATGCTCATTTCAGGAAATGTTTTTCCTGCCTGGTCTCTCTCTCTCTCTCTCTCTCCATCCAACAAAGAGCCCAACCCCCACAAGATTTGAAAGTATCTTCTTTTCCCATTGGTCCTTCTGGTCAGGTGCCACCTAGGTTAATTGAACTGATTAACCCCTTACAGGAAAGGCAATTCAGTACAGCTGCCCTTTGTATATTTATAACAGGCCCTAACAAATTATCTTTGCTTAGGGGAAAATAGGCTGTAGAGAAAACTTGTGCACTCAATCCTGTATTCTGTGAAGTCTCAGACCTAGAAGGGGCAATGGATGGGTTCATAGGTAAGAATCAGAGCTGGTCAGAAAACAGATTTTCCAGCCTGCAAACAATTTCAAAACATTGAAACATTTTTTTCATCCCAAATCAGGATGAAAAACAAAATTTCAACATTTTTAATTAAACCAAATTCTGATGAAAAACTGTTTGGCCTATTTTTCTTGTGATTATCTCTGGTTGGGATAGCTATGCCCAGTAAGGCAAGAAATAGTGTGATTTGCTTAAGGTAAACCTCATGTAGGGACAGTGCGGATCAGTACTCCTGTCCAGACTCTTGAACTAGTTTTACAAACACCCAAGCCAGCTGAATTTCATGATTTGGGGTGGGATTCACAAAGGTACATAGCTGCCTAACTCCCATATCCTTTAGCCCTACAAACTATTTGCATAGAATGAAGCCCGTTTACATGAGTTTGTTTGTTGCTTTGGAATTAGCTTCTTTCAGTAAGCTGCTGGATCTTGTTAGGTTGGAGCTCTTAGTCAATGCCATCAAATAGCATAGCCTCTTGTCTGTATAAGTAAGTTACATATTATGCTTTAGAATTTACTTGGGCCAGATCATGCTGCCATACAAGTAGAGCAGAATATTGCTACTAACTTGAGCAAGAGCAGGTTCAAGTCTTACAACTGAAGATGACTGATGTTTAATTGTGCTGACTTTTCCTTATAAAAAGGAACACAAGATTCCCAAGCTGAAAGAATGAATTTCAATAGCCATATGTTTTTAAACTGGGTTTCCATCATTTGCCATTTTATATACGTATATATACACCCACACTTTATCAGTGCAGTTGCAACTTGTGCATACAATCCATCAATAAAGTAATATCACAGTTGTTCAGCTGTTAAATTATGATCCACTGTGGATGGGTTAAAAAGCTATGTGGATTGTTATATATATATATAGTTTCCTACAGTGTTTATTTTAAATGAGTTATAGTGATGACTTTCTGGTTTGCAATTATTAGGGGTTTTTTTTTGGTTTTATTTTTTAGATTAAGCATTTTATCTTGCAGACTGCAGCCAAATAAATGTAATTTACACAAAAGCAACATATTATACTCACTAAATGCATATGGTTTCACATTTCCCAATCCAAGCACAATCCCAAGGGCCAACTAACAATACAGCATACTGATCAAAAGCAATTATTAGCACGTCTTCCCATTCAGTGATGCAAGATAGGTTCTGCAAACACACTAGGAAAAACAGTGCTGATGTTTAGTATTTATTTTTACCTATGTTTCATAATATGAAGTATGTAGGTCTATATGGTTGCATTTAGTAACCTAGACCAATTAAAGCAACAAGGTCAACCATATATGTTCTTGGCATAATCTGATTACTCTAATATTTCTCAGAATCATCATAAAGCTGGTGCTTTTCTGTTAGAAACTGATTCTGTAAGATGCTGACCTCCCCTTTACCACCCATGTCTCCCAGTGAAATCATTATTAAATTGTGCAATATGGACACAAAATTAGGAGGGCATATGGCTTACATGTGTATGATTTGGTCGCACCAAGTATTGATTAAAGCCATGTTAATCAGAGGGATGTGTTAGGTATTTTGCTTTTCTTGTGGTTAACAACCCAAGGCAGGCTCCATACCCATCAAAATGCTCTTGTAATGTAATTTAGCTGGCATAAAGTACTAACTAAAGAGGAAATTATACTGTATTCTGGAGCAGTGGTAGCCACTCCATAATTAGGGTTCAAACCACAGACACCAGCTTCCCCCTTACTTTGGGGGTGTTCAAACCCCACTCTGGCCGCACCCCGCCCAACTCCACCCCTTCCTCCAAGCCCCCACCCTTGCCCCACCTCTTCCCACCCCCCTCCACCTCAAGCCCACACCCCACCTCTTCCTGCCCCATTTTGCTCCCTCCCCTGAGAACACCCCATCTCCGCTCCTCCCCCCACCCCCAGAGCCTCCTACCACCACTGAACAGGTGATCTGCGGCAGATGGGAGATGCTGGGAGGGATGTGGCGGGGGGAAGCTGGCTGCCAGTGGTGCTAAGCACCCACTATTTTTTTTCCATTGGTGCTCCAGCCCTGAAGCACCCACAGAATTGGTGCCTAGGATTCAAACACGCCTGATTTTGAACACCTCCTACCATAATTTCTCCAAAATGAGTGCTATGTTTTTGGCAACCTTGCCTTCAAGGAATTGATGCAATGCAGCTTCTGATAAATGGGGAGAGGACAATGGGTTAACAGAGGAACAAAAATGGCGACCAGTGAAAAACCTCTAGCACTTAGGGCAGTGATGAAGCTCCTCCACTCCTGTCTGTTTCTAGCAAGTCTATCAATGGTTCCCCAGCTGTGTCCCAGGTTTTCAGCTCAACTACCACAGCTCTTCACCATGTTATTTTTGGGTGGCCACATTTTTGCTTGCCTTTAGGTGTCCATCTTATTGCTACTCTGGGGATGGAATCAGTTACCATCCTTCCTGGTGATGACGGTGCTCAGATCCTCTTGGCTGCACTGTGTCAATAGATCTTGGTTTGAGATTGTTCTGGGCCAAAAAATACAGAGGATTTCTCTGAGGCAGGTTGTATGGAATGAAGGCAGTTTGGATGTGTTATACTTTCTCATTCCCCAGCATTCTTCACTATAAAGTAGTGCTGAAAGTAGGCAGCTCTGATAAATCTTGAGTTGATGGGATGAAAAAGGGATGAATTTAAGGTGAGTTACCTGCAGTTGCACTAATAATTGTCAAACATTGTACATGCTTTGGAAACAAGTATGAACCCAACTTTCCATTTTAAGTTTGAGAAATGCAAATGAAGGTTGTAGAGTATGGCCTTGTCTGGACAGTTCACGGTAAGCTGAGCTATAAATCTACAGTGCACTAGCCAGCCAGGCATATGCAACTGGCTGAGTGGACCCTGCTACTCCACACTAACAGTTGCTTAATGTGATTTGAACTGCTCCACTTTAGGAGATGTCAAGGTTCCTTCCCCACTCTGAACTTTAGGGTACAGATGTGGGGATCTGCATGAAAAACCCCCTAAGCTTATTTTTACCAGCTTAGGTTAAAACTTCCCCAAGGATACAAACTACAATACAAACTATTTTACCTTTTGCCCTTGGACTTTATTGCTGCCACCACCAAGCATCTAACAAATATATAACAGGGAAAGAGCCTGCTTGGAAACGTCTTTCCCCCCAAAATCCTCCCAAACCCTACACCCCCTTTCCTGGGGAAGGTTTAATAAAAATCCTTACTAATTTGCATCAGTGAACACAGCCCAAACCCTTGGATCTTAAGAACAGGTTCTTAAGAGAAGAATTTTTATTGAAGAAAAAGTAAAAGAATCACCTCTGTAAAATCAGAATGGTAAATACCTTACAGGGTAATCAGATTAAAAACATAGAGAATCCCTCTAGGCAAAACCTTAAATTACAAAAAGACACAAAAACAGGAATATACATTCCATTCAGCACAGCTTATTTTATCAGCCATTTAAACAAAACAGAATCTAATGCATATCTAGCTAGATTACTTACTAAGTTCTAAGACTCCATTCGTTTTCTGTTCCTGTAAAAACAACATGCAGACAGAGAGAGCCTTTTGTTTCTCCCCTCCCCCCAACCCCGCTTTGAAAGTATCTTGTCTCCTCATTGGTAATTTTGGTCAGGTGCCAGCGAGGTTATCCTAGCTTCTTAAACCTTTACACATGAAAGGGTTCTTCCTCTGGCCAGGAGGGATTTTAAAGGTGTTTACCCTTCTCTTTATATTTATGAAAGGAGTACAGCAGAGTCCTTAGGGATATGTAGTGGACGGCAGGCTAGTACACTGTAGATTTACACCCCAGCTGGCTGTGCACTAACTCTCCATCTAGATGTGCCCTATATATGTCTGATCATCCATCTCTTTTACACTGGTGTAACTTCAATGACTTCACTTGAGTTAATCCTGATTTATACTGGCATTAATGAGATCAAAATCAAACTCTCTGGGGTCACTTCAGGAAAGTGACGCACCATACATCTTTGTCACCTGGATTTTTTGTGAGCTAAAGGTTTGAAGGTTCAGTTGGGGTAGTCACCTTCAAGTCTGGATACATATTTGAGCTATCTAAGTGCATGGGATCTGGAAAACCAAGCTGATGTATTGTGAGGGAGTCTCTCAAGAATAGGCTATCTGGTGATTTCTTGCTTTCAAATGGGCTCAAAATATTGTAACAACCACCCCGCTCCCCACTTTTTGCATTCCTCAAAAGCACAGAGTATGCAAAAATTAGTATGGAGGAAATGTAAGGAAAAAGTTACATGAACAGCTTCCATCTCTGTCTTTGTTACTTCCTACTCCACATCTTGGACCTGGCAAACTCCCCACTTTTCTATGCTTGCTGTTTCCTTTGGCTTTACTTCAAAGCCTGCTGAAGGCTGTTAAAAATACTCCTGTTATTTCAATGGGCTTTGGATCAAGTCCTCACTTTCCCAACCATCCTCCATGTCCCTCAAATTCCCCCACTAAACCTACTCCTTCACCTCATTTCTCACCACTGACCTCCACCTTCCTAGTCCTACCTCATTCTCAGATCAAAATGAAAACAAATGCAAATGAATTAAAACAAATGTCTGGAAGGTGCAAACTTTCTACATCATGTAATGTTAATCACAGTTGCCTACATTTTCAAAAGTGACTAATGACTTTGGCAGCCTGCATATTTAGGTGCCCAACTTAAGATATCTGGAAGGGTAACAATTCTGAGAAGTCTCCTTTGAGTTGTTTCAAACTAGGCATCTAAAAAATCCAAGTTCCCAAAACCATTAGTCACCTTTGAATTTTTTAGTCCATTAGCTTTGTTGTAATCCATGTGCTCTCTTTCTCTTCCTCTGTCTTTGTTGTCATCATTCCCCATATTGCTCTCACTTAGACTAGAGGTAATGAGCAAATGCACGGTCCTAATGCCTGCAGAAGACCCATACATATTACAATGGTGATTTCAGTGCCCAAAGCTGAATACACATGCAGCACAGGAACTCCCTGTGGGAGGTAACTGATTGATTTTGCTCTAAACTGCATTCCTCTTTGGTGATGGGATTGTAAATCTAACCCCCCCCCCAACATTATTTCGTTCACCTCTGCATGTCTGTAGCATACATTGCATCTCCAGATAGATGTGTGCCAGTGACTAATCACACCCCACTTGGGGACAGAAAGTCTTCAGAGCTACTGTATCCATACTACTTTCTTGAATGTCTAAAATGGTGATAGTTTTCAATTAGCCCTTGATTGCTGTTTTTCTAGTTAAATTAGGTACCCCATCATCTCTAGAATGACAAAAGTGAGGAAGAAAACTAACATATTTGGAATTGAGTATCCTTCTTTCATATTCACTGCAATAAAATTATATTGTTCATGGGGCTTTTCAAACTCTGGGTATTACCAAGTGCTTTACAAAATAATGAGTTAAACATTGGTAGTGCAGTAGCCCTGTAGGCAAACAGTGCTGCTATTATGTTTCAACAATAGTTCTCACACAGTCTTAGAATTAGAACCTGCTTTTGTGTTGAGAGTGTAAATGGCGAGGACACTGGGGTTATTCTCGACTCATTTTCTAAAGATCCATGGGCTCTTAGAATTTCCACTTTATTAGACCTAGGAAAAAAGAGGCAGAAGGTACAGGAGTGGTAGAAGAAACTACTATATGCAGCTTCATTCTGCTGCAATATAATACTAAATCTAGGCAGCCAAAGACTTTTGGCACTGTTCTGATTTCATAGAATCATAGGACTGGAAGGACCTTAAGAGGTCATTTAGTCCAGTCCCCTGCACACGTGGCAGAACTAAGTATTATCTAGACCAGTGGTTCTCAAACTTTTGTACTGGTGACCCCTTTCACACAGCAAGCCTCTGAGTATGCTCCCCCACCTTATAAATTAAAGCCATTTCTTTATATTTAACACTATTATAAATGCTGGAGGTAAAGTGGTGTTTGGGGTAGAGGCCGACAGCTCGCGACACCCCTACCCTCATGTAAATAACCTCATGACACCCTGAGGCATCCCAACCCCCAGTTGGAGAACCCTTGATCTAGACCATTCCTGACAGGTGTTTGTCTAACCTGCTCTTAAAAATCGCCCATGATGGAGATTCCACAACCTCTCTAGGCAATTTATTCCAGTGCTTAACCACCCTGACAGGAAGTTTTTCCTAATGTTAAACCTCAACCTCCCTTGCTGCAATTTAAGCCCATTTCTTCTTGTCCTATTCTCAGAGGTTAAGAAAAAAACATTTTTCTTCCTCTTCCTTGTAACAGTATTTTACATAATTGAAAACTGTTATCATGTCCCCTCTCAGTCTTCTCTTTTCCAGACTAAACAAACCCGTTTTTTTCAATCTTCCCTCAGAGGTCATGTTTTCTAGACCTTTAATCATTGTCGTTGCTCTTCTCTGGACTCTCAAATTTGTCCACATCCTTCCTGAAATGTGGCACCCTGACCTGGATACAATACTCTACCTGAGGCCTAATCAGTGTGGACTAGGGCAGAAGAATTACTTCTCATGTCTTGCTTACAACACTCCTGGTAATATATCCCAGAAGGATGTTTGCTTTTTTTGCAACAGTGTTACATTGTTGACTCATATTTAGCTTGTGATCCACTATACCCCCCAGATCCCTTTTGAAAGTACTCATTTCTAGGCAGTCATTTCCCATTTTGTATGTGTGTAACTGATTATTCCTTTATAAGTGGAGTACTTTGCATTTGTCCTTATTAAATTTCATCCTATTTACTTCAGTCCATTTCTACAGTTTCTCCAGATCATTTTCAATTTTAATCCTATCCTCCAAAGCACTTGCAATGGTGTAACATCGTTGGGCGGTGGAGCAAACAAACATTCTAGGATGTATTACCGTGATTGTTGTAAACAAGACACAAGAAGTAATTCTTCTTCTCTACTCTGTGCTGATTAAGCCTCAGGTGGAGTATTGTGTCCAGTTCTGGGCACCACATTTCAGGAAAGATGTGGACAAACTGAAGAAAGTCCAGAGAAGAGCAACAAAAATGCTTAAAGGTCTAGAAAACATAATTTATGAACAAGGATTGAAAAAAATGGGTTTGTTTAATCTGGAGCAAAGAAGACTGAGAGGTGACATGACAACAGTTTTGAAGTACATAAAAGGTTGTTAAAAGGAGGAGGGAGGAAATTGTTCTTCTTAACCTCTGAGGATAGGCAATGGGCTTATATTCTAGTAAGGGTGGTTTAGGCTGGACATCAGGGAAGACTTCCTGACTGTCAGAGTACTTAAACACTGGAATAAATTGCCTAGGAGGTTGTGGAGTCTCCATTGTGGGAGATTTTGAAGAGCAGGTTAAACAAACACCTGTCAGGAATGGTCTAGATAATACTTAGTCCTGCCATGAGTGCAGGGGCCTGTACTAGATGACCTCTCAAGGTCCCTTCTAGTCCTACAATTCTATGATCTATATTCTTTATCCGAAAAAGCAGAACCTATTACAGGAGTCCTCTGTATATGTAATTAGCTAGTTAAAAGATATTGGAGGCTCCTGTTGAATTTGATAGATGAGCTACAGCAACTTATTGTGGGTCCTGAGATGGGACCCTAGACAAATCTTGGTCCTTCAGCCTCATCCAAAAGTTCTACAGGTGAAGACTACTTCTAGCTTTATACTCCACATGTCTCTCCCTGTTTGCAGCAATCTGCAAGCTCTCAAAATCTTTCAGTCTGAAGTGGCAGAGCTGCTGCCATCGGATCATGTCATGAGCTAAGAGATCTCAGGTGTTGAGGTCAACATTGCAAGATTGGAAGTTGGCCTTGAAAGTGTCTTTGCAGCATTTGCTTGGTCTGCCCTGTAGCCTATGTTAAATTTAAATTATGATTTGGGCCTCAATTAGACCAGAGTATATGGGAAAATTGACATTGCAAGTGTGAGAAAGAGAGATAAGTTGGAGAGTGTAAAATTGAAATTATGAAGGACAGGAGCCAAGCTTATGTTGTAGTTATAATTGGCTTGAGCAAAGTTTTTAATGAGTGTTTGAGAATTATCTATATTGATAGTATGGGAAGGATATTGGTGCAGACATTAATTTTAATAATGTACATAATTTATGTAAAGGGACAATAAGAAGGTGGCAGAAATATAATTATGGTAAGTGTTGTTTACTGTTAATTAATATTGTAATGGATTATAAAAGGAGTGGCCTTGCTAAATTATTGATATGCTCCAATTAACATAAATATAATACTATTAGGTTCCAGGATTATAAGGCTGTACATCACTCAGTTGTCAGTGGACTGATCACCCACTGATATACTTGCACTCAGAGATGAAATAGTGTAATTGTAGTATTGTGTAAGTGGTAATTGCATGCCTTGTTGCTTAACAAATCATTCCTTTTTATTAAAAGTTTGGTTTTGTCATTCAAAGGGTCACCTATTAGCCCTCTACTACATAAATTTTCTGTAACCAACTTAAAGTCTTGAACCTGAAAACTATTGGTGTTAGTGCTCCCTTATGTTTAACAATTTAGGATTAAGTGGGAACATTTCAACATAAAGGTTACAGCCCCTAAAAATGAGTTCCAGTCTGCAATTTGCTATAAAAGTCAGTGTTCAGTATTCTACTGTCAGACTCACTGACCATATGACTGCACTATCTCATAGGAGCTCTCACTATAAAAGCTTGCCTGTGAAGTTGCAGCACTCAAAGATCTCAGTGTTTGACACCAAGTCTTGTCATTTAATTTCAATGATCCTCTATAGACATAATAGGTGGAATTGGTCCAAACATTTGATGTGGCGTTGAAAAGTAGTCCACATATCACAGCAATAGAGAAGTGGTGATGATGATGATGTATTGGTAAACATCAATTTTGTTTGCATTCTGATGCTGTGTTTATTCCAGAAATGATGCTGGCTGCACCAATGCATATAATAATGTTTTTGTCAATCACAGCATCTCCTGAGAGGACACTGCCTAGGTAGCAAAATTGGTTCACAACCTTGAGTGGTACATTGTTGATGGACAACTGGACTAATTGCATTACTTTCTGCTTGAGGTCGAACCATGACTTCTCTTCTTTAGGCTGATAGTTAAGCCAAAACACTTTGCTGCACACTCAAAGCAATCAGTGAGCAACTGACTGTTTCTGAGGTTATGGGTGAATAAAGCACTGCCAGTGAACAGTAATGTATGAATAACTGTCTTCATCATTTGTTTTCTCCAGCAAACAAAGCAGATTCAAGAGACCTCCATCCATACGGTAATACATATAAATGCCACAATCAATGTCTCTGAATACATCTATTAAAACAACTATAAACAGGATTCTAAATAATGTCAGGACAAAACCACAGCTTTGTTTTACTCCACTGGGGACAACAAAGGGAGCTGAGAAACAGCCTTGGTAAAGGATACAAACCAGCATACCTGTATAAAAAGATTTCATAATGTTGACAAACTTATCAGAGCAACTAAATATGTGGATACTGTCCACGGGCCATCTCAATTTACACAGTCAAAGGCCTTTGTAAGATTGAACAGAATCAGGACCTACATGTAGGGGTTTTTTTGGTCAATCATTTCTCCTGAATTTGCCAGCATGCAAACATCACATCTGAAGTACCACATCCAGGATGAAAGCCACATTTATACAGTGTTTGAGGTTCCCCCAAAAGTTAATCCAATTAATATTTTTCACTTAAATTGTACAAACCCAGTGACCATTGCAAACCAAATGAGGTGTTCTTATTCACTAACATTATGACTGTTTTTGAACAGATTCAGTTCTATATTGGATAATGATGCAAAGACAAGAATGCATTAAGAGGTCTGTGGGCGTGTCACCTGAAAATTGTTTTCCTTGTGTGCCTTTCTCTGTTTTCTTATAGATAAGGAACTGGATGCTATGCACAAAACAAGTCATTTTCAGTTCTTTAACATACATATAACAGATGGGGATCTCACATGGTACTTGAAAAAGTGTCACAATTTTTCAAAGGATTCAGGAGATCAAATTTTCCATCTGTAAAATCATTTATTTTCAGTTTGATTTTCATCTGAATAGCGCACAGTAATGAGAAACTGTCTCAGATCTTACAGTTACTTTCTTGAGGAGCAATTCATACCCCTCACCCAAGAATAGCGTCTGTCTTCTTTTCTGTTATCTCAAGCTCTCCCAGGCTGTTATTGTACTGTCATATTATACTGTTCTGTATTTACTTGTACGGGGAGCCATCTTATTTCCTACCTCTTTCCTTAACTACCCATCACCATTAGGGTGCATTATAATCCACTTTATTCCTTAATTACTATCCGTGTTTGCTGTGTAGCAGAGACATGCTGCATGATTTGGCATAAATGCTAGTATCTGTATCTGAGGATGCAGGTTCAGAGAGCTCTGTTTTTTCCTCACATTGTTGTGATTTCTGTCAAAGTCTTTACATGAATGGTTCAGCCATGCAAAATAATGTTAAATATTTTATTTAATTGGATTTGTTTTGTTTGAAAAATGGCCCCATTCACATTTCAGAGACAGATCTCTCAATAACTAGGCAACCTCCCCTAGGTTTATCCATTTGCACATAGCAGAGCTGGCTTACACACATGTAGCACAATTTAAGGATGTCTTTTTACTGGCTCGTCAGATCCCAGAGAACGATTCCATTTCTCTCATGTGCATCCCCTTGAAGTCATGTATTGCATAGTTCATCCTCTTGCCCTTTGGATTCAGTCACCAATGTTTATTAATTGTCTAGTCATCCATGAATTGAATTATCACTGTCATAGTGCACTGAGTTGTTCCCCTTTGGGCACTCATTGTCTGTTCTTTATTTTCTACTCTGATAACGGTAAAGGATTTTCTTGTTTTTATTGCCTTCTAGTATAATGTGGTTACTATGCTTCAACAAGTTCACTTCTGCAGGGGCATCGCAGAAATAATATTGCCACCACATGCTTCAGATGATGCCTGTATCTGAAATAATAAATGGGCAACTGAAGGCCTGCTAAGAGACCCTCTGTACCTTCTCTCATCGCATAAAAACAAGGGCATACTTAATTATATTAATAGGCAATTTATTTAAAACAGAAGACATTTTCATGTACTATATAACCTGTGAAACATAATATCGTTACATCTTGTAGCTTACCGGACTCCAAAGAGAATTAGAAGAGCATGTGACCTTTCACCTAACAATGGCAGGTGCCCTGGATTACTACAAGACTGCAGGTGTATGTGTGCACAAGAGTGATTTTCTTTTCCTCTCTCCAATGGAGTTTATTTGATCACACATCCCCTATCTGAATTCTACATCCAGCCTTTATTTCAATACTTGGTTAGTGACAAGTGAACACAATAGGATTGATCAGAAGCAGTGGTGAACCACCCCTTTGTGTAAATCTCATTAATCAGAATGTCAGGCAGGATAACGAGTGGGTCAGAGGATAAAGATAATTACAGGTCAGACGTTATCCCATAAATATTAATACTTGGCACTTCCATCATGCATGCATAAAAATCCCATCTCCCCATAACACCTTTAATACACAGCTGAACAATCAGTCTACATCCTTTTTCTAGCAAACCAAGGTGATCTACACTGATACGGCAGGTTCTTCTTTGTGGCAGCTCCTATTAAAGTCGAGGTTGTCAATAGTGTAGATTTGTTTGACAGAAATTTTAAAAAGTTGTTCATTGGACATATGGGCCTGATCCTACAAAGTACTAAGGCCAAGAAACTCAATGGAAGTTAGGAGCCTAAATACCTTTGAGGATCTTGGCCTAAGTACTCAGCCCTCCCACTAAAATCATCAGGAATTGAGGGTTCTCAGCAACTGCCAGCCTGGATCCAAAGCATATCCCATCACAGGTATGTATAAATAAGGCAAAATATTCAGCATGGTTCTGTTTTAATGCCATTGCAATGGCTCGGATTCCACTATAAGGAAATCCTATTGCTTAGAGAAATTATAAGTGATGTTGGGGGATGTGATGTGTCTTTGTTCTGATTTCTGTATAGTCCTCTTGTACTGGTGGAGAGGCATGGTAGGAAGCTAGCATGCTGAGGGGATGGGTCAGTAGAATTGTGTTCTGACATCTTAGTGAACAAAACTTGCCAGATGGAGCAAGTGTCCAGTCAAAGACTGGGGCCTCAATCCTCAGCTGCTCTTAGGTAGGTAGTTAGCAAATTGTGGCTGTTACTAGGGAAAGGGTAGCTGTAACAATCACTGGAGTAATTTGGAATAACCCTTGGGTTGTTCTGACCTATACCTAGCTGGCGATTGTCCCAAATATCCACAGCACCAGCCAGAAATTGCCATAATGCACAGCCTCATTCCCCCAGCATACTTCCTCCAGGAGGAGCTGGGAAAAGTGCGGTGTAAAAACAGGTTATACTAGCTATATGCTAGCCAAGGATTCCCCTGCACAAACAGAATTTACAGCTTACAAATCACCAACTTCTGGCCCTTTTGTGGTGCCAGAATGGCACAAAAGCATGGGCTCAGGATGGAAAAAAGTTGGTTTCAAAGAACCACATACCTAGGGGATGGAACTTGTGGCTCAGGCATGTTGGTGCATTAGGAGAGAATGAGAAATCTCCCAAGAAATGAGTTTGGAATGATCCTGCCCTACTCATAAATTGAGACTGGACTTGAAATCTAGTCAAAGAGATAAAGGGACATGACTGAAGTTAGCTAAACAGAAATAAAGAGAGTTTGGTGGAGGTATGAAAAAAAAGGTGGTATTAATCGTTCATTATTTTAATACCACAGATATGCCTGGCACATTGTGGAAGGAAAAGGCCTGCGTAGAGACCATCGAATCGTGGAAGTCAACTAATTATTTACGCAGATGTTGTCAGAGAGAAGGCTTTGGATTCTTTGACCATGGGATGGTGTTCCAAGAAGGAGGAGTGCTAGGCAGAGACGGGCGCCACCTAATGAAGAGAGGGAAGAGCATCTTCGCAAGGAGGCTGGCTAACCTAGTGAGGAGGGCTTTAAACGAGGTTCACTGGGGAAGGAGAACAAATCCCTGAAGTAAGTGGGGAAGTGGGATACCAGGAGGAAGCACAAGCAGGAGAGTGCAAGAGGGGAGGGCTCCTGCCTAATATTGAGAAAGTGGGACAATCAGCGAGTTATCTTAAGTGCCTAACACAAATGAAAGAAGCCTGTGAAACAAGCCGGGAGAACTGGAAGTCCTGGCACAATCAAGGAATTATGATGCGATTGGAATAACAGAGACCTGGTGGGATAACTCACATGACTGGAGTACTGTCATGGATGGATATAAACTGTTCAGGAAGGGCAGAAAAGGTGGGGGAGTTGCATTGTATGTAAGAGAGCAGTATGACTGCTCAGAGCTCCGGTATGAAACTGCATGACAACCTGAGAGTCTCTGGATTAAGTTTAGAAGTGTGAGCAACAAGGGTGATGTCATGGTGGGAGTCTGCTATAGACCACCTGACCAGGGGGATGAGGTGGATGAGGCTTTCTTCTGCCAACTCACGGAAGTTACTAGATCGCAGGCCCTGGTTCTCATCGGAGACTTCAATCACCCTGATATCTGCTGGGAGAGTAATAGAGCAGTGCACAGACAATCCAGGAAGTTTTTGGAAAGGGTAGGGTACAATTTCCTGGTGCAAATGCTGGAGGAACCAACTTGGGGAAGAGTTCTTCTTGACCTGCTGCTCACAAACTGGGAAGAATTAGTAGGGGAATCAAAAGTGGATGGGAACCTGGGAGGCAGTTACCATGAGATGGTCAAGTTTAGGATCCTGACACAAGGAAGAAAGGAGAGCAGCAGAATACGGACCCTGGACTTCAGAAAAGCAAACTTTGACTCCCTCCGGAAACTGATGGGCAGGATCCCCTGGGAGAATAACATGAGGGGGAAAGGAGTCCAGGAGAGCTGGCTGTATTTTAAAGAATCCTTATTGAGGTTACAGAAACAAACCATCCCAATTTGTAGAAAGAATAGTAAATATGGCAGGCAACCAGCTTGGCTTAACAGTGAAATCCTTGCTGATCTTAAACACAAAAAAGAAGCTTACAAGAAGTGGAAGATTGGACAAATGACCAGGGAGGAGTATAAAAATATTGCTCAGGCATGCAGGAGTGAAATAAGGAAGGCCAAATCACACTTGGAGTTGCAGCTAGCAAGAGATGTTAAGAGTAACAAGAAGGGTTTCTTCAGCAACAAGAAGAAAGTCAAGGACAGTGTGGGCCCCTTACTGAATGAGGGAGGCAACCTAGTGAAGGAGGATGTGGAAAAAACTAATGTACTCAATGATTTTTTTGCCTCTGTCTTCACAAACAAGGTCAGCTCCCAGACTACTGCATTGGGCAGCACAGCATGGGGAGGAGGTGACCAGCTCTCTGTGGAGAAAGAAGTGGTTCGGGACTATTTAGAAAAGCTGGATGAGCACAAGTCCAGGAGGCTGGATGTGCTGCATCCAAGTGTGCTAAAGAATTGACGGATGTGATTGCAGAGCCATTGGCCATTATCTTTGAAAACTCATGGTGATTGGGGGAGGTTCTGGATGACTGGAAAAAGGCTAATGTAGTACCCATCTTTAAAAATGGGAAGAAGGAGGATCCGGAGAACTACAGGCCAGTCAGCCTTACCTCAGTCCCTGGAAAAATCATGGAGCAGGTCCTCAAGGAATCAATTCTGAAGCACTTAGAGGAGAGGAAAGGATCAGGAACAGTCAGCATGGATTCACCAAAGGCAAGTCATGCCTGACAAATCTAATTGCCTTCTATGACGAGATAACTGGCTCTGTGGATGAGGGGAAAGCAGTGGACGTGTTATTCCTTGACTTTAGCAAGGCTTTTAAACTGTCTTTCATAGGATTCTTGCCAGCAAGTTGAAGAAGTATGGGCTGGATGAATGGACTATAAAGTCACGGACCTGAGTGTGCAGGCACTTCAGGCCTTGCCCTCCTTCTTTCAGGGGTAGATGAAGAACCCCAACAGGGGCCCAGTGCATTCCTGACCAAAAGAACTCCAGAATCTATGTCCGGAGGTTGGTCAGGAAACCCGGGGCCGGGACCAGGGTGTTGAGCCGGTACCAGAGCATGGACAGGACTAGTTGGTTAAGCACCAGTGCTCTCCCTCGGAGGGAGAGACATCGGAGTAGCCTCGTCTATTTCCGGAGCTGCTCTATCACCCTGCCTTCTAAATCTTGCCAGGTCTCTGGTGGACAAGGGTGCGTGGCAGAAAGGTAAACGCCTAGGTAAGCAGCGGACCTGCATTCCACCGGATAGTCTGAAGCGCAGGTGGGAGGGAGCTCACCTGTCGCCAGTCCCCCACCGCCAAGCCAGAGCTCTTGACTCAGTTGACTTGGGCGGAGAAGGCTGCCGAATAGATGGCCTGGCAAGCCTCCACCCTCGCCAAGTCGCCCGGGTCCTGGACCACGAGGAGCACGTCATCGGCGTATGCCGACAGGACCAGCTACAGCTCCGGCTCCCGCAGCACCAACCCTGTTAACCTCCTTCGGAGGAGACAGAGGAAGGGCTCGATTGCCAGATCCCCCCGTATTTATAGAGAGCAGTCATACTCTTCCCAACCTTCGTTTAGTTAGGCTA
This sequence comes from Lepidochelys olivacea, assembly GCF_965140295.1. Classification (NCBI taxonomy): domain Eukaryota; kingdom Metazoa; phylum Chordata; order Testudines; family Cheloniidae; genus Lepidochelys; species Lepidochelys olivacea. The sequence continues at coordinate 27,820,002 of NC_140413.1, forward strand.
AAAAAAGCAAAGCTCTTTTTAGTCTTTTATAAGATAGACTCTTGGTTCCCCTAACCACCTCAGTAGCTCTTCTCTGCATCTGTTACATTTTGAATTCCTTTCTTGAGCATTGGAAGCTTTTATGGGGCTAGGATTTGGACCACAAATAGTCTCATTAAACTTTGGGAGGGAATGCAACAGGGGCTACTATTTAACATGTGTGAAGCTACGCATTTAGTGAGATAAGATGGGGGAGACATAGTATGTTCCCTGGTTCTTTCCAAGTTCTACATACTAGCAAAATGGCATAATAATTAGATTTTGCTTCCACAAAGAGAACTAAGACCCGGAAACTGCTAAAGGATTTATAATAAAATATAACACTGGCAGGAACTTGACTCAATCCTTTCTAAATATCAGCTAGACATTTTGCCTGTTAGTTATTCAGCCTTTCTATAATAGCCATACAAATGTACAGTCTAACACCACACCATTGATCACAGGAGACTTCCACATTTTTTCCCCCTTAAGGCAAGAGAAACACTGGGAATTACATGAAAGAATATCACAAATTGAATATGGAGGTGCAGAGCTGAAAGTAATAAAAATAAAATCTCTTCCCACTACTTACCACGAGGAATGTACTCACAAGATTTGCCACAAATCAACCTTAAATTGCTATGCAGTGTGCTTTAAAAATATTTTCCCTACCTTAAACAAAACCATAAATAGTATCTATATTTACAAGTATTTTTTTGTATGGAACATTAGAGTAAGCAAAGCTATGGGCAAAGTACAGGGCCCAAATCCTCCTTTTCTATGAAGGACATGAAAGGCAGCAGAGTCAATGCTGTTCTGCTGTGCACTGCGGCAGACCACTGAAAGTCTGCAGCATGCATCCTTACCACTTATACATTGTGGAGCTGTGTTCCATGTGATCTCCATCTACAGAAGCTGGGAGGAGGCTTTTAGGAGGTAAGGCAGGAGTGGAGCAGAGGAATAAAACGAGGGAATAGTCAATACATCGATATACCCCTCCCACATAGTAAGGGCACAGAGCCTGCAAAGGTAGAAGCATAAGGAGAAGCATTGAAAATCATAGCTGTTATGAGCCAACTATAAGTCACAGGGAAGGCATCTACCATGGGCCCATTGCATACAATAGTGACAAGTCTTAGTTAGACTAAGGCCTCTTTATACCATTCTGGCAGCAACTGGACATGAAATTACTGCTTGCACAGATGGCTTCCAGGGTAGAGCTGGCATAAAGGGTCTATGCTAGCCCTGTTCTGAGCCCCCAGTATATGGGCAGACCAGGGTCATAAGCAGACAACACTGCACTACAGTTAATTTGTGCTGCTCAGCACCCATAGAGTGTATGGGAAGAAGAGCATAATTTAGAGCATCCTCAGAACTGCTCCAATTTACACCCAGGTCTGGGCAGGCCCCAACATGGTCTTAGAATACATGGAGTGCAAAGATGGCTTAAATATTCCTATGTGCACAAAGCAATGAAGAAATAAAGCCCAGTAGTTTATAAGATCAACATAATTAAATCCAGTTCATAAAATGGTACAGGATAACTGACATCTTTGGCCCACACATTAAAATAATCCCAACACATCTGTTGGACCATGTACCAAAGCATCCTTAAAGTAGTATGAAGGCATTTTTATATGGAAGAAAATTACAATCAGCCACTCACAGCCTTCTCCAGGTACAATATACACTATAGAATAGTGGGGGTTGGCTTGGTTTTTGTCTTTAAGCATAAATCCATATCTTTCCTAGTGGTTAAAGGAGATTTGAAACTAGGGAGGCAATCTTCTTCTGCAAGCCAAAGAGGCTATTTGGATTACTTACAGACCAAAGCTATGGAGAGGAAGAGGAACTGTACCCTTTCTCCCTTTTACTTTAATCCCGTCTCTTGAAAACACCCACCGGAAGGCAGAGGCGACTGAGATTATTCTGTCAATTTGATGAATCCTTTGGTCAGGAATGGGAAGAGAAGAGGGGGAAATTTGCCTCCCTCTGAAATGAGCAGGGAGTGTGGACCTTTGACCCTGCAGCTGTTCTAAGATCCACTGGACTTCACTGCAGATCTTGCAGCATCCACAGGGGTCTGGGGAATTCACACACAGCCAGCTCCACCAGGCTACTACTGTGTGCCCCTTTTCAGGAACTGATGTAAAACTCTCCTAGAAGAAGGAGCCATTTGCGGTGTATAGCAATGTAGTACACTCCTGTAATACCCCTGTCCTACCAGCACCATAATTCAGTCTGGAGCACAATTGCCAATGGTTCCCTGTCTGTATTTGGCCTCCAATCCGGACTCCAAAGGGGGACCATGTGCTCAGTCGGAACCCAGCAGCTCCAGCCATCCCCCAACAAAGCTCACTAAATCATGAATGCATGGAGGAGTTTCCATGGTCTGAGGGAGGGGGTGATAATGTTGCATAAGTTGAACTCTCTCCCCAGGGTATGGATTGATACCTTGCAATCCACTGCAACCAAGGGGCACCAAACTGTGACAGAGTTAGCATCCAGTCTCTGCTTCCCATGACTCCATGGGTGAGGTAAGCTGTGCATAGCTTCTCCTGGCACAGCTCACTCCCTTCTCCATGAAGGAAGAGTGGGGAAAGGGGCAGATGCCAAAGCCCTATCTGCTCCTAATCCCTGCCTGCACAATCCCTCATCACCTGTCAAGCCTGCTCTCCTCACTCATGTTACTACCCATGATATGAGTAGGTTGTGCTAGGGTGTAAGAGGACTCCTTATGGTGCTTTAATCCCCTAAATGAGGGCATGGCTGTTATTTGGCTCTGGGCTCTTTGGCTCCTCCCTAGTCCATTGATTTCATGCCATGCATGGGAAAAAATCCAGGGATGATTTGGATCTTATGCTTTGGTATTAACCAAGAAAGTTGTCATTTCTAAACATACATTAAGTAAGGTTAAATGTCAGAGAGGATATAAGTTACCTGGGAAGCCTTTGCCCTGTCCCTGATGCTGCAACAAACTCATTAATTACAAAATAACTCCGAGTTACAAGGAATAACAATGAAGCTGATTTCTGATACTTAGAACCACATCTTTTTAACTTTCCTTCTCCTTACTGGGCAATAATTAATATAGGACTAAGGATAAGCGGGCATGAGCTATTCTGGAGAAAGGCTAGGTAGGTCCTTAATAAATTAGCAGCTGGGAAGAGGAGAATGGTAGGATTGTATAAGAAAGCAAGCTTCAGACAAAGAAGCCTAAGTTATTGCAGTTAACATATTGCAAAGAAGGTTAAGAGCTACACTTCCAGCAGTAATTTTAACTTTATTACACCCTTGAAGAACTAAAAGAAAAAAAGTGTGTTTCTTTCCTGATTTGTGGCAAGCAAATGACAGTGCAGTCTTAAGATTAGTAGGGAAAATCATTAGGATGCCAAGTATTAAACTGCAAATCAACATAGATATTCTTAGTTCATTCTTATCATTGAAATGACTAGACTAATAAACAACTATGACCAGTCTTTGTTTAGCCTGGCTCAACATATTTGTCACACATTAATTTAGAGTTCTCTCAATGGAAAATTAAAGTGAATCAAACTCTACACTAAATCCAATTATGTGTGCATCTCCTCATGGGATGGATCAATTCTTCTTGGTAAGAAATGACCCCAGCAGGCCAGCAGGATGCTAAACATTTAAAGATGCATGTAACAGGGTGAGCACCTGCTTCTCGTGAGCAACCCCACTCTGGCAGATACAGCTGCAATCACAGTTCTTTTCAGGAGCCGCACCCGCTCCCACAGGTGGTCCTTTTTGGTTGGTTGGGTAGGTGTGAGTGTTAGGATATAGATATTCAGGCCTGTCTGTAAAGGCCTGTACTTTAAGAATTTAGGTGTATTCTTATCACTTGGCTAGTTAGAGGTATAAAAGAAAGAATCAAAATCACTGTCTGCCAGTATAAGGTCCTTCTCTTACTGTGACAGTCTGAGGCCCTGTTCTTAGGCTAAGGCCTTTGGCTAAGCGACAGAGGCAGCCATAAGCTGGGAAGCGACCGGTCACATCCTCGCATTCCAAAGTAGTCACATTGAAAGAAGGTGCTATTGGGCTGCAGGAATACAATCCTGTCCTGATAGTGCCTATCACCTCTAGAGAAAGGGAAGTGCCTAGAAGATGTAAAAGGAAATTGAGATTGATAGTTTTCTGTCTGGTAAGAACTCACTTATCAATAGACACAGCTGGGAAACTCTTATGTCTTTATAGATGTAGTTGTGAAATCCTCACTTCTGTATTGTTTTGTCATTATAGTTCCCACTTCGCTATTGTTTATTGGCATGGTCTCTGTCTGGTTCTGTGATTGTTTCTGTCTGCTGTATAATTAATTTTGCTGGGTGTAAACTAATTAAGGTGGTGAGATATAATTGGTTAGCTAATCATGTTACAATATGTTAGGATTGGTTAGTTAAATTTCAGTAGAATGATTGGTTAAGGTATAGCTAAGGATATTACTATATAAATTAGGGGCAAACAGGAAGTAAGTTGGGATTCGAAAATAAGGAAAAAGGAACTTGTATTTAAGCTTGCTGGAAGTTCACCCCAATAAACATTGAATTGTTTGCACCTTCGGACTTCGGGTATTGTTGCTCTCTGTTCATGAGAGAAGGACCAGGGAAGTGGGAGAGTGAAGGAATAAGCTCTCTAACAGTGAGCCTGCTTTTTTATTTTAGTTCTTGTATCAGGGTGGCACGACCTCTCATGAGCACCCCCTGGGCAATTGTTCTCTCAGCTTATCTTCAATGACTCAGCCCTCTGGCCAAGCTACACATACTGTCCCCCCTTCCAGGGTATACAGTCACAAGTTCTTATCCCAGACCTCGTATGGGGCCATAGCTCTTAGGCTTCTCCCCAGAGGCATTGCCTTCTTCACGCTGGGAACCTATCTTCATACCTTCCAAATTAATTCCAGTTCTGCAGTTTCTCGTTGAAGTCTGATTTTGAATGGTTTTTTTTTTTTTTTTGAAGAATTGACACTTTTTAAGTCTGTTATTGAGTGTCCAGGGAGATTGAAGTGTTCTCCTGCTGGTTTTTGAATGTTATAATTCTTGATGTCTGATTTGCGTCCATTTATTCTTTTGCATAGAGACTGTCCGATTTGGCCAATGGCGGAGGGGCATTGCTGGCACATGATGGCATATATCACATTGGCAGAACTGGAATTAATCTGCAAACTGGACACCATCAAATTAGGCCTGAATAAAGACTGGGAGTGGATGGATCACTACAAAAACTAATTTTCCCCTGCTGATACTCACATCTTCTTGTCAACTGTTTGAAATGAGCCACCTTGATTACATTAGCCTCATTAGTATTCACCCCTTCTTGTCAACTGTTGAGAATAGCCCACTTCCACCTTAATTGAATTGGCTTGTTAGTACTGACCCACACTTGGTAAGGCAACTCCCATCTTTTTATGTGCTGTTTATTTATACCTGCCTCTGTATTTTCCACTCCATGCATCTTTCATTAGCCCATGAAAGCTTATGCCCAAATAAATTTGTTAGTCTCTAAGGTGGCACAAGGACTTCTCGTTGTTTATGCATGGCTTGTCTTTCCCTAAGCTTTACCTTTCCTGGAAGCTGGGGAAGGCCCTGGCTGCTTCAGACTCTCCCACAGGATTGTGTCTGTCCTATCAGCCTTTTCTCCCCACAAACATCTTCCTTACATCTCCCTGCTTCCTCTTTCTCCATAGAGTCTTTTTTTAACCATTTAATGTGTCTTAGATCTCTAGGCTCCTAGTCAAGACAAAACAGCTCTGTGACTTTTGGCTGACACTTGACAGTAGCATCCTCACTGCACTTGCGCATGGTCTTGTAACTGTCCTTTAACTGTTTGTTGAGAGGCTGCTTAGCTAGAGCCATTGTATTGTCTTCCTGCTTGTTTATCCAACAACCCTTGTTAAACTAAACCAGTACATGTGTATGCAAAAGTGTAATAGGCCAAAATTGCCATATAGTGACTATCTCGCTGACCAGGTCATGTCACAGTAAACATTATTACAAATCAGTATTCTTAGTTTACATAGCAGCTCTACATCTATCACAATCCCCCTAGTCATCTCTTCAAACTATACATATTTAGTCTCTCTCTTAATATTTGCCTATAAAATCCATATCTCAATCACCCTGGTCATTTTTTCTCTTGATTGTCAATATCTTCTTGGTACTGAAGGCATAAACGAACAGAGATGCATCAGAGTCACATACAAGGTGACTATTATCTGTTTGCTTCTGATGGCTCTGCATATCCAGTCCCAAACTGTCTTTGACTTTTTTTGAAGTTATATCTTACCATAAACTCATGTCTAATTTGAATTAACTGTTGCCCCTAACGTAGGTTTCTCTTGTTATTGCTTCTCAGGTTTTTCAATTCCTTTGAGTATTTGTATTTTTCCCCAGATGTACATATGACAATGTTTCATACTGAAGCTCACAATTACTTTTTACGCATGTTTCTACTCTCTCTAGGTCCCTTTCTTTATTGTTGTATTATTATTTGGAGGCACTTTTACAAAATACTGAACACAACAACAGAATTATACAAATAAAAAAAATCATTTACCAGTAATTGGTTAGGGTTCAAAAACTCACATGCCTGAATTTTTGTAGGGAAAGTAATGATCAAGGTAACTCTCTCCCTCTGTCTCTCTCTCACAGAAAAAGAAGAATTTACTATATTAGGTAGATTTTCAGAGACTTTGATTTAGTTCAGTTTTTCTGAAAATTAAGATAGGTAAAAATTATAAATTATATTCTGGTTTTTAGTTTATCTTCACTATTTAGGCTGTATTGCGGAGACAGTTTGTAGAGTCAAATTCTGACTTTCAAGATACTGATACATTCCTGTGAGAAGCAATGGAATTCCAAAACTGTCATTGAGGCCAGAATTTGGTCCATATATAGCATCTTAGAAGACAAATTTAAAAAACTAATTTGTTCAGAAACCAAATATTTATTTATTTTATTTTAACCTCTTCAGAACTGAATTTAACTGTCTTTTTCATCACAATGGGCTTTGCATCTTCTTCTCACAACTGGATCAATAATGAAGCAGTGGCAACCAAGCATATCCACCTTGTTATGCACTTTGGCACCGGATACATTTTTCTCTAGAAAAACTGGATGTTTTAGATACAGGAAACAGGCTACAAGGGGGAACAGATCTGTTAAGTAGGTTCTGTTGTCCCTGGAGACCTGAAAATCCTTCAGGGGAATGTAGTTGATTATAATTCTACACGTGTATGAAAATGAAAATTCTGCTGACACTTGGTCAATATTGTTCAGTGCATTAATTGGCACAAAAAATGACTACAAGCAACTTGGAAAGCCCTCTGTTCTCTTGACAGCAGAAAAACATTTAGCAATAAAACATTGGCTTCATTATCAGATCAGTTATCAAAGCAGAGAACTAGGAACAAACAAGAGAACTGAAATTCAGGAGGAAACAAGTTCCAGGTTTCTTTGCTGCTAAAACTTCTCTTCGTTATCCAGACAGCTCAAATGACAATCAATTATTTGCCTTCCATATGTCTGTGATTTAATTATAATCAAAACTGTCAGGGAGGTATTTTAAATCACAGGGGTTTGTCAGTGTTTGCTGGCACAAGTATGGAAATTTTCTGTGTTAATCTTTTATCTGACTCCAAATTTATATTAATGGACATCATTCCTCAGGCTGCCTTCCTCAGAAGTGTTGGGCACCATGATTGAAAGAGAAATAAACCATATATTGCCTCCAGCAGCAAGCAGCTGGAGTTTTAACTGTCTGAACACAAACTTAAGATGTACAATTCTAGCTTTATATGGCACGGGCTTTTATGGCTCAGACTCTAACAACAGATAGCTTATCCAACTTAACCATAAGAAGTGACATGAAGAGATTATTGTAAGGATAACTGCTTTAGAAGGAAGCTCTCATTAAGGGACAGAGTGCAAAAAATATCATGAAGGTTCAAAATGATTTAGTGAAACACAATTATTCTCACAAATGGAGAAATATAACAGTAGCATGTCATATGTCTGACTGCCAATAGATTTTTTCAAAGTGGATTAGTTAGAACAAAAGAAAAAAATGTGCCATCTACCCCTTAATTACTTTGTTAGTAGAGCTTGTGCTCAGATAATTCGGTTTTTGCCTTTAAAGTAAACTTCATCCTTTAGTGTCTGGGTTTTCTGATGCTGGTTAAGATGTTTCTCAAGAGAAATGTTCTCTTTTAAAATAAACAAATAGACAACATTATACTAGTCCATCTTGCCTTTTCCACTATAAGTTAGAATAACAGCACATTGCACCTATGCACCTAGCAACAGTTTAAGTGTCCAATGAACAGATTGTAAAGGCAAGTTCAAGGGAAAGTTTTGTTGCATTAAGAGTGTTTATCATTTTCTGTCACTGTGGAAGGCTTTTACTACTATACTCTCGTTCTGTTGCATCTTTTCACTGTAGACGTCACTCTATTTCCTTGATTCAGATTTCTCATAAGAATCATGTTCCCAGAAAATTTTGGGACGGATTCTCATCTGTTGTAATTCGGGATAACTCAGTGGAGCTATGCTGATTTATATCAGATAATGATCGGTCTCTTTGGCTTTTTGAGATTTTAAAAATATGCACAATATCATGAATGTAGCACATATGTTTTACCTATTAATAGAGCAATCACTGGTGTAAATAATTAAATGAGTATGGCAGAAGGATGAATTTGGTCCATTGAGTATACTGAATATACCAAACTAGTAGAAGGTGAGATATTTTAATGCCAAGTTCAGAAATATTGTCTATAGTCCTTCTACAAACAATGTTGACACTTCAGCCAGTTGGCATTGTATGGTAATACATAGAAACAGAATCAGAAAATTAGGGTTGGAAGGGACCTCAGGAGGACATCTAGTCCAACCCCCTGCTCAAAGCAGGACCAATCCCCAACTAAATCATCCCAGACAGGGCTTTGTCAAGCCTGACTTAAAAACTTCAAAGGAACCACCTCCCTAGGTAACGCATTTCAGTACTTCACCACCCTCCTAGTGAAAAAGTTTTTCCTAATATCCAACCTAAACCTCCGCCACTGCAACTTGAGAACATTACTTCTTGTTCTGTCATCTGCTACCACTGAGAACAGTCTAGATCCATCCTCTTTGGAACCCCCTTTCAGGTTGTTGAAAGTAGCTATCAAATCCCCCCCCCCATATTCTTCTTTTCTGCAGACTAAACAATGCCAGTTCCCTCAGCCTCTCCTCATAACTCATGTGTTCCCATCTCCTAATCATTTTTGTTGCCCTCCGCTGGACACTTCCCAATTTTTTCACATCCTTCTTGTAGTGTAGGGCCGAAAACTGGACACAGTACTCCAGATGAGGCCTCACCAATGTCGAATAGAGGGGAATGATCACCTCCCTTGATCTGCTGGCAGTGCCCCTACTTATACATCCCAAAATGCTATTGGCCTTCTTGGCAACAAGGGTACACTGTTGACTCATATCCAGCTTCTTGTCCACTGTAACCCCTAGGTCCTTTTCTGCAGAACTAATCTGTAGCAGTGCATGTAATCTGTAGCAGTGCATGGGATTCTTCTGTCCTAAGTGCAGGACTCTGCAATTGTCCTTGTTGAACCTCATCAGATTTCTTTTGGCCCAATCCTCTAATTTGTCTAGGGCCCTCTGTATCCTATCCCTACCCTCCAGCATATCTGCCTCTCCTCCCAGCTCAGTGTCATCTGCAAACTTGCTAAGGGTGCAATCCACGCCATCTTCCAGATCATTAATGAAGATATTGAACAAAACCGGCCCCAGGACCAACCCTTGGGGCACTCCACTTGATACCGGCTGCCAACTAGACATGGAGCCATTGGTCACTACCTGTTGAGCCCTACAATCTAGCCTGCTTTCTATCCACCTTATAGTCCGTTCATCCAGCCCATACTTCTTTAACTTGTTGCAAGAATACTGTGGGAGGCCATTTCAAAAGCTTTGCTAAAGTCAAGGAATAACATGTCCACTGCTTTCCCCTCATCCACAGAGCCAGTGGATGAATAACATATCATTCCCCAAAGTACTATCTAATTACCCTGGGGTATTTCATGATATAAGAATAAACAAGATGGAAGAACCTAATGGATTAGTGGTTGATCAGAGAGTTATTATTTATTGAACATTGGAATTGTGCTCAGTGTCAATGTTCAATAAATAATAACGGAGGACATACAGATTTCATACAAGAAAATGGAGGACCTACAGATTTCAACTCTACATATTGTGAAAGGGATTCTATAGATTTAAATATATGGAAACAGGCAATATAGGTGGTGAGAGGTTGTTAGACAGGGGAAAGGGGGAAGGGTTTTTTTATGAATTTATTATCTATCATTGGAGAAAAACCTCAAAGGCAGAATTCTCAATTACTTCAATAGGGTGAGGATTCTCTCCATTTCCTCCACAATATATTAATATATGGGAGAGGGAGAATGGACCAGTGAACCCAGGACCAGATTAAGGCATAGACACAATAGGCATGTGCTTAGAGCCCTGACTCCCAGAGTCATGTGATGACATTAGAATCTTACTTTTGATTTTTAAAATTTCCTTTAGCTCTCATGGTTGCAAAGAAAAGCTTGAAAACATGCCTCAGCTGTAATTGATACACTGACAGCTGCCTGGGTCTGCAGGTAGCTCCCAGCAGAGGGAGCAGCTGCAGCCATTACCAGACCAGTTTCAAAGATGCCTGGCGCCCACATCCATCACCATGGAAAATCAGGCCTACTCTGCAGGGTGGGACAGCCCCTGCTCAGATGGAAAAGACAGTCCCATAAAATATTCCCACTAATACTCAGGTAGGAAGTGGCCAGGACAGAAAAGATTGTCAAGTGGTGAGGGTGTTCCCCAGGGACTTAGGACATCTGGGTTCAAGGCCCTACTCTTCCAGAAAGACTGTCTGTGGGCAAGTCACTGAGCCCCTCAGTTCCCCATCTGTAAAACAGAATTAGTAGCATTGCTTTTCGTCATCGGGGGGTTGTGATAAATACATTCAAGACTGAGAGATGCTCAGCTACTATAGTGAAGGACAGCAATGTATGTACCTAAGATAGACATCCAGCCTCTGCTGGAGTGGTGGCTTGTCAGGGACTTTCACGTGTGCCTTATATGCAGATTTCCTGAGCAAGCCAATTCTCTTGTGAACTTAAGATACAATGACACATTTGAATCCTTTTCCAGCTTGGACTGCAACTAAAATAGAACTGAAAAATGGCCTTTCAAAGGAAATGTTCTTCTGAAGGAATTCAATCCACTTTTAGTGACTTTCCACAACGATAAAAGGGAAATGCACTCTTCACCTGTAAAATATCATTAAAACCATTAGTTGAAGTAAATAGATGTGTAATTTTAAAAAGGTGGGAAATGGGCTTCATAAGCACAAAACCAGGGAATTATGAAATAGTAATGTAACTAAGGGTACACCTACCCTAGTGACTATATACAGGCTTGTGGCATAATCTCTCTATTGTCCACATTTAAACCTCTGAAACACGTCTCAAGGAAAGTAGAGGGCAAATAAGCTAGTACACTTGAGGGTTGTGGGTAAGTACATGCCTTGGGCTGTAGCATGACCCCATACCTCTGCCAGTTTGCAGTGTGAACAGGATAAGAGGTGTGTACTAAGTCTCAAGGTTCAGTAGTTCTCCATCCCGTTCCCAGGTTTCCAAAACAATGTGATCCCACCACAGCATGATGGTTCTCCTTCACCAGAAGCAATGGTCTATCAAAGGGAATTCCATGACAATACTTGCATTCAGAATATCTGTACAGTGTGAGCTGAATGAATTATCATTGACCTTCAATGTCAGCCATCTTTGGTGTGTCAGAAAATGCTGCTCAAATTCCAGCCAGCACTTCACCAACTCTACTGTATAACCATTTGTCCCGCAATAAGGAGCAGGAGCAGAAGCAGATCATCATCCAGTTGCTCCATGTCTTCCACCAAGTTTTAATAAGGCAATAATAGTGTGGGGCAACGTGATCAGAAACTGTCATCAACAAATGTATAAAGGCAAGGGACAGTGACAAAGGAACAAGCAAAATGATTCCTAGAGTGTCTCCCTCTGATGTACAGAACCCTGGTATACTTCCCCTGAAATGGTAGTGCTCAAGCTACCGTGGCAGTGTTGACATGAATGTATGGGGACACACAGCTCTACACCACATCCAGAAAGCAATGTGGACTGTCGGCATGGATGTGGGGAGCACACATGAGCATGAACATGATCCAGTATTCGGATTATGCATGCAAGTGTAGACATAGCCTATATATCCACTGAAAAAGGCATTGTGTGGTAGGAAAAAAATCACTCTCTTGCACGCACACACACACACTGTAGACCTAAATTTCTGTTGCTCTGCACATTGTGAAGTCATGTACTCTAGTGCAAAGAAAGTATAAAATAATATTACTACCATTCATAGCATTCTCACCCACTTGGCATTGATACACAACCATGGAGAGACAGGCCATGTTAGTTGAAAAACCACATTTGTCTGAATTGTTTACTTTACCTACTATGGTTACAAATAACATGTAAAATTACTATAATTGAAATATAGTCAGACCTCAATTTACCTGGTTTTTTTTTGCAGTTTCAGTTATGCATGGTCAATTAATTGTGATCCTTTATTTTTGTACATGGTAGGATTCACTTTTACCTGTCGCCAAGATGCACAAATCAGTGGCATAGCCAGGACCCGACATGTGGGTGGGTCCTGACTTTGGGTGGGTGGGTAATGGTGGGGGTTGGGGTGGGGGGGAGGGAAGGCAGGAAGGATGGGGCAGGAGGGATGGGGGTGCCTCCCCTCACCTCCTCCAGCTGGCCTTGTGGGAGCCATGGAAACTCTCGTCAGGGGCATCCCAGCCCCAGGCATGGGGTCGGGGCGTGGGGGCTTGCACCACTCTGCCTGCCTGGCACTCATGCCAGGGAGTGGGATTGGGGGCTTGCCCTGCTCCACCCGCCCATTGCTTCCACCAGGGAATGGGGTTGGGTATTTGCCCCACCTGTCCAGCGCTCCAGCTGGTGAGCGGTGTAGGGAACTTGCCCTGCTCCGCCCATCCGGCACTCCAGCCGGGGAGCAGGATCAGGGCTCAGGGGCTTGCCTGCTTTCCAGCTAGAATGCCAGGCAGGTGGAGTGGGGTAAGCCCCCCCATGCCCTGACCCCGCTCCCCAACAGGACTGCAGGGTGGATTGGGCCAAGCCCTCAATCCCACTGCCTGGCTGCAGCATGGGGTGGACAGGCAGAGCGGGGCAAGCACGAAGGCTGGAGCAGAGCCAGGGTTGTGGGGGAGTGGGCCTGGATGCTAAGGGGGTGGGTTGAACCTTGGCTAGAACCCTGGCACTGATATGTCTAGACTGAGCTCATTGCTTCCTACACTCCCTCCACCATGCTGCTCTCAGTGTGATGGGATATTGTCACGTTGTCCACTTGACTTAAGCTGCTATTTATCGCCCATAATAAATGTTTACCATGAGCTCTAAGAGGAAATTGAGAGAAACTCAAAAACTGTTATGTCATGTGTGAAGAAGCAGAACAAAGTGTTGACTTTAGTGCAGAAAGTGGAAATGTTGGATATGCTCGCTAAGGGTGAAGGTTCATCATCCATGGGTAGCACTTATGGCCTTAATGAGTCGACCATGCATACAGTGAAGAGACATGAGGCAAAAATTAGAGCAAGTGTTGCTGCAAGTGCACCTAAAAGTGCTAAAGTGTCATTCTATACTCATGTTACTACCATACAAAAGATGGAGAAAGCACTGAACATAGGGATTGAGGACCAAACACAGAACAGGGTTCCATTGGAAGGGCCAGTGATAAGAGAAAAATCCAAGAGATTGTGTGATCACTTAAAACAGGATGCTGCATCAACTTCGGGGGAGAGCAGTGTAGCCAAGGAATCGACTTTTATAGCCAGCAAGCGATGGTTTGTGAAGTTCAAAAGAAGGTATGGGCTGCATAATGTTAAATTGGTCGGTGATGCTGCATCTGCAGACTATGAAGCAGTAGCAAGGTTTCCACCCAAGCTGGCCGAACTCACTGAGGAGAAAGGTGACAAACCAGAGCAAGTTTTTAATAAGCAGATGAGACTGACTTATTTTGGAAATGGATGCTGAAGAGAACCTTTCTTTCAAAAGATGAGAAATCTGCTCTGGGTTTTAAGGCTGAAAAAGACTGACTGACCCTTCTCATCTGTGCAAATGCAATGGGGGATTTTATGGTAAAGCCAACGCTCGTTTACCAAGCCCAGAACCCCTGTGCGCTCATGGGCAAAGATAAATATCAGCTACCAGTGTTTTGGAGGTCTAATCAGCATGAGTGGATCACTTCAGTGCTTTTTTATGGACTGGTTTCATAATTGTTTTGTGCATGAAGTGGAACGCTACCTGGCATCAAAGGACCTGGCATTTAAGGTCCTACTGAACCTTGATAATACTCCAAGCCACCCTGCAAGCCTTCAGACTGCACATCCCAACGTGGAGGAGGTTTCTCTGCCTCCAAACACAACATCACTCCTCTAGCCCCTTGACCAAGTTGTCATCACAACTTTTAAAGTTCATTATCTTTTGCCGCATCCTAGATGTTATGGACTCAAGGCAGGAGTAAGTATTATCTAGACCATCCCTGACAGGTGTTTGTCCAACCTGCTCTTAAAAATCCCCAACGATGGAGATTCCACAACCTCCCTGCTATACCCAGAATTCCTGCTGGGGAGCGGATCTGGGGACTTGCCCCGCTCTGCCTGCCCACCTCACACTCCAGCCAGGGAGCAGAGTCCAGGGCTTGCCCTGTTCTGCCTAGTGCTCCAGCCGGGGAGCAGGTTCAGGGGCTTGCCATGCTGTGCCCAGAGCTCCTGCTGGGGAGCGGGGTTGGAGCATGGGGGCTTGCTCCACTCCACCCACCCAGGATTCCAGCTGGGGAGCGGGAGCGGGGGCTTGCCCCTTTCTGTCCAGTACTCCTGCTGTGGAGCGGGGTCCAGGACTTGTCAAGTCAGAGTTTTACAACCCTGACCTATATAGGTGCATTTAGACTTTTGCATATGTCAAAATGTATGTTCATTTTTTAAAGCTGTTTTCTTTTGTTTCCATAAGAAATTGTGACCAGATCCTGCCACCCTTACTCACATGGAGTAGTATCTTACTCTGTAAATAGCCTCATTGACTTCCATAACACAATTTACAAAGTATGACTCTGTGTGCATACGGATGGCAGAATCTGGGTCTAAAAGATTAGAATTAATGAAATAGAGGACTGAAATATACATTGCTCAGAGTAGATGGAAAGGATCCAGTACAACCATTTTTCAATGTTTTTTATAGTTAGAAATGACTTTTAAGAGCTTACACATGGCTTCTCTGTTGTAGGACTGGGTGGCACCATCTGCCTCTTGCATACTGTTATCCTCATTATATTGCACGCCTGGATACTCCGCAGTGGAAGATCTGCGGTTAGATGATGGTTATTGATTTGTCCAGTTTTTTAAAGAAAAAACTCATTTTGCAGAAGGTGCACCAGTTGCACCTCTATCCAGATGTTTTGTACAGATGGTATGTGGTTTTATGAGCAGCATAAATAAAAGCCTCTGTGTGAGAATGTGTGTGCATGACTTGAAGAATGGGATTAGCCTCCTCTACCCTTCTGCAATTAGTCCTGAAAATTATTTAGAACTCTCTCTTTTTCATATCCCTTTGGTTGCAAAAGCTGCTAAACTAAGGATGCTCAGAATTCTCTGCAGCCTCAGGCTACTTTTCTAAAATGGAACATCATCCATTAATAATTTTCTTGACTATGACGAAAAGCTCTTGTGTTCTTGTTTAAACATTTCTTAATACAGAACCAAAGAGCAAAAAACTAGGTAAGGCCAAGAACCCTAAGAATAAGAAAATCTGTCAAGTGTATATGACTCATATTTCTGAGATCTGTGCATGTGAGTGTTCTGAGTCATCCTTTTGGTACATCGGTATTTTGACCACACTATGTATGTGTCATTTATGTGATTTCTAACAAAATTATATTCTCCCCTAATACTGAAGACACAGCCGTCATGGTAAAGCCACTGTCAAAACTTGCCTGTACTTATTGTGTTTTTATTATTCTTTATTTGTATGATATTAGCACCTATTGATATTGATGCCCCATTGTTCCAGGTGGTATAGGTGTTACCCCTAATTTACAGATGAGAATAGAGCACAGAAAGATTAAACAACTGACCCAAAGTTTATGGCAGAGCTGGGGATTGAATGTATAATTATGGCAAAGTCCAGATCCTCGACCACAAGATTGTTTAATAGTCATTTTCATGAGGGCAGTTTAGCTATAGTGGGGTACAGAGTTCCAGCCATAGGCTCTGGAATTGGATTGGTGACTGTCACTGTTTCAGTGTAACTGCACCGGTATTCCTCTTTCATGGTCCCTCCCATGGCACCCACTTAAGATTTCTGATGCCCAGACATGACATCTCTTGGGTAGAGACCCACATCTCTCTCCCTTCTGACTGGGAGTTTTAAGGCTGCATAGCTTCCTGATTTACATTGTGATATCCCCAAGAAGACAGTCTGCCTATATAAGAATAGCTGTATTGGTCAGACAATGCTTCATCTAGCCCATTATACTATCTTCTGACAGTGGCCTATGCCTGGTTCTTCAGAGGGAATGAACAGAACAGGCAGTCATTGAGTGGTTCATCCCCTGTTGTACACTCCCAGCTTCTGGAAATCAGAGGCTAGAGCATAGGGTTGCATCCCTGACCATCTTGGCTAATAGCCATTAATGGACTTAGCCTTTAGGAACGTATCTAGCACTTTTTAAAAATCCTGTTATAGTTTTGGACTTCACAACATCCCCTGGCAACGAGTTCCACAGGTTGACTGTGCGTTTTGTGAAGAAGTACTTCCTTTTGTTTGTTTTAAACCTACTGGCTATTAATTTCATTGGGTGACCTCTGTTGTGTTATGTGAAGGAGTAAATAAAACTTCCTTATTCACTTTCTCCACACCATTCATGATTGTATAGATCTTCAGTTGTCTCTTTTCCAACTGAAAAATCCTAGTCTTTTTAATTTCTCTTCAGATGGAAGCTGTTCCATACCCTTAATACTTTCTGTTGCCCTTCTGTGTACCTTTTACATTCTAATATATCTGATCTGAAATGGAGTGACCAAAAATGCAGGCAGTATTCAAAGTGTGGCATATCATGGATTTATATAGAGGAATTATGATATTTTCTGTCTTATTATCTGTCACTTTCCTAATGGTTCCTAACATTCGGTTAGATTTTTTATTGCTGCTGCACATTGAGCAGATGTTTTCAGAGAACTATCCACAGTGACGCCAATATTTTGTTCTTGAGTGGTAATAGCTAATTTTGTATATCTAGTGTGGATTGTGTTTTCCAATGTACGGTGCTGTGGAGTTATCAACACTGAATTTCATCTGCCACTTTGTTTCCCAGTCACCCCATTTTTTGAGATTCCACTGTAACTCTTCACTTAACTATCTAGACTCATTTTGTATCACCTGTAAATTTTGCCACCTCACTTTTTATCCCTTTTTCCAGATCATTTATTAATATATTGAGCAGCATTGGCCCCAGTACAGATCCCTGATGAGGCCCGCTATTTACCTCTCTCCATTCTGAAAATTGATAATTTTTTCCTGCTCTTTTTTCCCCTGTCTTTTAACCAGAGACTGATGCATGAGACAACCTTCCTTCTTATCCCATAACTGCTTACTTTGCTTAAGAGTCTTTGGTGAAGGACCTGGTCAAAGGCTTTCTGAAAGTTCAAGTATCCATTGGATCACCCTTGTTTGTTGACCCTCTCAAAGAATTCTAATAGATTGGGTGAGGCACAATTTCCCTTTACAAAAACCACGTTGACTCTCCCCAAAGAAATTGTGTCTGACAGTTTTATTCTTTATTGCTTCAACCAATTTGCTTGGTACTTAAGTTAGGCTTATCAGCCTGTAATTGCCAGGATCGCCTCTGGAACCTTTTGGAAAAAATTGGTGTCACATTCCCTATCCTCCAGTCATCTGTTACAGAAGCTGATTTAAATGTTAGATTACATACCACAGTAAGTAGTTATTACCTAACCACCCCAATTTCATATCTGAGTTCCTTCAGAACTCTCAGGTGGATACCATCTGGTCCTGGTGACTTATTACTGTTTATTACTTTGTTCCAAAAACTCCTCTATTGTCACCTCAATCTGGGAGAGTTCCTCAGATTTGTCATCTAAAAAGAATGGCTCAGGTGTGGGAATCTCCTTCGCATCCTAAAGCCAGCACCTGTGCTTTGTTTTCTCTCCAAGGGCTATGAACCGTGTATTGCCAGCACTTGCAAGCTACCACACAGCTCTTTTGAAACAAGCACATTTATTCTTAAGGTAACAGCAGTGAAGGGGTGGGGTTTTTTAAAAAAAACTTTTTGGTTTGCCAAACATTTTTAAAATATTCATTTTTGGTGTGATCCAAAATAATTTTGTCTGAGTTTTTGAAATTGCCAATTTACTGAAAAATCTATTTGCACAGCTCTCCTTGTGAGTATATACTAGCTGCTGTGCACGCTCAATTGTAACATTTGTGTCACGGTTTGTTCCCTGAATGCCATTTGACCTAACCCTTTGAGCAAAACACTGTATATTTTGCAACCCCATCACTTTGACATTTCATGCCATTTCTTCATGCTCTAACGTATTTAAAAAAGGAGGTCAAACAAGTTAGTCTCCTGAATATGAGCTGTTAATATTCCTAGACTAGACACTTCACTTTTATGATATCCTTTTCTACTGAGCACATACAATACGATGACTGATTCTTTTACAGCTGCTACAAAGAAACAACAGATATTCCTCTGACTAACCAGGGCATCTAATCATCCCTAGTAATCAAAGGATTTGTAAATGTCACTGCACTTTGTCACATTCTTCCTGCTGCCAGTAGAGCAGTGATGATTTCTCTTGAGTGCTAAATTTTTCTTGCCTGACCTCCAAACTTTGAACACATGAAGAATATAGGAAACTAAAAGCTGGCATTTTCCCACTGAATATCCTTCATCAAAGTTGTCTAACGTGTTTACGATTAAAAGAGATATGGAACCTTCTGCATTAACATTAAAATACTTGGCACATTACAGTTTCTTCTACTTGTTGTTGTGTTCATGCCAACCTTGGTATTTAAATGATTTCCTAAACTTTAAACAGGAAATATAAATTGTCTTATACTTCTGTAGAATTCAGATTGTGTCCTATACTATGTCCTTGATGTGTAATGATAACTGAAAGTCATATCATATTTGGGGGGTGGATAAAAATGATTTTGATAAAATCAGTATTAGATAAGCCTTGTGACAGGGGGTTGCATGGGGTTTAGCTGTTTTCCTTTTGAGATTGTACTTTTAACTGCAATCAGTTTTCTTATTTTGTGTGGCCCAACTATAATATGAAAGAAATGTGAAAGATAGCAACATTTTTTTTGTTTGCAGCGGCCTTGTTTGATCTTTTATTCGTTCTGTCCTTCACAGAAAATTAGGTAAAGGACAAAGAGGCAAATACATACTCCTGTGTATACAGAGTTATTATTAATTATTATGATTAATAATAAAGTCCCTAATGTTGAAGGTTGCTGAGCTATTAATAACCATAAAAATGATATTAGCCAAGCACAGGTTCAACAGCCTAGCAAATGGGAATCAGAAATACAGGAAATAGGGTCAAGAAATCAGAAACTTCAAGTACTGATAAAGTCAACATAACACAAGAGGCTTCACTATTACTGCCAAGATCCCTTGCTGAGACTTTCTGAAAAGCTTTGCTAAGGTAAAGTACTTCCAAGGCAATGAAGAAAGCCAAGATTTTCCAAAATGGGTGCCAGAATACATTTTGCTAAGGGACTTCTGGCAGAATGGTAATTCATGTGGTGCATTTGAAAACTGCTTTGGAGTGTAGGTTGTCACTTTAATTTGTAAGGGGTTTCCAGGTCTTGCTTGTAGGTGAGATGGCTATACAGAGAAGTGTGCAATCAGAATCACTGTGGAAGAAGCCAGCCTAGAACAAGGTGGCATGAGTAGTGAGTGCCTCGCTGCCTTTCAGAGCAGCCTGCTTTGCCCCTCTCTGGTCTGGGTTCTTGTGTGTTAAAGCTCTGGATTTTAAGAAATTAAACAGTGTTACCTTCCTAAAAATAAATTTTATGTTTCTATCTATCCTCCCTGATTGTGAACATAACAAAGGGCCTTGATGTTTTCATTTGTACATAATTAGGCCCCAGCCCAACACACGCTTGTGTAGATGAGTAACTCTGTGCTCATACAGAGTCCCCATTAAGTTCATTGGGGCTACACACATGCACAAGGATGCTCATGAGAGACAGGATGCTGCAGTGATTAGCCTGGGACTCAGGGGACTAGGGTTCAGTTCCCTGATCTGCCTTTGTATGAGACCTTGGGCAAGTCCAAGAGGGCTAAGTTTTCAAAGCTATTTAGGTGCCTAGTGGGATTTTTAAAGGTGCCTCACTACTTTTTCAAAATCAGTTAGAGTTAGGTGACTCAACACTATTGAAAATCCCACTAGGCATCAATCTGCACCTTTTGGTGCCCTAATATCTTTACAAATCTGGCCCTTAGTCTCTCTGTTTGCCCTAGTCTCTCTCTTCCCTATCTGTATCATGGGGAAAATAGTACTTTCTTACCTCATAAGAATGCTGGGGAATAAATACATTAATGATTGTGAGGTGTTCAGATAATATTGTAATGGAGGGCAGCTTAGTACCTGAGAGAGAAATTTTCAGCACTGAGGTTTTAGCATTATATTCAATGTAACATAATTAACACCGGTTCTTTTTCATGGCAAAAAGTCACAATTTTAGTTGAATCCCCACTATCTCCTCAAAAGCCATGGCACTCAAATTTAAAAATATATTGGGGTTTGTTTGGTTTTAACTTTAAAAACACAGTAGAATTATATTAAATTTATTCAAATAGGAAAATCCCTTCATACACATAGAATACTTATCCAATACTTATAAAAATGAAATCAGGTCTCATTTCGATAGAACATGTTATACACTTCTAAATTACATGGTTTATAGCTCTCCTGTCATCTCTAAACTCATCTTTATGATGGGTGGGGAGAAGTTCTATTTGCTGGTTGTTAATAAGAATACACCATTGCATTGGTGTACAGTAAATTCATTTTTGTGGCTATATGACACAGAAATTTGAGAAGGGGGGAATAAAATAAACAATGGAACTAGCTCCTCTTCACAGGGAGAATGATGGACATAGTTCTGCTTTCTGAGACCCCTAAACATGAACCTTATTCTTAGGATTTCTTAAAATTCTTTAACATTCCTTGTGGTGCATGGAAATTAATGTGGTGATTCTTAGCTAACTAACGTAGAGATTTTTTAGAACATTTCCATAAAAAGGTTCTTCTAACTAAAATAAAATTGCAAACTGTAAAATGTTTCGTGATTATCCCTCCCTCCACACTTTTTTTTTTCTTTTTGAACCGCTCTAATTTGGCTGAAGATAACACTTACTTTGGAGAAGGAAGTGTTTAACCCAGAATAGTTGCTCTGTTAGTGGGAGATGTGAAAACCAGTGCTGGTGGAAAACATTTCCATTCTGAGGTTTTGAAATTTTTTTCACCCCAATTTAGAACAAAAATGAGATCTTTTGAAATTTTTCACAAAAAAGAGGAGAGTCACCCTAGAATGCCCAACAACACAGTGATTAGGCCACTCACCTGGGACACAAGTTCAAGTCCCTCTCTGCCTAATTTGGAGCAGCAACTTGAACCTGGGTCTCCCACAAGAGTGCCTGGACCACTGGTCTATTTACACAAAATGGAACCACTCCTACATTGGAAATTGAGACACTGACTCCATAAACTCATGGTTAGGGCACTCACCTGGGATATGGGAAACCCCGTTGCAACTCTCTGCTCTGATTCCTGCAGAAGAAGGACTTAAGACATTCAGTTGGGATGTGGCAGAACTAGGTTTAAACTTCTGCTCTGAGCAGGGACTTATAGCTAGGTTTCTCCCATCCCAGGTGTGTGTCCTAATCTTTGGGCTATTGGTTATTCTGAAGCAGGTCTCACTCTCATCAGAAATTCCATTGTGGATCTTAGAAACATTTTACTGAAACAGATCCAAATTTTTCATGAAAATGTGTTTTGACAAATCAGCATTTTCTGATGAAAAACATTTAATCAAAAAATTCCCAACCAGCTCTCATGGAAACCATGTCAGGCAGAAGTACAAGTGAAATGGCATAGGTCTCTAGGGCTGGGAGACTGCTCTGTATCTCTGTACGGTCACAAAAACAGAGCAGTCAGTGTGGTCTAGTGCAGTGGTTCTCAAACTAGAGCACTTCATTCCCCAGGCTGCCATTATAGTGCCTTGTATTAACCCTAAACTCTCACACAACAATTATTAAAAGAAGTAAATGTAAGAGGAAGAGAACTACTGTGTACTCTGAGTTCTCTCTACTGCTCAGAATAGAGCAGCAGTTCTCAAACTGTGGGTCGGGACCCTAAAGTGGGTCACGACGCCTTTTTAATGGTATCACCACAGCTGGTGTTAGATTTACTGGGGCCCGGTGCCAAAGCCAAAGTCCAAGCTCTTCCACCTGGGGCCGAAGTGGGCTTCAGCCCTGGGTGGCAGGGCTCAGGTTATAGGCCCCCCACCTGGGTCTGAAGCCCTTGGGCTTTGGCTTTCCCTCCCCTCCCCTGCCTGGGGCAGCAGGGCTCAAGCTTTGCCTTTGCCTTTGCCCTCCCCTGCCCAGGGCAGCGGGGCTTGGGCGGGCTCATACTTCAGTCCCGCTTCCTGGTGTTGCCTAGTAATTTTTGTTGTCAGAAGGGGACTGTGGAGCAATGAAGTTTGAGAGCCCCTGGAACAGAGGCATGATTTTTTCAGGAGAGATAATTTGCCAGGATCAGTTAAATATTAGTTAGCTATACAGTGAGTGAAGACAGGAGAGTGTTCCAGTGTTTTGTCTGAAGAAAGTGGGTCTATTGATTAGGGTACTGGTTGATGACTTGGGTTCAATCGCCCACTCAGCCACAGGCTGTCTGTATGACATTGGGCAAGTTGTTCTGCCTATCTCTACCTTAGTTTCCCCATCTATAAAATGGGACTACTAATACTTCACTTCTTTTTAGGGGTGTATGAGGCTAAGGCCTAGTCTACACTGGGGGGCGGAAATCAATCTAAGTTATGCAACTTCAGCTATGTGAATAATGTAACTGAAGTCTACATACTTAGATCTACTTACCGCGGTGTCTTCACTGCGGTGAGTCGACAGTTGACGCTCCCCTGTCGACTCCGCCTGCGCCTCTCACTCCAGTGGAGAACTGGAGTTGACAGGAGAGCACTCGGTGGTCAATTTATCACGTCTAGACTAGACACAATAAATTGATCCCTGCTGGATCCATCACAGCCTGTCGATCCTGTTGGTAATGTAGACAAGCCTTAAGTGTATTAAAGATTATGAAGCACTTAAATACTATGGTAGTGGGGGCGTTAGAAGAAATTTTCTATGTCCATAGTCTTATCTAGGTTGGTACCTAAAAATATTCTCTCCTTTTTTATCGTTTGTCCCTATCAATTTCTGTGTCTGAGACAAAAATCTGAGCCTCAATGAACTTTGTAAGCAAGACTAAAAGAAGCATTAGTAATTAATTTTAGAGAGCAAAAATATGTTGGAGCCAGCTTCAATACCCTAATCACACTGAGAAGTACCATTCTCCTCTAGAAGTCCCATTGACTACAATAACTGAGCTTGAAGAATAAACTATTTTATAGATTCCAGTGGTAGAAGGGAGTGCTGTGATCATCTAGTCTGACCTCCTCTATAACACGGGCCATAGAAGTACCCCAAAATAATTCCTAGAGCAGATCTTTTAGAAAAACTGCCAATCTTGATTTACAAATTGTCAGTGATGGAGAATCTAACACAAGTCTTGATAAATTGTTCCAATGGTTAATTACTCTCACCATGAATAATTTGCATCTGCAATTTGTTTAGCTTCAGCTTCCAGCCATTGGATCATGTTATATCTTTTCTGCTATATTGTAGTGGAGAGACCATTATCAAATATTTGTTCCCCATGTAGGTACTTATAGGTTGTGATCATGTCACACTTTAACCTTTTTCTTAAGCTAAGAAGATTGAGATCCTTGAATCTATCTTGAGATGATACTTTAAAGTCTATTGGTCTTGTCTGCCCTTCCTCCCCGCATGAAACTTCTTTACTCATTCTTAATAGAAATTCTGTTTTATGGGTCAATAATGTATTTCATTCCCCACAGAGCTTAATCAGTTGCCATATAATCCCCAGGCAGGTTATGCTTTTCTACCTTTGTTCCATATCAGCTCTTTTGTTTAACTCCAGCTGGTGAATTTACCAAGCAGTTTCTTAGCTGAGGCTATACTTGCGCATGTGTGCTTGTGTGTGCATGCGCTATGAATGACTGCCTTGGCTACTACCCAAAAATATCCTCATATCAATATGCTCATTGAATTAAACTCAGCATGTACCTGAATAGCAGTCATAATAGAAAGCCTCAATAGAAAAGGATCACCAAGCAATGCCGTATTCATATTCAGCTTTCCACAGTTCCCAGAGAAGCACAGTTAAAACCCCCACAATCTAGCCACAGCATGTTTCTGTGAGATCAAGTTATCTGAAGAATACACTACACAAGAGAAAAAATAATCAAGCAAAATAGCCTTTTCTTGTGAGTTCTGAAATAACTATTGCACAGAGATAGTGGCCAAGGTAGTCATTCAAAACACACACACACACAAAATCTCTTTCACTCAGTAACCACAAGCAGGACCGTGCCCCCTATTTGTAACTGTCCATATCATGGAAGCTTTTAAACAGTTTTAGGACAAATAATCACATTGTGAATTTATGCATGCATACAAAAGAACAATTAATGTTTCATTCCACTCTAATGTAGAATCATAGAATATCAGGGTTGGAAGGGACATCAGGAGGTCATCTAGTCCAACCCCCTGCTCAAAGCAGGACCAATCCCCAACTAAATCATCCCAGCCAGGGCTTTGTCAAGCCTGACCTTAAAAATATCTAACGAAGGAGATTCCACCACCTCCCTAGGTAACGCATTCCAGTGTTTCACCACCCTCCTAGTGAAAAAGTTTTTCCTAATATCCAACCTAGATCTCCATCACCGCAACTTGAGACCATTACTCCTTGTTCTGTCATCAGCTACCACTGAGAATAGTCTAGATCCATCCTCTTTGGAACCCCCTTTCAGGTAGTTGAAAGCAGCTATCAAATCCCCCCTCATTCTTCTCTTCCGCAGACTAAACAATCCCAGTTCCCTCAGACTCTCCTCATAAGTCATGTGTTCCAGTACCCTAATGATTTTTGTTGCCCTCCGCTGGACTCTTTCCCATTTTTCCACATCCTTCTTGTAGTGTGGGGCCCAAAACTGGACACAGTACTCCAGATGAGGCCTCACCAATGTCGAATAGAGGGGAATGATCACATCCCTCGATCTGCTGGCAGTGCCCCTATGTATCCATCCCAAAATCCCATTGGCCTTCTTGGCAACAAGGGCACACTGTTGACTCATATCCAGCTTCTCATCCACTGTAACCCCTAGGTCCTTTTCTGCAGAACTGCTGCCGAGCCATTCGGTCCCTAGTCTGTAGCGGTGCATGGGATTCTTCCATCCTAAGTGCAGGACTCTGCACTTGTCCTTCTTGAACCTCATCAGAGTTCTTTTGGCCCAATCCTCCAATTTGTCTAGGGCCCTCTGTATCCTATCCCTACCCTCCAGCATATCTACCTCTCCTCCCAGTTTAGTGTCATCTGCAAACTTGCTGAGGGTGCAATCCACACCATCCTCCAGATCATTTATGAAGATATTGAACAAAATCGGCCTGAGGACTGACCTTTGGGGCACTCCACTTGATACCGGCTGCCAACTAGACATGGAGGCATTGATCACTACCCGTTGAGCCCGACAACCTAGCCCACTTTCTATCCACCTTATAGTCCATTCATCCAGCCCATACTTCTTTAACTTGCTGGCAAGAATACTGTGGGAGACAGTGTCAAAAGCTTTGCTAAAGTCAAGGAACAACACATCCACCGCTTTCCCCTCATCCACAGAGCCAGTTATCTCATCATAGAAGGCAATTAGATTAGTCAGGCATGACTTGCCCTTGGTGAATCCATGCTGACTGTTCCTGATCACTTTGCTCTCCTCTAAGTGCTTCAGAATTGATTCCTTGAGGACCTGCTCCATGATTTTTTCAGGGACCTGCTCCATGATTTTCCAGAGGTGAGGCTGACTGGCCTGTAGTTCCCAGGATCCTCCTTCTTCCCTTTTTTAAAGATGTGCACTACATTATCCTTTTTCCAGTCATCCGGGACTACCCCGGATCGCCATGAGTTTTCAAAGATAATGGCCAATGGCTCTGCAATCATATCCGCCAACTCCTTTAACACTCTTGGATGCAGCGCATCCAGCCCCATGGACTTGTGCACGTCCAGCTTTTCTAAATAGTCCCGAACCACTTCTTTCTCCACAGAGGGCTGGTCACCTCCTCCCCATGCTGTGCTGCCCAGTGCAGTAGTCTGGGAGCTGACCTTGTTCGTGAAGACAGAGGCTAAAAAAGCATTGAGTACATTAGCTTTTTCCACATCCTCCTTCACTAGGTTGCCTCCCTCATTCAGTAAGGGGCCCACACTTTCCTTGACTTTCTTCTTTTTGCTAAAATACTTGAAGAAACCCTTTTTGTTACTCTTAACATCTCTTGCTAGCTGCAACTCGAGGTATGATTTGGCCTTCCTGATTTCACTCCTGCATTCCCAGTAATATTTTTATACTCTTCCCTGGTCATTTGTCCAATCTTCCACTTCTTGTAAGCTTCTTTTTTGTGTTTAAGATCAGCAAGGATTTCACTGTTAAGCCAAGCTGGTCACCTTCCATATTTACTATTCTTTCTACACATCGGGATGATTTGTTTCTGTAACCTCAATAAGGATTCTTTAAAATACAGCCAGCTCTCCTGGACTCCTTTCCCCCTCATGTTATTCTCCCAGGGGATCCTGCCCATCAGTTTCCGGAGGGAGTCAAAGTTTGCTTTTCTGAAGTCCAGGGTCCGTATTCTGCTGCTCTCCTTTCTTCCCTGTGTCTGGATCCTGAACTCGACCATCTCATGGTCACTGCCTCCCACGTTCCCATCCACTTTAGCTTCCCCTACTAATTCTTCCCAGTTTGTGAGCAGCAGGCCAAGAAGAGCTCTGCCCCTAGTTGGTTCCTCCAGCACTTGCACCAGGAAATTGTCTCCTACCCTTTCCAAAAACTTCCTGGATTGTCTGTGCACCACGTATTGCTCTCCCAGCAGATATCAGGGTGACTGAAGTCTCCCATGAGAACCAGGGCCTGCAATCTAGTAACTTCCGTGTGTTGCCGGAAGAAAGCCTTGTCCACCTCATCACCCTGTTCCGGTGGTCTATAGCAGACTCCCACCATGACATCACTCTTGTTGCTCACACTTCTAAACTTAATCCAAAGACACTCAGGTTTTTTCTGCAGTTTCATACTTCATACATATTGGGCTGCATTAGTAGGAGCACTGCCTGCAGATCGAGGGAGTGATTATTCCCATCTATTCGGCACTGGTGAGGCCACATCTGGAGTATTGTGTCCAGTTTTGCCCCCCTACAGAAAGGATGTGGACAAATTGGAGAGTCCAGCGGAGGACAACAAAATGATTAGGGGGATGGGGCACATGACTTACAAGGAGAGGCTGAGGGAACTGGGCTTATTTAGTCTGCAGAAGAGAAGAGTGTGTGGAGAATTTGATAACAGCCTTAAACTGCCTGAAGGGGGGTTCCAAAGAGGATGGAGTTAGGCTGTTCTCAGTGGTGGCACATGAAAGAACGAGGAGCAATGGTCTCAAGTTGAAGTGGGAGAGGTCTAGGTTGGATATTAGGAAAAACTATTTCACTGGGAAAGTGGTGAAGCACTGGAATGGGTTACCGCGGGAGGTGGTGGAATCTCCACCCTTGGAGGTTTTTAAGGCCCAGCTTGACAAAGTCCTGGCTGGGATGATTTAGTTGGGGTTGGTCCTGCTTTGAGCAGTGGGTTGGAGTAGATGACCTCCTGAGGCCTTGTCCAACCCTAATCTTCTATGATTCTGTGAAAATCAGGCCAAGCTCTCACTAACTTTTTGGATTCCCAGCTTCATATAGTAAAATGGACCGATCAAACAGTTACTTATCTGCCCTGAAAATCTCTAGTTGCTACTATTCTTCAGGAATGATTTTGATACTCTGAGAGAAACATTATTCTATTCTGTATACACCTACATTTTCACTCATGGAAATGCTTATTTCAAAGACTTCTTTCAATAACTGACCTGTGACCTATTTTCTGGGGGGAGTTTTTGCGTGTTTTCTTTTCTCTCATGTTTAACAACCATATTTAACAGTGTCTGTCATGCATTCATTCTCCCTGGCTCCATATTATTGTACTCGTATTTTGAATAAAAGATTATTAAAGGAGAAAAAACTTTCCACGCTATCTGAGTATTTTTTGTCTGATTCTTTCTCAGTTTTATTTGTTGGATTTGATAGTTAACTCCCCTAATGATCACTGACTAAATTTGTTATAAGAAACATGAGGCAGCAGAGTATCAGTGACTCATTATCATTTTACCATAACCCCTTTTAGAATAAGAAAAGTTGATTTGTCTGGTACAGTACATGATTAAGTATGCTTGTGAGGTCACTATATGCAATGTCACATGACTGAATCTGACATTACATAACAACCCACAGTTACCGAAGCTAGTCATAATTTTTTAAATAATGTGTGATGTAAAATAAAAAAGGTAACCTAACCTGTCATGTTTCATGAGTTCACAGAAATTGTATATAACAAAATAACTATTAGTTTATCTTGCTACCAAAGCAAGATTGTCCCCCACAGTATAATTTTCTAGTAATTAGTCAAGTCTAGTTTAAAATTATTCCAACAATGGGGCTTCCACCACTTCCCTTAGGAAGTGTAGGCATACGTGACAATTTGAGATTCACATTTCACTCCAGTCCCTAGATGACACAATTCAGTGTACCATGACATGAGATTCATTGTGATGTAGTCCATCATTTGACAGGTTCCTGTCCAATGTAATGTGCTGTGAATGAATGATTTTAGCTGGTTTTTAAACAGTGCTACTATAATATAAACATACAGATGACTAGAAACTTAAGGGACTACATACACCCTGATGGAATCAATTCTTTTGAGTTAAACTCCATGTATTCTACTTTCTGGATGATGAAGTTATTGGGGAAATGTTTGCTTACCATCTCAGACAGTCACTCAAACTGTGTTGGGTAGGCTGAGCTGCAGGAAGTTAAATGGTAAACTTTTAAATAATAAGAAACTCAGGGCCAGACTTGTAAAGGTCTTTAGGCACCGAAAGATGAAGACAGGCACCTTCTGGGATTTTCAAAAAGCACCTAACTCCTATTGATTTAAATGAGAGAGAAGTACAAAGGTGCTTTTGAAAGTCCTATTAGGCACCTACAGAGCTTTACCAACATGATCCTAAGATTTTAAGGGCGGTGACTGTGTGTTTGTACAAAACCTAGGACAATAAGGACCCATTCTTGATTGGAGCCTTTGGACACAACTGCAATACAAACAATAAATAATTCAGAAGAGAGTGATAGCAGTCAAGTGGCTTTTGGAGAATTGTGGAAGGCTAGTGGTGTGTTTGGAGTGTTGCTGGTGACATCAGAAATGTCATTAGCACAGACGAGCAGCTCTGAATAGCACAGCCTATTAAGATGAATGAGTTTGGAGGACAGTAGGCAATTACGAAATCTAAGGCTTAGAATGCTTGACACAACAATGGACTACCAGGCATGTGGGAGTACATATATATATATATTTTTAAAACTAAACCCTCAAAGCTGTGGACCACAGAACACTGGTTTTAGAGCTGCACTGAATTCACTGATAAGGCCAGAAGGGATCCTTGTGATCATCTACTTGGACCTCCTGCATTGCACAGGCCATAGAACTTACCAATAGAACTGATTCCTATTAGAACTAGAGCATTGGCACAGTCTCAGAGTAAACCGCACCTTTGACCACTCTCCTGTTCTTGAGGGAACCCATGTAAGGTTTCAGGTTCACAGACATTGACTCTACAATGGTCCTTTCCCTACAGGCCAGGGGTTTAGGCTTGCAGTTCTGCACCTCACTGTGATTTACCCAAGTCCAGCACCTGTGGTTAACCTTTTTCCAGTGGTTTCAGGTGTATCCAGCTACAAACCAGCCTTCATCAAGTACAATACATTTATTCTTAGAGCAAAAACATTGCAAAGAAAAATATAAAAAAGAATAAACATCCCTTTGCCCATGATAAAAGCTTACCAGAGATTATCCATCAGTCTTATGGGGCACTAGTAAGCCAAAGAGTTTCTAATCCTTCTGCAAGCATTGTCTCCCCCCAGCCCTTTGGTTAGAAGATCCTGTCCATTTGCTGAATCAAAAAAGGCCAAGTGTTACTTCAAACTCAACCTTTTTCTATACCAAAAGCTTTTTTCTTTGTCTGTTGATATCTGGAAAACTCCGTTTGAACCAGTATACGTAAGCCACCTCAGGTGGGTGGTACCTTGCTGGAGTTGTCTACAGTTCCAGTGACTAGCCTGAGTCACCCCCCTCTCCCCAGTGTTTTCAGTTACTGGATGCAGGTAACCTTCCCCCTGGGACTCCGTACAATCCCTGGCCCACAATGATACATCAGCCATTACAAAAATTAACAGCATATGTTCCCCAAAGCTACTGCATGCAGTTGCAATATCTGTCAAAAGCATGTCTTTCAGAAAAAAATCCAATTTTGATTTAAAAGTTTCCAGTGAGCATCCACCACCCCCCTTGGTAATTGTTCTAATGGTTATTTACCCTCACTGTTAAAAATTGTGACCATATTTTGAGTCTGAATTTGTGTAGCTTCACCTTCCAGCCATTCAATTTTTCTATACCTTTGTCTGCTAGGTTGAAGAGCCCTCTGCTATCAAATTTCTATTCTCCATGTAGGTATTTGTAGACTGATCAAGTCACCCCTTAACTTTCTCTCAGGCTGACTGGCCCATAATTGCCCTGGATCTTCCTTTTACCTTTTTAAAAAATTGGCATAACAGTAACATTCTTCCAATCTTCTGGAAGATCCTCAGTGTTTCAAGACTTCCTGAAAATCAACATTAATGGTCCAGAGAGCTCCTCAGACAGCTCTTTAAAAACCTTTAGGTGAAAGTTATCCAGACCTGCTATTTAAAGATCTCTAACTTTGGACTGCTGTTTAACAGCTTTTTCAGTTACTATTGTAATGGAAAGTATTTAATCATTGTTATCATATTATATGAATACCTCGATCTGGCTTTTTCCAAAATACAGAACAGAAATATTTATTGAACACTTCTGCCTGTTTCTGCATAATTATTGACAATTCTACCACTTCAAATTAGTAATGGACCAATTCCGTTATTAGAATTCCTTTTGTTTCTAATATAAGAAACACCTGTCAAGAATGGTCTAGAAGATAATACTTAGTCCTGCCATGAGTGCAGGGGACTGGACTAGATGACCTCTCAAGGTCCCTTCCACTCCTGTGATTCTATGATAATTGAAATCTCCTTATTGTCCTTAACAGCACAGGTCACTGATTTCTTCTTGTGTCCTTTAGCTTTCCTTATCATTTTCAACAGTTCTTTGCTTCTAATTTATCTTCATTGCTGTCAACTTCCCTTTTTTTGCATTTGTTATATACTGTGTTTTATTTTTTATAGCAGCCTTCATTTCCATTAGTAAGCAAGTTTGTTTTTTTAACCCACATAGTCATTTTTCTCCACTGTGGGACTGTGTTTTTTTGAGTATTTAATAAAATATTCCTAAACAGTTCCCAATTATCATTCACATTTTTCTGTTGAATATTGCTTCTCCCAGCTTATTTGACTCATAATTGTTTTCTGCTTTGTAAAATTGGCCCTTTTTAAGCACCAGCTATTTATATTACTGGTTTGGACTTCAATCTGTTTGCATAAAATAGATGTAATCAAGTCCTGACCACTTGCACCTAAGCTACCACTAATTGTTAGTTCTCTGATCAATTCCTATTTAGCTATCACAATAAGGTCTAATATAGAATTCCCCCATGCAACAATTTGAGTTAAGAAATTGTCATATATAATTTTTTAGTAATTCCAAGTACATTTTAGTACTGGCAACATGAGACCTCCAGCATGTCATTCAGATTGAAGTTCCCCAGGATAAAATAAGTTTTTGTTTTACAAATTACAAATAAGTGCTTATTGAGTCACTCATCCTTTTCTTTACTGTGGTCTGTAGCAGACCCCAACTTGTACCCCATCTTTTGCATTATCTGCTAGGATATTGATTCATAAGCATTCACAATAATTTTCTTCTTAGTTGTCAGTGACTCTCAAACAGGTAATGCCATTTTTGACGAAGTGTCTCTCCTCCTCCCCTTCTTCCCATTTGATCCTTGCTAAATAAGTTATAACCATTGATTTTAGCATTCCAGTCATATAAATCTTCCCACCAGATTTCATTAATGTCAAGTAGGCCAAATTTATGCTCATAAATGAGCAATAGCAATTCCTCTTGTTTATTATCCAGGGTCTTGGCATTGTTGTATAGCAATTAAAGAATTTCTTCTCTTCACAACCTTTGGTGCCTTGACCATTTTTATTCTCGCATCATGATTGAGTTCTAAATGAGTGCTCATTGGTTCCTTCTTTTCACCCACCTCTTTCAGTCTCAGTTTAACATTTTTCTGATAAGAGTAGCCAGCCTGTCCCCTAGAAGATTGCGACTCTTCCACTAAGATGGAGTCCATCCAGACTGCATAGCTCCCTCTCCTTATAGAAGATGGACAAATGTTCCACAAAACCAAAATCTCTCCTTTTTCCCCCAGATCCCAGACCTGCTCCATACCCATCCAGCTCCCAGGGGACCCCTCCTTCTGTCCCCAGGTCCTATCCTTCCAGTTCTCTGATAGGTCTAGCCAGCCTGTCCCCTAGAAGATTGTGACTCTTCCACTAAGATGGAGGCCATCCAGACTGCATAGCTTCCTCTCCTTATAGAAGATCAATCCTTGTTCCCCCATTTTCCCCAGTTCTCAGGTTGTCCCCCAGATCTTTGAAGTCCCCTTCCCCCATGCCACACTCTGATCTGCCTAGTTCTCCATGCTCCTCAGGTCTCAGGGGCTCCCCGTTTTTCTTGCTCATCCCAAAGGTAGGTGTCAGTGCAGGTGGTTAGGGATATTTTGGGAGTGAACCTTCTATCACCACCACTCACCTTAGCTATCTTTAACTTCAGAAGCCAATCTAATCTTAGAGTCTTATCTCTGCGAACAGCAGAGAGGCTAACAGAGGGA
Source organism: Lepidochelys olivacea (assembly GCF_965140295.1). Classification (NCBI taxonomy): domain Eukaryota; kingdom Metazoa; phylum Chordata; order Testudines; family Cheloniidae; genus Lepidochelys; species Lepidochelys olivacea. The sequence continues at coordinate 27,853,523 of NC_140413.1, forward strand.
GTTTGCCTGGGATCTGCCTGAGAGGAGGTACGCTAAGGGCTGCATTAAGGAGGCTGTGTTGGTGAGTATCTGAGTGTCTGTTGTGGGGACAGTTTGACCGTGTGCTTGATTGGTGTTTGAAAAGTGTGAATTGGGGGTGCTTTGTTGCAGCTTATTTGACTCATAATTGTTTTCTGCTTTGTAAAATTGGCCCTTTTTAAGAAGCAGCTATTTATATTACTGGTTTGCCGTTCAAGAGTTTGCCAGGAAACTGACTTATACACTAAGCCTTGGTGCCCAGCTACCCCTCCTCACTAGCAAGGAGAAATTAACCATTCAAAAACCATACCATTCAAGACAGAGGGGAGATTTTCAAAAGCACAAATGGAAGTTATCCCGCTGACTTTTAAAGCTGCAGAAGCAACTTAAAAGCTGCAGAAGCAACCTTAATTTTGCAGGTTACAATGCAGGTACACTCAGGGTGGAACGTTTGAGAACTGGATATATGAAGAATGGCAAAACTATTGTGATGTTGAGATAATTGGCCCAACCTTGCTTTAAATCTTTGAAAAATTACTACCCCAGTAATATATGGCTCAATCTTCTGTTTCCAATCATCCAGGAGGAGTTTGAATCCAATTGTTCATACATTTGGACTCTAAAGTTATATCCTAGAATTAGTTACTGGAAACATTTACTCACTGTTAATTACTAAATGAGTAGTGGGTAATAATTCACAATATAAATCTATTATTGCAGCATGGTCCACCATATAGAGTACTGAACTGGGATTCAGGAGACCTGAATTCTTTTCCCGATCTGCTGTTGACCTTGTTATTTTATTGCTCTGTGCTATTTCCCCTCCTGCCCTTTATTGGCATTGTCTATTTACATTGTAAGCAATCTGGGGGCAGGAACTGTCTCTTTCTGTGCATTTGTACAGTGCCTAGCACAATGAGGCCCAATCTCAGTTGGGGCCTTGTGATGGGGGTGAATAAACCGCACACTGTAGAGTCAGAAGTGCAGGAGAAACTCAGCCAGGGAAGCCTCGCTCCAACAGGTCTTCGGGGCACGTTCCAGTTGGAGGAGGGACTTAAAAGGGACTCTCTTCAGCACAGCAGGGTGGCAGGCAGAGATAGACAGATCTGTATTTGCTGCTGCAGAGACTATGCCAGGAAGGCATGCCCAGAGGGAAAGCTGTTGCACAGAACTGGGACTCCATACCCTGCGGAGACCCGTAGGCCAAGTCTCCAGGGATGACCACTAGCCACAATAAACCCCAAGGAGAGAGGCATAGTGGTAGGAAGAGGCCTTGGGGAGAATGTTAAATGAACCCCAGGCAGCAGACTCCTGTCTTATGGTGCTCAAGAGGGCCCCAGGTCAGAACTCAGTAGAGTGGGGTGGGGGGTGAGTTCCACTACCCCATAACCACTAGGTGGGACTGCTGCCACAGACTGCAACCACTAGATGGGGAGTCTTGCCCCGTCTCACAACCCTATAGAATACTGTAATATAAATAAGTCATACTATCCATTTATTGTGTGTGTGTGTGTTATCCTGGTACACAGTGTACACTGAGCATATTTTCAAGAATGACTGCTGTTAAAAGACTGGAATCTGAAGCACTCAGTTATCTGTCTTACTTTATAGTCAGTCCTTATCTTAATTCCCGTACTTGTTGATGAAAATGTTGTTGTTGATCTTCATCCTCATTAGGACAGCCTGGGCATCTTAATGTTTTCTTTTAATGAACTGCTTTTTTTCTGAATGATGCTCACTTACTGACTTGAACGAGAACACAAAATTATATTTGAATCCCTCCTCCTTCCTTTTTGAAATAGGTTTCATTACACGCTTTTGCATAAGATTGGACTCAGGAAATGATTGAATATAATTTTGGTATTTTCTTTGCAAATAATTATCTAAGATTTTGTGCTTTGCTTAGAATTTTCTCGTTACCTGACTAATTATGTGTGCACACAAGTATTGCTATGGGCTTGCCTAAGGCATCTTGTCTCAGTGTGGGAGTTTCTTTGAGTCCTAATTTTACTGCAATATAAATCCTCACTACAGAGCAGAATATGCATTTATTCAACTGTGGGGAGGGATAGCTCAGTGGTTTGAGCATTGACCTGCTAAACCCAGGATTGTGAGTTCAATCCTTGAGAGGGCCATTTAGGGATCTGGGGCAAAAAATTGGGGATTGGTCCTGCTTTGAGCAGGGGGTTGGGCTAGATGACCTCCTGAGGTCCCTTCCAACCCTGATATTCTATGATTGCTCAGCAGCTCCAGTCTTCAAACTCCTGAGGATGTTTTAATTGCTTTGAGTTCCTTTCTTTTCTACTTTCAAACAGTTGTCCTTTTACCCATCTTTTTTTCATTCCACTTTATATTTTAACTTTTCAGCAATGTCTTCATAAAACCATTTAAGAGCTCATTAGATTTTAGCTATCATATCCTTTTAATTAATGCTTTCCATGGTTCTACAGCTCTGCTTAGTAAGGGTATGATCCAGTGAGGTGCTAAGTGCCTTCAACTTCCTTTCATGTCACCTCACAGGAGCTCTCAGCAATACCAGTCCATTTCTTTGAATCCCTGATAGCCAGGATGAAAATTAAGGTGGGAAGGAGCCCTCTCTTGCCTTGGATTCCAGAACAAATGCACATCAAACCTCAGAGTGCCACTCTTCTTTCTCCCCTAGGTTCTTCTGCCTGGAATTTCTGTAGTCCTCCTTCCAATTAAGGCTGTTCCTCCTCTTGAAATTTCTGCTCTTGCCCCTCACTGCAGGTAACTACAGACAGTCCTTTCTCTCTGGCTGCTGTAGAGATCCCATTCCTTCATCTTCTCTGACCCACTGTCGCCTGTAGGAACCTCCCTGTAGGTATCTCCCCACAGTTACCCTTGTATCAGGATTTCAGACTTCAGCTCTCTCTTAGGATGCTAGATCTAGGTAACAGAGATGCTTAGTGAAACCCACTCCAGACTCTGAGCTTCTCTGGAAAACCCTCCTCTATGTCTTTCCTAGCCCTTGCCTTCTATAAGAAGGAGACTGGATGGAACAGAAGCCCTGCCCCTGATCTACCATCACATGATGGCTGGCCACTTGACCCAGCCCAAGCCCATCTCCTTGGATCAGGCACAGGTGAGGCTGAGCCCAAATCAAGGGACAGCCCACTCTAATAGAGTGTTCTGAAGGGTGCTTTGGACAGAAAGAAGAGACACCTGAGTCAGCAGTGTGCCCTTGTTGAGTCAGCAGTGTGCCCTTGTTGCCAAGAAGGCCAATGGCATTTTGGGATGTATAAGTAGGGGCATAGCGAGCAGATCGAGGGACGTGATCGTTCCCCTCTATTCCACGTTGGTGAGGCCTCATCTGGAGTACTGTGTCCAGTTTTGGGCCCCACACTACAAGAAGGATGTGGATAAATTGGAGAGAGTCCAGCGAAGGGCAACAAAAATGATTAGGGGTCTGGAACACATGAGTTATGAGGAGAGGCTGAGGGAGCTGGGATTGTTTAGCCTGCAGAAGAGAAGAATGAGGGGGGATTTGATAGCTGCTTTCAACTACCTGAAAGGGGGTTCCAAAGAGGATGGCTCTAGACTGTTCTCAATGGTAGCAGATGACAGAACGAGGAGTAATGGTCTCAAGTTTCAGTGGGGGAGGTTTAGATTGGATATTAGGAAAAACTTTTTCACTAAGAGGGTGGTGAAACACTGGAATGCGTTACCTAGGGAGGTGGTAGAATCTCCTTCCTTAGAGGTTTTTAAGGTCAGGCTTGATAAAGCCCTGGTTGGGATGATTTAACTGGGAATTGGTCCTGCTTCGAGCAGGGGGTTGGACTAGATGACCTTCTGGGGTCCCTTCCAACCCTGATATTCTATGATTCTATGATTCTTATAACTAAGGAGACATACTAAAACACTGTGAGCCACATTGATCTGTGCCCCGAATCTACTGAATTCAGTGGAATTAAATCAGGGATAAATTCATCCCATTCTTTCACGGATTTATAGGAAAACCACACAGTGTCTGGATTGTTGCTTTAAGCCACCACATGTCTACAAGGGAGAGTGGCTCAAACACATCACCTTGGTGGCAGTTCCCACTGGCATTGTTGCCCAAAGCAGGCATGAACTCTCATGGAGCACATAGAGTAGAGGCAAGCTGGGGTCTCTTTTTCCAAAACCAAGTACTACTATTCCATTAAAGTTACACCCATGCACCATTACTGATGGCATTTCCTCTACCCCACAATCATATGGCATTTTAGGAAAGTAAGCACAGTTAATGGGAAATGGACCATAAAGTTGAAGATTTGAGCCATGACCTAAATACACTTAAAGTCTACTGTGTACTGAAGTGCATGGAAAAATGGTCTCACACCAGCATGCATTCTGCTTCAGGAGAGTCCAGAGGGGAGTCACAAAGTTTTCAAAAACAATGAGGAGTCCTTGTGGCACCTTAGAGAGTAACACATTTATTTGGGCATAAGCTTTCATGGGCTAGAACTCACTTCATCAGAAGCATGGAGTGGAAAATACAGGATCAGGTATAAATACATGAAAAGATGGGAGTTGCCTTATCAAGTGTGAGGTCAGTCTAACGAGACAATTCAATTAACAGTAGGATACCAAGGAAGGAAAAATAACTTTTGTAGTGATAATAAGTGGCCCATTTCAAACAGTTGACAAGAAGGTGTGAGTAACAGTAGGGGGAAATTAGTATGGAGGAAAATTAGGTTTAGGTTTTGTGATGACCCAACCACTCCCAGTCTTTATTCAGGCCTAATGTGATGGTGTCCAGTTTGCAAATTAATTCCAGTTCTTCAGTTTCACGTTGGAGTCTGTTTTTGAGGTCTTTTTTGTTGAAGAATTGCCACTTTTAGGTCTGTTATTGAGTGACCAGGGAGATTGAAATGTTCTCCTACTGTTTTTTGAACATTATAATTCCTGATGTCAGATGTGTCCATTTATTCTTTTGTGTAGAGACTGTCCGGTTTGGCCAATGGGGAACTCAAGCTGCAAAGCAAGTGCAGCTTGTGCCTTGAGAATCTGCAAGCCTGCTTGTATCATCAGTCAGATTGAGAAATTGTTAATTCATATCCAATTTATCTAGTATTTTAGGCTTAGTTTGCAGTTTTGTTTATTTACTAGATAATCTGCTTTGATCTGTTTGCCATCACTTAAAATCTATATTTCTGTAGTTAATAAACTTGTTTTTGCTTTATCTAAAGCAGTGTACCTTTGAGTGAAGGGTCTGGGGGAAAATCTCAGCTTGGTTTAACACAGGCTTGTTGCAAGTTCCACTCCACACCGAGGGAGAGGCGAATGGGTAATAAATCCATACTGGTCGGGGTTTTGATCAGGACGGGATGGTACAGCTCTGGGGTCTTAGGCTGGGGAGCTGGGAGTTATTATGGCTGTAGCCTCTCTATTGTTGGTTCATGCAGTGCCTGGCTGCAACCTGCATGCAACTGCAGCTGGGTATGTCCCTGCCTGTGTGAATGCTGGTGGGAGTGCAGGACTGGGAGTGGTCTATAGCCTGTTACAGCAGCTCAGTCCTGAGAGGGAGCCCAAGCTGGTGAGTCAGAGAGCTCAGAGTACTCCAGTTCCAGGTGGCACTCTGGGGGGAACCTGTCACAATATGATCCCCATTTTACAGATGGAGAAACAAGATTGAAGCGACTTGCTCAAAGTCACAGAGGAAGTCTATGGAAGAACCAGGGTTAGAACTCTGAATTCCTTAATCCTATTCCTGTGCTGTAGCAATGTCATAATAGACTGCATAAAGGAGAACAAATAAAGATTAAGTGTAATGAATCTATGTACTTTTAATACAGTGAGACAGATGCTCACTGGTGTAAACTCTGAAAGCTCCGTTGGGTAATTTACACCAGCAGAGGATCTGCCCCAGTACCTCAGTGCTTATTATGCAGCATATTTCTTAATTTGATGTTCCTTGGGATCTCCCAAGTAGAGGAATTATGCAGTATTTCATTATTAATTATTACTATTATTATTAGGGTCGGGCTCAAGTGGCTGTGTTCTGATTTTGTCTAAGTGTCAGTCAATACTCTATGCCTTTCTAATAATAAATTCAAATCTGCCCCGATGTTGGTTATGGTTTTGTGTACACTGTCTATAGGAAAGTGGAATATTTTATACTTTTCAGGTGAGATTGTAAACTGTTTGGGGCAGGGACTATCTCTCGCTGTTTCTGTACAGTGTCTAGCACAAGCAGTCTAATTTAGAATCTCTAAATAAATACAAATAAATAATCATAACTAATAACAACATTTGACATCAAACTAGGTAAACAACAATCAGCTCTTTTAAATAGTTTTTGCCCTGCTGTTATGGGAACAGAATGAAAACCCTGGAGACCTCGGACTCAGCTTTACTTGTCTAGATATCTCTACAGTGTGTTATATAAGCCGATCCCAGCATTGCTAAAATATAAGGTAGGAACACAGATTGAGTAATCTCAGTACTGAGGAATTCATATAGAAGTATGCAGCTAGTGTACTATCTGCATTGCTAAAATTCACATGTAGTAAACCAGCTCCCATTTTAAAAATAAATTAAAAAGTAATGCGGCACCAGGCCCATGAAGATTCTGAAGGACATAAGAATCAAGTGGGTGAGCTGGAAGCAAAAATATGCATTTACTCTAAAAGAACAACTACACTGGAGCACTGGAGTGAAGAAAATATTGTTGTACCTATATTTAAAAATATAGCAGTTTGGTCAATTTGGGGAATCACAGAAAAACTAATACATGAATGACAGGTTTCAGAGTAACAGCCGTGTTAGTCTGTATTTGCAAAAAGAAAAGGAGTACTTGTGGCACCTTAGAGACTAACCAATTTATTTGAGCATAAGCTTTCGTGAGCTACAGCTCACTTCATCGGATGCATACTATGGAAAATACCAGCTGGAAATGGCCCACCTTGATTATCATACACATTGTAGGGCGAGTGATCACTTTAGATAAGCTATTACCAGCAGGAGAGTAGGGTGGGGGGAGAGAAAACCTTTTGTAGTGATAAACACCCATTTTTTCATGGTCTGTGTGTATAAAAACATCTTCTGTATTTTCCACAGTATGCATCCGATGAAGTGAGCTGTAGCTCACGAAAGCTTATGCTCAAATAAATTGGTTAGTCTCTAAGGTGCCACAAGTACTCCTTTTCTTTTTGCTAATACATGAATGAAAACCTTAAGTCATGGGGTGAAATCTTGGGCATATTTAAGTCAATGGGACTTTTGCCATTGACTTCAATGAGTACTGGACTTCATCCCTGATTTATGCACAGAAGTCAGCCATGTCAAATGCACTTTGAGGTCAATAAGGCTATAAAGAACGCAAAAAGGCATCCTTTAAAAATTGGAAGTCAAATCCTACTGAGGAAAAAGAGAAAGGAGAATAATCCCTGGCAAGTCAAGTGTAAAAATATAATTAGGCAGGCCAAAAAAATGTGAAGAGCAGCTAACACAAAACTAAAAAATAACAGGAAAAAAAAAGTTTCAGAAGCAGGTACCCTGCCAAAAAAATCATTGGGGCCACTGGATGGTTGAGTTACTAAAAGAGCACTCTAGGAAGACAAGACCACTGCAGAGAAGATAAATGAATTCTTTGCGTCGGTCTTCATTGCAGATGATGTGAAGGAAATTGCCACACCGGAGTCATTCTTTTTAGGTGACGCATCTGAGGAACTGTCACAGATGGAGGTATTGATAGAAGAGGTTTTGGAACAAATTGATAAATTAAACAGTAATAAGTCACTAGGACCAGATGGTATTCCCCCAAGAATTCTAAAGGAACTCAAATACGAAATTGTAGAACTAGTATCTGAGGTATGTAACCTATTGCTTAAATCAACTTCTATATCAGATGACTGGAGGATAGCTAATGTGACTTTTTAAAACAGGCTCCAGAGGTTGAAGGCTCCAGAGTTGAAGGCCTGTAAGCCTAACTTCAGTATCAGGCAAACTGGTTGAAATTATAGTAAAGAATTATCAGACACCTAGATAACATGGTTTGTTGGGGAAGAGTAAACACGCATTTTGTAAAGGAAATCATGCCTCCCCAATCTTTTAGAATTCTTTGAGGGGAGGTCAACAAATGTGATCTACTGGATAGAGTACTTGTACTTTCAGAAAGCCTTTGACAAGGTACCAGAACAAAAGCTCTTAAGGAAACAGTCATGGGATAAAAGGGAAGGTCCTGTCATGGATCAGTAATGGGTTAAAAGACAGGAAACAAATGCTAGGAATAAGTGGTCAGTTTTCACAATGGATAGAGGTAAATAGTGGAATCTGTACTGAGACCAGTGCTCTTCAACATATTCATAAATGATCTGGAAAAAAAAGGGGTAAACAGTGAAGTGTCAAGTTTGCAGATGATACAAAATTACTCAAGATAGTTAAGTCCAAAGCAGATTGAAGAGTTAAAGAGATTTTACAAAACTGGTGACTGGGCAACAAAATGGAAGATGAAATTCAGTGTCGATAAATGCAAAGTAATTGACATTGGAAAACATAATCCCATCTAGACATCAAAAATGATGGGATCTAAATTAGATGTTAACACTCAAGAAAGATCTTGGAGTCATCATGGATAGTGTGCAGCGGCAGTCAAAAAAGCTAACAGAATGTCAAGAAACATTAGGAAAAGGATACATAATAAAATAATAAATATCATAATGCCTCTATATAAATCCATGGTACGGCCCACACCTTGGATACTGCATGCAGTTCTGGTTGCCCATCTCAAAAAAAGATAATTACAATTCAAGAAAGTACAGAGAAGGGCAACAAAAATGATGAAGGGTATGGAACAGCTTCCACATGAAGGGAGATAGAAAAAAAGGCTGGGACTGTTCATCTTACACAAGAAGCAACTAAAGGGGGATATGACCGAGGTCTATAAAACCATGACTGGTGTGGAGAAAGTGCATAAGAAAGTGTTGTTTACCCCTTCACATAAGACAAGAACCAGGGCCAACCAATTAAAATAACAGGCAGCAGGTTTAAACGAAACATAAGGAAGTACTTTTTCGCACAACGTCCAGACAATCTGCAGAACTCGTTGTTAAGGGATGTTAAGAAATCCAAAACTATAACTAGGTTCAAAAAATAATTTGGTAAGTTCCTGAAGGATAGGTTTATCAATGGCTATTAGCCAGGATGGGCAGGGATGCAACCCCATGCTCTGGGTGTTCCTAAGCCTCTAACTGACAGATGCTGGGACTAGACAACAGGGGAAGAATCACTTGATGGTTGCCCTATTCTGGTCCTTTGAAGCCTCTGGCATTGGCCACTCTTGGAAAACAGGATACTGGGCTAGATGGATCATTGGTCTGACCCAGTATGGCCATTACTACATTCTTATGGAGATGCAATGATCCATGCTAGGACTGGGCCTTGATCACTGGTCTCCCACAATGAATCCTCTTTTGAAGATTTGTTGGACTGAAGAGTATGCCTCAATCCAGTCAGACATAAATGTACAAGGGCAACATCATCATGATCCTAGGTCTCTAACCTAGACTTTTTTTTATCCTTGTGCACCCATAACTTCCACTGGGCTATGGGGGATTTTGAATACATGAGGGATTCAAAATGAAGCTCAGAGGCTCTCTAACCTTTCTACTTAGCCTATTAGGGTTGATCCTATTGATGGCACTGTGATTTTTACCTGCTCACATCAGCCAGAACAGAATCATATCCCCAAATTGTAAAAACACAGAAACTATCACCTTCCCTTTGTCATTCAAAAATGGAATCTTAGTCAATATCTGGGTCAAGAAATCTATTTCTATACATTCTCTTTTACTCTGATTTTGGTAAAACTTATATGCTATGTTATTTCTTAGGAAAATGTCTGAGCCCAGAAAACACTAGTTAGAGGGCAAAGACAACATGTATATATAATACAATTTGCCCTATACATCTATGCTTATGCCAGTATATCAACAGGCACCAATGTTAACAGAAAATCAGCATGAACAAAATATCAGGGTGTTGTTTGGGGGGAGGGGAAGAGAGGTTTCAGTTCTTTGAGATTCAGTACAACTTCTTTCTAATTAGATGTGCTCTATATATGCACATATAAATTTTATAAATGGTTTGAGCATGCCACATAATCTTGTTTTAATTAGACCAAATAAGACTGATGTTTTAGAAAGTCTGAAACTTTAATATTACATTCAATTCAACTGTAAAATGAAATCAGCGAAAAGCACCAGATTTTCATTTCTTTCTTTTTAAGCAAGAAGACTAAAAATTTAATGAATCATAAAACTCCATGATACAGCAGAAGGATTCTCACATCTATTCAGCACACAGAAAGAACACAGTTTGAAAATACAAGGCAGCATAATTCTGAGCAAGTATGCAAAACATAAATATCAGCTAGAATCAACTAGATATGGATTTAAATAAAAACTGGCCCAAGGAGGTGGGGAATCTTAGAGCTGAAATAGGCATCTTGGGAAATATATGGGTTGTGTTGTCAGGTGGAGAACTTGTTCCACTTGAATAAAACCATGAGCAGGCTTCCAAGAACCTCATTTTTACAAGTTATTGATCAAACAAGATTTTGAAATTTATTCTGGATTTCTTTTCTTGCTGGGTAACATTATTTGCCCTGCTGAATATTTAATAATGCCTAAAGTTTTATTATATTTTTATGGTTGCACACCACTGAAGATTCAAAGCAGATAGTTATTTTTTAGCATATACATTTTAAAAAGTCCTTCCCCCCCTTTTTTTTTTAAATACACTGCTGGTACATTTTCTTCATACTTTAATATGAGGAACTAATCTACTATACGGAGACATTACCCGTGAGAAAGTTCACATTGAAAACTCAGTTCTGTAGATACAGGGACACGTTAGATTTTGTCATTTCAAGGACAGAAATTTTCATCTAAAAAATGAAAGTTTATTTTCTGTGGGCCTAATTCTGGTACCCGTACATACATCAAGCAAACTCCTCTTCATTAAAGCACATCAGCATGGTCTATGCAGACCAATTAATGCACAACACATTAGTGATCACACTCCCATTGAGCGTACTACGCCAGCATATTGACAAGCCCCAATTTTATCTGTTGCTTATAGTTCTGTGGATCACAGTGAATGACTTCTTGGGTCTATTGGCCCATAAATCACATTTGAGATGTACTAAAGCTGAAACAGAGGAACTGTATCTACTGTCAAGTCTTCAGTAATCATCTTTAAAAAAATCTCATTAGACTAGAAAAGATTATTTCTTGACTGAAAATGTGATGGGAAAGATTGAGTGCACTTGGAGTTGCATCTAAACAAAAAGTGAGCATAATCTGTTAGGTGCATAGTTAGTTTGGACTAAAGGGAAACCCTTAAGAGGATAATAAATTTCAGCAGAGAGAACATCAGAAGAGTGTAAGAAGCATGGGGTGCAATCAATCAAGGTAAAGCCTTGGAGGGAGAAGACAGCAAAGGGAAATGGAAATATTCAAAGAAAAATGACTGTATGTCTAAGTGTTATGAATTCCATGGGGAGATAAACATAGGAAGGATGGGGTAAAAAGAAAAGGGGAAGAAAAAAAAGATTAGCAGGGATGAACCAGGAAAAGCAAAAGGTGATGAGGGGCAAGAAACACCACAGCCTTTATATGCAAGTAATAGAACATGAAATACAGAAGAGGAATAGAATGGCTAGAGAATGAAGTTGAAGTTGTTTAAAAATAGCAAATGAGCAGTAAAAAAAAGAAAGATTTTGTAGACAGTTAAGTGCAATTTAAAGAGGATTTAAGGAAGAATGACTATTTTAAGTTTCCATAAAAATCACAGCAATGATATACTATAAAATTCTCTACAAATCCCTCTCCACAGTTCTGCCCACCTCACCCCACACTTAGCATGGCTTCCAGTGGTGTGTGGTCTCCAGTGTTGCACCTGTGTTGTAGTACAAAGTAGTATCCTGATCCTATCCTGATTTCCCTTCATGTAGTTGAAAATGGAATCAGATTCTAAGCAATTGAGGGAATATAAGTTAATTAGACTGCTGGTTATGATTCTGTGGCCCTGTCATGTGAGGATAGTCAGAGCACACCATACTCGGGCCATATCTCTTCCCCAGTAGCACTTCTACATTTGAGGCTTTATGAGCATTGCCTAGAACCTGCATGTCTGGGAACTCCCCATCAGGTCTGTCCATAAACTTAAAGGAAAATTGAATTGACCCCTCAATGAGGAAAGACTGCACCATGCTTTTCATGGGGGTCTTTCCATTGGGTTCAATGGATTTGGATCAGGTTCATCATGAGGCAAGGATCTGTAGATGTGTCTGGAAGGTATGAAAGAACTGTAGCTGTCATGCCACATATTTAGATACCTGGACTCACTTTGGTTTATGGAGTTGTTCTACATTTGCATTTTGTTCCCAACTACATTTGATTCAGTTGTAAAAGCCACTACCATCAGGTGGGAGAACATAAGACTCTATAAGCGTCTCGTCCTAGTATTTCTTTATGATCTATCAATGTCTATGGCTTGTAGACTATTTTCTCTTACTTCATAAAGTTGCCTTATATTATTAAAAAACCCAAATCCAGGCAATTAATCATATGGATAACATTTACTCCCTCAATATTTACTCAAAAATATTATTTGTTTTAGCTTTACTAAACACAGCCACATGTATTCCACCTTTCGCACATACACCCAAGAACAGGTTTCAGAGTAACAGCCATGTTAGTCTGTATTCACAAAAAGAAAAGGAGTACTTGTTGCACCTTAGAGACTAACCAATTTATTTGAGCATAAGCTTTCGTGAGCTACAGCTCACTTCATTGGATGCATACTGTGGAAAGTGTAGAAGATCTTTTTATACACACAAAGCATGAAAAAATACCTCCCCCCACCCCACTCTCCTGCTGGTAATAGCTTATCTAAAGTGATCACTCTCCTTACAATGTGTATGATAATCAAGGTGGGCCATTTCCAGCACAAATCCAGGGTTTAACAAGAACGTTGGGGGGGGGGGTAGGAAAAAACAAGGGGAAATAGGTTACCTTGCATAATGACTTAGCCACTCCCAGTCTCTATTCAAGCCTAAGTTAATTGTATCAAATTTGCAAATGAATTCCAATTCAACAGTCTCTCGCTGGAATCTGGTTTTGAAGTTTTTTTGTTGTAATATCACAACTTTCATGTCTGTAATCGCGTGACCAGAGAGATTGAAGTGTTCTCCGACTGGTTTATGAATGTTATCATTCTTAACATCTGATTTGTGTCCATTTATTCTTTTACGTAGAGACTGTCCAGTTTGACCAATGTACATGGCAGAGGGGCATTGCTGGCACATGATGGCATATATCACATTGGTGGATGTGCAGGTGAACGAGCCTCTGATAGTGTGGCTGATGTTATTAGGCCCTGTGATGGTGTCCCCTGAATAGATATGTGGGCACAGTTGGCAATGGGCTTTGTTGCAAGGATAGGTTCCTGGATTAGTGGTTCTGTTGTGTGGTATGTGGTTGCTGGTGAGTATTTGCTTCAGGTTGGGGGGTTGACTGTAGGCAAGGACTGGCCTGTCTTCCAAGATTTGTGAGAGTGTTGGGTCATCCTTCAGGATAGGTTGTAGATCCTTAATAATGCGTTGGAGGGGTTTTAGTTGGGGGCTGAAGGTGACGGCTAGTGGCGTTCTGTTATTTTCTTTGTTAGGCCTATCCTGTAGTAGGTGACTTCTGGGAACTCTTCTGGCTCTATCAATCTGTTTCTTCACTTCCGCAGGTGGGAATTGTAGTTGTAAGAATGCTTGATAGAGATCTTGTAGGTGTTTGTCTCTGTCTGAGGGGTTGGAGCAAATGCAGTTGTATCGCAGAGCTTGGCTGTAGACAATGGATCGTGTGGTGTGTCAGGGTGAAAGCTGGAGGCATGTAGGTAGGAATAGCGGTCAGTAGGACACAAATCAGATGTCAAGAATTATAACATTCATAAACCAGTCGGAGAACACTTCAATCTCTCTGGTCACGCGATTACAGGCATGAAAGTTGCGATATTACAACAAAAAAACTTCAAAACCAGACTCGAGCGAGAGACTGTTGAATTGGAATTCATTTGCAAATTGGATACAATTAACTTAGGCTTGAATAGCCACTCCCAGTCTCTAAGTCATTATGCAAGGTAACCTTATTTCCCCTGTTTTTTTCCCACCCCCCCCACCTCCTCAGACGTTCTTGTTAAACCCTGGATTTGTGCTGGAAATGGCCCACCTTGATTATCATACACATTGTAAGGAGAGTGATCACTTTAGATAAGCTATTACCAACAGGAGAGTGGGTTTGTGGGGGTGGGGGAGAAAACCTGGATTTGTGCTGGAAATGGCCCAACTTGATTATCACACACATTGTAAGGAGAGTGATCATTTTAGATAAGCTATTACCAGCAGGAGGGTGGGGTGGGGGAAGGTATTTTTTCATGCTTTGTGTGTATAAAAAGATCTTCTACACTTTCCACGGTATACACCCAAGAACAGTTTGTTCACCTGCCACAGTAGAGGCAACTGCCAACAAGAGAAATTAATCTTTTTCCATTATAAAACTAATTGCTGACAAGATTTTCTGAGAAATGAGATGGCAAAATCTGCCAAACTACCACACATTTTGTCAAATAATGGCAAGTTCATGAAGGATAAACAAGCCTGTATTTGATTTTACATTATTTTTTTCCCATGAAACTTTCCCCAACTTCTGCAAAATGAACCGCAGCTCTTGTCAAAATTGAGCTCCACAAAAGGCAATTAAGCCCATGCTTTGTGCTAATAAATTGAGCCACCTAAAGTAATTGCCAGCACATTGTTGATGCTGAAATAACAAACAAACAATCATGCAAATGATAGCATAGAAGACTGACTTTTGGCGCTATGTTTGAAAAAGTGTCTTCATGACTTTTAATTCATGCCCATCACATCACAAGGCCCTCTCAGTGAACAGAATGTAGGCTGTTCTCAGAAATAAACCTGAAGGAATGAGGACATCTTAGCCCGATTACTAGCACAGGGACTGAAAAGCTTATCCTAACTTGAAAAGCACAGGGACAGTGGATTATGCAGTGTTTATTCAAGGAACCATTAGGATGCACAAAGGTGAAGAAGTCCATCTGGATAGGTTTCCCCCTTAAAGAGATTACTTTATCCTGCAATGTTATTTATAAGATTTATAATGGTTATTTATTATATGTTTTCCAAATACTTATCCAGCCCCTATTTCATTGCCCCTCATGTCCTTGCCCTTTGGATTTGATTGCTAAGGCCTTTTGTCTCTTTGTGCCACCCACAACTGCAATGTGTGTGTGTTCTCCTGCGTACGCTGTAGCAGGGAGTGCATGTTGTACAGAGCTCATGTGCGCCTCACTATGAGCCAACAAGCTCTACATGGCTCTTGGAGCTTCCCCTGAAATGGTGGGTTTCATGGTTTGTCTTTCTTTGAAGTAACACTTTAATCTAGCCTTACTTCATCAACTTCTCTCTACATAAAGGAATTTGACCTACATTGAAGTACTACCAATCTCTTCCTTAATTCAAGTCCATGGTCCCTTGTTCTAATATTTGACAATAGCTCAAAAAAGAGTTTTAGCTTGTATCCTTTGTGCTCTTTCAGAATTATGTGTACAGCACATCTGTGAGGCTGTTTCTTATCTTTCTTTCCTGAGAACATTGCAGTTTCTATCACCTCATATCACCTTTGTGCAATACTAAGAGATTCAAGTCACTGTGCAGTTCTTAATATCCTCTGCTAAGCCAATTTCATTTCTATAGAAATATTTTGTAATAAGGTATCTGAATGATGCAACATATTTCACATCAACCTGTCTTGTCCCTTTCACAATAAACCATTATTTCTCTGACTGACATTTTATTTACTGTACATTCATTTTGTTTCTTAGTCTTCCTTTATGTAAGCAGTGGTTTGATTGTTTTAGGGCAGTGGTGCCCAAACTTTTCCGGCCGTGCCCTCTCTTACCAGTAATGTAATCGGTCAGAATTCTCCCCCCCCCATTACTGCACAGTTGGATCAGCATAGGGTCTTGGGCTGAAGGCAGAGCTGGGGGCTAGACTGGGGATGGAGGAGGGACTGGGGTTAGAGGCGGAGCTGGCTGGGGATGGGGGAGGATGAGGGCAGAGCTATGCTGGGGGCCAAGCATGGGGTGGAGTGCAGCTGGGGCTGGGGCTGGATGAGGGGGAGGAGTTGAGCTGCAGCCGGGGGAGGAGTTAGGCTGAGGGTGGAGCAGGGATTGGAGCAGAGCTGGGAATGGGGCTGGAGCTGGGTTTGGGGAGAGCGGGACTGGGTGGTGCTACCTCTCTGCCCCCCTGTGGGGGCTGGCTTGGGCTCCACTGTGCACTTCCCCAAAGATTCCTCTGTGCCCCCTTAGGAGAGCATTCCCCACAGTTTGCAGAATGCTGATTTAGGGTTTTATCTTCTATTTCCCCCAGATCTTTCTTATTCATGATTTTGTATGTCCATTTTATTGCCATCTATAACAACATTGTTGTTACCTCTTATATCCTGGGAAATAAGCTCATAAGAACATAAGAATGGCCATACTGGGTCAGACCAAAGGTCCATCCAATCCAGTATCCTGTCCGCCGACAGTGGCCAATGCCGGGTGCCCCAGAGGGAGTAAACCTAACAGGTAATGATCTAGTGATCGCCACCCTCTGACAAAGAGGCTAGGGACACCCTTCCTTACCCATCCTGGCTAATAGCCATTAATGGACTTAACCTTCATGAATTTATCCAGTTCTCTTTTAAACCTTGTTATAGTCCTAGCCTTCACAACCTCCTCAGGCAAGAAGTTCCACAGGTTGACTGTGAGCTGAGTGAAGAAGAACTTCCTTCTATTTGTTTAAAACCTGCTACCCATTAATTTCATTTGGTAGCCCCCCGTTCTTATATTATGGGAACAAGTAAATAACTTTTCCTTATTCACTTTCTCCACACCACTCATGATTTTATATACCTCTATCATATCCCCCCTTAGTCTCCTCTTTTCCAAGCTGAAAAATCCTAGCCTCTTTAATCTCTCCTCATATGGGACCTGTTCCAAACCCCTAATCATTTTAGCTGCCCTTTTCTGAACCTTTTCCAGTGCCAGTATATCTTTTTTTGAGATGAGAGGACCACATCTGTACGCAGTATTCAAGATGTGGGCATACCATGGATTTATATAAGGTCAATACGATATTCTTCATCTTATTCTCTATCCCTTTTTTTAATGGTTCCTAACATCCCGTTTCCTTTTTTGGCTGCCGCTGCACACTGCGTGGACATCTTCCGAGAACTATCCACAATGACTCCAAGATCTTTCTCCTGATTAGCTGTAGCTAAATTAGTCCATCATATTGTATAGTTGGGGTTATTTTTTTTCTAATGTGCATTACTTTACATTTATCCACATTAAATTTCATTTGCCATTTTATTGCCCAATCACTTAGTTTTGTGAGATCTTTTGGAAGTTCTTCACAGTCTGCTTTGGTCTTAACTATCTTGAGCAGTTTAGGATCATCTGCAAACTTTGCCACCTCACTGTTTACCCCTTTCTCCAGATCATTTATGAATAGGTTGAATAGGATTGGTCCTAGGACTGACCCTTGGGCAACACCACTAGTTACCCCTCTCCATTCTGAGAACTTACCATTTATTCCTACCCTTTGTTCCCTGTATTTTAACCATTTCTCAATCCATGAAAGGATCTTCCCTCTTATCCCATGACAACTTAATTTACATAAGAGCCTTTGGTGAGGGACCTTGTCAAAGGCTTTCTGGAAATCTAAGTACCCTGTGTTCACTGGATCCCCCTTGTCCACATGTTTGTTGACCCTCTTAAAGGACTCTAATATATTAGTAAGACATGATCTCCCTTTACAGAAACCATGTTGACTTTTGTGCAACAATTTATATTCTTCTATGTGTCTGACAATTTTATTCTTTACTATTGTTTCAACTAATTTGCCTGGTACTAATGTTAGACTTACCGGTCTGTAATTGCCAGGGTCATCTGTAGAGCCTTTCTTAAATATTGGCGTTACATTAGCTGTCTTCCCGTCATTGGGTACAGTAGCTGATTATAAGGACAGGTTACAAACCATAGTTAATAGTTCTGCAATTTCACATGTGAGTTCTTTCAGAACTCTTGGGTAAATGCCATCTGGTCCCAGTGACTTGTTACTGTTAAGTTTCTCAATTAATTCCAGAACCTCCTCTAGTGTCACTTCAATCTGTGAAAATTCCTCAGATTTGTCACCTTCAAAAGATGGCTCAGGTTTGGGAATCTCCCTAACATCCTCAGCCATGAAGATTGAAGCAAAGAATTCATTTAGTTTTCTGTGATGACTTTTTCATCTTTAAGTGCTCCTTTTGTATCTCGATCGTCCAGGGGCCCCACTGGTTGTTTAGCAGGCTTCCTGCTTCTGCTGTACTTAAAAAAAAATTACCTTTTGATTTTTTGGCTAACTGTTCCTCAAAATCCTTTTTTGCTTTTCTTATTACATTTTTACATTTAATTTGGCAGTGTTTATGCTCCTTTCTATTTACCTCACTAGGATTTGACTTCCACTTTTTAAAAAATGCCTTTTTATCTCTCACCGCTTCTTTTACATGGTTGTTGAGCCACTTTGTCTCTTTTTTAATTCTTTTACTGTGTTTTTTAATTTGTGGTATACATTTAAGTTGAGCCTTGTAACAATGCATGACTCACCCCTGCGTAGCCTCCTGTTGGCTGTCTGGGAATTAGCTCGTTTTCCAGCTGCTGAACACCCTCTACAGGCTGGTGTCATTGCCCCTGCTGGCCCCCCGTGTCCCTTCCGGACCCCAGTGCTCCTTTGTCTAGGGGTTCTGCCCCAGCAATATCCCCTCAGTCTCTGAGTCTCCCCTCTCTGGGGAACCTCCAACCCCCTAATCCCACCTTGCCTCAGTGCCTACTGCCAGTCATCATTTAGCCCCCGCTCACTGGTGCCAACTGCAGCCTGTAATGGCCACTCATCATTGGCAAGGGGGGGTAGGACCTGCTGCCTGTGCCTAGCCCTGGCCTGCCCCTTTGTAACCCCAGCACCTGGTTTAGGTGCCACACAAAGCCCTTCAGCCTGGGGCGGGTTATGAAGCTGGAGCTCCCCAGCCCCTCTTGCCTTTTCCCCAAGGCTGCCCTTCCTCAGGTCCCTGCTCAGCTCCCAGACAGCCAGATCCTTCCCTCTCAAAAGCTGGAGAGAAAGTCTGAAGTGCTTGGCTCACTGGCCTTTTATAGGGCTAGCTGCAACCTGATTGGGACGTGGCCCCAGCTGTGGCTGCCTTCCCCATCAGCCTAGCCGCTTCTCACAGCCCCAGCCCTCTCCAAGGGCTGGCTTTAAACGTTTACAGGACTGGAGCGGGTAACCACCCCACTACAAGCCTCTATTATGGTGTCTTTGAAAAGTGACCATGCAGCTTGCAAGGATTTCACTCTAGTCACTGTACCTTTTAATTTCTGTTTAACTAACCTCCTCATTTTTGCATAGTTCCTCTTTCTGAAATTAAATGCCACAGTGTTGGGCTGTTGAGGTGTTCTTCCCACCACAAGAATGTTAAATATTATTATATTATGGTCACTATTTCCAAGCGGTCCTGTTATAGTTACCTCTTGGACCAGATCCTGCGCTCCCCTCAGGACTAGATCGAGAGTTGCCTCTCCCCTTGTGGGTTCCTGTACCAGCTGCTCCAAGAAGCAGTCATTTAAAGTATTGAGAAATTTTGTCTCTGCATTTCATCCTGAGGGGACATGTACACAGTCAATATGGGGATAATTGAAATCCTGCACTATCATTGAGTTTTTTATTTTGATAGCCTCTCTAATCTCCTTTAGCATTTCATCGTCACAATCACTGTCCTGGTCAGGTTGTCGATAGTAGATCCCTACTGTTATATTCTTATTATAGCATGGAATTACTATCCATAGAGATTCCATAGAACATGTGGATTCATTTAAGATTTTTATTTCATTTGACTTTACATTTTCTTTCACATATAGTGTCACTCCCCCCCACCCGCGCACGACCTGTTCTGTCCTTCTGATATATTTTGTACCCCAGAATGATTGTGTCCCATTGATTGTCCTCACTCCACTCTGTGATGCCTATTATATCAATATCCTCCTTTAACATGAGGCATTCTAGTTCACCCATCTTATTATTTAGACTTCTAGCATTTGTGTACAAGCACTTTAAAAACTTGTCACTGTTTATTTGTCTGCCCTTTTCTGATGTGTCAGATTCTTTATGTGAATGTTTCTCATCTGATGTGGCCCATACTTTGTCCTCTTTCATCCCCTCCTCCTGACTAAAACCTAGAGAATCTCTATCAATAGACTCTCCTCTAAGAGAAGTCTCTGTCCGATCCACGTGCGCCTCTTCAGCAATCGGCTTTCCCCCATCTCTTAGTTTAAAAACTTCTCTTTAACCTTTTTAACGTTAAGTGCCAGCAGTCTGGATCCACTTTGGTTTAGGTGGAGCTCATCCTTCCTGTATAGGCTCCCCCTATCCCAAAAGTTTCCCCAGTTCCTAATAAATCTAAACCCCTCCTCTCTACACCATTGTCTCATTCACACATTGAGACTCTGAAGCTCTGCCTGCCTACCTGGCCCTGCGTGTGGGACTGGTAGCATTTCTGAGAATGCCACCATAGAGGTCCTGGATTTCAGTCTCTTTCCTAGTAGCCTAAATTTGGCCTCCAGGACGTCTCTCCTACCCTTCCCTATGTCATTGGTACCTACATGTACCATGACCACCGGCTCCTCCCCAGCACTACACATAAGTCTATCTCGATGCCCTGAGAGATCTGCAACCTTCGCACCAGGCAGGAAAGTCACCATACGGTTCTCCCGGTCATCACAAACCCAGCTATCTATGTTTCTAATGATTGAATCTCCCCTTACTAACAACTGCCTTTTCCTAATGACTGGAGTTCCCTCCCCTGGAGAGGTAACCTCAGTGCAAGAGGATACCCCAACATTATCTGGAAGGAGGGTCCCAACTATGGGAAGGTTTCCCTCTGTTCCAGTTGACTGCTCTCCTTCTCTGGGCCTTTCATCCTCCTTAACAGCGCAGGGGCTGTCTGACCAGAGGCGGGACAAATCTACAGTGTCCTGGAAAGCCTCATGAACATACCTCTCTGCATCCCTTAGCTCCTCCATTTCCGCCACGCTGGCCTCCAAAGCCCGTACACAGTCTCTGAGGGCCAGGAGCTCCTTGCACCGAATGCACACATACGCCACCTGCCCACAGGGCAGGTAATCATACATGCTACACTGAGTGCAATAAACAGGATAGCCCCCACTCTGCTGCTGGGCTTCTCCCTGCATTTTTTCCTACAGTTACTTAGGTTAATGATAGGGTTTTTGTTTAAAATAAAGAAATTTTGATTATAGTTTAGTGTAAAGGTTTTAAAGAATGGTAAGTGTACCTTGCCCCCTTCCCACTCCCCTTCCCAACTCCCTCTCAAAACTCCCTGTTAGCGGCTCCTGGTTGTTTGCTCACTGCTTTATAAACTTCTGGCCTCCTTGATAGCCCTGACCCCTGATTAAGGCTCAGCCATGTTAAGTTAGGATGAGCTTTTCAGCTTCTGGGCTAGTCTTAGATTCAGACATTTTTTATTTCCTCTTCATTTTTTTTCCCTGACAGAAGACTGCCTTTTGTTCACTGAGAGGGCTTTTTCTTATGATATGATGTGCACCTTCCATTCCAATGAAAGTTGAAGCTATATATTATAGATTTGGGCTTTAGTTTGTACCAATAACTCTGAATCCTTCTTCCCCTCAATCCTTAGGACTAGAATGTGTAATAATATAGTCTTGAGTAAAGTTTGATACACAACTGCACTGCCTAGGCAGAGAGATAGGAGGGATTGCAGCTAATTCTTCATAGAAGTTACTCTAAAGAACTAGCAAATGTAGTGATATAGTGAATAAGATTTTTTACATAGGCTATTTAAACCAGCCTATACAATTGCTTGATAGGGATATAATTCTCCATTAAGCAATTGTATAGGCTGGTTTAAATTCATGTCATATATAATCATTGTATGCCACATAGAGTTAAATTGTAGGATTGTAGAAGTATAAGATTGATCAGTATGATAATTATGAATTAGGTATCCAAGTAAGGAGGGCTGAAATGCAAGATCTATAGGCTGAGGCATGTAAGATTTTAGCTTAGTTATTTTAGGCCATAGAGTTAAGAAAAGCTAACATAAGTAAGTGACCAAAGAATTACCCAATGCCCTAAGATTAAAGGAAAAGATGTACCATAAATATAAAAGGCTACAGACCCTTGGGTGTGGTATTCACCCAGAGGGGTTCTAGAGAGGAGCTGTTCTTACAGTCCCACAAGCTCAGTCACTGTGATTATTCGTGGCCTTTTTATGGGAGAAGTCCCACCTTTCTTACATCCCCACATCTGCTTTCAGGTAGTTAGCACCCATGAGGGCCCTAGAAGACATCATAGCCTGTGCTTACCAGCCATATTGTGGCTGGCCTCCATCCAAAGATACAAAATGAAGAAAGATTCCTTGCACCCTAAGCACCAATGCAGGGGCCATCCACAAATTAGTCATGGATTTTAACCTGTGTAGTGACAGTAAAATCAGCAACTCTGTTTCTGTTAAGGCACCTTACTTTTCCCTCTCTGCTCTGCTGATCTCATGTCAAAGATTAGTTATAGGATTAGCAGAGATGAGAAAAGAGCAACACCATTCTGCAATCAATAGCATAATTAGAGTGCTGAATCATGGGAAGGATGCTACCTGTGAAACTGTATTATCAAGCACAGGGCCCATGAATCAATATCTATGTGTAAATTGGCCATATGGAGTTTCTATTGATATCTTATGTAGTCAATTAAATGGGAATCCCTCACCTGTGTATAACCACCAGGGGGTTTGGAGAGCATGGTCCCTTTAAACCCTGTCCTGAGGTAGAGGAAGTGCTGACCGTTCTAGGATGAGGAAAAGCTCTCCATCACCAGCAGAGGAGGGTAGAGAGAGAGCATGTACAACAGTGGCGTGTGTGAAGCTAGACCTCCAGACAAAAGGGCTAGATGCGAGCAGGCCTCCATGTAACAAAGCAGCTGAGAACCAGCCTGAAGCCCGGGAGGGACAGAGCAGCCAACTGGGGACGTCCCAAGACAGGAGCCAGGCAGAGCACCTGAGAAGAACAAATTGGAGTTAGACCCAGTATCACCATCTCCCAAGCTGTATGGGGCTTTGAGTACTGGGGCTTGTGACCTTGCATAGGGAATAAAGAGGGAGGCTGTAGCTAGATAAGTGGGGTGGCTGTCACTTTGTATGCTTTACAGAGACTAGCAGAAGAGGGCACTGGAGCGGTTTGTTCAAGAAAGTTTACTGGTGCCAAAGACAACCAGGAGCATTCTAACTTGTGATATCTTATAATCTAAGTTTACTATTGGTTAGTTGTTTATGCTAAGGCTTTTTATACCTTAATTAGTTCAGCTAAGCTATTGTCCTTCAGGCCTTGAGGCTTGTAGGCTCATGGAATTGTTGCCTTAATTTATACCTATGCCTTACTACCAAATACCTACCCATATAGGCTACACTGGTATGCAGTTTGAGAGAAGATGGACAGATTCTGGGTATTTTTAATGTGTTGTGTTTCCTGTGTTCACAAAACACACACAGCCTGGAGCACTTTTTTGACGAAAAGATCCCTAAACTTTAAAATAAATGGGACTGCATTGGCTAATATCATACTCCTTGAACCAAAATCGAATTCAGAAGTTCAATTTAAATCTTGGCAGCCTTTCAGGAACATTAAAAGGAAATTAAATCAGTTTTGGAGAGTCAAGCTCCTGTATTTTAAGTTTAGTTTCGGATAAATGTAGAAATCCTTTGCTTTTTGGAATCTCTCTATCACACAGGACTAAGCCACTGCAGCAGCAACCCTTCATAGAATCATAGAATATCAGGGTTGGAAGGGACCTCAGGAGGTCATCTAGTCCAACCCCCTGCTCAAAGCAGGACCAATCCCCAATTAAATCATCCCAGACAGGGCTTTGTCAAGCCTGACCTTAAAAACTTCTAAGGAAGGAGATTCTACCACCTCCCTAGGTAACGCATTCCAGTGTTTCACCACCCTCCTAGTGAAAAAGTTTTTCCTAATATCCAACCTAAACCTCCCCCACTGCAACTTGAGACCATTACTCCTTGTCCTGTCATCTTCTACCACTGAGAATAGTCTAGAACCATCCTCTTTGGAACCACCTCTCAGGTAGTTGAAAGCAGCTATCAAATCCCCCCTCATTCTTCTCTTCTGCAGACTAAACAATCCCAGTTCCCTCAGCCTCTCCTCATAAGTCATGTGTTACAGACCCCTAATCAATTTTGTTGCTCTTCGCTGGACTCTCTCCAATTTTTCCACATCCTTCTTGTTGTGTGGGGCCCAAAACTGGACACAGTACTCCAGACGAGGCCTCACCAATGTCGAATAGAGGGGAACGATCACGTCCCTCGATCTGCTGGCTCTTTTCAGGTGCTCTAGTCTGTGTGAGGAATATAGCATTAAAAATGCTGTCCTGCCACCATTAGCTGAAGCGGGGTGGGGGGGGACCACTGAAATTTGATTAAATTTGTTTAATCAAACAAACAAAATAGAGTGGTGACGGTGATCATAATGTTAAAACCTACATAAGTGCATAATTTGCTCTTCAATTATAAGGATTTAATATTTAATAAAGATGGTTTTAAGTGATTACAGCTAGGGAAAAAAAGATGGTGGTCACAAGCCATTGCAGCCCAAGCAATCAAAATAGTAGTATTGGCCAAATTGCTCCAAGACCAAGTAAGCAGGCTGAGATGAGACAAAGGTCACTCCAAAACCTGAAGGGAGGGGTCAGCTAAGCATAGCACAGTTTTTCGAACAGGTTCAGCTTTAATAGCACAGGTCTTCAAAAAGGTCTGGCTTTGATTGACAGATAGGTTAGCAGCTGTGATTGGTCCATAAAATGGAAAGGACCAATCTGAAAAAGCTAGAATCTGTATATAAGGCACAGAGCTGAGAGTCTTTAATCACTGTGAGTGGATGCACTGGAGCGAGTGGAAGCAGCAGTGGGGTTATTAATAGATGAAAAGAGCTGAAATCACAAAGAAAGAAGACAGGAAAATTGAGGCAGTAGGCATTGACAGAGCAGAAAACCTTTCCCAGATCAGAGGGAAGCAAGACAGTGGATAAAGTAAACATGATGACTCCTCTATAGAAAATAATCAGACCAAATGAATGTGTATGCTTGAAATAATAAAGCTGGATGTCTGTATATGTTTGTTATTATGTATATAGTTTTAATGTTCAAATAAGTAATGTGTTGCCAGTATTCTATATATGACCGGCCATCACATATAGAATGTAACCACTGAAAAGCCATTTCTAACTGCATGATATCATAATATTGAATACCTTAATATGCATCTGTGCTAATAAAAGTTGTATTATCTTGTGATATGTACTGAGAGAATTTATGTTTACATTTTTCCAAGTAGCTGCTTTAGATTTACTGTATTAGGGCATATTGTGTTAAATAAAGACTATTTTTGTTTTCGAAGATTGCTGACTGAGTGTCAATCCTTTGAGCAGAAGGCTCTATATGTGTCCTCCCAGGGGTAACAGAATTAGTCTCTTCTGGGGAGTTCTTCACAGGTTGCAGGGAAACCCCTTGGTAAAATCCTCACAATTCCTCTAGTGTGGGCCACCTCCTTTCATCTACAAAAAAACAGACTAATTGAAGATTAAGTGACAGATATAGGCAGGCCATTGTGGGGATGCCTGGAATCTGATTCTGTAGGTAACAACTTTCAATGGCCAAAGGGGACCCTACATGTTAAATTCCAGCATTTCCAGCTATCCTGCCTCCCAGGATCCAAGAAACAGACTGGTACACTCTGTGGTTCATGTCATACACTGGATGATCCTGACCCTCAGGAAGCAAGATTTCCATGACCCCCCCAGTGTCCCACACAGCTCTACTGGCCATGGCCAATACACCCCAGAAATACCATGACTTCACTGATGTTTTTGAAAAGGGGAAGGTGGCACCCTGACAACCACATTTGATTTACAATTGCCCAGTCAATCTCCAGCTTGATGTTGAGATCCCATTTAGTCAGATATATGCCTCTCCGAACTTGAACTTCAAGCTCTCCACCTTCAAGCTCTCCACCTGTACTTGCAAGAGAAACTTCAGAAAGATTCCATCCATCCATCCCTGTCCCCAGCAGGCACTCCAATCTTTTTTTTTAATCAAGAAGAAAGATGGCTCTTTGCAGCTGCTTATTGACTAACCAGATAACCATACAAAACTATTGTCTGCTCCCATTTATCAATGAGCTCTTAGACCAGCTATGCATAGCCTGTATTTTCACAAAGTTAGATCTGCATGGGGCCCATAACCTGGTGCACATAGGGAGAAAAGTGGTAGACTGTCTTTTGTACTCAATATGGGCACTGTCAATATCTAGTCATGCCATTTGGCCTATGCAACCCTCCAGCAACCTTTCAACATATTATGAAGGATATATTCTAAGATATGCTGGACCACTTTGGAGAAAATCAGATCATCATCAAGGTAGATAATGACAAAGACCCAGCTTTTCACAACCAGCACGTGCACAGAGTTCTTGAAAGACTACTCCAGAATCATCTAATCATCTATATGCCAAACTGGACAAATGCAAGTTTGACCGGGACACCCTTAAATATCTTGGATTTCTCATCTCACCCAAGGGACTGGAAATGGACCCCCACAAGGTGTCAGCCATGACAGATTGTGTGGCACCAAATAATATTAATGGAATCCAATGTTTTTCGGGTTTTGTTAATTTTTATAGATGATTTATCCTAGGATTCTCTGCTTTAGCCAGACCTCTCACAGCCTTGCTGTGAAGGGGAGCTGAGTTTCATGGACCCCAGAGGCACCTATGGCTGTTTATAGTTTGAAACAGAAATTCATCACAGTTCCCACCTTGATCCACCCAGACCCCACCAGGAACAGGCATGTCAAAGTTAGCATTAGACGGTTAGTCCTTTCCCAACGTGCTGCTCCTGATGACTGGATTCATCTGCACACCTTTTACTCATGAAAACTCACTCCCATTGAGATCAGCAGTGACATCGTGCACAAGGACCTACTGGCCATCAAAACAGCCTTTGAAGAATTCCACCATCGCCTGGAGGGTGCTAGGATCTTGGTCCAAATTCTGATAGTCTATAAAATTTGCAATATCTAAAAATGATCATGTATCTGAACCAGTGTCAGGCAAGCTGATCCCTCTTCTTCATGCAAATTGAGTTTGTGGTCACCTATTGGTGAGGGTGAAGGTAGGAAAACAGATGTGTTACCACAAAAAGAGGAGTACCACAAACCTGGTAAGGAGCCTATGTCCACAATTCTGAAGCCCTCAAACTTAATTTCTGATACCAGAGCCTCTGATCTCAGAATCCTCCATTCACTCTGAGTTACCTGGCAATCCGTTTGCCACCCAAACCCATCAAGCCTTAGACCAGGACCAGATCTCCAAAAGCTTTACATTCCATGGCAGGATCCTATTCCATGAGGGACACATCTATGTGCCTGAAGGGGCCACTTGGCTTGGAGTCTTACACTTCTGCCATGAAGCTCCCTGAGCAGGCCACTTGGGCCATTCCAAGACCCAAGACCTGGTTTCCAGGAATTTTTGGTGGCCTGCCCTGTGCACCTCTGTTGAGTCCTATGAGGAGTCCTGCGGCCTTCGTGCCCAGACCAAGATCCCCCTTTCAAGATCACAGGGTCTCCCCCAGTCAGGTCTCAGTCATCATTTCCATGTACTTTATAACAGAATTACCACTTTCCCAAGGCCACCCAACCATTCTAGTGGTGGTTGACCACTTAACCAAAATGGCACATTTAGTTCCATATTGAATGCTTCCCTCTGTTCAGGAGATAGCCCTCCTGTTTGTGAGCAACATCTTTTATCTTCATGGCTTGCCTACAGGCATGCTATTTGACTGAAAATCCCAGTTTACTTCTTGCTTCTGGAGAGATTTTCTACTCTTCCTGAATATCGAGATCCTAACCTCAACAGCCTATCACCCCAGCACTAACAGGCAGGTGGAGTGGGTCAATCAAGTCATTGAACAGTACATTTGTTGCTTCCTAAACTATCATGAAGATGATTGGCTGTCTCTGATCTCTCATGCCACTTTGCTTAAACAATGTCATACACGTCTCCACCAAACATACTCCCTTGTTTGCTAACTATGGTTTCCATCTTTGTGCTCATCCAGAGATCCCCTCTGAATCGTCGATGCCTGCTGTTACAGAACTCATGGCCCACATTTAGCAGGTACATCAGGAGCTCAATAGGCAGTTAGATGTTGCCAAAGCAATCCAAACAACCAGTCCCATCAGCTAACATTTGTCTTCAGGGTAGGGGATAAGGTGGGGTTGTCCACCCGGAATCTGTGATCAGCTGGCTCCTTTGCAAAGCTGGACCATAAGTACCTACGGCCATTCCAGATCGTGGAACAGCTTAACCTGGTTACTTTCAAGTTACCGCTACCAGATTCCCTCAAGACTGACCCTGTCACCATGGGTGACTTTAATTTTCCTGATATCTGCTGGGAGAGCAATACAGCGGTGCATAGACAATCCAGGAAGTTTTTGGAAAGCGTAGGGGACAATTTCCTGGCGCAAGTGCTAGAGGAGCCAACTAGGGGGAGGCGCTTTTCTTGACCTGCTGCTCACAAACCGGGTAGAATTAGTGGGGGAAGCAAAAGTGGATGGGAATCTGGGAGGCAGTGACCATGAGTTGGTTGAGTTCAGGATCCTGACGCAGGGAAGAAAGGTAAGCAGCAGGATACGGACCCTGGACTTCAGGAAAGCAGACTTCGACTCCCTCAGGGAACGGATGGCCAGGATCCCCTGGGGGACTAACTTGAAGGGGAAAGGAGTCCAGGAGAGCTGGCTGTATTTCAAGGAATCCCTGTTGAGGTTACAGGGACAAACCATCCCGATGAGTCGAAAGAATAGTAAATATGGCAGGCGACCAGCTTGGCTTAATGGTGAAATCCTAGTGGATCTTAAACATAAAAAAGAAGCTTACAAGAAGTGGAAGGTTGGACATATGACCAGGGAAGAGTATAAAAATATTGCTCGGGCATGTAGGAATGATATCAGGAGGGCCAAATCGCACCTGGAGCTGCAGCTAGCCAGAGATGTTAAGAGTAACAAGAAGGGTTTCTTCAGGTATGTTGGCAACAAGAAGAAAGCTAAGGAAAGTGTGGGCCCCTTACTGAATGAGGGAGGCAACCTAGTGACAGAGGATGTGGAAAAAGCTAATGTTCTCAATGCTTTTTTTGCCTCTGTTTTCACTAACAAGGTCAGCTCCCAGACTGCTGCGCTGGGCATCACAAAATGGGGAAGAGATGGCCAGCCCTCTGTGGAGATAGAGGTGGTTAGGGACTATTTAGAAAAGCTGGACGTGCACAAGTCCATGGGGCCGGATGAGTTGCATCCGAGAGTGCTGAAGGAATTGGCGGCTTTAATTGCAGAGCCATTGGCCATTATCTTTGAAAACTCGTGGCGAACCGAGGAAGTCCCGGATGACTGGAAAAAGGCTAATGTAGTGCCAATCTTTAAAAAAGGGAAGAAGGAGGATCCTGGGAACTACAGGCCAGTCAGCCTCACCTCAGTCCCTGGAAAAATCATGGAGCAGGTCCTCAAAGAATCAATCCTGAAGCACTTGCATGAGAGGAAAGTGATCAGGAACAGCCAGCATGGATTCACCAAGGGAAGGTCATGCCTGACTAATCTAATCGCCTTTTATGATGAGATTACTGGTTCTGTGGATGAAGGGAAAGCAGTGGGTGTATTGTTTCTTGACTTTAGTAAAGCTTTTGACACGGTCTCCCACAGTATTCTTGTCAGCAAGTTAAGGAAGTATGGGCTGGATGAATGCACTACAAGGTGGGTAGAAAGCTGGCTAGATTGTCGGGCTCAACGGGTAGTGATCAATGGCTCCATGTCTAGTTGGCAGCCGGTATCAAGTGGAGTGCCCCAAGGGTTGGTCCTGGGGCCGGTTTTGTTCAATATCTTCATAAATGATCTGGAGGATGGTGTGGATTGCACTCTCAGCAAATTTGTGGATGATACTAAACTGGGAGGAGTGGTAGATACGCTGGAGGGGAGGGATAGGATACAGAAGGACCTAGACAAATTGGAGGATTGGGCCAAAAGAAATCTGATGAGGTTCAATAAGGATAAGTGCAGGGTCCTGCACTTAGGACGGAAGAACCCAATGCACAGCTTCAGACTAGGGACCGAATGGCTAGGCAGCAGTTCTGCGGAAAAGGACCTAGGGGTGACAGTGGACGAGAAGCTGGATATGAGTCAGCAGTGTGCCCTTGTTGCCAAGAAGGGCCAATGGCATTTTGGGATGTATAAGTAGGGGCATAGCGAGCAGATTGAGGGACATGATCGTTCCCCTCTATTCGACATTGGTGAGGCCTCATCTGGAGTACTGTGTCCAGTTTTGGGCCCCACACTTCAAGAAGGATGTGGATAAATTGGAGAGAGTCCAGCGAAGGGCAACAAAAATGATTAGGGGTCTGGAACACATGAGTTATGAGGAGAGGCTGAGGGAGCTGGGATTGTTTAGCCTGCAGAAGAGAAGAATGAGGGGGGATTTGATAGCTGCTTTCAACTACCTGAAAGGGGGTTCCAAAGAGGATGGCTCTAGACTGTTCTCAATGGTAGCAGATGACAGAACGAGGAGTAATGGTCTCAAGTTGCAGTGGGGGAGGTTTAGATTGGATATTAGGAAAAACTTTTTCACTAAGAGGGTGGTGAAACACTGGAATGCGTTATCTAGGGAGGTGGTAGAATCTCCTTCCTTAGAGGTTTTTAAGGTCAGGCTTGACAAAGCCCTGGCTGGGATGATTTAACTGGGAATTGGTCCTGCTTTGAGCAGGGGGTTGGACTAGATGACCTTCTGGGATCCCTTCCAACCCTGATATTCTATGATTCTATGATTCTATGTCTTCCATGGCTGTCTTCTAAAACCATTAGTTAAAAAGCTCTTCATACTCTGTATTGCTCCCTCAATTGGGGTCAAGAAGAATATGTATTTTGGCAGATTCTAGACTCGTCAGGTGCAAGGAAAACAACAATATTAACTGACTGGTATGTCTACGCCCCAGATGAATGTCCATGGGATCCTAAAGAACACTTCCATGCTCTGATCTCCTGCACACCTTCCCTGAGAAACCAAGTCCCAGAGCCCTTAGATGGCACCCTGAAGGGTGGGGGATATGGTCTGGAATCAGAGCCTGCAGCCGAACTAGTCTCCGGGCAGCCTTATCAGTACAGCTGACCTGCAGCAGGCTCCCTTATTAGTCACACCACTTGCTTGGCTGCAGAGGCCAGCGGGCTGGCTCTTAAGCCAGCATCAGCTCACTGGTTTCTCAGTGCTCACGCACACCATTGTGCCTGCTCCTGTGTTACCTTGTCCTGCTACTCCTGCCTTGCACTCAGCCTTGCCTCTGTCCTGCCCCTTGACGCCCTTCTTGCCTGCTCCTCGGCTCCTCCAGTTTCTGCCCTCCAGTTTGACCCTTGTCTCTGGCTCCTGACTACTGTGATGCCAGCACGAAATGCTAGACCTGATGCTTGCTCTGACCACTAGGCTAGATCACCAGCATCCTGGTCACCTGACAGGAAGGGGAGGAGATGGCTGGAGCAGCAGGAGGGGAAAACAATCTGCATCCTGAATGGAGAACATAGTTTGTGTGGAATGGTGTAAGAGGGGAGGCTGGGGACTAAAGGGCTGCAGTGATGAAGATGGGAGATATCTGGGATGTGGGCAAGTAACTTGGCAATGAGGATCACTGTTGTGATGACTGGACAAATTATTACAATACTGTAAATAAAGAAGCAGCAAAATTAGTGATAGCCTTTGGAAAAAGTTGAGGTACTGACGCAGATGTGCTTATGTTCTGTACTTGAAAGCCTACAAAACTCTCTGTAGAATGAACAGGGCATTAAATCCATTATTAAGTGCACATATTTTATCTAGAAGGTCAATTCCCCCATTCCAGCCCACCTGGACAAGAATCCTGAAATTAAATGTAAGGCCATTAAATTGTTATCTTTTGAAATTGTTCTCGTTTTATGTTCAGACTGGAGATATTCCTTTCAACAGAGATAAAACAGTAGTAAGTCATCCAGGCAGCTAGCCGAATAAGCAAATTATTAAGCACATGAATGGAGCTGTCATTAGATCATGACAAACAAGATTATTAAAAGGACCCTCCAGTTGTCTTTTGGCCATTGAGTTCCATTATCAGCTTCACTGAAGTATTAAATGCTAATTAGCCCTTGTTGGGGGAAAAGGGCAGTTTCAATAACAGCCACAATGTCAGAGCCAAATAACGTTATAAAATGTAATTGATAACCATGCTCCTGCATCAGCTGCTTGGGCAGAATGGATTTTTCATCAACATCAACATTGTGAGATGAAAGTAACTGCATGAGAAATAAGCAAGTTGCCAGACAAATGCAGCAGTAATATGCAAAAATAGAGTAGCTTGATTGTCTTAACTGATAATATTTTTACACTGTGACAACAAATGACTTTCATCTAGATGTTACAGAGATGTCAAAACAATGTTATTATTAGAGATTTTGATTTATTATCACCAGGAAAATTATTTTTGATAGTTGATTTTCCTGGGGAAATAATGGATTTTTCAGTTTGTTGGCAATTTCAAAACACACACACACACACACGGTCCAATGAAACATTTCATTTCAATTTTGAACATTTTAAAAAGATTTTTATTTTTTAAAATAAAATTAAAGGAAATTTCAAAACAAAAAATTATTTGGAACGGAAATAGCAAAATATTTCATTTAAAAAATGTAGAAATAAAACATTCTGATTTGGGGAAAAATTGTAGGTTTTTTTTGTCTATATGAACAATTAGGTGAAATGGCATAATGGTTTCATGTTGCTGAATCTGCATTTTTTTCCTCAAAATGTTTTGGTTGAAAAATTTCACTCAACTCTACTCATTTTCGGGGGAAGAGAGAGTCATGCTGTGGTCCAAATCTGTGAGATTCTCTTCACCTTCTATGAGGTTCTAGGAGTCTTCAGCAGTCAAACATAGAATAATATGAAACTCACATCTGAGCTGTATCCTCAGCTGTGTCACAGCTACCCTATATAAACTTTGGGTAAGTCATTTACTCTTGCTGTGTGGCACTAACATACATCGAACGTCTAAACTTCCATCTTTGCTTGAGATTACAGATGAGATTGTAACAAGACAACTCCCAGTATCTGAATATACTATTATATTAACTCTTCAGTACAAGTAAAAGAGAACTTATTTAAATGAAATAAGAAACATCCACCCTCACAAACTAGAACCCATCTTTAGAACTGAATCTTTGATTAATTTATTAGGTTTTGGAAAGGATCATACATACATACATGCATATTTCATTTTTGCTTGTCTTTGAATTTTAGCTGGCGCAGTGTTGAAATAGAGATGCTGTTCTCAAGGTGACTTTGACAAGGACTATAAAAACACCAAGAAACGAGGGTTTCTTTTCAAATTCTGAGGATCAACCCTATAGTTAGACTGCGTGAAGTATCAAATGACTTAACATTTCACTGTGGATGCCCAGATATTGTTTTGGAACCTAAGAGTTTACCTGTTTGCAATATGGCACTGCATATCATTCATTCTGCTCTTCTGAAGTCTGTTGTAGATTCTGTATCATGGTGGAAATTCCAGCATTTGAATCATTTGAAATTAAATTGGAAAAAAAAATTGAGAATCTTTCTGTAAAAGGAACAATCCTGGAATTCTGAGGGTCTGGGCAGGATTACTTTTGGGATGAGACCTGTTTCACTATATAGCTATATTTGCATGGGCAAAGTAAGCAGAATTTGACTCTGAGTGTTAGGACTGTGGGGATCTATCCAAAATCTTGTGTTTTCTTACAATCTTTTTTTAAAGTAATCCAACATATGCTCCAGGGAAGGGAGTAGTGTGGAATGCCTAATAAAGCACTCCCTGGTTTCCCCGGAGACTTGGGATTCTCCCACAAAATCAGTAAGGGGCTCTATTGATTTAGACTGAAATGGATCTATGTCAATACAGCCATGGTTATTGTTTTCAGCTGGACTAAGGCATGAAAATCCAATTCTTTTCATAGACTTTAAGATCAGAAGGGACCGTTATGACCATCTAGGCTGCACAAAATCCACCCACCCACTCCTGTAACAGACCTATAACCTCTGGCTCAAGTCCTCAAATCATGCTTTAAAATCTTCAAGGTACAGAGAATCCACCATTTACACATGTTTAAACCTGCAGGTGACCTATGCCCCATGCTGCAGAGGAAGGGGGGGGAAAAAGCCCTGGGGAGAGAAAATTCCTTCCCAACCTCAAATATGTTGAATCCTGAGCATGTGGGCAAGACCCACCAGCCAGACACCTGGAGACTTCGCCATCTAGTTCTCTTAGAGAATTTGCTTTAATGGAATTACTCCTGATTTACATCAGTCCATTTAGTTGACATAAGTTACATGGGTATACAGAAACCAGCTTTTGTATGTTGTTCAGGTGCATGTACATTTGTGTCTTGTTGTGGTTCTGAGTGTACTCATCAGGAGTGGTTGCGTCAATGGAAGATGTGGTACATCATGGGGAAGGTAACTCAGTGTGCCCCATGCCATCTTCTGGCACAATCCCTTGTGGGACATTTTCCACAGTGCTTTGTGGAATACTAGTGAGTCACTCATGGATTTCTGGGGATGAGGTTGACAGTCCCTGCCTCAGTGGTAGACTATTTGGGCCCAACAGGGCACTACTCACCCTGTCATAGGGTATCTGATGGTCTCTTTTCACCTCTCACTGTTTCAGTGCAGTGCTATTTTAGTCCTCTGGTTAAGGCACAATTGAGTCCCACCCCATCTGAGATATTAAAGTCCAAAAATAAAGAATCTGGGAACTCAAAAACAGGGTTATCTGAGGAGTCTTTGACAGGACCCTACCCTTCTGCTCTGGGCTTTTCTTAATACAGCCAGTTTGGTCAGTCTCCCTGGCTCCGGTCATCCCATCCACTGGGAGGCTCATTCAAACACTAAGTTGTCTCTAGGTACATCTACATAGCAAAAACAAAACAAAACAAAACAAAAAAAAACCCAACCAACTAACCAAACAAAAAACCCTTCTGGCAGAGTGTCTCAGAGTCCAGGTCAATTAACTTGGGCTCTCACTGTAGCAGTGTAGCTGTTCAGGCTTGGGCTGGAGCCCAGGCTTTGAGACCTGGCAAGAAGGGAAGAGACACTTGGCAGAAATCAGGCTTTCCTCACTGAGGGAGAAGCAGAGTTCTGCTCTTCCTCCTGGTCAGACCCAAACAGAGATGGGCTTTCATCTCTTAACTCCCCCCATTCCTGACACCTGCTACCAGTGCAGCAGGGCAGGGCCAATTCGATCCACAGGCCTTCATTAACCCCTCCTTGCCATGGTGTGGCCTGTATACACAATACCATTTTCCATCCCCTAATGCTGGTTCTATCCCATAATTTTCATACTGTTTTAAAAACTCCCATAGTCCCACATGCCACTTTTTAGTCTTAATCATCTTGCGGACACAAGCCTGGACCCTCACCACATTTCTAATCCTCTTTGTTAATACAGGACACATAATTCTTCTGTATGTGTGGAACTTCAGTGATTATTACTACAAGTGGGTGTGTGAGGAGGAAGAAGATATGTTTGATGATGAATGGATTATGTTGGACACGCAAGTAAAAAAATGCCAGGTTGCTGCTGGCCTGCACAGAGCAGCACTGGATGGTGGATAGCTGCTTCTGGGCCAAAGAAAAGAGTGCTGACTGGTGGGATTGCATTGTAATGCAGGTTTGGGCTGATGAGCAGTGGCTGCAGAACTTTTGGGTGTGAAAGGCCACATTTCTGTATCTGTGTGCTGAGCTCCTCCCAGCTCTGCAGCACCGAGACACCAGCAGGAGAGCTGTATTGATGGTAGAGAAGTGAGTAAAAATCACTCTGGGAGCTTGCACTGCTGGTCCGTGAACAATCATTTTTGAGTTGGAAAATTCACAGTATAAGAAGCTCTTAAGTATATTCTTCTACACAGGACTGTGACTCTCAGCAATGAACAAGAAATAGTGGATGGATTTGCACAAATGGGGTTTCTGAACTGCAGTGAGGTGATAGATGGAACACATATCCCTGTTTTAGCACCTTCCCACCTTACTACTGAGCCCATCAACAGAGAAGGAATACATTTCCATTGTTTTGCAAGCACTAATAGACCACTGGGATGCTTCACTGATAGCAATATGGGTTGGTGAGGGAAGGTACATAATGCTCAAATCTTTAAGAGCACAGAACTTCCTAAAGCTGCATCATGATCCATGGGTCCCAAACCAAGGGCCACAGGGGAGCAGCCACTTTCCAACCCTTCACCTGGCAGCCTGCTGATAGTGGCCAACCCTGGTACACATCATAGAATCATAGAATCATAGAATATCAGGGTTGGAAGGGACCCCAGAAGGTCATCTAGTCCAACCCCCTGCTCAAAGCAGGACCAATTCCCAGTTAAATCATCCCAGCCAGGGCTTTGTCAAGCCTGACCTTAAAAACCTCTAAGGAAGGAGATTCTACCACCTCCCTAGGTAACGCATTCCAGTGTTTCACCACACTCTTAGTGAAAAAGTTTTTCCTTATATCCAATCTAAACCTCCCCCACTGCAACTTGAGACCATTACTCCTCGTTCTGTCATCTGCTACCATTGAGAACAGTCTAGAGCCATCCTCTTTGGAACCCCCTTTCAGGTAGTTGAAAGCAGCTATCAAATCCCCCCTCATTCTTCTCTTCTGCAGACTAAACAATCCCAGCTCCCTCAGCCTCTCCTCATAACTCATGTGTTCCAGTCCCCTAATCATTTTTGTTGCCCTTCGCTGGACTCTCTCCAATTTATCCACATCCTTCTTGAAGTGTGGGGCCCAAAACTGGACACAGTACTCCAGATGAGGCCTCACCAATGTCGAATAGAGGGGAACGATCATGTCCCTCGATCTGCTCGCTATGCCCCTACTTATACATCCCAAAATGCCATTGGCCTTCT
This sequence comes from Lepidochelys olivacea, assembly GCF_965140295.1. Classification (NCBI taxonomy): domain Eukaryota; kingdom Metazoa; phylum Chordata; order Testudines; family Cheloniidae; genus Lepidochelys; species Lepidochelys olivacea. The sequence continues at coordinate 27,890,722 of NC_140413.1, forward strand.
TGGCAACAAGGGCACACTGCTGACTCATATCCAGCTTCTCGTCCACTGTCACCCCTAGGTCCTTTTCCGCAGAACTGCTGCCTAGCCATTCGGTCCCTAGTCTGTAGCTGTGCATTGGGTTCTTCCGTCCTAAGTGCAGGACCCTGCACTTACCCTTATTGAACCTCATCAGATTCCTTTTGGCCCAATCTTCCAATTGGTCTAGGTCCTTCTGTATCCTATCCCTCCCCTCCAGCGTATCTACCACTCCTCCCAGTTTAGTATCATCTGCAAATTTGCTGAGAGTGCAATCCACACCATCCTCCAGATCATTTATGAAGATATTGAATAAAACCGGCCCCAGGACCAACCCTTGGGGCACTCCACTTGATACCGGCTGCCAACTAGACATGGAGCCATTGATCACTACCCGTTGAGCCCGACAATCTAGCCAGCTTTCTACCCACCTTATAGTGCATTCATCCAGCCCATACTTCCTTAACTTGCTGACAAGAATACTATGGGAGACCGTGTCAAAAGCTTTGCTAAAGTCAAGAAACAATACATCCACTGCTTTCCCTTCATCCACAGAACCAGTAATCTCATCGTAAAAGGCGATTAGATTAGTCAGGCATGACCTTCCCTTGGTGAATCCATGCTGGCTGTTCCTGATCACTTTCCTCTCATGCAAGTGCTTCAGTATTGATTCTTTGAGGACCTGCTCCATGATTTTTCCAGGGACTGAGGTCCCCGCTCCAGTGTGATGTTCTGCCCCTGAAGTCCCAATGGCACTACTTAAGCCAGCAGCAGGAACAGGAAACTGTCTGAATAACTGGGCTCCAGGCTGCTCCTTGATTTCCTGGCATCCTGACCTGACTTGCCTCCTGGCATCTGACTTGTGGTTCAGGACCTCCAGTTTGTTTCCTGCCTCTGACCTCCTGGTATCCTGAGCCAGCCTGACTCTGATAGCTATAGACAGACAGCTACAGCATTAGATTTACAGTCACAATGGAACGAGAAAGATTAGTCTTAAAACTCCCTTACATTATTCCCATAAATACATTTAATAAGAAATGTAAATTGGTATGTTAGCTTTGGAAAACCTTGTTACAGCCCCACTCTGCAGCTCATGCTACGGTGTGTATGGTCTAGTGGGACCTTGGGTGGTCTGTTTCATCGAAAGTTTAGACACTGGCTACCACAGGTATGAGTAGAGACAAAGTGTGTTGAATATTGCCAATATTTTTATGGGCAGTATATTTTCTAACATTCTATAAGTTAACCGAGCAATCAAAAGTCAGTGCCTTTGTTCTCTAACTGCAGATGGGATGTGTGCCCTTTTTAAAGTGGGAAGAAGAGAGAGGGACATGGGAGGCAGAGAGAAGAGTTTTCAGGCACCAAAAAGATAAACTATGCTTATTGTAGCCTATAGGGCTAGTCTGCCTTTATTATATTCACCGCCTTCCATTATATTCATCAGTAATGCAAGGAACCTACAGGCCTGTATTCTGTAAGACATTAGCTTCAGCAAGTTAGCATAAGGCTTGAGGCAGATAAACTTTGAACAGATAAAGGGCCCACCAGAAAACCCCCAGTATTGGGGAGCTGGAAATAGAGTGTTGCTGACCACAGGTACATGACCCAACCACAAGAGTGTCATGGCAACAAATTGACATACATAACAGGTACATGAGTTACATCCACAGATACTTAACCTCAAGAGGGCTAGGGTAACGAATTGATGTAGGTGATAATTTAATATCATTGCTATACTAATCCATAGGAGAAGGACACTCCAACATTTGTAAGGTGAGGAAATACAATAAGGAAGAGGGGGAAAACCCCTATTGAATATGCATCAAACATACTAACATCAGCGTACATTATAATAAAAGTTGCATCCCAGCCTAGGGGCAGTAGGAGAAAGATGTAGTCATTGGGAGGTGGCCATTGGTGATGAGGGGAAGGTGATGGTGATGAGGAAGATGATGGCTAACATTTCAGGTTCCTCTGCAAGGGACCGTGTGAGTATATGGATAGGCAGATGTACATTTTGTAGTATCTTTATCTACCTTACTGAGTTGGGGTGTTTGTGACTGTGCTAAATATATTAATAATCTATTTGTAAACTCTATAGAAGAGTTCCTTTAGTCTGAATGTTGCAGCTGTGCACATCGGGGTGCCAAACTATATAATAATTTGAATAATAAGGGCCCGATCTTGAGACAAGAACAGGTCAACCCTCAAAATGATAACTGGGAATTCTTAAGTAATCAATAAAATTAATACAAAAAATCTATAGATCAGGCTACATTATAAGGAATAACGCACGTATACAGTTACCCAGGCTCCTTTCTTCTTCAGCAGGCTCATCTGCACTAGCCTGGCAGTACTGACCTGACTCCACAGAGTTTCAAACAGTTCATAGCTCACCACATGATTTGCGACTCCCTCTAGTTCTTCCCTCTGTCTTCCTCCTCCTCATTGTGCGCTGCAGATGTGTCTACTTCAGGCTCCTACAAAGTGTCCACAGTTGCGTGTGGAGTGGGGTGCATACCAAGCCTGGCATGCAGTTTGTTGCAGAAGTGGCAGGTCAGCCCCAGATTTGTTGTTGCCTTCCCTCACCTACTGACATGCCTGCCAAAGTTCCTTGGCTTTCATGCAGCAAGCTGCTCATCCCTGTTGTGCCCCAGTTTGAGAATCCCCTCTGCAGTCAGCACATAGATATTGATATGTATTCAGCTGTTCCTTAGCTATGCTTGCACAGTCTCTTCTCCCCACAGGCCAACGAGGTGAATGACTTCTTTTCTGCTTGACACAGAAAAGTGTGTGCATGGAACCAGCATGGTCAGATGCTCACAAACGGTAGACTAGTCAATGTGTTCATCAAGGTGTAGATCTATACAAAAATCAGGTCCAAAACAAATTGATGTAGATCAACCTTGTAGTGTAGACTAGATCTCGCTGTAAAAAAGAATTTGCCCCAGGTGATGGCTTTTTAACACAGAATGTGAACAAACATAACATGTGGAAAAAACTAACTCATTTTTAATCCTACAGCTGACTGCTAAAATTATGTTTAATTTTGTTAATATAGGGTTAGCAATTTGTGCTTAATTTGCAGATTTAGAATTAAATTATACTGATACAGGGCCCAGTGGGATTATGCACATGAGTAAAGCAAGCAGAATCTTTTCATATAATTGCAGAACTAACTTATTCTACAATATTATTCTATGCTCAGGCAAACAGATATACTGTAATGCCTGCCTACAAGTCAGACATTTAAATATTCTGGATTCATTGGTGGCTTAACCTGTAGAAATGTATCTATATTTCTTGTAAGCAAAGAGATAATTGCAACATAAAGGCTACATATTTTTCACATAAAAATATGGTCTGCTTTGTGAACATTCACGATTGAATATTTTATCTCTATGTGCTTCAGTGCTGCCATATTGTGCAGTTTGCTTCTACAGATGTAATTAGAAAAGCTGTAGCAGAAAACAAGACAAATCCTTTGATATTTCTGAAAATCATCAACAGTGATGCTGGGGTAGGGGGGACGTTAAATCAGAAAAAAATAACCATGGTGCAATTCAGGCATAATGAAATCCTGTTTCTGTGAGAGATACATTTGGATTTACTTCAGTCACAAATTGTATCTTTGCCTCATAGGAGAGGTACAGAGAGAGAAATCCTTCTGCCTTTATACATGCAAAATTCCCCATTGTGGGCACTGTTAGAGAGCTTATCTCTTTACTCTTTCACTTCCCTGGTCCTTCTTGCATGAACAGAGAGCAACAATACCCAAAATCTGAAGGTGCAAACAATTTGATGTTTATTGGGGTGAACTTCCAGCAAGCTTAAATTTAAAGTTCTTTTTTTATTTTTGAATTTTAACTTACTTCTCGTTTGCTCTTAATTTATATAGCAATATTTTTAGCTATACTTTAACTAATTTTACTGAAATTTACCTAACCAATCCTAACATATTGTAACATGATTAGCTAACCAAATTATATCCCACCACCTTAATTAGTTTACACTCAGCAAAGTTAATTATACAGCAGACAGAAACAATCACAGAACCAGACAGAGACCATGCAAACAAACAATAGCAAAGTGGAAACTATAATGACAAAACAATACAAAAGTGAAGATTTCACAACTACATCTATAAAGACATAAGGGTTTCTCAGTTTTCTGTCTGGTAAGAACTCACTTATTAATAAACACAGCTATCAACTTAAATTTCCTTTTACATTTTCTAGGCTCTTCCCTTTCTCTGGAGGTAATAGATTGGATCACCTTCCTTACAGCCCATATTGACTAGTTTGGAATGTGAGGATGTGACCGTACACTTCCCAGCTTATGGCTGCCTCTGCTGCTTAGCCAAAGGCATTGGCCTAAGAACAGGGCCTCAGACTGTCACAGTGAGAGAAGGCCCTTACACAGCTTCTTTCTTGTATACCTCTATTACTAGCTAAATGATAAACATATACCTACATTCTTAAAATATAGGCCTTTACAGACAGGCCTAAATATCTATATCCTAACAGGCATGACTGGACAAAACCCTTACATATAAAAAGTAGTCCTACTGGCATCAAATTAAATCATGTGACATACATAAGGATTTGTAGGATACGGAAACATGCTGCTGCAAGATAGCAATCTCTCTCCTAAAAGTGTTAGACACCCAAAAATCCTGTTGAAGACAGAGAGTTGAGGGCATTCAGAACTTTACCAGAAGTGCTCTTTCCACAGGATAAGGCCCTGTGTGAATAGGGGCCTGCTTGTACAGCACCTACTCAAGTAAATTGGCCTCTTGATTTGACTTCAGTAAGACTACTTGAAGTCTTCAAAGCTGGGCCCAAGATTAACAGGATTTAGTCTATGATTTAGCTGGTTTGAGCTTGAAAGATCCTGAATGGGTACCCAGGATATTACCGGTCCAGATTGTATTTAAACGTTAGAGCTTTATCTTCTTCTCCATGAAAAGGATGTACTTGAGCAGATGACAAGGCCACGTGTGCGATATAATGATGTGGCCATACACCTTGTTTCATGCTTTGTGACAAAGCTCCGAGCCTGTATTGTGGGTCCCGCACTTCCAGGTGGATTCAGTGGCCTTAGAAGCTTGCTAAGGCCCTCAATATGACCTCCCTTTCTCAGTATAGCAGCAAAGGTCACAGCTTATTGAGCTACTTTCAGCACAGGCCAGTATGGGAGGTGGGAAGGTGGAATACCCGCAGTCTCTGTTGCTCCTTAGACCTCAGTAGGTGTAGTTTGGTCTCCTGCCTGGCCCAAAGTCTGCTTCCCTTCTCAAGGGGATCTCTATAGAGCATGGGGGTGGGAGGGAGGAAGGGGGAACCTGGGCCTACCTTCCACCCCAGGCACCCTAATGGTAGCAGCTGTTGGCTGTTTTCCATTCACCACTGTTGCTGCTTTGATTCCCTGGGCCACTTTCCCGTGGTCCCCTTTTCCTAGCTTTACCCTTGCCTAAGGGTTCAGCAATGCTTCCTCTCCACCAGCTCCTTTCACCTGGGCTTTCCCTAGGGGATCTGGGAAAGAGAGCTTTTAAGCAGTATGAGTGAGACCTTGATTGGTTCCAGCTGTGTCCATTGGCCTAATGGCCTTAACTGACCCTTTGCCAGTTATTTGGGGTCAGGTGCTGGCATTAGCCTAACAACCTTAACTGGTTAATTGGCATCAGGTGTCTTAATTAGCCTGAAGTAGCCTTTGTTTGGCTATCCAGAGAACAAGTACCTGCTCATTCTGAAGCTAATCTACCTGCCTTCTACTACTCTCTTACAGCCTTCTGGTCTGAGTCTGTCACAGCTTGTTCATGTAATTTTCAATACAGCAATACTCTTGCAAAATGAGATATGAATGTAAACGAACACAGTGCTCTCCACTTAAGTCTGTGGGAAGCCTGAACTAAGAGCTCCAAGAGATGTATGCTCCCATTGACCTCAATGGGTGGGTGTATTAAAATTAAGTATTTAATTGCTCATCATCTTAGCGTAATCATCTAGGTAAGGCACTTATCTGCCATTGCTGAAAGTAATAGCAGCTATTGGGGTGCAGGGTAGTAGAACTGCTGGTTGCTCTTAGCCAGGGAGAGCCTAAAACTCTCCTTTGCCATGATGCCTAGAGAAGAACTTGACAACGCTTAGGTTGCTGGTGTGCTGAGATCATACCAATCATGCTGAACAGTGTTGTTAGCTCATTGCTTCTATAGCTGCCTGGAAAAGAGCATTTGTTTCACAGGAAATTCTGGGTTGTCAAAATTTCATTCTGTATCAGAAGAACTGTCATCATTGCAGGATTTCCAACAAAATATAACAATCTGTTTTGGCACCAGCTGACCCACGCTCCTACCCACCAGATGGGGAGCTGGCTGGCTTGCCTGTTGACCAGCTCCCTAGATCCCTGGTTCCCTAGCAAGATGACAGCAGCCAGGGAACTGGGCAACCCACCCCCTGCAACCTGCAGAACCAAAAACCTGGCTGGCCAGTTCCCAGGCAGCCCACCTGCCAGTCAGGTAGCCAGAGAGCTGGAGAGCCATGGTGCTAGGTAGCAGGTAAGCCAACTGGGCAACATGCCTGAAATGCCTGACTGCCTGTTTGCCTGCCAGCCCATCCACCCATCAGTGAGTTGGCTGGCAGACTTGCAGGAAGTCAGCTGAGCCAGCCAGCCAGCCAATTGTCCAGCCAGGATGTTTGCCTGATTTCTGTCTAAAGTTTTGATCCATTCCCATGGAACAGTTTGACACCATCAAATCACCATCTTGTGATGGAAAACATCCGTTGTGATTTTTTTTGACCATCTGTAATTGTTCTCACTCGGGGTTTGGAGGGAGGCATGGATCCGACCAAGGGCCCTTTTGGGTACCAGTGATCTGGCAGCTGAAGCTGCTTAAGGCTGCCCTCCCTGGGCCAGTTCCTCTCATCACTCCCCCGCCGCACACATGAAGTCCAGGGCTTTCCCCTGTTGGGGAAGTTCAAATCAAATAAGTAAGAGGAGGGGATTACCAATGTCCACAGCCAGAGGAAGGGGAGTACTTCCCTCTCTGATTGTTTCTGGGAAGGTCCTCCCTTCCCTCAGGGAGGCCCCCTTTGGGCAGCTCTGTCAGATACTCTAGTCTTTCCTCTGCTTTGAGCTGCTGGAGCTGTAGGCTGCACGTCTGCTCTCTTCCAGCTCTGCCCCCAAATGAGCTGTTTCCCTGTCTTGATTGATCCATCAGATGGAGCATTAGCTCCAGGTATGGTGAGGCAGGGCTGGCTGGGCCAAAAACAATCCTTTAACCCCTTGTTGCCCAGTGTGGGGTTTGTACAACCCATCATACCAGCTCTTATTGTTTCCTTGTGCTCCCCCATTTGTCAGCAGCCACTGTCATGTCACAGTTTACTTTGATTGTCAGTTTTTTGGGACTGGGATTGTCTTGTTGTGCTGTGTTTGTACAGCATGAAGTGCAATGGGGTGCTGTTCCGTGACAGGAGCTTCAAGGCATTGTGATAATACAAAACACCAACCAACCACAACAGCCCTCCTTCCCCCAAAACAAATTTAAAACATTCTCTGCCCCTGCCCAAATGGGGGAGGGATAGCTCAGTGGTTTGAGTATTGGCCTGCTAAACCCAGGGTAGTGAGTTCAATACCTGAGGGGGCCATTTAGGGATCTGGGGAAAAATTGGGGATTGGTCCTGCTTTAAGCAGCAGGTTGCACTAGATGACCTCCTGAATCCCCAACTAAGTCAAGAGTGTATTATACTCCTTTCTGTAAGCCTTTAAGCATTATACTAACATATAGCAGATAACCTCTGCCCCAGCTCAATGGAGACCCATTCTTGGTTGATCCCTAGGCACTACTAAAATGAACATGATTAATAACAACTGTGTTAATAAAAACAAATTGTTTTTTAGGAAAACTACAAGAAAAGACCCTGGTGCATATTTATAAAGATTCCATCAGACTAATGCAATGAAAGAGAAAAACATATTTGGAAAAAAGGGCAATGTCCCTGACAAAATAAAATACCCTAAATGCACAAATACAGAATCAGGGATAACGGGCTTGGCAGCAGCACTGCTGAGAGGGATCTAGGAGTGTGGTGGATCACAATCTCAACATGAGTCAGCAATGCAATGCTGTTGCAAAAAAAGGAAATGTAATTTGGGGTTGAATTACCAGAGGCATAGCAGGCAAGTCACAGGAGGTGATAGTACCGCTCTATTTAGCGTTGGTTAGGCCTCAACTGGAGTACTGTGTCCAATTTTGGTCATCGCTATATAGAAAGGATGTAGAGAAACTGGAAAGGATTCAGAGGCGAGCAACAAGGGTGATCAAAGGGATGGAATGCAAAGGCTGAGGAACTGGATATGTTTAGTTTAGAAAGGAGGAGATTAAGGGGGGACATAATAGCAGCCTTCAAATACTTGAAAGGCTTCTATAAAAAAGATGGAGAAAAGTTGTTCTGTCTTGCCACAGAGGGTAGTACAAGAGGAAATGGGTTTAAACTATAGCATAGCAGATTTAAATTAAATCTCAGGAAAAACTTCCTAACTGTAAGAACAGTAGAACAATGGAAGAAACTGGCCAGCAAAGTCATGAAAGTGCCTTCACTGGACGAGCCATCTGTCTTGAATGGTTTAGACACAACAAATCCTGCATCTTGGCAGGGGGGTAGACTAGGTGACCCTTGTGGTCCCTTCTAACCGTATGATTCTATGTGTGGAGTGTGGGGGGGTGCATATGCATGTGCACTTGCAAGAACATTCCCACAGTCTGCAAAGTAGCGCCAGAAATATTGGTAGCCACTGCTACAACCTCCTAATGTCAGGAACAGCTATAGCCCACATACCACGCACACTGGTACATGGACAGAGAATGGCTAGATGAGCCACAGTGTTGATCTGCTCCAACCCCCAATTCTTGCAGCCGGTAAGGAGTATCCATTGAGCTCTGGACTACATCCTGCAGAAGGTGTGATCTAAAAGAGAACCATTCTCCTCCCCTGAGCAGCAGAACTACACTGATTCCACTAGGTAGAGCCTTCCATAGACATGATGGCAAGGGCAGTATTTCTCCCATGATAAATACTTGCTAATATCACTGTTCATCAGCATGCAATACTGTACATTTAGTAAAGAGACATAGAAGAAAGGTGGATTGTTCTAATGGGTTATTTGCTGGCCATTAGCACAAAGGTTTATATGCAGTTAGCATCTTATTGCACATTGTAGATGTGAAGGTTGAAAGCTTTCTAACAAGTTCAAATGATTATATGAAAAGGTGTGAACAACATTCCACTTTTCCATCATTAGTGCATAAATATTCCTCTAATAGGTGACTTGTAACATAAATTGTTCATTAATGACACTTGATTTTAGTTTCCAATACAGTTTTTGTCCTAAATCAGTCCTTCGGAGTCTTCCACTATAAAATAGAGAAAAAATAATCATTCAAGTTTGGTTCCTTTATGGTGCAGTTATAATTAAAGGAGGTAAAAGTCAAAGCCTATTTTGGTAATGCATGTTTGTATTTAATTTCATAATGCAGCAGAAAATAATTTTCCAAAGATAAATAACTGTAAGATTGGATAGGGAAGGATTAGCATTAAGGAAAAGATAACTTAAGTTAAAATGAAAAAGTTTGGTAAGATTGGATAGATGGGGATTAATAAAAAGGAATAAAGAACCTTATTAAAATGAAAAGGAACAAATAAAGATTCTGCTCTGTATAAAAAAAGAGGTACAGTCAACAGGGTCAGTTAAATGCAAAAATGGGGAACAAGCAAAATAGCTATTTTACAGAAAGACGAATAATATTTACATTTTTTTAAAGATAGCCAAGTTTTCAGACTTTTAAAAATAAGGCTCTTATTTCCATGAAGAGGAACCTTAATAAAAGTTTGATTTCCAAGACTTCGGAACAGCCACAATCCTGTTAAAGACAACAGGAGCTGAAGGTGCTCACTACTTTTGGAAACCAGCCCATTTTTATTTGGGAGCCTTAAAAATGTTTTAGGGTCTTTAGAGTTAGGCACTCAGATTTGAAAATTTGGGCCTCTATATTTTTCACCATGGCTTCTGTCAATGTGACTTACACAGAATGCAAATGTATAAATATATCTACAAGGCCAAATTTTCAGATGACCATTGCAAAACACATATGTGCATATAATAAGAAATTATTGGATATGCAGGTTTATCTTTTGTGCATATGGAGGATCCCCATATTAGCCATGAAGGTATTTTTGCAGGCACAATGTAAGTGCCTTCTTTTGAAAATTTGGCTCATGATATTGCAGTATTGAATACAGGAGTAGCATTTACACATCTCCTGAAGTGATTGAAAGATGCAATTCTTTGTGCAGGTAAAGACTGAAGTTGTTGGGAATCATTAAGAAAGGGATAGATAATAAGACAGAAAATATCGTATTGCCTCCATATAAATCCCTGGTAGCCAACATCTTGAATACTGCATGCAGATGTGGTTGCCCCATCTCCCAAAAGATATATTGGAATTGGAAAAGGTTCAGAAAAGGGCAACAAACATGATTAGCGGTGTGGAACAGCTTCCGTATGAGGGGAGATTTATAAGCGTGGGACTTTTCAGCTTGGAGAACAGACAACTAAGGGGGCATATGATAGAGGTCTATAAAATCATGACTGGTGTGGAAAAAGTAAATAAGGAAGTGGACTAGGGGTCACCAAATGAAATTAATAGGCAGGAGGTTTAAAACAAACAAAAGGAAGTATTTTTTCACACAACGCACAGTCAACCTGTGGAACTCTTTGCCAGAAGATGTTGTGAAGGCCAAGACTATAAAAGGGTTCCAAAAAGAACTAGATAAGTTCATGGAGGATAGGTCCCTCAATGGCTATTAGCCAGGATGGGCAGGGATGGTGTCCCTAGCCTCTGTTTGCCAGAAGCTGGGAATGGGCAACAGGGGATGATTACCTGTTCTGTCCATTCCCTCTGGGGCACCTGGCATTGTCCATTGTAGGAAGAGAGGATACTGGGCTTGATGGACCTGTGGTCTGGCCCAGTATACCCGTTCTTTTGTCTCTATAATTTCATAAGCTAATGCTATAATATGCAACTAAATTGAAGGTTGAACTGTTATATAACCAAAATATCCCCTAAGAGAAATTCTGTTTTCTAGCAAAGATTCTTATTTAGTTTTTTTCTTTGCTGAGATTATAAAATAATAGCTTAATGATTTAGCTTTTCTAGTTATAGTCCTCCTACTCTGTCAAAAAGGTGCTTTCTCCAGCATTGATGACACTAATTCCAGCAAGTACACAAAACTTGATTTAAAAAAACCCAGAAGTTATGACACTGTTTGTGGCACAACTGAAGAGGAGTAACAATGACAGCAGTGAAGGGAATCAGTTCAAGTCTTGCTTCAGCAATCTAACAGATTTGATATGAGTAATCTACTGGGCTAAATTATGGCAATCTGGGATCATAGCTGTACTACAGGCAATCTGTTTGCTAAATGGCCCAGCACCACTCATTATGGGCAGGCTGTTTTTCCCTTCTCTGGATCAGTAATCCCAGTCTTTAAGTGGGTTAGGGTCCATCCCAGAGGGAGGATTTCACATTTATGTGCCCAAGAAGAGGACTTTGTGAGGGGGAGCCCCTACTCACACCACCTTCGCAGATCCATGGGACGGTGCCTCTGATGGCTCCTACATATGGAGGTCTGCAGGGATAGTGCTGGCAGTCCCCCCCTAGAGCTGAAAGTTTCTGTGTTATCAGCCCACCAAACAGTATAAGGCAGCTCATCTCAAAAGGATCTACTGTTCCAAGCTGTTTACAGACATCGCTGGAGAAGTTTACATTCCGTTCAAGTTTTTTTTCCCCCACCAATATGAGAATTAGGAGCCATTTTATTTAAAATGAAAGCTGAGGCTCTGACAGCATTCTGTGACCCCAGGAGCTGGGGCCCTACACACAGGTTTAATGTCTTATTACAATTAAAAACAATTCATATTATTTTTATTCATTTCCCTTTACAAAGTTACAGGCATTAAAATACGTTTATGTCATTGGTTTAATTTTGGTAACAGCAGAAGTTGAATGGCAAATTGTATGTCTGGTCTTCAAAAGAAGTATGCCATTTTCTATAATTATGGACTGTCTTTTTCACCCCCTAAAATTTGGGTCAGACTTGGTATTGCGCAGTGGCTTCTTACCACCTCCCAAGAACCCTCTCATGGCACTGTTTGCCTGCATGGCCCTTCTGCTTCTATTTCCCTTTCATACAGGCCTCTTTAAGAACTCAGTCTTTAGTGACTTTCTAAACTCAACCCTTTAATTCACTCGTCACCAGTTCTCCTCAGGCTGCAAAAGAGTTTGTCAAAAACAGCACTCAACAGTCCAGAACAAACAGTTTTCCAGTTCATCTTCCTTTTTTTAACTCCCACTCACAGGCTTTACCATGCTAGGAGTCTGCAGAATCCAGCTTTGCTCCTCCTAGCTGCTCCTTCCGCTGGTCCCAGCCCCAAAGTCTCCTGTGTCCTGAACATTCCCAGTTTACTGCCAAGCTTCCTATCGCTGGTAGTCTCAGCTATTCTCTGAACACTCCCACCCAGAGTTTCACAATTAAATTCTGAAATTCCAGAATTTGGTTAAAAAATAAAAGCAACCAAAAGCTCCCAGCAACTGCAAATAGTGCAACACATTTACACTGCAATTTTGTTTCTGTTACGCTATTTGAAATAATAGTCATTTTACAAAGACAAATAATAAATATCTGTAACCTTCTTAGAACAAGTAGCAAATCATCATTAATTCCTTTGACATTTTCTGTTTTAATATTAACCAAAATACATTAATTTGATATTAATATGCACGTCATACACTGAATAGGAGTTGAATATTTATGAATCAAAATGAAATGTTACAAGGGCAATAACAGACTGACAGACACACTGCCATCTAGTGACATGTCTTAAGTTTAACCACAATGCGGAGCAATCTCATTATTAGTATTCTTGTAGTATAATAAACACTGACTCCCAAGGGAGCATGCTAGCTCAATACAGAGCCATACATAGGATGGTAGTTTTTGATTCATCTAGAAATCATTCACTCAATGACAGTGTGCCTTAAATGAGAGCCAGATAAGATGATAAATGAACTGAGATATACCACCAAGAAAATGAAAGACTTTCTTCACAACAAAGTCTGTAAATCACTGAACATGATTATACTTATGCTTTCTTCGATACAAGCTAGACAAATATAGAGCAAAAATTAATCAGGATAAACTGATGTCAATACAACGTAATTGCTTCACTGCTGGCTCTGAACTCCCAGCATATTTTGCTGTGCTTTGTTACTTTTACATGGTTCCACTGAAATCACAATGGTGCCCCAGCACATACCGCTAGCCTGACCCTCCCGCAGAGTAATTTTTGACTGATAACACAGTAAGGAATTTTTTTACTGCCAATTTGTACTCCACATCTCCTTGAGGAAACATTGGGAATCTCAAGCATTGCTGCATGCTAGTGGCACGTGCTGAGTTTTTAATGTCAAAACCTTTGCCTGATGTATCCCTCAGCACATGCATCTCATTGCTTCCTTATGGACATTCTTTGATTAACTCAGAGGGATGGGGATAAGGCCATATGTTCATGTACCCCCAAGGCCCGTTAGAAATTTTCTGCTACATATGTGAAAATTAACAGTCTCCAATTGTGAGCAAAGCTTAGTGCTCAAAGGATTAAATAAAATTTTACTTAGCACAGGGGAAGGACTGGGGCCAAAGTTGACATAGGAAAAGCAAAGATATGTAGAATAAGTTAAATCTTAGTGTAAGACACTGGATATTTTTTAACATATTACTTTTCTTCACAATAGGAAAAACAAATTAAAATAAAATAAACATGTAGATGATGTATGGGAATACAACCATTGACTTGACATTGAAATATCTCTCCAGCCAGCACAATGTCTCTGACTCTTGAACTGACATACAGCAGCTCCAAATGCCATCCCAATTATACTTGCATTGCAAAGTGTCCTTAGGAAAATAAGAATAGAAACAAAAAAAATCTCCCATGATGTTGGAATGAACACTCCCACTGTAATGTCCTAGAAATATCAGGCTCCCTTCTGGTCCAGCAGGGTTAAGCATGAGACCTCACTTATACTCTGACATTTTCATCTGTATAATGTATAACTACTGCTCTTATTCTAGATATTTAAGCCTGCATACAAACATGACTATGCTTTCCCCTTCATATGGTCATGGCACTTTCTCCACCCTCTGCTGCAAAGAGTAATTGGGGGCTTACTGAGAGCCAGAACAATGTTCACAGGACATAGTGGAAAAATGTAATTTACAACTCCCTATGTTTGTCTTCTTATAGCAGTGGAAGGAAAGATAGAGGTTCCAGTGTTGAAAAGACAAATGGATGGTCATACCATAGGTCATTTATATTCATCATACAGTCTCGATTTCAAATCACTGATTTTATTTTCAATTACATTTGTAAGTAAATGTGGCAATACAGGCAGAAAAAAACAACCATTCCATATGACTGAAAGGGAAGCAGAAGAAGTGACTTGCAAAGAGAGGGAAAATCTTTATCTAAAATACTTTCATTGCCCCTATTACCATAGTATCTTAGAATCATAGAAGATTATGGTTCGAAGAGACATCAGGAGATCATCTAGTCCTGCTCAAAGCAGGACCAACACCAACTAAATCATCCCAGCCAGGGCTTTGTCAAGCCGGCCTTAATAACCTTTAAGGATGGAGATTCTACCACCTCCTAGGAAACCCATTCAAGTGTTTCACCACCCTCCCAGTGAAATATTTCTTTTGTAATATCCAACTTAGACCACCTCCACTGCAACTTGAGACAATTTCTCCTTGTTCTGTCATCTGCCACCACTGAGAACAGCCTAGCTCCATCCTCTTTGGAACCCCCATTCAGGTAGTTGAGGCTATAAAATCCCCCCTCACTCTTCTCTTCTGCAGACTAAATAACCCCAGTTCCCTCAGCCTCTCCTCATAAGTCAGGTGCCCCAGCCCCCTAATCATATTTGTTGCACTCCACTGGACTCTCTCTAGTTTGTCCACATACTTTCTATAGTGAGGGGCCCAAAACTGGATGCAATACTCCAGATGTGGTCACACCAGAGTCGAATAGAGGGGAATAATCACTTCCCTCGATCTGCTGGCAATGCTCCTACTAATGCAGCCCAATATGCTGTGAGTCTTCTTGGCAACAAGGGCACACTGTTAACTCATATCCAGCTTCTCATCCACTGTAATCCCCAAGTCCTTTTCTGCAGAACTGCCGCTTAGCCAGTCGGTCCCCAGCATGGGATTCTTCCGTCCTAAGTGCAGGACTCTGCCCTTGTCCTTGTTGAACCTCATCAGATTTCTTTTAGCTCAATCCTCTAATTTGTCTGGGTCACTCTGGACCCTATCTCTACCCTCCAGCGTATCTACCTCTTCCCCCAGTTTAGTGTCATCCGTGAGACATCTGTGTCACTGGGAAGTACGATTATCCCCATTTTACCTATGGGGAACTGAAACACACACAGAGAGACTAAGTGACTTGCTCAAAATTGTTGAGTAAGAAATTAAACCTAGATAACTTGAGTCCCAGGCTAGTACCTAACAACAGGATCATCCCTTCCTCTCTAGTCAAAAACCCCTTTGCAAATCAGATGTTAGTAGTCAGAATTAGTAGGGAAGTTCTCATTTTTTTGAGTTGTAGCCTATAGAGCTAGCTTTAGCATTTTATTTTACTTGGCAGTAACACAAGGAACCTACAGGCCTGTATCATGTAAGACATTAGCTTAAGCTGTTAGCATAAGGCATAAATTGGCATAAGGCTTTGAGACCTGTGAACTTTGGCATAGATAAATGGCCAACAGTTACCCTATGTTTTGGAGAACTGGGAAGAGTGTGTTTAAAGTGTGATTTGTCTAACATGCTACAGGTAACCATAGGAATATTGAACTGATACTAGGCATGTATATTTCAGGATAGATTATTGGCAGATGCTTAACCACAAATTTGCCCTGGCAATGAATTGATGTACATGGTAATAAGCTAAAATCATTAGTATACTAACCAATAGGACAAAAGGTACCCCAATATTATTAGGGTGAAGAAGTTAGATATGGACAAGAGAAGCTGGGCATTTGAATGAATATTCATGACAGCACTAGGCCCTATGATAGGCAGACCACCAAGTAAAGGGGGTTGTCATTGGCTGATCTTGATCTGGACCATCGGACTTATCTGGATGCCACAGACAGAGCAGGGTCTCTGTCTCTCACTGCCAGATCCCCAAGGAAGGATGTGAATATGTGCCTATATGTGAGGATATGGATTCACCAAGGGCAAGTCATGCCTGACTAATCTAATTGCCTTCTATGATGAGATAACTGGCTCTGTGGATGAGGGGAAATCGGTGGACATGTTGTTCCTTGACTTTAGCAAAGCTTTTGACACAGTCTCCCACAGTATTCTTGCCAGCAAGTTAAAGAAGTATGGGCTGGATGAATGGACTATAAGGTGGATAGAAAGTTGGCTAGATTGTCGGGCTCAACGGGTAGTGATCAATGGCTCCATGTCTAGTTGGCAGCCGGTATCAAGTGGAGTGCCCCAAGGGTCGGTCCTGGGGCCAGTTTTGTTCAATATCTTCATAAATGATCTGGAGGATGGTGTGGATTGCACCCTCAGCAAGTTTGCAGATGACACTAAACTGGGAGGAGAGGTAGATATGCTGGAAGGTAGGGATAGGATACAGAGGGACCTAGAGAAATTGGAGGATTGGGCCAAAAGAAAGCTGATGAGGTTCAACAAGGACAAGTGCAGAGTCCTGCACTTAGGACAGAAGAATCCCATGCACCGCTACAGACTAGGGACCAAATGGCTAGGCAGCAGTTCTGCAGAGAAGGACCAAGGGGTGACAGTGGATGAGAAGCTGGATATGAGTCAACAGTGTGCCCTTGTTGCCAAGAAGGCCAATGGCATTTTGGGATGTATAGGTAGGGGCATTGCCAGCAAATCAAGGGACATGATCGTTCCCCTCTATTCGACATTGGTGAGGCCTCATCTGGAGTACTGTGTCCAGTTTTGGGCCCCACACTACAAGAAGGATGTGGAAAAATTGGAAAGAGTCCAGCGGAGGGCAACAAAACTGATTAGGGGACTGGAGCACATGACTTATGAGGAGAGGCTGAGGGGACTGGGATTGTTTAGTCTATGGAAGAGAAGAATGAGGGGGGATTTGATAGCTGCTTTCAACTACCTGAAAGGGGGTTCCAAAGAGGATGGCTCTAGACTGTTCTCAGTGGTAGCAGATGACAGAACAAGGAGTAATGGTCTCAAGTTGCAGTGGGGAAGATTTAGGCTGGATATTAGGAAAAACTTTTTCACTAGGAGGGTGGTGAAACACTGGAATGCGTTACCTAGGGAGGTGGTGGAATCTCCTTCCTTAGAAGTTTTTAAGGTCAGGCTTGACAAAGCCCTGTCTGGGATGATTTAGTTGGGGATTGGTCCTGTTTTGAGCTGGGGTTGAACTAGATGACCTCCTGAGGTCCCTTCCAACCCTGATATTCTATGATATCACCGTAACTCTGTATTTTTGGTATATTTTTATATGGTTTCAATCTTGTGTCTTCACTAATTGTGGTATTAAATTGCTTAGAGTTTTGCTTTGCCCTTAATGTGACCATCTTTGTTGTGCACACCAGGGTTCCCAACCAGATATTGAAATTGATAACCTTGATTCTGTTGTGCCTGATTCTGGAGCTAGAACCCTACAATTCCACAGCTCTTTAAATCAGTATTATTTGGAAATCAATAATCACTAACCACTAAAGAAATCAGGCAACAGAGTCTGCGCAATCATTTTTTTCTTCATATGTATGTAAAGCTGGAGTAAAGAAAAGTGTGTGAGAGTTTGTGTGAAAGCAAGACTATAAAATACAATTGCTGTGGATTAACAAATATATATGTAATCACCATTCAAAAATGTGGATAACCTGTGACTTTCATTTTCTTATTATTGCTTTCTATAACAATAAAAAAACTCTATAGCAATTAAAAAGGAGGTGGACCATCTCTCTTATGGAAAAGGATCTGGATCTGGACCATCAGACTCATCCGGATGCCACAGACAGGAGCAGGGTCTTTGTCTCTCACCACCAGATCCTCAAGGAAGGTTGTAAGTATATAACTATATGTGAGGAAAGGTACAGGAGCAGCTCTGGTGGAGACCAATTCCATAGAGATTCCCCTCCCATATTCCACACTTGGCAATTTTTCAAGCATCTGCTGAAGACCTGGCCTGTCTGGAAATAGGCTTTGAATTTGCTCACTATCTTGGCATCAGGTCACTGGTGGCATAGATCCATTGGAACCATGCTTTTAGAGACTCACCCTGGCTACAGTTCTCCCCAACCCCCAATACCTAGCTGTTTTTATTTTTTCCAGAGAATCTCTATAGGGCTGGAGGGATTGCAGTGTGTGTTGCCTTCATATCTTTACCCCAATCCACCCTCTCCTGGCCTCAGGCCGTACCTTGAGAGACAGAAGTGGTGAGAGATGGTGCCAAAGAAGGAACTAAACCCATTTTTTTCTGGATCTGGGAAATCCATACATAGAGTCTTCTCTCAGGCAAAGATCTGTAAGAGACCAATCCTAGGATGTGGAAACTGCTATGCTTTTCAGTGATTTACTACAACACTGAGATAAATTTTTCCACGAGGAAAAAAATGTTTGAAAAGCAAGTTCCATACATGGTTACAAACCCCCACTGAAGAGATTTAACAAACCTACTAAGAAAGATGCAGTGTATTTCAGTCCAATATGCATCACCAAATCTGCTAGAAGGGACCATGGAATATTGAGCTGACCAGCACACTTTCTTAAGCTTCTTGCAGTGTGTATTAAAACCGACACTCTTCCTTTATGCTGCTTAGACACCACAGAAACATTTATAAATTTCCCTCCCTGAGGAGCAGATTTTTGCCCATAGCAAACTGCTGCTACTCAAAATAACGTGAACATGTTGTCGGTTTTCAGTAACAACTCATTTTTTATGTTCCAGAATAGCTTGGAAAGAGACAGATCGTATGAAAGGGGGAGCTGATTGAGGATGGGATAGCAGGTAGACACTTTATCATTTCCATATGCCATGGAGGGTTCCCTGGCAGAAGAAGTGGGGAGACTAAGGTGGAAGAGCTGGAGACTACGTGGGCAGGGAAGGAAGGATGCACATTGTCTTCTCTTTAGTCTCAGAGATTACATGGGAAAGCCTGGTGCTGTATTTTCCACATAACTTCCTGTAGGGAGATAACACTTCTTTGTGGACCCAAGGAGTTGCAGGGGCTCCACAGATAGTGCAGAAGCAAGGGATCTCTTCACAGACAACCCTGGTAGACTGTAGATTCCTCAAGGAAGAAACCCCACAAGGGGAACTTCCCCCTGAGTCTTTACCTATTGATTGTAGCACAGAAGTGGTAATCTGGCCCACCGAATGTTATTCCTCCCAAACTTCTCCAAACCACAGTCTATGCATTTGGCTTTGCAGGCATCCTTTGGCTTTTGAATGTGCAGGACCATGTTTTTCACTCAAGTTGATCTGGTAGCATAATAAACAGGAGATTTGGCATAGAACTGGGACAGGAGACAGGTTCTGTAGCAAGTTGATGAATTGCTTGTGAGCAGAAAAATGAAAGCCATATGGCCCTTGGTGAGCCAAAAATTAAACCGCAGTTCAAGAACACCAGCATGAAAAACACATAGAGATCCCAAAGTTTGAAAGTTATCAGTTAAGTACAATATATATTCCCATTAGTTTACAGATGTGTTAATAAAGGTCTACAAGTAATACTAAAGGCACTAGAAACATCCTTAGCTCTGACTCTGTATCCTGGCCTATGATTTATTGATGATATACCAAAAAATAGAGGCATATATATATATATATATATATATAAAACTATATTATTGGGTGTTATCTCAGTTCTACAAACAAGATGGTCTGAGGAGGTGTTCCAGTGCAACATTCTGTGTGGATCTGATGTTTCTCTGTAATATTGAGATTTTTTTTATACATAAAGTAAGTGCTAGAAAGTATATAAATGGAACATGCTGCAGATATCAGAATATTAATACATTGTAGTTAATGAGTTTCATTTAAAGTTCCATTTACTAGATAATTTGCTAACTGCAATTATGGATTTAAAACAATAAGCTTTCAATGGGAGGAGCTGGTCTGGAAAAAAAACCTGGCAGGTTGTTAAGCAGCACTAAAAGCTGTAATGTTTTTCAACCTCTCCTACATGTTCCTGTTTATTTACCCAGCTACCTCTAATTTTTTTATTTGAACACCAGTACTGCTATGTTGCAAACATGCTAGACAGCCAATAACTTCTCTTCAGGGGAGAGTGGGAAATCTCCATTCCCGCTCCCTAGAACTACCACCACCATTCCCACAGCACGGTTGTAATGAATTTGGATGGTTCTGCAGTTACCATTCAGCAGTACATTTCCAGCCTTGTCCTGGAAGTCTATTTGTATTTGGCTACCTAGATAAGACTGAATGAGCAAACAGCTGATTTGCAGTGGTTTTAAAAAACATGTTAATATAAGAAGTCAGGCAGTGGAAATCCAGGGACTATAACTATGGCTGTCATATAGCTGATATGCAGAAGTTCCAGAAAATGTTACTTAAGACTATAGCACCACTGCAGAGGAGCAATTTTATAGCCTCTCTGGACAGCAGTGATGTAGAGTGAAAGAAACACTGTAACTAAAAATGAAATGTGATGCTTTGCAAAATGTAAAGAGGTATATATTAGTTCCTGCAGGCACCTTAGGCAGCTGCTTCTGAATCAACCTCTGCTTTTCTTTCCCCCTCATAAGAACTCTTTTACTCTTTAATTTAATTAAAATCTCTTCCAAGGAGTTTCTTTTGAACATCCTGGAGCTGCCAATCATGATACTAGGCAAAGTTTGACAGGACACATTTTGCTCTCATCTACACACCTGCTCACCTTCAGTGAAGTCACTAGGGCTGTACAGAGTGTAAACCACTGGAGAATTTCACTCAACATGATTAGTAAATGTTGCTTATGGCCTTATTATCCTTTTAAAGTGTCAGTGTAAAAGGGTAATTATATGTATATTGAAAGAGCGTATGCTGCATATCTAAAACTGGCCAAAATATTCCCTCTGTAGTTAATGGCTTTTAAAATTGTAACAATTACATTTATGACAGGAAAAGTATTTAAATAAAATATATACTTAATCAACTTCAAGCTTTCTTTGAAACACATGATTGAGATGATTGGTTTGGGCTACCTGGCAAAAAAATGTTTGCAAATTTTACCAGGAAAAAAAAGCATTAAAATTGAGTCTTTCAAAGGGTATCTTGGGATTAAAAGAGAGAGTGGGGATCTGATAAATATCTACACTACTGCATGAAAGTCATGTTTACCACATTCACACATATACCACCACTGTAAATTCTTTAGATAATACGTTGAACATAACATCCCTGCAATAACAGTAAATGTTGGAGTCAATTGACAATAACCTCTTTCATGTGACAGGGGTAAAATCTCTACCCCAACTCCTGTTTTGTGACTGGGGCCAAAAAATAAGGACCAGTCTTGGGCCAGCATTTTGGTGTGTCACACCTTTATTACAGTTAACAGTTACATTCAGTACAAGAACTAAAACTGCTAACTGATTGTGTTTAAGGGTTTTCAAACAGTCACCACTGATGCCATTGAAGTCAATGGGAACAGGTCCCATTTAATTAAATTGAGCAAGAGTCAGTTCTTGATCTGAGATAATGGGCCTAATGTCACTCCCATTGAAATAAATGGCTACCATCCCTACTGTGGAATTAGAACATAAGAATGGCCCAATTGAGTCAGACCAAAGGTCTTCCGACAGTGGCTAGTGCCAGGTGCTCCAGAGGGAATGAACAGAACAGGTAATCATCAAGTGATCCATCCCCTGTCACTCATTCACAGTGTAACCCTTCTGCCCATCAGAGTTGGCAGCAACAAGGGCCGGGTTCAGTAGCTAGGGGTTCCATTCCAATAACACAATGCTCGAGTCCCCACCCAGTGACCTGGGACAAATATATACCACCCCTGCTGGGCGCCTCCAAGAGGCAATACTTTCCCGCTCACAAGCACAGAGTCTGAGTGTAGCAAAAAGCCTTTTAATAACAGAGAGAAACAATGTGGCATTATGTTGGAGAAACACCACCAACAGGATTCATAACATGACCCATGAGCAAAAAACCCACCCCGAGCAAATTGGGGTGTGTCCTTTCCTTTTGGTTCTTGAGTCCAGCAACCCAAAATCACGCAAAGTTCCAAAAGTCCAATGACCCAAAAGTCTCTGTCCCTGGTCAGGGCAGCCCCAGAATTTGAAAGTTTATCTGCAGAGTTTTACCTCCCAGCCTGGGTGGAGATGGGTGGGGGTTTAAGGGGCACCTTATGTGGTCCAAAGCTGATTGCCCCACCTCTCCATGGGGCTCTGCTCTGCCAGTCACGCCCATGAGCTGCTCCAGGTATCTGACAAACTGCTCTGCTCCACCAGCTGCTCTGCTCCGCACTATATCTTCAGGCTCCCCCACTACTTAACACAACACTCAGTGATTTCAGCTCTTAGTAGGTTTAGCTCTTTTGTGATTTCAGCTTGTAGTAGGGGAGTCTCAGTGCTTGTGTACCATTAGCCCAAAGTGAATTCAGCTCAGCAGCCTGTAACTAGATTCCTAATAGAATCAAAATTAGCTCTGATACTCCACAGTGGAAAGAGAAGGAAGTGCAATTAGCATGTAAGGCCCTCACCAGGGTACCCATACCACCAAATATTAATACCTGTCCCCAGCCTCTCTCTATTCACTGGATTTTGGAACCCATGACCCTTGCCTAGTGAGTGCTGCTTAGTTGATGGTGAGTCCCTCCATCATAACAAACAGCCAAGGACAGCTCCACTGTCCTTGATTCATATAATCAGGATAATAACAGTTTATTCCTGCCCCAATAACAGAGAAACTGGGGCTCCTACAGTAGCCAAAGTGACCATCTAGGCAGGGTGGGTGTGCCTATGCAAATGAGATCAGCCCCTGAAGTTCTTTCCCACAACCCACCATGACTCACCACCAGATGTCAGGGCAGAGCTCATCCTGACTCTGCTTACACCAGCTTCTGGCAAACAGAGGCTAGAGACACCATTCCTGCCCATCCTGGCCAATAGCTATTGATGGACCTATCCTCCATGAATTTATCTAGTTCTTTTTTGAACCCAGTTATGGTCTTGGCCTTCACAACATCCTCTGGCAAGGAGTTCCACAGGTTGACTGTGTGTTGTGTGAAGAAATACTTCCTTTTATTTGTTTTAAACCTGCTGCCTATTCATTTCATTTGCTGATCCCTAGTTCTCGTGTTACGGGAAGTAGTAAACAACACTTCCTTATCTACTTTCTCTACACCAGTCGTGATTTTATAGACTCAATCATATCTCCCCTTAGACGTCTCTTTTCCAAGCTGAAAAGTCCCAGTCTTATTAATCTCTCCTCATACGGAAACCATTCCATACCACTAATAATTTTTGTTGCTCTTTTCTGAACCTTTTCCAATTCCAGTATATCTGCACACAGTATTCAAGATGTGGGTGTACCATGGATTTATATAGAGGCAACATGATATTTTCTGTCCCATTTTCTATCCCCTTCTTAATTATTCCCAGCATTCTGTTCTCTTTTTTGACTGCCACTGCACATTGAGTGTATGTTTTCAGTGAACTATCCACAATGACTCCAAGATCTTTCTTGAGTGGTAACGGCTAATTTAGACCCCATCATTTTATATGTATAGTTGCGATTATGCTTTCCAATGTTCATTACTTTGCATTTATCAACATTAAATTCCATCTGCCATTTTGTTGCCCAGTCACCCAGTTTTGAGAGATCCTTTTGTAGCTCTTCGGAGTCTGCCTTGGTCTTAACTATCTTTAGTAATTTTGTAACATCTGCAAATTTTGTCACCTCACTGTTTACCCCTTTTTCCAGATCATTTATGAATATGTTGAATAGGACTGCTCCCTGTACAGACCCCTGGGGGACACCACTATTTACCTCTTTCCATTCTGAAAACTGATCATTTATACCTACCCTTTGTTTCCAGTCTTTTACCCAGTTACCAATTCATGCGAGCACCTTCCCCCTTATCCCGTGGCAGCTTACTTTGTGTAAGAGCCTTTGGTGAGTGACCATGTCAAAGGCTTTCTGAAAATCTAAGTATGCTATATCCACTGGATCCCCTTGGTCCACATGCTTGTTGACCCCTTCAGAGAATTCTAGTACATTGGTGAGGCATGATTTCCCCTTACTAAAACCATGTTCTCTTCTTCAACAAATTATGTTCATCTATATGTCTGACAATATTGTTCTTTATTATAGTTTCAACCAGTTTCCCCGGTACTGAAGTCAGGCTTAAAGGCCTATAATTGCTGGGATCACCTCTGAAGCCCTTTTTAAAAATTGGCGTCACATTAGCTATCCTCCAGTCATCTGGTACAGAAGCTGATTTATATGATAGGTTACAGATTACAGTTAGTAGTTCTGCAATTTCACATTTGATTTCCTTCAGAACTCTTGGGTGAATACCATCTGGTCCTGGTGACTTATTGCTGTTTAATTTATCAATTTGTTCCAAAACCTCCTCTAATGATACCTCAAATTGGGACAGTTCCTCAGATCTACAAAAAGAAAAGGAGTAAGAATGGCTCAGGTTTGGGAATCTCCCTCACATCTTCAGCCATGAAGACCAATGCAAAGAATACATTTAGTTTCTCTGCAATGGCCTTATCGTCCTTGAGTGCTCCTTTTGCATCTTGATCATCCAGTGGTCCCACTGGTTGTTTAGCAGGCTTCCTGCTTCTGATGTACTTAAAAAAAATTGCTAATACTTTTTGAGTCTTTGGCTAACTGTTCCTCAAATTCTTTTTGGGCCTTCCTAATTGTATTTTTAAATTTCATTTGCCAGTGTTTATGCTCCTTTCTATTTTCCTCACTAGGATTTAACTTCCACTTTTTAAAGGATTTACTCACTTGCTCTAGGGTGAATCTCATTGGTGTGAGGTATTTTTCAAGAGATAATTGTTGGGGCATCTTTGTTCTTATGGATTAGAGCCATAGAGTGGGAAAGGTTTGGGGTAGAAAACCCATTTTCATTAGCCTGGAAAGTGTCATGCATGTTTGCTTCTAGTCTCTGTGATTCTGGAGTACTACAGAATTTCTCCAGGATCAGAGAGTAAGATGTAAAATGTGTGAAGAGGAGCTGAAGTGTGGAAACCAAGGGATGGAGGAAGGTACAGACTGAGATATCATGGGAAAGGGAGAGAGGAATGGCACTAGATGGGGAAGGACGCAAGAACAACATGGTGTTGTGTTCTTCATATGTTCCATGTATGTTAAAGTATCCCAAGTGCATAACATTAAGTTTAGTTTTCATTCTAGGTGGTGAGAGTGCATCATATTTCATTTTACCATCAAACTTGCCTGTAATTCATTTCACAAAATATAAAGCTTTTGAAACAATGTCAGGCTGACAATCACATACAGTGATCAACATGAAAAAGTCATCATTGCCAACAGATACCACTCTGCTGTGCACAGTTATTTCCCATTCTAAATAAAGGGGTATATCAGATACCATGGGTGTTAACTATTGGGGAGTGGTCAGTTTTAAAAAGTGCCCACTGTGTTCTCCTGATCTAATTTCCTTAACTATGTTTTAAATAAAAACTGCATTAGAGTTTGGTTAAATGTAGAAAGACATGGTAAGTCTACAATTCTTTCAAAGGTGTAAACACCAAGGAGGGAGAACAATTATTCTGTCCTCCTGCCTTATTCATGTAAATAGTCCTATTGACTATGTATGAGTGTAGCAAACACAATATGGTTCCCATAATAAAAGGGGATATAACTAGGACAATATTAAGAAAGGGAAAATGCCTTTTCCATAACGTATTCAAAAACAATATTCTCCCAGCCCTCACACAGCACTTGGGAGTTGACAAGTATTTAGGAGGAAATTACAATTGTTCCCTTTTTTAAAATGTATGCAATTATTTTTTTAGAAATAAAACTTTGGGGTTGAACAACGTAGGAGAGATAATAAAAATAATACAAAAATGTGCATGAGTCCAGCACAGGGGAGCAAAAGCAGAACAATTCAGAGGCAAATAGAAGGAATAATGATATTGAGCTAGAAGCAGAATATAAAGCATTATGTTTTAATGCAGGTACAGACTGCAGGGACCTACTTTCACATGCCCCAGTGCAAATTGTGCAGATTCCAACACTCAGGTAGGTTTCCCAGAGGACCAGACTCTTTCTTCCCCCTGCTACACTCCACTTGCTCCACAGTTTATCAGCCACCACCGGCCTGAAAAGGAATGGGGCATACGGGGTCTGGTAATTTCCAAGCTGAAGTTGGGGTATGGAGCCAGAATTCTGTCATTTTTGGACAACCCCCTAAACATGGAGAAAGATTTATTTTCTTCACTCTGTGGCCTTGTTCTCTTTCAGCCAGTGGTTGCAACAATTTTAAAAGTAGGGCTAGTCTTCACTACGGCGCTAAATGGGTGCAACTGCAGTCAATGCAGCGGTGTCACTTTAGCGGGTCTTTTTAAGATGCACTAAGTCAATGGGAGAGCACTCCCCCATCAACTTCAGTACTGTGCAAACACAGAGTAACAGACAGTCCCTGCTCCCAAAGAGCTTAATGGACAAGAAATTCAAAAATTTAGAGAAAGAATGAATTATTGATCCATGTATATTCTAATCACATTCTATTGTGTTCAAATACTGAAAAGCCTGAGAAACAGAGAGCAACATACTAAAAATACACAAAAAAGAACCAGACCCATTCTCTGCTCTTACATATGTTTGATGCCAGTGGAGTTATGCCTGCATATGATACCAATTAAGCAAAACATTTAAGCATGTACTTAAGTCCATCCCTGTTTAACAGAGCACTTATGCAGCTGCTTATGTTCTACTGAATCCAATGGGATTTAAGCATATCATGTGCTAAAGTACTTTGCTGAATAGCGATAAGCTTCTGAATTGGGGACAAAACCAATATATTGGTGTGAAGAATGGCCCAGTGTTTTTTCTCTGCATTTTAATATAATATATGGTTTACTGCATAACAGCAAACATCCCTATTGGTCAAGAATATGCTCATAATAAATGGCTATTGCAGCTGGTCACATCTTTTAGTAAATAATAAATAAATAATATATTGCAGCCATGATTTACTGTGAATATATTTCAAGGTAATAGAGATTATCATTTACAGTGAATATATATCATGCACACTAAATGCCAAGAAAATATCTTTAATTAAACCTTTCCAGTTGCTTCAAATTTGTAAACATATATTATTTTAAGTGACCTATCTTGTCTCACCTCCATATTTTTTTCTTTCCTTCTGGTGTCACTGCTGTAGGATGGTGCAAGTGTCTTATTATTAAACATTTATATTGTGGTAGGAACCCATTGTGCAAGGTGCTGTATAAACATAAGGGAAATAACAGTCCTTGCCCAAGAGAGCTTAGAATATATAAATCAAGCAATCATTTCAACAAACTACTTATTTGGAATCATCTAAATTGATTCACCACCTTCTAGTATTGAAAAGATTAGAGACTAGTTACCCTGATTGACTGGCATTCGAATGGGTGCTTGTATAATGACCACTGACATGGAACTGCTTACTGTTAAGGTCAAAAGACATTGCAAGTTGTGATAGTCACAACCTTAGACATAGGCACCAACTTTTTAATGTGCCAGAGGCGCTCCCTTCCGACTCCGTCCCAGGCCTGCCCCCACTCTGCCCCTTCCCCCAAGGTGCCAGCCCCACCCCACCTCTTCCCACCCCATTCTGCCTTCTCCCCTCAGCGTGCCCCACCCTCACTCCTCTCTCCTCCCCCTCAGTGCCTCCTGCATGTCGCGGAACAGCTGACCTGTGGCATGTAGGAGGTGCTTGGGAGGAGGGGGAGGTGCTAATCGGAGGGGCCACCAGTGGGCAGGAGGCGCTGGGGGGAGAGGAAAGTGCTGATAAGGGGTGCTAAGCTGAGCACCCATGGAGTCGGTGCCTATGCCTATAGAGCTTCTTATATGCAGACTCCACAAAGTAAGCAAAATTCAGCTGTTGAAGTTATATGGTAAGTATAATACCCGGTCTCAGAAACTTTCATCACACCAGAATAGTTCAATTTAGGATACACAGCGCTAACAAGTCTTTGCAATGCTTTGCCTTTCTCCCTTGATAGTGAGGTGTCATGCAGGAATTGAACAATGATCTATTTACCTATTTACAAATGGAGTCATTGTGTCAAAAATCAAATCTGACACTTCTTGTATTGGGACATAATATATGTGATTCACTCAACATGTATTGTGGTATTAGAATAAGGTTTTGTGCTATATTAATGTGGTTTAATTGGCCCATTTTGTTGAATGTGTTCTTTGTTCATATATATAATATAATATTATATTAATGTTAATATAATATATAATATATAATAGTGTTCATATATATAATATTAAATCAGAAAAACAGACAAACAACCTAGGAAAATATGTCTTGCAGTGATAGACTCAAGGGGCTCATCTATTTAAGCTTAACAAAGAGAAGGTTAAAGGGTAACTTGGTCACAATCTAAGTACCTACATGGGGAATATGACAATGCATTCTTCAGTCTAACAGACAAAGGTATAATGAGATCCAATGGCTGGAAGTTGAAGCTAGACAAATTCTGACTGGAAATAAGGTGCACATTTTTAACAGTGAGGATAATTAACCACTGGAACAACTTACTCAGGGGTTGTGGTGGATTCTGTATCACTGGCAATTTTAAAATCCAGTTTCAAAGTTTTTCTAAAAGATATGCTCTAATTCAAATAGGAATTAATACTGATAAATCTTGTGGCCTGTGTTATACAGGAGGTCAGACTAGATGATCACAGTGGTCCATACAGGCCTTATAATTAAGGCTACAATTTAGTCATGGGTATTTTTATAAAAGTCATAGACAGGTCATGGGCAATAAACAAAAATTTGTGGCCCTTGACCTGTCCATGACTCGTATGATAAATACCCTTGACTAACTCTTCGGTTTTCTGTGTGGCTCCAGGGTACAGCAGATGTTCTGGCTTAGAAGAAGGGGCAGTATCCAGGCTTCTTGATCCTCTCAAATGTGGGAGGGTAGCCATTGTTTCCCAAGCAAAGGGGTCAATGTACATCCCTGCGTCTCCTGGCAGTGTTCTATCTGCTTGAGACACAGTTCTTCCTGGAAATAGCATGGGGTGCTGCACTTCTGCATTGCTCCAGGCTGCAATGCCTTCAAGGCCCAACCAAGGCTTGTAAGCCTTCATAATATAAGGGAGATGGTATTACAATATATTTTAAAATTCATTATATAGTTTGTGTGTTACTATTTCAATAACTAGAAAGAAAAAGAAAGATTTCCTCTGCAATTCTTCCATTTCAACCAGGCCCACCACCTTTTATACCACTTTGGGGGCTAAATTCTCATTTTGTATGGTATATTCCTCTGTAAATCTGCAGAAGAAACCCAGCTGTTGGATGTAGGGACTTAAAGCCCAATTACAGCAAACTACATCCAAGTCTGCTGCAGTTTTACAGCACAATGATGAATTTCAACTGCAAGAGACACTTCTTGTGTGTGGAGTTTAATATCTGCTGAGCTGCAGTCTTGCATGACTATTCACCTGGGGCCTCTTCGCAGCAGAAATACAATTGTTATAACAAGTAACACATCTGCTATATTTCAGCTGTGCAATGCACAATAGCTGCATATGTGAAAAATTACTAGTGCATCATTATCTCATCTACTTATATGTTTTTTCCCTTTCTAAAAAAGAAAGGTTCAGTACCTTATAGCAAGAAGCAGCACTGAAGAAATCGGACAGTGAATGAAAGTTGTTGGCAAAATTGGCAGCAGGATTCTCGTTAACACAAGGGAATTCATGTGTCTCTTAGAAAGACTTGTAGAATTTTCATTAGTTCCAGAATCTTTTTGAGCATACAGAATATGGGTTTTCAAAAGAACCATTTAGAGTTAAATATTGAATATCTACAAAAATGCAACCTCCTATTTTGATCATGCCCAGATGATCCAAACCCAACTTTCATATAAATTTTCCCAGCCTTAATTTTCTTATGAGCTTCAGCCTCCTGTGTTTGCAGACTTGTTTCTGGAGCTTGGTCTGAATTTCTTTTTCCTAAACAGAATGAGTTAATGGTACATAGCACTTCCTTGCCCATCCATATACATTTCCAAAATTACCCATCATTTGCATTTCTTTGTATTTAAAAATGAGGTGAAAAAATCTTATGAAAGATGTGTAGGTGTCCTGACAATTACTCTTTCAAGAACATAATGACCATACAGCACCATTAAAAAAAGCATATGAACTCAATAATGTTGTTGGGCTGTGTTGAACAATCAAATGGTAATAAATTAACTCAGCCCTCTAGTAATTCAAAGCAACCAAAAAAACTCCTTTCAACCTCTCATTACCTTCAGGAAAATACCCTCAACCTTTCCCCAAAAACCTATAAAATTAATTTATGAGTGTGAGTCATTACTGAGAGTTTTAACTTTGTGGGAAGCACAGCCTGCATAGAATCATAGAATCGTAGGACTAGAAGTGATCTCAAGAAGTCATCTAGTTCAGTCCCCTGCAGTCATGGCAGGACTAAGCATTAACTAGACATTCCCTGACAGGTGTTTGTCTAATCTGCTTTTAAAAATGTCCAATGATGGAGATTCCACAACCTCCCTGGACAATTTATCCCAGTGCTTAAGTACCCTGACAGTGAGGAATTGTTTTGCTAATGTTCAACCTAAGCCACCACAGGTGCAATTTAAGATAATTACTTCTTGTCATATCCTCAGAGGTTAACAAGAATTTTTCTCTCTCCTCCTTATAACAACCTTTTATGTACTTGAAAACTGTTATCATGTCCACCCTCAGTCTTCTCTTCTACAGACAACCCCCCCACCAATATTTTCAGTCTTTCCTCATAGGTCATGTTTTCTAGACCTTTAATAATTTTTGTTGCTCTTCTCTGGACTTTCTTCAATTTGTCCACATCTGTGGCACCCAGAACTAGACACAATTCTCCAGTTCTTCAGAAAAAAAAAATGAATCAAGTACATATAACTCAGAAGAATATATCAGTAATAAAACATAAATTTATTGCAATACATGACAGGATCTGATTTCCTCGCGTTATTTCGATCTACGTTAGTAGGACGCATGTTAATGGTTTAGGTGGGGATAAGTAATAAAAAGAGAACAGAAAAATGGGGGAAGCGTGTGTAGGGGAGTGTAAGGAAGTCTAACAAAGTTCTGATTTTTCCCATGACTACATCAGTTAAGAGAATGCTTCCCAACTCAGGTAGACAAACTTGCTAGCTCTGCACACCAAAAATAGCAGTTACCGAAGTGGCACAGGTTGATGTTTGAGCTAGCCAAGCAAGTACAAACCTGCCCAACTCCTGGGTATGGACTTAGGTAGCTAGCCAGAGCCTCTGTGGCCATGCTGCTACTTTTAGTGCAGGAGATAGTGCATGTCTTTCTAGCTGGGCTGGGAAGCATGCTCCCGACTGCTGTGAAGACATATCCTAGTTTAGAATCAGTAAAAATATTTTTACCTCACATGGTTCCAGAAAATGTCTGTCACTCACAGTAGCTTTACCCTTGGATTCTCAAAAACTGTTGTCTTTGTATTTCTGACAGTCTAATTAGCAATCTGCGCCAGATACACAATGACCTTTGGGGCAATAGGTTAAGGTAGTGATTGCTCTCTTTCATTCTCTTTGCATAAATTTAAAACCATACGTTCTGTTCTGTTTACTTGTTAATTAAATACACACAAATTACCACTGATCTGAAATGTCAACCAAATGGTGTGAATACTGTATTTAATAACATTAAAGAGCAGACATTTATTCAATAAGCGAAAAGTTCAGGAAACAATATCTTTAGCTTTTGTTAAATGTATCACACGACAGAGCTAGGAATAGAGAGTGACACACGAGACGGCAAAGTACTTCATTTGAAAAGAAAGTAGTACTAATACAATTATTAATAGTAAGAATGGAGGAGAGAAATGGTACTGAAGTATAAAAACAAATTTTCTAGGAATTTAATTACTAAAATGTTATAATTTATTCATAGATAAGTTACCTTAATGCACTGTTTACAGCACTGCTTAAATATGTGAGGATATTTACAGTACATCTATAATATAATACACCTATGATATGTAGTGCTGAGGTGAGAAAAATGTGAGTGGAAGAAAAGCAGGGGAGGAGACAGGGATCAGAAGTTGGGAGGAAGGCCAGAATTCAGAGTGGGCAATAATTTATTTCAAATGAGAACAGGAATAAATTACGCTATCCATTGCCTCTGGATATCATGTATGAGGACTGCATGAGATGCAGGGGTTCATCCATTTTACTACCACTTACTCTCTGTGCTCAACCATATACTGAAACAGGCTTGAGGTATTTTTTAAGGAAAATACGACCGTAAAGCAGTAGAGATCTGATCTGGTTTTCACTAAAGACACATCCTTTAGTCTTAAAATATGATACTATATTTGAGAGGTGATGCACACACCTATGAGGATAGCAATTTTTCAGAAAGAGAGGTATGGTGGCTAGAAATGCAGGTTAACGATTGGAGATTCATTCTGGACAAATTTAATAACATAGATCATTGGAAGAATAGTCACAAATATAGGGAAGGAGAGACAAGAAAGCAATGAGGAGGGGAGACACCAGTTTGATTAGGTATGAGCTTCCAAAGTAATACTGCAAAAACAACAATATATGGCCAGTGCTGTTTTGAATTATACATGCAAAGGGACCATGTCATGCAGCAAGGAGGATTCAGTTCCTCTCTGTACTGCAGTGATGAGAATACATCTGGAATATCATATTCCATTATGAATACCCTAGGGTTACAGGAACTAAATAGGCATGGATTGGCTGGAATAATTCCATTGAGTTCAGTGAAGTTACCCTATGGATCAATGTGGCCCACTGATAGTGTAAAAAGATTTGAAAGGTATAAACACTAAGGAGTGATATATTTAGGATGAAGAAAAGGAGTACTAGTGGCACCTTAGAGACTAACCAATTTATTTAAGCATAAGCTTTCGTGAGCTACAGCTCACTTCATCGGATGCTTATGCTCAAATAAATGTGTTAGTCTCTAAGGTGCCACTAGTACTCCTTTTCTTTTTGCAAATACAGACTAACACGGCTGCTACTCTGAAACCTGTCATATTTAGGATGGTACCAGAGGACACTGCTATTAGTAATTGGATTAAAGAAAAGGAAAATTCAGGTTCAATATAAAACCTTTAACAAGTGTTTTAGACCTCCTGAAAGCGTCTCTCTCAAAATTCTTTAAAACTAGACTGGATGAGCACTAGTAAATGAACTGTAGGGAACAATACTCCATTGGCAGGTGGTTGGGTTATACAACCTAATGAGAGCTGGTCAAGCTTTTCTATCCAAATATTTTTTCCACGAAATCTTTGGCCAGAACATTTTTGGTTTACCATTTCTTTGGCATTGATAAACAAATTATGAGAAGTTTTATTTTGGTAAAGATTTTTTTTAAATAGTACAAAAAGTTGGCATTTTTCACCCTACTCTAATTTATCTTCCATATTTATATAATAGATTCTATAATTATAGAAGTAATAGTACCAAAGGGGATCATTCCGTAATCAATATGCAAGGGATGAGAGGCTAGATAACGTTCATAAGCACTGAATGGAGTTATTCAGTATAAATCCTTTCTACATGAAGGAGAGGAAACTTCTTTAAAAAGTTATGATTTAAAAAAAAAAAAAATCCCTGAGACCCTGTGGGCCAAATTCATCCTTGGTACAATTCCATTTAACACAGGGTTGACGTTTGGCCCCATAGTTTTACAGTTTGTAGTCCAAGAAGATCCATACACTTGACAAAATGTGATGTTCTTTACTAATGTATTTCAACTGAATACTCTACAAAGCTTTCAGGGGTAAAAGTACGTGGGAGAACAAGATTGCCTTTTCCTCCCAGTTTTCACTACTCATTTTGTGTGCCTATTTTTGTTTCAGTACAAACCATTCTCCCTTTTATTGTGTCTAACAGTACATCAAGTGATATATATATTTGTTTAGAAAATAACTCAAAAATACGAATTCCAGACTTTTACACTGTGCTAGCTCATAGTGAGCAAAGAAGCAGAAGCAGGCAATGAGGCATCTCTACTAAATAAGCACTTAATTCACAAATAAAATATTATTGCTGCTACTTATTTTACTTATAATAGTTGCCTCCAGCAACAGTTGTTTCCAGCAGAATGTTGGTAGTGAGACATTCTAGATTGTGATAGGGAACAAATTAAATGTAGTTTCAGATGATTGAACCTGGCTTTTTATGTGCTGCATATACCAAAAAAAAAAAGGCCCTTATAATTAATCTAAAACACAATCTAACTACCATTAATCTTGTGTCACAAAATAATAAGCAGATCCACTATGAATGTTGGGTGAGTTAGAGGCTTAGAGGGAATCTGTAATAGGTGTGATGAGATGCATACAAAATCATTTATGAAGAAAATTTGTATAAGATACAGCAGCAATGAAATGGCAAGATAAAAGGGAAAGAGAGAAGCAGCATTAGTATGTGATGATTAATGACGCACCATTACTATAAGAGCATGTCAACTGCATACGATTATTACCTGAAAAATCAAATAAAAGTGGGGTGGCAGGAGAGGAGCTCTCCATTGCATCATTTGATGGGCAGTATGGATGTCCAATGT
The DNA here is from genome assembly GCF_965140295.1 of Lepidochelys olivacea. NCBI lineage: Eukaryota > Metazoa > Chordata > Testudines > Cheloniidae > Lepidochelys > Lepidochelys olivacea. The sequence goes on from NC_140413.1 coordinate 27,925,663, forward strand.
AGAGTAAATTATTGTAGTATAAACATGTTAATTAGTTAATTACTATATATAAATCATACTAGAGATGCATCTTGGAAGATGCAGATACTTATCTTCCCAAGAAACAAGTTTTTCTGCTTTCAGGCTACAGTTTGGATGGCTCAGGATATTAGGCAAGGAACAGTTAATCTTTATATGACTCTTTTTAATCTAGCTCAGGTCTGTAATGATGTACCTGTTCTTGACTGTCCCAAGGTGGTCAGTCTGACACCTCATGAACTTTAGCTTACTTGAAAAATAATAGTAGAGTTGAATAGGGAAAACAAAAGGTGAAAGAAGATGTTCAGGGAACACATGGGTATTGCTAGGGTAACCATCCATCTCTACAGGGGAGAAGGCAATCCAGGGTGTTGTGAGGTGTTAATTTTTGTTAGAATTCCAAAGCAAACACAATACATTTTCAAAATAACTCTGGTTCAGCCAAAACCTTCAAAGTTTGAGGTCACATGGAGTAATTGTATTATACAGACCTATCACTGTTATCAATATATATTTTTACTCTTAGTTTTACTTCAACTAAAGAGTTGCCAAACTGAAAAAGCTGAAGAACACTGGGGTAGCATTTCATTCACACTGATAGAGCAAACTGCCCTTCTTTATAGTCATATAGGCTACATCTACACTTGCATGCTTTCCTGGATACTTGTCTTTGTACTGTTTGCATATGTATCCCATACCCGCACCGAGGGTCCACATATGCTGTACTGGGAAGGGGTATATGCTATGCACAGGCATGAACCCATGTGCCCTTTTTCAGTCCATGATGGTAGCACTGCCATTTCAGGGGTAGTATCCCAGAGTACTGTGCAGTACAAGAGAGACTCTGGGAATCACCTTCCCACATGCTTCTGGTTCTGTACTCCACCTTCACACATTTGGCAATGGCAGTTCCCTGTTCTCTGACCCTTCTGCCTAACTGCATTGAAGAAATGGAGCAAGTCCATAATGATGTGATTGTGCTCCTGCTCCTGCTGCAGGGCAAATGTTCATGTGGTGCAGTACTCAATCCTGGACATAATGGATACAGAAAAAATTGACATGCTGAAGACAGCTGATCAAGGGCGTGCATGAAAATGCACTGGGTGGATGAAAATACACACGGAACAGATGTGTTGAATGCCAGGATCACAATGGAATGCCCATGAATGGACTGCTGCTTCTGGTCCTGGATAACCAACATGGTGTGGTGGGACCACATCATCTTGGAAACCTGGGATAACAATTAATGGCTGCAGAACTTCTGAATGAGGAAGTAGAAATTCATGGAGTTGTATGAGCAGCTTGCATCACCCATCCAGCACCAGACAACTCATTTTCAGAAACCCATTACAGTACAGAAGTGTGTGACTGATGCCCTGTGGAAGCTGGCAACACCTGACAGCTACTGGTCACTTGCAAGTCAGTTTGGTGTTGGGAAGTCAACTGTCGGGGTCGGGGTTTTATTGGTTTGCCAGACTATCAATGCTATAATCTACCCACAGGTGGCTGCCATAACTGAAGTCCCTGAAATAATAGTGGGATTTCAGAGAATGGGGTTTCCAAAACCCATTGTGATACCCTTACAAGGGTTTCACTATATTAGTGTGGTTTCAGGAATTACCCAAGGACATGGCATTTCTGTGTGATAAGTGATTGATACAAGCAGTTCAAACACAAAATGCCTTTTATTAATACAGAAATACTTACTGCAGTAAGCTAGAAGCACCCCAGATCACACTTACATACAGTCAGAGGTGATGCTGAATGGCCAGTATCCCACTTCCGATGGCCAGTCGTCCATGGGTCATCCGGGGAGAACGATTTGTCACAGTGGCTCTTGCTAGCAGTTCTAAAGCAGCATCTCTCTCTCTCTCTCTCTCTCTCTCTCTCTCGTTTTCTTGCTCTTGCTTATCTTTATACGTAAGATTTTGGATGTGCACCAACATTATGGTAAAGCACTTGTTGCTACACTCAATGTCATGACCAGCTTCCTTACCACCGTCTGCATTTTTCACAAAAATTGTTGGTTTTATGCCTCAACTCGGATGTCTATGTGATCTGCTATCTGTGGCAGGGACCATCGATGGAACACACATCCCAATGCTTTGCCCACAAAAACGGTAAGTGAATATGTGATCTGTAAAGGTTACTATTCCCTTGTTCTCCAAGGCTAAGTAGACCACTGAGTTAGGTTCATGAACGCTAACATTGGACACATGGGAAGGGTTCATGATACTAGGGTGCTCAGAAGGTCAGGATTGTATCATGGGGGGAGGGGAGAAATGACTTCATTTTGCAGAAACAAAGTAGTTCTATACAGTGTTTCTCTTCCCACAGTTATTTGAGGGATCCCAGGTACCGCTCCTAACTTGGATCATGAAGCTACATCCTGACATTGCCAACCCAAGAAAAAGCATATTTAACTGTAGGCTGAGTAGCTACAGGATGGTGATGGAATGTGCCTTTGGGTATTGGTGATGCCTGAGAATCCATCTGGGTGCCACTGTAGGCTACATGGTTTGTATTATCACGGCACTCTGTGCCTTGCATAACATATGTGAGGCTAAAGGGGAGCACATCCAGAGCAAGAGGGCACAGGACAGACCTGCTTTATAAAGCTTGTATAGGCAGCTGGATCACACTTATGTGCATGCTGCTCCTGGTTCCCAGTGAACAAGGAAAGTTTGTGATGATATTTGCATGTACTCAGTGAATCAGAGTGGAGCCAGAAGTATTGTGATGCTATGGTGCTGCTGGAAAAGGTCAATAGAACACAGTCACATACATGTGTTGTGACATAGCTCAGAGGGTTTTGATCCGTGGCAGCTGATGTTAATGTACTAACTGAAAGCAGACAACTGGTGAGAGCCCTCCATTTTAACACCTTTGGCTCTGGTTTTGTGTTGCAGAGAGTGTATACACACTTTAATGGAATCATTGAGCAGTGTCTTTGTTATATGTTAACGGTTCTGTTTCAGGGTGCTTTATGGGGATTTAAGCATTGCTAATGTAATTTTAAAATAGTTCTGTAAGGTTTTGGGAGAGCTTCGCACATACCTTCTTCATAATATTTTCTGATATCGTTGCTCACAGCACCTATAGGTGCTATTCATGAGTATTCCTGCTCTTCCAAGTGGTGACTGGTGGGTTGCAAAGCATCATTTAGTGTCTGATATCGTCACTGTTAATTTACTTTTGTTTCCTTTGTCTGCATTGACAATTAAGTCATTAACAAAGCCATAAAGACATTTCTATTAACTTCTCTTCTGGTTTTCATTCTGTTGCTTTGGACAGTATCAGTTATTTCATAGCTTAGTTTATTGTAATGAACCCTGCTTTATTTTTCTTTAACATTAGGAAACTCATTGTGGGAAGAAAGGGGGCACAGGAGGGACAGAAATCATTGTATTTCTTTGGCACCATACATTTACAATAATCCCTGTAAACCCTACTGACTCATCCCTAATGTGGAAAATATCACATTGATCATACTCAGAGTACAAGGTGCACACACAAGTGCAGTGAACAGTAACTATTATTTACAAATGTACATCGAACAGAGCTTTAAAATGGTTTTTAACTGACACCTATGAACCCCCAAAATGCTAAAATTTCCTGAAAGTGCAAACATAGATGTTTGTTGGCATGTTTCCTGGCCCTTGCCCTTCCCCTGAAAAGGGGAAACAGCTGCAGAATTTTGTGCAGGACACAAATGGCGGTGTCTCCTGTATGATGTTTGGGGGCTGAACACAGGCTGTGGTACAGGGACTAGACTGGGCTCAATGTTCCCCTCCTCCATGCTCTGCGGGGCTGGGGTTTCAGGTGGGATGTTATGCTGTGTGTTCAGCATGCTCTTTCCTGGCAAGAGGGATTCACCTCCTCAGCTGCCAACTGGGAAGCTGCAGGAGGAGGAGTGGGTGCTGCCTGTTCCTAGAGAGGAGCAGTCATAGCAATGGGCCAGCTCTGAAAGCTTTCCCCCATCTAGGGTGACCAGACAGCAAGTGTGAAAAATCGGGACAGAGGGTGAGGGGGGCGGGGTAATAGGAGCCTATATAAGAAAAAGACCCCAAAATTGGGACTGTCCCTATAAAATCAGGACATCTGGTTACCCTACCAGATGCTTTACCACCCACCAGTCACCACTTGGAAGAGCAGGAGTACTCATGAATAGCACCTGTAGGTGCTGTGAGCAATGATGTCAGAAACTATTATGAAGAAGGTATGTGCGAAGCTCTCCCAAAACCTTACAGATGACACTAAACTGGGAGGAGAGGTAGATATGCTGGAGGGTAGGGATAGGATACAGAGGGACCTAGACAAATTGGAGGATTGGGCCAAAAGAAATCTGATGAGGTTCAACAAGGACAAGTGCAGAGTCTTGCACTTAGGACAGAAAAATCCCATGCACCGCTACAGACTAGGGATCAAATGGCTCGGCAGCAGTTCTGCAGAGAAGGACCTAGGGGTTACAGTGGACGAGAAGCTGGATATGAGTCAACAGTGTGCCCTTGTTGCCAAGAAGGCCAATGGCATTTTGGGATGTATAGGTAGGGGCATTGCCAGCAGATCGAGGGACGTGATCGTTCCCCTCTATTCGACATTGGTGAGGCCTCATCTGGAGTATTGTGTCCAGTTTTGGACTACAAGAAGGATGTGGAAAAATTGGAAAGAGTCCAGCGGAGGGCAACAAAACTAATTAGGGGACTGGAGCACATGACTTATGAGGAGAGGCTGAGGGGACTGGGATTGTTTAGTCTATGGAAGAGAAGAATGAGGGGGGATTTGCTAGCTGCTTTCAACTACCTGAAAGGGGGTTCCAAAGAGGATGGCTCTAGACTGTTCTCAGTGGTAGCAGATGACAGAACAAGGAGTAGTGGTCTCAAGTTGCAGTGGGGGAGGTTTAGGTTGGATATTAGGAAAAACTTTTTCACTAGGAGGGTGGTGAAACATTGGAATGCGTTACCTAGGGAGGTGGTGGAATCTCCTTCCTTAGAAGTTTTTAAGGTCAGGCTTGACAAAGCCCTGTCTGGGATGATTTAGTTGGGGATTGGTCCTGCTTTGAGCTGGGGTTGGACTAGATGACGTCCTGAGGTCCCTTCCAACCCTGATATTCTATGATTCTACCCCCATCCGTTGTACCAGGGACTGCATGCATGGTCCTATTCCCTCTGGGCATAGATCCAATCCTAGTTCATCAATGCCTCCTCTGCCTAGGAGGCTGATCCTCCCTTGCCCTAAGGAACTCGATCTGCTCCTGACTCCTTCTTCAATCCTAATGTGCAAGTCCTCCAGGGTCCTTCTCCATCTGCCTCTGCTATCTCTGTGGGGCTGCTCCTGTCCTCCCAGTGGAATGAGTTCCCTGTTGACATCAGAATGCCCTGGTAAGTCAAATACAAGTCTAGTATTACACTTAATTTAATCTTTGAATCCCTCTCTCTCCCCCATAAAATAACTGTTACCGAAGACCACAATAATGATACTTCTTTAGCATCCCAGGAATGCTACTGTTAAAGCCTCTTTCCTTCAGACTGTTTTTGCAGCCCAGGAGCAAGGGTCAAAATGGTAAGATACCTGCAGTAATATTATTAAAATGTTGCACTGTTTACAGTGCCTCAGGGAGCTGGATGGAGTTGGGTTTGGTTCCTTTCAGTGGTTATGTTTTGAGTTAACTATTTCTTCTGTAAAGGCTGGCCACCACTTGGGAATAAAATAGTGTTCAAGGTACTGAAATGGAAAAGAACTGGCTTTCCAGTCCTGTGCTACACACCCAGCCACCTATGCTAGAGAGATGTTTGTGCTTATGACCACCTCTACATATTGCTGAATGGAGGGGCTTGGTGAGCTATGAAGATGGAGGAAGCACATTTGCCCTGCCTTTAATCCTGAAGAACTAGCTTAAATTTCTCCTATACCAAAAATTTGCAGAATTATGCTTACAGGACTGGGAGGCAATCTGAAAGGAAATTGATTATTCTCAGCTATGAGGCTGAGGGGAAGAGGAACAAAGAACCCCAGGAAACATCCTGTGATGGATTCCCCAGGATGCATCTTGGGACCATGGGACTGCTGTGCCCTCTTAACTCTCTCCAGCCTGGGCTCTCTCTCACAGTGCCTTGCTGGTGACCAGCAGCAAACCTCTCCAGTTGCTATCACTCAGCACAACCGCATGTGGAGACCCACACCCAGCTAGATTGCATGAATGTTCCCCAAGCCCCTCATGAATCAAACAGAGAAAGGCATCAGAGCCAAATCCCCCCAGCTCCCAGCACTGTACCTCAGGAATATACCATCTTACACTGCTCAAGATGAGCAGTGCAAATGTATTAATTGGTTCACCACTTCATCAATGGAAAGTGGACATACACCAGCCTTTGCAAACCTGAGCAGATTACCAAACACTTCAGGAAAATTCTCTGGTAAAGATAAACAGTTAAACAAATTTATTGACTTCAAAAGATAGATTTTAAGTGGTTACAAGTGATAGGCAAATAGAGTTAGTTACCAAAATAAAATAAAATATAAGCATACAGTCCAAACTCTCAGCCCCATTAGACTGGGCAGCATCTAGATTAAGCAGTTTCTCACCCACAGGATATTTCAGTCCTTAATACACATGTTTGTCCCTTAAACCTGAGCCAGTCTCCTCTGTTGGAATCTTCTGAGTGTCCTTGTTTCTTGCAGCATAGGTGAGGGCAGGAGAAAGGCCAAGCATGGGGCCCCTGTGTTCTGTTTTATACCTTCAGTACCATGTGCTTTTATACCTTCAGTACCATGTGCTTAGCACAAGTTCAGGCATGTCTGGGAGGCATTGCTGAGTCTCCAGGCAAGGTTGAGCAATTCACCTGATGTGGCCTCATACAGGTGAGTCATTGAATTGCTGGGCAACGACTGTTGATGGGTTGTTTGACACTCCACCTGGGGGTTGGTTACTTTCCTTGCTGTTGTCTCTGGAGGGCTAATATCTGGCTGATTTACCAATTTATAGCATAGTTTTAGTGACAACCATTCAACACAATTGTCATGACTTCATATGCATTAAAGATATACATATATGGATAGAAAAATGACTTTCAGCAGATCATAACATTTCCTCTGATAGCTCACATGGCCTGCTTTATATGCAATATCACAATTATATACAGATGAGGAATATGGGGATTACAGGACACTCCCCCCCAAGATGTAGAATGTCACACATCCATCCAGCCCCAACTCTCTCCACCTGACATTGCCAGAAAGTCCAGCCCCTATATCCAGACAACAGTATTGAAAATGACAGGGAAACAGAGTCACATCACAAGTGTATTTTCTTCCCTGAACTTTTGGAATAACACAGGAAGCAAGTAGCTTCTCCACTGCCAAGGGACATGGCATTGTGTTTGTGGAAGTGCCAAAGAGAGTGTTTCACCATCCCCACCTCTCCCAGCTCTTGCAGAGTGGCTCAGCACAGAAAGAGGGCAGACACTGGAGATTGGGAAGAGTAGTATACATTTGCAATAGTCACAGAGAACATTGACTGCCCTGACTTTTCTCAGACAACCAAATGATTCCATTTCCCTTTCCAGACTAGGCAGGCCTGCACCCAAGTCACCAACCACCCCCTTGGCTCCCATTTTCAAGGTGAAGGAAGGATGGAGAGGTAGTTTTGGGTCTTGGAGCAACCATAAATGTCATAAAATTGTTCTTTCCACACCAGGGCTCTTTCACCACACCAGGGCTCTCCCAGCTTCCCCCCCTTAATCCCTATTCTGCATGACCCAGAGATTACTGCTGTTCAGAGTACAGGCCGAGAAATGTATAGACACAGGGGGTCAGTGAATGCTCATTAATAATCCATTATATCTTCAGCTAAATGCTTTGCAGTGGTTCATGGGATTTCAATAAATAAATTTACAACCATGCCTTGCTCAGGAACAAGTCAAAGTGGAGCAGGGGCAAGTTTAGCAATTACTTAGTTTAGTATAATTACTTAGTTTAGTATTACTGGAGCAAGAGGGGAGATTTCCAGGGAATGTGTGGGGAGTGTATTGTAACTTACCAGCTTCAGATTCTGGTTCCTACTCTGGTTCGGGGTCCTTTGCAGAGGGGTGGGGGAGGGGCTTCCTCAACCTGGGTCTGCATGGTAGAAGTGCAGCATAATGTTGTCCTCTTCCTCTGGGTCTCCTGGGGCTTCCTCCAGGATTGCCTCCTCACCCTGCCCTTTATTGGCATTCTATCAAACTATGAGGTCAGTGGGGTCAAGGAGTGGGTTTGTGAGTCATGTCAGACTCATTACTTGTAGTTCTGGAGACCACTGCTCCAGCTCATCGAGGCATGGGTACTCCCCTTCCAGAGTGATTGTTGGAGACTTTTACCTTTCAGTAAAGAAGCTTGAAGTGATTCATGTGCTCCAGGTACTAGGGCAGAGTCTGGTGAATGCTCACCTCCTTCAGCCTGCATGAAATCTCCTGGTACAGGTGTAGGTTCCTGACAACATGGGCGAAGTGATGAACAACAGTGTACTCTGACCACACATTGATCAGCACCTGGGTGTATTATTTAGGCCAGGTAGCAACTCTTGGAACATGATCCATGATTGCTGGCATTAATCAATACAGCTCACAGAAGAACTGATCATAACTTTCTAGGGCAGGTTTTTACAGCTATACACAATGCTGGCATGGAGTGGGGGATCTTAAGGGTCAGGAAGCAAAAGAGATCAGTGCATTGTGGGAATGGAGCTGGAGGATTATTGATACCCATGACCAGGTATGTGCCCCTTGCTCCTTCCCACACTGCACTGTAGAATGGTTACAGGGCATGCACCAGCAGAAGTGTATACATACCCCACCTCGCACATGTCCTAGCTTTCCTGCACTACACTGTCCTTCAGAAATGTATTTTAGGTCTTCCAATGTGGGCAATAGGGGGTTAATGGTACAACAATGCACATGTAACCATATACAGTCACATATACAGATCCAGCAAGGTGCCAATTGCCTCTGATGAGGTTCAAAGGGAGCTCAAGGTGCTCTGCACCTTGAACAAGGTGTTATTACAGATAGGGTTAAAATTAAAGGGATTTCACCCTATGATTTTTAAGAAAAATAGTTATAAAGAGAAAAGGTGCATAACTGACAGGGAACAAATTCCTCTGTTCCAAATATACCAGACAATTTGGACAACTGAGTAAATTCTATTAACCCTTCAGTGCTGTCAATTTCAGTAAAATACGCTGCATATGGATAAGTGCCTATCTGACAAATAAAGCAGCTGGAGAGCTTGAGGCAGATTTAATTCTTACATTAAATTATTTTTTTTCCCTAACACACACAACTTTTGAACACTGAGTGCAAAATAAGAGAAGTTTACCTCTGGAGGCTTGTTTCAAACATTTTGTTCTCATTTAGACATGTAGTCACTTCACTTAGATCCCAATTCTGTAAGTTTGTGAGCATTTATTGGGTCTAATACAAAGCCCATTGTAGACACTCACTGACTTCAGTGGGCTCTGGATCAGACCCACTGAGAGGTGTGGAACATCCATAACTACCAATAGGAACTGGACCCAGGCTAGCTTATGTGTCATTCCAATTGGCTGAACAGCAAGAGCCTTTATTAAGAGCCTTTATTATCCAATCGGCTTTATTAACCTGTGTAAGGGTTACAAAATGGCAACTGTGACAAAATTCCTCCTCTACCTTGGTGGTTCTTCACTTTTTTGGTGGATTTGCTCACCTCAGAGGTTCACAGCAGCCCTCAGTTTGGCCGCTTCTGCTAGAGGCTCAAACCTGTCATACACTCAGCTAACCTCATCACTGGCCAGAATAGGGGAAATGGAGAACCATCTCCACAGTCTCTGTTGCCCCATGTACTGGGTCAGGGACAAGCCAGATCCCTTTCCAAATTAGGCCTTCCCTTCTGGTGTTGCTCACAGACCAGGTCAACTCCTACTGTGTCCGATCAGGAGTTGGGCAGAACCCGAGCCAGCCCTCTACACCAGATTCCAGCCCAGGGCCCTGTGGATAGCAGTTGTCTACATCTCCTGTTACAGCTACAGCTATAGCTACAGCTCCCTGGGCTACTTCCCCGTGGCCTTCCCCCACAGCACCATCTTTATCCTCACCACAGGATCTTCCTCCTGAAGCCTGCTCATACTTGTATTCCTCAGTCCTCCAGCAGCATGCCTTCTCACTCCTTGCACACACACTCCACTAACTGATGGAGGTCCTTTTTTAAACCAGGTGTCCTGATTAGTCTGCCTGCCATAATTGATTCTAGTATGTTCTTAATTGGCTCCAGGTGTCTTAATTAGCTTGCCTGTCTTAATTGGTTCTAGCAGGTTCCTGATTGCTCTAGCATAGCCCCTGCTCTGGTCACGCAGGGAACAGAAAACTGTTCATCCAGTGGCCACTATATTTGCCTTCGACCAGACTCCTGTACTGTCCGGGGTTCTCTGCTCGGTGTCCCCGTCCGGTTCCCTTCGTTTGACCCTTTGACCGCACTCCCGTCCCTGTTTTTCATTAGTTGTCCCCCGTAATTAGTTGGTTCTCCAGGCCCTGTGGATCTCCCCCTTAGGCTGTGGGGGGATCCTTTTGTAGTGGACGAGCTCTGCCCGCCCACGTCCTGGATTCCCAATAGGACCAGACTCCTGTACTGTCCGGGGTTCTCTGCTCGGTGTCCCCGTCCGGTTCCCTTCGTTTGACCCTTTGACCGCACTCCCGTCCCTGTTTTTCATTAGTTGTCCCCCGTAATTAGTTGGTTCTCCAGGCCCTGTGGATCTCCCCCTTAGGCTGTGGGGGGATCCTTTTGTAGTGGACGAGCTCTGCCCGCCCACGTCCTGGATTCCCAATAGGACCAGACTCCTGTACTGTCCGGGGTTCTCTGCTCGGTGTCCCCGTCCGGTTCCCTTCGTTTGACCCTTTGACCGCACTCCCGTCCCTGTTTTTCATTAGTTGTCCCCCGTAATTAGTTGGTTCTCCAGGCCCTGTGGATCTCCCCCTTAGGCTGTGGGGGGATCCTTTTGTAGTGGACGAGCTCTGCCCGCCCACGTCCTGGATTCCCAATAGGACCAGACTCCTGTACCCCACTAGTCTGCGTCTGTCACACAACCTAAAGGACAAAGTTGAGATTGGTGTGTTTGAAATGTATTAATGTATACAAATCCATATGGTACACTAAGTGATGTTGGACCAATTAAAACTACGCAATGTTCTGGTCTATATATTTACAGTCAATCACATTATTTCATCTAAGTACAGAAACTTGCATCCTGTTGTTTGCACATTTAATTATAAATGCATTAAAAAGGGATTTTTAAAGGCACACTGTCATGCTTTATAGAGTGAGAAATTAACATAATTGTAGTTTATCACTATGGTTGCAAATAACATCCCTCTCTTCTGGAATACTTTGTGTCCCTTGGTACTGGTTATTCTATCACAACTACTTAATTTTTAAACAGTGTTTATTGTTAATTTAACAATGAATGAACTTGTGTACACAGCTTGGAAGAGAGGAACTGATAGGCACTTTGAATGACTATGAATGTATTTATTTTCCAGCTTATAATATGCCATATAAATACTATATTAATGTGCCTCTGACTACCTTTGACTGCATTTAAACTCACACACATATATTAAAATATTACAAACATCACACATCAACTAATGAGATCTACAGAAATGGACCTGTGTGAAAAGGAGGTCAGTAAACTTGGGCTCTGCCATGCCAGTGAGTCCTCAACTTGTATAAATTGTCATAGTTCACAGGAGGTCAACTGAGCTACAACAAATTACACCAGATGATGATCTGGCCCAAGGATGCTGAAAAGAAACAGGTTACATCAATGGGTCACACCTAAAAATTAAACTGAATATTTGACTACTTGTCCTCTTTGACAAAGGGGATGTGAGTTACTTAATTTTGAACTAGAACCTTTTGAATTAGTCTTTATATGGCTGCATAAAATATCAAGATTTAGTTACTCCATTTTAATTCACGTCACTGTATTATGCACCAAGTCTTTAAGCAGACTGGATTATTTCAACCATATGTGTGCTTATCACTTCAAAGAGATAGTGGAACTTTCCCCCACTAACATTTTACGAATGTGGAAACCTTCTGGCAGGAGGCTAATGGTGGCAATAAGGGTTAGGTTTAATATCCTTCTTGAACAATAAAACTGGCTCTAGTACCCACCCAGAATACTGGGGAAAGTATGACTGACTGAAACATGAGGCAAAATCGCTCTACCTCGGTGTCACACTGAACTGCTCTTTGATTTACTGCAACAATCTAAAAAAGACTGCTGCCAAAGTCAGGACTAGGACTAATCTAGTCAACAAATTAGCCAATTTGACATCAGGATCTGGCACACAGATACATCAGCTGTGGTGCTGTGTTATTCCCCAGGAGAATACTGTGGCCTTGTATGGTGTTGTTTCGCTCACATTAAATTGGTCAATGTCCAATTGAACTTGACCATGTGCAACATCACAAGCATCCTACGTCCCATTCCTGTTCCGTGGCTACCAGTTCTGAGCAACATAGTTCCTCGACACATTTGTTGCAGAAACTGTACAGCCAGACAGTTGGAAAAGCTACATGCCAATCCAGTTCTCCCACTGTACACAGATATCATCAGTCATCCAGAGCACAAATTAGGTTGAATCATCCATTGTGGTCTCAGCTGCCAGATCGAAAACTTTCAGCAGCAACCCTATATAGAATCACAGGACTGGAAGGGACCTTGAGAGATCTTCTATTCCAGTCCCCTGAACTCAAGGCAGGACTAAGTATTATCTAGACCACCCCTGACAGGTGTTTGTCTAGCTTGCTCTGAAAAATCTCCAATGATGGAGATTTCACAACCTCCCTAGGCAATTTATTCCGGTGCTTACCTACTATGACAGTTAGGAATTTTTTCCTAATGTCCAAACTAAACTGCCCTTGCTGCAATTTAAGCCCATCGCTTCTTGTCCTATCCTCCGAGGTTAACAAGAACAATTTTTCCCTCTTCCTTGTAACAACCTTTTATGTACTTTGGAAACTGTTAACATGTCCAGCCTCAGCCTTCTCTTCTACAGACAAAACAAACCCAATTTTTTTTCAATCTTTTCCCTCACCGATCATGTTTTATAGACCTTTAATAATTTTTGTTACTCTCCTATGGAATTTCTTCAATTTGACCACATTTTTTCTGAAATGTGGCATCCAGAACTGGACACAGTACTCCAGTTGAGACCTAATCAGAGTAGAGCAGAAGAATTACATCTTGTGTCTTGCTTACAACACTTCTACTAATACATCCCAGATGATAGTTTCTCTTTTTTTGCAACAATGTTAGACTGTTGACTCATATTTAGCTTGTGTGATCAACTATGATCCCTTTCTAAAGTACATCTAACTTGTTTATGGTGTGATGAGGGTCAACTAAAGATGTTTGGAATGGTATCCTAGTTGCTGATCCAACCATTCAACCCCTGGGATTTAACCTGCCACATCACCTTTGGATTTTGCCAAAACCTTTGGTTTCCAACTGGGCAAGGAATACTCACATGGGGTCTTCACAATGATCCACTTTGTCAATGTGGTCTCCATCAGTCAATGGCTCCTGTTGTTCATGAGTGTCAACTAACTGGAGTTCATGGTGGCCTTCAGGCCATTTATTCTGCTGATTAAGTTGTTGTTGGGTGGCTTGGTGAGCAATGCAAATGCTAGAAGAACCATTTCCTGTGCCATTGGTTTCTGCTTTGTCCTCCTCCAGAGTTCTGCATTTGTGATTTTTTTCAGCTGCCTATGATGGAACAGATCCCCACCCCACTGGCGGAAAATCTTATTAGCATTCATGCAAGCAAGTACCATGCAGACACACCTGCAATATATGCTCCACCTGGAGAAGTGGAGTATAAAGGGGTGAGACTAGCCACAGAATAGGAGTGGGGGAGTTTTCCCAGGAGCAGAGAGGCTGCCAGGGACTGCTACTGAGCTCTAGTAGCAAAGGGAGTTTAGCCTAAGGCAGTTACTAACTCTTTCTTTCAACCACCCCATTTCAGGCAGATTGGCACTACAAGCTTGATCTCAGAAAAAGGTCCTGAAGGGCTGTTTCCATTCAGTGACCTATGGTGGGTCCTGGAAATTGTTGGCAGGGGCTAGAGAAAGGAGACTACAAGCTGGACTCTGAAGAGACCCTGGAAGTGACCTGAACTCCAATGGGGAACAGTAAGATTGCCCAGGTCGGGGGCTCCCACAGTAGACTCAAAGACACTACAGTCAAGCCCAAACTGTCTGACTACACAATCTGATATTGAGGATTTGTCTAAGGCAACTATTTATGAAAACCTTCCATTTAGATAGTAAGATCTCATTAAGTCTTCAACTGTCAGCACCGTCTAGTAAGTCTGACTTTACAATGGTGTTAAATATTTGAAGTTTGGAGGGCAAGGTTTCTGTTTCTCCAGATCAGCTTTAGAGTTTCTAAGGCATGTCTGGCTTTTACTATTCTGGCTTTAATGTCTTCATCTGTTCCATCTATTGTATTTACAGTCCTGCCAGATATTTGAAATATCAGACCTCTTGTATGTCAGACCCAGAAAGTATTACTGGCAGTGTCACACACTGAGGTGTGGGTGGTGTGACCGAGTAGTAGGAAGCATAGTCTGTCCAAGTTGTCAGAGCAGAATCAAAGGGCAGAGCCAGAGGGGTGATCAGGAGACAAGCCAATGGGTGGAGCCAGGAGATGGGAGCAAGAGATGTTAAGAGTAACAAGAAGGGTTTCTTCAGGTATGTTAGCAACAGGAAGAAAGTCAAAGAAAATGTGGGTCCCTTACTGAATGAGGGAGGCAACCTAGTGACAGAGGATGTGGAAAAAGCTAATGTACTCAATGCTTTTTTTGCCTTTGTCTTCACGAACAAGGTCAGCTCCCAGACTACTGCACTGGGCAGCACAGCATGGGGAGGAGGTGACCATCCCTCTGTGGAGAAAGAAGTGGTTCGGGACTATTTAGAAAAACTGGACGTGCACAATTCCATGGGGCCAGATGCGTTGCATCTGAGATTGCTAAAGGAGTTGGCGGATGTGATTGCAGAGCCATTGGCCATTATCTTTGAAAACTCATGGTGATCGGGGGAAGTCCCGGATGACTGGAAAAAGGCTAATGTAGTGCCCATCTTTAAAAAAGGGAAGAAGGAGGATCCTGGGAACTACAGGCCAGTCAGCCTCACCTCAGTCCCTGGAAAAATCATGGAGCAGGTTCTCAAGGAATCAATTCTGAAGCACTTAGAGGAGAGGAAAGTGATCAGGAACAGTCAGTATGGATTCACCAAGGGCAAGTCATGCCTGACTAATCTAATTGCCTTCTATGACAAGATAACTGGTTCTGTGGATGAAGGGAAAGCACTGGATGTGTTGTTCCTTGACTTTAGCAAAGCTTTTGACACTGTCTCCCACAGTATTCTTGCCAGCAACTTAAAGAAGTATGGGCTGGACGAATGGACTATAAGGTGGGTAGAAAGTTGGCTAGATTGTCGGGCTCAACGGGCAGTGATCAATGGCTCCATGTCTAGTTGGCAGCCGGTATCAAGTGGAGTGCCCCAGGGGTCGGTCCTGGGGCCAGTTTTGTTCAATATCTTCATAAATGATCTGGAGGATGGTGTGGATTGCACCCTCAGCAAGTTTGCAGATGACACTAAACTAGGAGGAGAGGTAGATACGCTGGAAGGTAGGGATAGGATACAGAGGGACCTAGAGAAATTGGAGGATTGGGCCAAAAGAAATCTGATGAGGTTCAACAAGGACAAGTGCAGAGTCCTGCACTTAGGACGGAAGAATCCCATGCACCGCTACAGACTAGGGAACCGAATGGCTTGGCAACAGTTCTGCAGAAAAGGACCTAGAGGTTACAGTGGATGAGAAGCTATATATGAGTCAACAGTGTGCCCTTGTTGCCAAGAAGGCCAATGGCATTTTGGGATGTATAGGTAGGGGCATTGCCAGCAGATCGAGGGACGTGATCTTTCCCCTCTATTCGACATTGGTGAGGCCTCATCTGGAGTACTGTGTCCAGTTTTGGGCCCCACACTACAAGAAGGATGTGGAAAAATTGGAAAGAGTCCAGTGGAGGGCAACAAAAATTATTAGGGGACTGGAACACATGACTTATGAGGAGAGGCTGAGGGAACTGGGGATGTTTAGTCTACGGAAGAGAAGAATGAGGGGGGATTTGATAGCTGCTTTTAACTACCTGAAAGGGGGTTCCAAAGAGGATGGCTCTAGACTGTTCTCAGTGGTAGCTGATGACAGAACAAGGAGTAATGGTCTCAAGTTGCAGTGGAGGAGGTTTAGGTTGGATATTAGGAAAAACTTTTTCACTAGGAGGGTGGTGAAACACTGGAATGCGTTACCTAGGGAGGTGGTGGAATCTCCTTCCTTAGAAGTTTTTAAGGTCAGGCTTGACAAAGCCCTGTCTGGGATGATTTAATTGGGGATTGGTCCTGCTTTGAGCAGGGGTTGGACTGGATGACCTCCTGAGGTTCCTTCCAACCCTGATATTTTATGATTCTATGATTCTATGATTCAGAGGATGGTAGGGACTAAGTCTGGAGCAGGAGCTGGCATGGGCTAGAGCAAGGGCTAGTATAGGAAGCAGGTCAGGTGCAGCTGTTGGTGTGGAACACATTGAGCAGCCATTGTCCTGCTGTTTCTACAAGGGTTGAATAGTGATCTGCTAGCCTTTCTGTCTGATCAGGGAGTACAGTCACTTTGTGATAGTTTATTGGGTCCAGCTGAGCTCATTGGGTTTCTAGGTTACCACACACAGAGCCAGCTGAGTTTCTGACAAGTGGTTTTTGTTGTGTTTTGATTTTCATGGTTTTAGTTTTCTCAATGTTGACTTTCAGCCCTACTAATTGTGGAGATCGTCTGTTTTGGCTTCCATGTCTATGGATGTGGAATAGCAAGCTGATGTTATCTGCAATGTCAAGGTTCTCTATCTTCTATGTGAGAGTCCTCTGAATGCACTTTGGTTGTCCTATGGTCTTTCTCATGACCCATTCTAGGACCAGTAAGAAGATCATGGAGGACATAAGACACCCTTGTCTTACATTCATAGCAAACTCATGTCGCTTGGCTAGTTCACGGTTATGTATTAGTTGCTATGTCATATTTTCATAGACGCTCTGAATGATGTTCACAAATTTCTGAGGGATTACATTGTGGGTAGCAGCTCCTTAAAACTGTTCTAGCCACCATATCAAAGGCTTTTTTCGAAATCTATAAAATTCCTATAAAGTGGGATTGACATTCAATCAGCAGTTTTGTGATGATAAATGGGGTTGCTATTTGATCTGCATGATTTCTTCTTTGTTAATCTAGCCTGTCCTTGTCATAACCTTGAATCTACCACATTTTTTATTCTGTCTAGAATAATGCACGTAAATATCTTACTTGGGATAGAGAGCAATTGAATGCCCCTCCAGTTTTTTACACTGACAGGTCTCCTTTCTTATATGACCCTTTTCACACTTGTTAGGTATTTTTTCCTTTGTCCCATATATTTTGTAAGAGGCCTATCAAAATGTCTACCACATTCATTCATTCTGCCTTCAGAACCTCCACTGAAATGTTATCTGGACCTAGTGCCTTTCCACTTTTTAACTGATTGACTTCTCTTACTTGTACTCTGGTGATAAGTTCTAATTCAACGTCCAGATCTTCTCCTTCTTCTACATCTGGGGATTGGCCAATGGCTTACCATTCAGTAGGTGATTAAAGTACTGCATGCATATATGTAATTGTTCTTAATTGTAATTGTTGTTAAGTTGCCATTGTTGTCTTGAGCTGGTTAGTTGATATTTGTTTTCATTCCTGGCAACTGTCTAATGATGTTGAACAGTGTCTTCATGCCATTTTGTGCAGCAGGGATATATGCATCTGTTGCTATTTTGTCCACAAAGTGATCTCTTTGTACTTTTACAGCATATTGCTCTTGGAGTGGCTGTGTATGTTCTTGCTTGACTTAGTTTCAGTTTAATTTTCCATCTTTTTCTATTTTCTTTCCTGTATCCTCAGAATACCATTCACTGTGATATTTCTTCCTGAATCTCAGCTCTTCTTCACAAGTGTTGGTGAAAGTTTCCTTCATCTATTTCAATTTTCCTTCTATTATTCTCTCATCTTCAAGCATGTAATATCTATTTACTAGTTCAATTCTAAATTCTTCATCTTCATCGTCAGTAACTCTAAATCAAAAAACTTCTCTGCTTCTAGAGCCACATATATTAAAGACGTCTATATGAGCTCTGTAGAAAATTATGACACATTGGAAAGATATCAAAATAATCCTTTACCTAAAGATTTAATAATACCCTCTTAATATCAAAAGCCTGGCTTTAGGCACTGGTTTTTGAATACACTTGTCTTGCTGCTCATATTTATTTGTTTAATAGCTTTTTAAAATATTATATTTCATGGACTGACTGAATATTCCAAATATGAAGTCTGTTGCTTAACTGTAATTGGCAGTCACTTAGTAATGTTTTAGTTCCCAAACTAGATGAGCACACCAGCTCGAATACTGAAATTCACTTGCTGCAAAGATGTGTCAATAAAAACTGAGTCACTAAAAAATGTCTATGGAAAATTAACACAAAAATGGCATGTGCCTGGCTGAAGTGAATTTGTTTTAAAATGTGAACAAATTTGTGGATGGATATATAAAGTTAATCACTTATTTATAATCATAGTTACCATAAAAAAACATAAAATGCTATGACACTAATGAGTATCTGACCTATTGTTATATTATTACTTGTCACTCATTTTCCCCTGGCTTCCCTCCTGCCCTGTATTCACTAGACTCGAAACTTTGGGCCAAAGGCTGCCACCTATATTCATGCTGAAGAGTACCTTGTTCCTTGAACAGTTCCAGCATTTCCATAAACGCCCAGACTGAGTAACACTGGCAGAATCTAACCCTTTCTTCAAAGGTGCTGGAATTAAGGGTGTGAGAGGTTCTGCTGCAAACTATAGCTTGAAATTGTTTCCATTATATACAGGGTTTACAGTTTGATTCAATGGTGCTCAGAACCCCCAATATAAGTATTGTTCCAGGTAACACCCCTGCCTTTCTTTCTTTCTTGAAAGACGTCATAGCTTGTGGATAAAGTGTTACCTGTATAGGGAAATCTATTAGCACTTCCTAGATGTATAATTTTGGGGTAGAAGTGTCATCTAAAACTGTGGCTGTTTCTCCTGTAAGCACTGAACAAAATGTACTTGTGGAGAGTGTGATTTTGAAGCAGTGTTAATTGTTTGTGTTGGTTGCTCTTGCTTTGGCAGTCCAGTAATGCACTGAGATTATTAGTGTTCTCAAAAGTGGTGATCATGAAGCTAACAATACAGAGTTTATGCTCTTGTTGTTACCTCCTTGTTTCCAGTAAACCTCAATTTGATTTTTTTTCTTAGCTTTACTATCCATTAGTGATGATTACCCTCTTAAAGGCAATAAAAAATCGACACCTCCCTTTTACATACATGTATATACAAGAGTGTATTTAATGCTTTATGCCTTTATATAGAAAACAGAAAGATGGGACTAATTGTGCTAGTGGAAACATGAAAACAATCAGTTAGTTAATCCTTTTTGAAAAAGGAGACCATTTTCTTTTGATTTTGGAAATGCTAATAATTTCTTGCAATATTTTCAAGCTGATGTGTAGGAGTTGATGTGTTTGGATTCCATTGATTATCTTCCCCCCACCACCCATGTTCTGTTTTTCAGTAACTTCTTATTTTAAAAAACTCAGTTTCAAATAATGTATCCTTACTCATTCGGCTATCGCTTAAAAATGCACACATAGATATTATGATATAAAAAACCCACTGAACATCCTGTATACTCTGTCATGGCATTGCAAAGATAAAATAGTCCATACCAGATGGCATCTATACATAATCTGGTTATTTTAAAAAAGCATTGTCCTTTTTATCTAAATTATTGACTAATAGTTTTAATGAGGTTAACTAAAATGCCAGCAAGTATGGTTTTTTTGCAAGCTCAGTCAATATGTCAATACCATTATCATATTGGGCCTGGGGCCAAAACCTAATATCCAAAAGGTTTAGGTTATGATGATACAAAACACTGACACGTTTGTCAGAATATGCACTTATAGTTTGGCAGGGAGAAATATCGCTATTCCCACCCCTTTCTAATAAATACTAGGAACTTGTTTTACATGGATGAGCAAGGAAGTAAGGGACAGCAAGGATCCCACCCTTACCAACCCTGTGCTTGATCTATCTGAACCTTGAATGCAGGCCAGGTTATAGGAATCTCCTCTTAGAGTAAGGGCTGCAACATTCAGAGAGCAAGTGATCAGGGAAAGATGGGTGGAGCCTTGCGTATACTTCCTACCTACCCTCCACCAGTCAGTGCTGCTGGCTAGGTGAGGCAAGGAAGTACGCTACACTCTTTCAAGGACAGTAACTTACTTCCCACTGTGAAACAAGAGGGTAGCAGAGGAAGAATTATAATTCAGGCACAAGTAATTGTCATGCTTTTCCTAGGGCAAAACATTTCCCTTAAATTAGACATGTATCTAAAAACACCCAGTCCAATCCTCTAATTTTAAAACTTCACATTTACATCTTCTTATATTGTGCTTTTTTGATAAATCTTGGAACATATTAATGTTTCCTTTATATATAACTTATTTCTTTTTAATATGGATTAAAACTAAGTCATTGGCTGTCAGGGAACAAAAAGTAACTGACAATGCATGAGAGCACATTAGGGAGGCAACCTAGTGAGAGAGGATGTGGAAAAAACTAATGTACTCAATTCTCTTTTTGCCTCTGTCTTCATGAACAAGGTCAGCTCCCAGACTACTGCACTGGGCAGCACAGTATGGGGAGGAGGTGATCAGCCCTCTATGGAGAAAGAAGTGGTTCAGCACTATTTAGAGAAGCTGAACATTCACAAGGCCATGGGGCCAGATGCAATACATCCGAGGGTGCTAAAGGAGTTACAGAGCCATTGGCCATTATCTTTGAAACTCATGGCGATTGGGACTATTTAGAAAAGCTGGATGAGCACAAGTCCATGGGGCTGGATGTGCTGCATCCGAGAGTGCTAAAGGAGTTGGCAGATGTGATTACAGAGCCATTGGCCATTATCTTTGAAAACTCATGGCGATCGGGGGAGGTCCCGGAAGACTGAAAAAAGGCTAATGTAGTGCCCATCTTTAAAAAAGGGAAGAAGGAGGATCCTGGGGACTACAGGCCCGTCAGCCTCAACTCAGTCCCTGGAAAAATCATGGAGTAGGTGCTCAAGGAATCAATTTTGAAGAACGTAGAGGAGAGAAAAGTGATCAGGAACAGTCAGCATGGATTCACTAAGGGCAAGTCATGCCTGACTAACCTAATTGCCTTCTTTGATGAGATAACTGACTCTGTGGATCAGGGGAAACCAGTTGCTGTGTTATTCCTTGACTTTAGCAAGGCTTTTAAACGGTCTTCCTTAGGATTCTTGCCAGCAAGTTGAAGAAGTATGGACTATAAGGTGGCTAGAAAGCTGGCTAGATTATCGGGCTCCGTGGGTAGTGATCAATGGCTCCATGTCTAGTTGGCAGCCAGTATCAAGCTGAGTGCCCCAAGGATCAGTCCTGGGGCTGGTTTTATTCAATATCTTCATTAATGATCGGAGAATGGTGTGGATTACACCCTGTCAAGGTTCCTTCCCCACTCTGAACTCTAGGGTACAGATGTGGGGACCTGCATGAAAGACCCCCTAAGCTTATTCTTACCAGCTTAGGTTAAAAACTTCCCCAACGTACAAACTTTGCCTTGTCCTTGAACCCTATGCTGCCACCACCAAGCATGTTAAACAAAGAACAGGGAAAGATCCCAATTGGAGACGTCTTCCCCCAAAATATCCCCCCAATCCCTTCACCTTGTTTCCTGGGGAAGACTTGATAATAATATCCTCACCAATTTGTACAGGTGAACACAGACCCAAACCCTTAGATCTTAAGAACAATGAAAAATCAATCACGGTCTTAGAAGAAGAATTTTATTTAAGAAAAGGTAAAAGAATCACCTCAGTAAAATCAGGATGGTAAATACATTACAGGATAATCAGATTCAAAACATAGAGACTCCCTCTAGGCAAAACCTTAAGTTACAAAAAGACACAAATACAGGAATACACATTCCCTCCAGCACAGTGAATTTCACAAGCCAAAAACAAAAGGAAATCGAATGCATTTTCTAGCTAGATTACTTACTAGCTTTACAGGAGTTGGAAGATTTGCATTCCTGATCTGTTCCCAGCAAAAGTATCACACAGACAGACAAAACCCTTTGTTTCCCCCCTCCAGATCTGAAAGAATCTTGTCCCCTCATTGGCCATTTTGGGTCAGGTGCCAGCGGTGTTACTTTAGCTTCTTAACCCTTTACAGGTGAAAGGATTTTGCCTCTGGCCAGGAGGGATTGTATAGCACTGTATACAGAAAGATGGTTACCCTTTCCTTTATATTTATGACACACCCTCAGCAAGTTTGCAGAAGACACTAAACTGGGAGGATAGTGTTAGGTACGCTGGAGGGTAGGGATAGGATGCAGAGGGGCCTAGACAAATTAGAGGATTGGGCCAAGAGAAATATGGTGAGGTTCAACAAGGACAAGTGCAGAGTCCTGCACCTAGGACGGAAGAATCCAATGCACCGCTACAGACTAGGGACCGAATGGCTAGGCAGCAGTTCTGCAGAAAAGGACCTAAGGGTTACAGTGGACGAGAAGCTGGATATGAGTCAACAGTGTGCCCTTGTTGCCAAGAAGGCTAAGGGCATTTGGGGCTGTAAAAGTAAGAGCATTGCCAGCAGATCGAGGGACATGGTCTTTCCCCTCTATTCGGAATTGGTGAGGCCTCATCTGGAGTACTGTGTCCAGTTTTGGGCCCCACACTACAAGAAGGATGTGGAAAAATTGGGAAGAGTCCAGCGGAGGGAAACAAAATTGATTAGGGGACTGAAGCACATGACTTATGAGGAGAGGCTGAAGGAACTGGGATTATTTAGTCTGCAGAAGAGAAGAATGAGGGGGGATTTGATAGCTGCTTTCAACTACTTGAAAGGGGATTCCAAAGAGGATGGCTCTAGACTGTTCTCAGTGGTACCAGATGACAGAACAAGGAGTAATGTTCTCAAGTTGCAGTGGGAGAGGTTTAGGTTGGATATTAGGAAAAACTTTTTCACTAGGAAGGTGGTGAAGCACTGGAATGCGTTACCTAGGGAGGTGGTAGAATCTCCTTCCTTAGAGGTTTTTAAGGTCAGGCTTGACAAAGCCCTGTCTGGGATGATTTAACTGGGAATTGGTCCTGCTTCGAGCAGGGGGTTGGACTAGATGACCGCCTGAGGTCCCTTCCAACCCTGATATTCTATGATTCTATGATTCTCTGACTCTTGGTTGATATCTTCATACCATTCCATATATACACTATTTGATAAACCAATTCAAAGTGATTAAACCTAAACTGTATGTATTTTCTAATAAAGCTAGAAATTCACAGAATGATCAAATCCCAGAAAACTTTTGTAAGTCGCAAAATTGTTTCATTTCCATCACATGATTTTCCTATATGTTAATGCATTCTCTTCAATGAAAGAACTCCATACATTTTTAGATATTTCAGTCTCAATTTTTAATTTCCACTGCTCTGTTATTAGAGACTGTACATCATTCTGTAGAGTCCTCCACCTTCACAATCCTTGGAACTTTTGTGTTAATTTTATTATCCATTTTTAAAATAAGTTTATATATAGGTCAGTATCATATTGCCTGGGTTTTCATCAATTACAGACGAATCCCCAAAGAAACTATGGCCCTGTACTAGCTCTCTGTCTATATGTCCCCATTCCTGTAATATATGAATACCTCACAAACTTTAATATACTTATCCCCACAACACCCTGTAGTGTACAGGATTAGAGCAGTATCCCTTTAAATATTTTGGGCATTCTAGTGGGGCTCACCATATTCTAGGTTTCCAAAAAGTATCAGAACCCAGTCAGAGCCAATGTGTAGCTAGATCCTACATCGGGGGTGTGTATAGTTCATAGAATCATAGAATAGAATCATAAGGCACAGGACTTACAAGGAGAGGCTGAGGGAACTGGGATTATTTAGTCTACAGAAGAGAAGAGTGAGGGGAGATTTGATAGCAGCCTTCAACTACATGAAGGGGGGGTTCCAAAGCGGGGGTGGGGGAAGGAGAGCTCAGCTGTTCTCAGTGGTGGCAGATGACCGAACAAGGACCAATGGTCTCAAGTTGCAGTGTGGGAGGTCTAGGTTGGATATTAGGAAACACTATTTCACTAGAAGGGTAGTGAAGGACTGGAATGGGTTACCTAGGAAGGTGGTGGAATCTCCATCCTTAGAGGTTTTTAAGGCCCGGCTTGAGAAAGCCCTGGCTGGGATGATTTAGTGGGTGTTGGTCCTGCTTTAGCAGGGTTTTGGACTAGATGACCTCCTGAGGTCTCTTCCAACCCTAATCCACTATGATTCTAAACGAATTGCCCAAGGTCACAAAGGAAACCTGTGGTGGAGCAGGGATCTAAAACCAGATTGCATTACTCTCAAACTGGTGCCCTAGCTTCTGGACCATCCTGTTTCTCAATTGTTTCTATGCATGTGTAGTCCCATTGCATTTCATGGGGACTCACTATATACACAGTAACTCATTTGCATAAGGTATATGCACAGAAACAAGCTCATCTACCCCACTAAAGCAATGCAGGGGAAAGGCTGTCAATTATGCACACTTTATTGTTCTGGTGCGTGATTGACAGCCAACACATATTAATGTGTCTACTATGCAGGAAGGAATAGGAGCTGATCTCATTTGCTTTTATACTGGGGGAAGTGATGATGCAATGTCCAAGAATAAGTGCTGTAGGATCATTTCCAGCTCCCACAACATGGAATGTAAAGTTCTTCACCCCAGAAAGTTCACAATAGGTAAATTCCCTTGCTCATTTTCCTCTCCATTTTCCCAGATCAGCTACCATTCACTAGTTTCTCAATTTAAATAGTTAACTCACATTCTCACTCTCATTGACCCAGTGAGGCAACCAAACAGGTGCAGATGGACTGTGGTGTTATTCCACTACTATTCCCTACCCAAAAGCCAGTCTGTATTTGGAGGAAGACTGGGATTGAGAGCCAGTCTGGATGGGGAGCAGCACTAAAATGACACCAGAGAGGGGAGTTTTATTGTGCCAAAGACCTGGTCTTGAAGATTATTATAATAAGGAGTCATGGGCCAGCTGTATTTATAAGAACATAAAAACTTAAGAATAGACATACTGGGTCAGACCAAAGGTCCATCCAGCCCAGTATCCTGTCTACCAATAGTGGCCAATTCCAAGTGCCCCAGAGGGAGTGAATATAACAGGTAATGATCTAGTGATCTCTCTCCTGCCATCCATCTCCACCCTCTGTCAAACAGAGGCTAGGGACACCATTCTTTACCCATCCTGGCTAATAGCCATTAGTGGACTTAACCTCCATGAATTTATCCAGTTCTCTTTTAAACCCAGTTATAGTCCTAGCCTTCACAACCTCCTCAGGCAAGGAGTTCCACAGGTTGACTGTGCCCTGAGTGAAGAAGAATTTCCTTTTATTTGTTTTAAACCTGCTACCCATTAATTTCATGTGGTGGCCCCTAGTTCTTATATTATGGGGACAAGTAAATAACTTTTTCTTATTCACTTTCTCCACACCACTCATGGTTTTATATACCTCTATCATATCCCCCCTTGGTCTCCTCTTTTCCAAGCTGAAAAGTCCTAGCCTCTTTAATCTCTCCTCATATGGGACCCGTTCCACACCCCTAATCATTTTAATTGCCCTTTTCTGAACCTTTTCCAATGCCAGTATATCTTTTTTGAGATGAGAGGACCACATCTGTACGCAGTATTCAAGATGTGGGCGTACCATGGATTTATATTAGGTCAATACGATATTCTCCATCTTATTCTCTATCTCTTTTTTAATGATTCCTAACATCCCGTTTCCTTTTTTGACTGCCGCTGCACACTGCGTGGACGTCTTCAGAGAACTATCCAGGATGACTCCAAGATCTTTCTCCTGATTAGTTGTAGCTAAATTAGTCCATCATATTGTATGTATAGTTGGGGTTATTTTTTCCAATGTGCATAACTTTACATTTATCCACATTAAATTTCATTTGCCATTTTGTTGCCCAATCACTTAGTTTTGTGAGATCTTTTGGAAGTTCTTCACAGTCTGCTTTGGTCTTAACTAGCTTGAGCAGTTTAGTATCATCTGCAAACTTTGCCACCTCACTGTTTACCCATTTCTCCAGATCATTTATGAATAGGTTGGATAGGATTGGTTCTAGGACTGATTCTTGGGGAACACCACTTGTTACCCGTCTCCATTCTGAAAATTTACCATTTATTCCTACCCTTTGTTCCCTGTCTTTTAACCAGTTCTCAATCCATGGAAGGATCTTCCCTCTTATCCCATGACAACTTAACTTACGTAAGAGCCTTTGGTGAGGGACCTTGTCAAAGGCTTCCTGGAAGTCCAAGTACAGTATGTCCACTGGATCCCCCTTGTCCACATGTTTGTTGACCCCCTCAGGACTCCATGACACAGCATTCAATGTTGGTATACTTATTTGTAAGGCTGTGAGTCTGTCACGGAGGTCACAGAAGTCACGGATTCCGTGACTTTCTGGGACTTCCGTGACTTCTGCAGTGGCTGGTGCGTCTGACCCCAGAACTGCCTGAGTAGCTTGGGTGGCCCCTGGCCAGCTGCACCAGCTGCTGATGGGGCAGTCTCGGGCCACTGAACTCCCACCACTCCAGCAGCAGCGGCGGTGTCTTGGGACACCACACCCACCCCTCAGCACAAGCAGTGGTCCTGGGCTGTGCGCCACTGCCTGACCCCAGCACCAGCAGAGGTACCAGGCCGCCCTCTGCCCCAGAGCACCCATGGCGTCGCCCCTGGAGCCCCCCCCCCCCCGGGCACCTGAGATTTAGTCGGGGTATATAGTACAAGTCATGGACAGGTCACAAGCTGTGAACTTTTTTTTAATTGCCCGTGACCTGTCCATGACTTTTACTAAAATTACCTGTGACTAAATCTTATCCTTACTTATTTGAAATACATTCAGAACCTCTTGTGGCTCCAACCTAATTAGATTTCTTATATTGACTCCTGTTTGCTAAATTTTTATATGGGTATCCCCTTTTTGACCTGAGGAGCTAAACAGTGCTTGGACCCCTCGGGACCTTCCAGCCGGCAGTAGGAACTGATGATGGAGGCTGGTATTTTCTTTGATGCAATCTTGTTTATTTATCAGGAATGTACAAAGTCCTGCTTCTGTGAATGCAGGAGGAACCAAAAGCAAAAGGAGCAGTTATTTAGTGTACAGGCTCAAGCTTCTTTCAGCCAGTATCCCCAGTGCAGAACCTTTCTTTACGCTTCTCCCATGGTTACAGGCTGCTCCTTCATTTTCTTTCTCTGCTCTCAGTCTGTTTCTTGTCTGCACCTCAGTTCTCTCTCTAACACACACACTCCAGAACAATATCCAGTGGAACCATCCTCCCACATGGCACTAGGTTCTGGGCAGGCTCTATTGGGCCTTGTTTTAGGTATGGCCCCTTTAACTGTCTCGTACAGCATTCTCAAGTGAGGGGCACATTCATACATCAATTTCAATGAGGTTTCAACTCAACCCGTAATAAGGTTTGATCCAGATAATAACAATCTGCATTTTTGTTACATTGTGGCTTATTTTCTGCTTAATTTACATATAAGTTCACAACGATGAAATAGCACATATTGCAGATAAGTGACAGATCCCCCCCCAAAAAAAGAATGAGTGAAATTGTGGATGACAGCTCATAAATCAATTAAATGATTTGAAACTCAAATATTAACTTGTAAATTCTTTTTAAAATATTTTATATGTGTTCTAGGTAAATATATATTGACCCAGAAACCATATAAGATTCATTGGCAGACATGCTAAATGAACAAGTACTCTAACGGGACATACTGTTTGTCGGGTCTGAAAAAAGTACCTGTCAACCTCAAAGTTGGATTGCATAATCTTGGACTCAGCCTAGCCTGTGACAAGACCTATGACAATGTTACATTGAGAAAAGGCTGCAGGATGTATGATCTCCAAATGATTACAGAACTTATTTCAAAGACTGGGCTTGGAACACTGATCGATGAGCAGGAATACAAGGACACTATATAACCAGAAGGAAGACATGGGTTGCTGTTATTCACACCAAAGTGAAATATTTTTGTTTTCTGATATTGTTACTCAATAATGGTGTGTTTTAGGGCAATATCTTCTGGCCATTCTCAAAAATACTTCCCATTTCTCCGTCACTTTTTGGCTACATGGGGAAGCTTCTGTTGTACAAGCTCAAGAACTGTACACTGCATGTGTGATATATTTTAGAACTTTGTATCTACTTCTGCCAATAAAGCTGTAACAAATAAGGATTAAAAAATAAGGAAAATCCAGGGCAGAATTTCTTTCTTGTGTTTAATGAATTCAGCACAGTGAGCTGTCAACCTGTTTGGCAGTGCAGCTGATTTCACATGCTGCATGGCAATCAGACTGGATTTAAAAGACAATTACCTTGAAGATAGATCTTTCTTCCCCCATCTCATCATTTTTATTGCCAGTGCAAATTCTGCATTAATAACTTGGGAGAGGAACCAGACACTGATACTCAAAGCCAACCATCTGGATATAGAAAAATCCAACGTCCAGAGTTAGTTTTATTTTTTCCCAGGAAAATTGCAGTTTGAATTTGCACATGATTCCAGTGTGGCAGTAACACCAAAACACTGAATGCACTATCATATATTATACATTGTAAGACTGTCAGAAGTGAGTGATGAAAGTCAGACTCCAAGAGTAAAGTTTTAAAAGCTCCAAAATGACTTAGGAGCATAAGTCCCAGTGACACTTATGTTCCTAAATCCCTTAGGAGCTTTTGAAAATTTTGCTGCAAGTCTATAGCATGTGTGACCATGGTCACTGAGAGGGGCACACTGAGATTGCTTTATCTGGGCAAACTGCAAAGAATGGAGCAGACAATCCCCAACACTGATGGTTATTCTAATAATTAGATTCACCAAGACAGCAACAAAACAGCTTCTACAATACCTTACTGGTTACCCAGAAGCCAAAAACACTGCTGCCTTAAAGCAATCCAGCTCTGGGCTCCCACCCAGACAGCCAAGTCAAATATAGTGAGGATTATTTAAAATCTTATTCACCATATATAAAGTTCTACTAATCCCAAGGGATCGGACACATTACCCACCAATGAATATTTCAAATCTTATCCAAGTACATACTTACAGCCAATTCTTATTAATGAAACTAAGATTTATTAAAAAAAGAAGAACGAGAGAGAGAGTATTGGTTAAAAGTGCTTCCGTCAGTTTCATCGTAGAGATGGTGAGCCGCTGAGTTGCAAAAAAATTCTTTCAGAATCAGTTCCACAGGTTATAATTTAAATAGGCAGTTCATGTGTAGAGTATGTTCAAATCCTTCCCTAAGAATTTGCAGTGACAGTCCAGGATACCTAGAGATCTCAGTCTTATGACTCATAACCTCCCCTGATAAAGTCCAAGCAGACTTGAGATAACAGGATCAGGTCCTAGAGTTCTTTTATAGATCTCTGGCAGACTACAATAGCCTCTTGACAGTATAACACAGCAGGCATTCCCTGAATGAAGAATAGGTAATGCACATTGTTGCTTTGAAGTAAAAAAATCCCTTTTCCTTTGTATACATAGACAAACTAGTAGTATAATTAACATAAGGCAATTATCAATTCAAACTATCAAGGCATTCCATTATGGCACAGACAATTTAAGCTGTAGACAATGTAAGTAATATTATTTCCTGCAATATCTTACATCTTTGATCTTAAGGTTAACTGAACCATCCACAAGCATAATATAATGTAATTAAGACATGAAAGGGAATTGGCATCCACAAGCTAATCTGGTTATATGGTTAACATCTAACAAGATATAGGAAAACACATACAAATAAAACCACTATTTACAATTAGTTCTCTACAATACAGGTTTGTATTTCAAAGCTCTAGACTATCTAACATAGTTTTGTTAGTTATTTATAAGAAATGGCTCTAATTACCGTTTATATACTTGTCTACTATGTTTTAAAAGGTTGAACTTGGGTCATTTAGCCTGCTAGTCGCTTAACCCTTTCTGGCACAGTGTCACAGTATGCATCTAATTAAATGGCCTGATTTTCAAAGTTAATGGAAACTGCTGACTGCGCACCACCTTTGAAAATGATGCCTCATTTAGGTAGCTAAATATGAACTTAAAGACTTAACTTCAGGCTTTAATTTGTGAAAATGTTGGCCACATGGGTACTGCAGTCCCAAAAGCTATACAGAGCTTGTAACCACCTTAATAACAATCTCCAGCTTTCACCTGCTCGTAACTTTCTTTTTTAAACATCCTCTTGGGCTGAAAGTGTGGCTATGTCAGCACTAGAGTTAGGGCTGTGATTCCCAGCTCGGGTACACAGACTTGTGCTAACCTGATGAGAGCTTGGTGTTGGACCCTAACTGCCTTCAAATCAGGTTCTTGTGTGGCCTATGTGGTAGTTTCTTGTTCCAAGTCCTCCATTTGTTTTGCTCCATTTTCTCTCTTTATTTGGAGTTCTTGTAGGTTGGTCAATGTTCCTTGGCCAGAAATACATCAGAGTAAGTATGGGGTGGGACTTAAATTCTTAAGATAAAAGGAAAAGGAAGAACTCAATGCATCATATACTGCCCATACCCTAGAGCCTTCCCTCTCTCCTGTAGGCTTGTGTAATTCAATCTAGATCCCTGTGTGTCCCAGGACATACTTCCGGGGGAGGGGGGGGGGGAAGAGCTCTATCTTGTTATCTTGCCTCATATATCATAACAATGCATAATGAGTCAGGGGGATGGGGATTGGAGGCAGGTCTGGACACATAAGCTGACGTAGAAAAAGGAGCATAAGAAGGAGGAGGTAAGAGATATCTGGACACAGCAAGGGTTTGGTATCTAGTCACTAAAGGAAGCTGTCAGGTGGACCAAAGTGTCCAGTGAGAGGCGGCTGCTTTTTAGGGATATAAGCTATTCATTTTCTGTTTACTCTGTAACTAAGCTGTGAATGTCTTATCTAGCTTAGTTTATGAGAAGGATGAGTATAGGTAGATTAAAAAAGAGAAAGGTTTTTTAAAATGTCATTGTATCTCAGTATTTAATAACTCTTGTGTTTATGATTACTGTTTGGGTAATTTCACAAAGACATCATTGGAGAAAAAAGAGAAATCTGAGGGTATGTCTACACTTCAGTTAGACACCCACAACTGGCCTGTGCCAGCTGACACTGGCTCATGGGACTTGGGCTAAGGGGCTGTTAAATTGCAGTGTAGATTTTGGAGCTCAGGGTTGAGCATAGGTTCTAGGACCCTGAGCGGTGGGAGTGTCCCAGAGCTCAGGCTGAAGCCCATGCCTGAACATCTACAAAACAATAAGTAGTCCTTTACCCTGAGCCTCGCGAGCCCAAGTCAGCTGGCACAGGTGTCTAATTGCAGTATAGACATACCCTGAGAGATGCTGAACAGTAAAAAGTTTCAGCATCTACTCTCTTCCTTCTTCAGTCTTGGTCAAATCCTTGAAGGTTATGTTGCCTTCAGGCTACAGTGGAGAGACACAAAGAAAGAAGCCAAAGGACTCACCAGTAGACAAGAGTTGAGGCATACTGGTTACACTGCCATATACTAAACAGTATACAAGTGAGGGAAAAACTTCTTTTCAGCTCCAAAGCCACTTTTCACAAAATAAATTGGAGGCAAATATTGCTAGCTTAATAATATTTTTTTTCATTTACTCTCCCAAAGTGAGGGCAAGGGGAAAGTAATCATGTCTAAACAACTGAGGTTAATTGGTGTCTTTCTAAAAGGAACATGATGAAAAGATGTTTTTCCAATTTTGTTCATTTGCATTTACAACAGAATAAAGAGCCACATTCACTCTTGAGTGACTTCCAAAGAGACATACACTTTGCTATCCATGCTACTCCTTATGCCAACTGAAAGCTTTGAAATGACCTAGAATACTAAGACCATTGGGTATTGGTCCTGCTTTTGAGCAGGGGGTTGGACTAGATGACCTCCTGAGGTCCCTTCCAACCCTGATATTCTATGATTCTATGATTCTATGACCACTTGTTCAATTTGGGGCAGTAGTAACTGGACATGAAGCATTCACTCCATTCTGTGGTATGCTCTTTAATGTAATCTCTGTTCAGTGCTAACCACAGTGCTCTGCAATAGTAATGTTCTTTTAGGTTAATTGTTTCAAGATACATTAAAGCTTAGCCTGTCACTCTCCTGTTCTCACTCTTCAAACATACTAAATTGTATCCCATTTGGAGGGATGAAAGAGACTCTAGTTTCAGTTCCTTCAGAGAAGCACTCATGTGCTGGAATGGGTTCAAAGAAGACGACCAGTAACCAAACCATTTTATTAATCCTGAAAGGGACAATCCTGACTTTTTTTTAATAATGTTTCTTACTCTGTTCCTAGCAAGGATTGCTTTACTTTTTCAAGGCTATGTAAAAGTGATTCAACCCAAGTATTGGACTGTGACAGGGTGCCTGCCCGCCACTGACCCAGAGAGGCCTTTGAGGAGCGGTGGGCGCTTTCCGGGGTTCTCTGCTCGGTGTCCCCGTCCGGTTCCCTTCGTTTGACCCTTTGACCGCACTCCCGTCCCTGTTTTTCATGAGTTGTCCCCCGTAATAATTTGGCTCTCCAGGCCCTGTGGATCTCCCCCTTAGGCTGGGGGGGGATCCTTTCATAGTGGACGAGCTCCGCCCGCCCACTTCCTGGATCCCAGTAGGACTGACCCAGAGAGGGTTAAAACCAGCCAAGGAAGGCTGAGCAGCAGGCAGCCAAAGGAATGGCTGCAGGGAAAACAGCAAATTAGGGTGGTGGCTGGACAAGCCAATCAGGGCAGTGGCTGGACCAATCAATCAGAGCCTACCTGGCCCATATAAAAAGAAGCTGCAGACCAGAGCAGGGAGTCTGCTGCAGGGAGCCCAAGGGGAAGACTGGCTTCCTAGAGGGCTACAGCAAGACTAACACCTGGGGAAGGGCAGGTGCTAGTGAGCTGGGGGAGCTAGGGAGAGTTCCTGGTGGGCTGCTAGGACTTACAGGCTTGAGGCCCTGGGAAGAGGGCAAAGGAGTTGGAGCCAGAGGCAGGAGCAAAAGGCTCCAGGGAAGTGGCTCAGGGAACAGCGAGCTGGAAAGAAGAGGCAGCGGAAAGCTGGTGTTTGTGGGGTCTCTGGGCTGGGACCTGGAGTAGTGGGTGGGCCTGCTGCATCCCAGCCACTGAAGCACTGCCAAGCCACTGCGAGAAGTGGCTGGACTCTTGTTAGAGGAGTCCCCAGAAGCGGGGGGAACCAGATGGTGACACAGCAGAGGACTGTGACATGAAGCAGATGCCAAGAGAAAGGAGTTGTAACTGATCTGCAGGCAGAGATGAGCATGGGAGAGCTACCACCACCCGAGGGCTCACCTGCTGGGACTGAGTTAATACCCAAAATGCCCAGCCGGAGGTGCCAGTGTGGTGTGTGACCCCGTGACATGGACTACTAGAGGGTAACTTTTGCAGCAGAAGTGGGGGGATGGGAGGGAGATATGGGGGTTGGCACAAGTATGTTACCCTAAGGAATGCTCCATGTATTGCTTATTGATGTAGACATTTTGGCAGCACAATGCTACTGTGAAAATATCTTCTTACTTGACACCAGCAGAATTAATTATATAGCAATGGTAGTGTGATAGCAAGGCACTGTGTAAGAGCATGAGGAAACAATAGCTCTGTTGGCTATTCTGTAATAGCCGCCTTTTCTGGGTGCACAATTTAAGACCCAGAGGTCTGACTTGTAGAAGTACTGAACACTCACAGCTGCAACTGCAGTCAATGAGAGATGTGCTTTGAACATATAAAAAGCTCTATAATGGTGACTACTATGGAAAAAATCAGGCCCTAGGTATCTCAGCTTAGGATTCCTTTAATTTCTCTTTGTCTCCCTTCCCCTTCTGTAAAATGTGAGTAACACTCCCTTATCTCACAGAGGTGTTATGTCTGTGAAGCACTCATAGACTAAAGTGATGGGTGCCAAAGAAGAACCGTTAAGGAAATTAATAATTCTCTTTCCAGATAAGTGTAGGAATAGTAAATATGGCATATGGCCACACAATAAAAAAAGAGGAAAAAAGAAAATATTGAATAGCTCCACATTCAGAAAGCATTGTCCATCCTATTAATTGAATGAATAAAAGTAGTATCTGATAATGGACTGTATCATAATGAATATGCACAAGGGGGCCAAATTAAACTTCCATGGACAACTTTAATTTTGGCATTTCTTAAATGTTGAGGGCTTGGCTTAAATTTTTAATGATATTCTTCTAACATAGGTTTATGTGTGTAATATTTAAAGAGTCTGACATCTCAAGAGTTTTTCTCCCCCTGGTCTCCCTTCTTCTAGCAGGTATTTTCTGTGAAACACTTCAGAAACTACAACTGGGAATGGAAGAAAGATGCAGCCTCAGGAGATCAGAACTTGTTTTAATCTACATGTGTCATAAATATAAAGGGAAGGGTAACCACCTTTCTGTCCACGGTGCTATAAAATCGCTCCTGGCCAGAGGCAAAACCCTTTCACATGTAAAGGGTTAAGAAGCTAAGATAACCTTGCTGGCATTTGACCAAAATCTCCAATGAGAACAAGATATTTTCAAAGTGGTGGGAACGACAAAGGGTCTGTCTGTCTGTCTGTGTGATGCTTTTGCTGGGAATAGATCAGGAATGCAGCTCAGAACTCCTATAAAAAGTTAATAAGTAATCTAGCTAGAAAATGCATTAGATTTCCTTTTTTTGGCTTGTGAAATTTGCTGTGCTGGAGGGAATGTGTATTCCTGTATTTGTGTCTTTTTGTAACTTAAGGTTTTGCCAGAGGGATTCTCTGTTTTGAATCTGATTACCCTGTAAGGTATTTACCATCCTGATTTTACAGAGGTGATTCTTTTACCTTTTCTTTAATTAAAATTTTTCTTTTAAGAACCTAATTGACTTTTTCACTGTTCTTAAGAATCAAGGGTTTGGGTCTGTGTTCACCTGTACAAATTGGTGTGGATTTTTATCAAGCCTTCCCCAGGAAAGGGGGTGTAGTGCTTGAGGGGGGTATTTTGGGGGGAAGACATCTCCAATTGGGCTCTTTTCCTGTTCTTTGTTTAACACGCTTGGTGGTGGCAGCATAGGGTTCAAGCACAAGGCAAAGTTTGTACCTTGAGGAAGTTTTTAACCTAAGCTGGTAAGAATAAGCTTAGGGGGTCTTTCATGCGGGTCCCCACATCTGTACCCTAGAGTTCAGAGTGGGGAAGGAACCTTGACAGCATGTAAACTAAAATATTAAGATGAGAGATGTGCCAAGGAGGCTGGGTTTTGATTTTGCAAAACCTCACTGCTCTGGTCTTTTTTCAAATAAATAAAATACAAATACAAAGATAATACTTTACACCTGGATTCAACTTTATCTGCACCATTTGAAGTTGGTGTTAGAGGTTGTGGATGAAAGATTCCAATTCTTTCCTATATCAAATAAAGAATGATAGGGAGAGATTATACATGAGCAAAACATTATTTTCTGATTAACTATACACTTCCACGAAAGCCTTCTCAACTCTAAAAAACTTATGAGCAACAGACATTTCACCAGCTTAAAATCTACCTGGCAGATGTACTGCCCTTCATTCCTTATTCTTCAAAAGCATCTTCCTTGATGAACTGATTTACAAGTCTTGTTTCCCATATTACTTTTTTCAGATTGTCCCTATTTCAGTGCCTGTGCTGAAATAGGGACACTATAGGAACAGGGACACTGAAAGTCATAAGTAGTGATTCAAACCGAGTTGGACAAAGAGCAACACCATCCATTACTATCTACTTGGAGCCCAACTTGAAGGGAATCTGGAATATTGCCCTTAGAATATCAAGCTTTTGGAGTTGGGTTTTGTTTTTCATTTTTCCACAGATCTAGTCACCTAGACAGCCCATATAATGAATCATTTTGATCAATGTCATGTGTATGGCTAAAATGAATAGCCAACATGTCCCAGAGGGAAATTTGTCTTTCCTTTATTTTCATTAAAGCAGCTAGGTATGTGGCATATTATGCATACAAAATTTCATGCAATCAGTTAGATTTTGCTATGAACCAGGGAATGCAGTTTGAAAAGTGTAGCTATTAGACCAGAGTTTTAAGTAGTTGTTGTGCAAATGCAAGCCTAATTTGCAAACACAATTATTCTCAGTCTTCTATTGCATTAAGAGGATGTGAACATGTGGGGAATCTCATGACACCAACTCATTCCATTATGTGGAATAGTTTATCATTCAGGAAGTATTGTCCATCCTGTGCATTTAATGATAAAAAAATATATATTGTATGGAAGTAACAAAGATTGCACCGTAAGCCTTTTGAACTAATGTTGCCCAGTGATCTATAACAGCTGAATTTGTTAACCTTCTGGGAATGAACATGGCCCCTGAACAGGTCAATCCTGTGCACTGAATAAGGCAGGAGACCTATGGAAAAAATCATATGTAATCATATAATTAAAGAGTGAATCATAATGCATATGTCCATGGGGCTGAAACAAGGTTGTACTTGCATTAATTCTTACATTTCCTAACTTCTGAGTGCTTGAATTTGAAATATTATTTGTTCTTTCAAGGTAGAAAAAGGGAATTTGTTTTTTTCCAGTTCATCTTATTCACTCCCAGATGAGTCATCAGCAGGGTTGGGACCTTTAGACTGCTACACAGACCTCTGTCACTTGAGTTAACAGAGTAAGTAGCAGCAGTAGTAGGTTTTAATCCTTTCTGTGGACCAGCACTAGAGAGAGATGAGACACTCAGCCAGTGGGTTTCATACATATCTGCTCACAGCAGAAGAACGGTGAGACTCAAATCTTGGAAACCATTCCAGGCTTTGGAGTGGACTGTACCCTAGTAAGCATAATTTCATCTGTCTTTTCTCCCAAACCTGACCCCCTTCCCTCCACCTATCCCTGTGTCATTTCTGTGTCTTCTGCAGCTTAGATCCTTAACGCAATCACATTCTCCTCATTGTGCCACTCCCTGTCTCATTGCCCAGCCATTCCCAGTTCAACCCCATTTCCTTGTCTCCAATCTCCTTGCCCATTTCAACTCTCCAGGCTCCTCGTCCAATCTGTCTTTCTTCCCATCATGACCTCCAGTTGTCCCCATCACCCACGTGCTGCATGTCCACTGGTCCCCAGTCCCAGACTCCGTCTCCAGTCTCCTCATCCAATATCAGCATATGTCCACCAACTCCTTGAACCAATCTCTTTGCCCAGCCATTCCCAGTTCTCCCTTCACATCCTGGCTCCTCATATTTATTTCCTTTTCCCCTCCACCTCCTTTCCTTCACACCACTGTTTTCTAATCCCTGTCTTCTTACCCTCACTCCTCAACCAATCTCAATCACCCCCCACATTGGTTCCTTGCCAAACCAGCCCTAATTACCTGTGCCCCCACTATTTCTTCATCTCCCTCCCATTCCCAAACCAGTCTCAGTCTCCCTTTCTCACCTTGTGTCAGCCACCAGTTTCAGTCTCCACCACCAAGCTCCCCACACACACCCTGTTCCCCCAAACTCCAACTTTTGTCCCTGCTGAATTTGAGTCAGGCAACTTCTCCCCTAGGCTGCTTGGGCCCCACAGGGGATCATTCAGAGCACAGCTTTGCTCTCAGTTCAGGTGTCCATACTGCAGAAACAGGGATTGGCAATTACAGGGAAAGTCCTACTCAGCCCTGGGCTGGAGCATGGCCCATGTGGATGGAATCATCAGGAAACAGAGCTGCGATCCACAAGCAAATCTCTGTTAAGCATGTGCAAACTGCATTTTTTTTTGCCCCCAAAGGCTTGTTATTTAGCCAAATTTGGGCAGATTTTTTTTACACAGATAAGAAAAGTCACATCCCAGATGCAAAGGCCAGCACCCTCTCACATTTCAGATTCCACAGCATGGGAGTGCTAAAGCTAACAAAAAGGTCACCTGAATTTCTCAAACATTATAAAAAATAATTTTAAAAAATCCTCGCTTCATTCTCAGAAAAGACTGAACCATTTTGACTGAAATTTTGAAAAAATCAACTTGAAGCAGATCCCTAGCATTCAAAATATCAGTTAAAGTTTGGCAATGTTATAAGCAACTGAAAACAGGGTCTTATCATGAGAAATGTCAGGAAACCTTAAATTTAAGTGATGCTGCCATCCCTGCTTTTAATATTACATGTAGGGATCATATATCAAGAGTGAACTTTTTTCTTAACTACCTTTAAATTGTAACTAAGGACCAAAAATACTGGAAGCAGAAAAGGGGAATTTTTAAAGTTCTGTATGGTACATTAGCAATAGCACAGTATATTTTCTTTAAAGTTTCCATCTGCAACTTCTTCTTCTTCTTCTTTCTTTTATATGGCTGGTTTAGAGCATCAACTACAATTTCACCTGATGTTGATTGAGCCAAATGAGTGGAAGATGGCAGCCTTCACAGGGCCCACTCTGTTAAGTGAGAATTCACAATGAATGCCATCAACTCAGTGACCAAACATCGCTCAGCAATTTCCTAGTCATCAGAGCAGCAACCCAACAAATCCTAAGGTTCCTCTTCAGGGCCATACAATGTGCCAGATAGGCCCTGGAATAAGAACTTTGTAACTTAATGTTGAAGGACTCTCATTGGCAAAATGTGAGTACCTTGGAAACTTGCTGAAGACTTACAACATTGATATCCTCATCTTGCAAAAGACCCATGTTGGCAACGACCAACAGGCTAGGCGCTACCGAATCTACAGATACAACCTAATGACTAGTCGTTATCATCCTAAATATGGCTTGGCAATATACATCAAGGACACCATCACAGATATTAATGTTATTCCATCAACTGAAGAGGAGACCACATTTACCACAACTATCAAATTAGGGGAGCTCCACATTAACAACGTCTATAAAGCTCCTAGCACAAGATAGCCAAAACTAGCACTCCTATTCCAGGCATGTATGCAGGTGATTTTAAAACTCACCACACTATATGGGGCTTTAAAACAAATGAAACCAATGGCGAAGATCTCACGGACTGGATATCTGCACAAGACTTACAACTAATCTATGAACTAAAACAACAATCCATATTCCATTCAAGCCACTGGCAATATGGGTACAATCCAGACCTAAAATTCATGTCTAAAGACCAAAGTGGAAACACTCTCATCGTAACACAAAATACTATCGCTATTTCCAAATAGCCAACACAGGCCTATAATCTACATAGGCATTGAAATTCCTGTGTTCTTTCCAAAACAGGTACCACAATGGAATTTTGCTAAAGCTGATTGGCATGCCTACAAAGAGACTGTTGAGAACTGTTGCAAGGATTCCA
Organism: Lepidochelys olivacea; assembly: GCF_965140295.1. Lineage (NCBI taxonomy): Eukaryota > Metazoa > Chordata > Testudines > Cheloniidae > Lepidochelys > Lepidochelys olivacea. The sequence continues at coordinate 27,965,284 of NC_140413.1, forward strand.
GCAAGACCAAGGGTTGCAGGGCTCCTGAAAGTAGCAGGAAAGAAGAACATTCCTTGAGGCTTCCAGAAAAAGCACACTCCCTGCTGGATGAGAGAGATGCAGGAGTTGCTCCGGCATACAATCAGATCAGGAGCTCTCATACCGCAAATGCCCTGCTATACTCCCTTGACACAACAAAATGCCAGCACTGGCTTGATTGCATGGAAAACCTTGATTTTACATGTTCAAGTCATTAAGCCTGGATGCTACTATGAAGTCTTGGGACTGCTAATCCCACAGAGTACTGGCCACCAAAAATCCAGCTAACTCAATAGCCTCCAAACTGGATACACAAAAGGACTACTTGATAAACACACAAGAAGAGAAGTGTATCAATGACTTTACCAAACACTTGCATTAATCCCCTGAGAACCTTCCACTGTCAGCATTGAGGGAGTAAAAGAAGAACTTGCCACAATGAAAAAAGGGAAGGCTCCAGGCCCTGATGGTATTCCGCCAGAATTCCTCCACCATCTCAGCCCCAAAGGACTCCAATGGCTAGCAACATTGTACCCCACTTCTTTAAGGACAGTAAAGAACCCTGAAATATGGCATGAGGCAATAGTAATTGCCATTCCAAAGCCTGGAAATCCCCCTGATAAAGTGGGAAGCCAATTTCTCTTTTATGTATGACCTATAAACTTCTTGAACGTATCATCCTCAAAAGAATACACCCTTTTACTGAAACAATTATTCCTTTTGAACAGGAAGGCTTCTGGCCAAAATGTAGTTGTTGTGACCAAGTTCTGGCACTCAAAACACACATTGAGGCTAGCTATCAAAAAAACCCTAAAGACTGGTATAGTATTTGTTGACTTTCATCTGCATATGATACCTTATGGGTTAAGGGCCTGATGCTGAAACTTGCTAAAATTATACCTTGCTACCAAACATTTAGACAGCTGTGGACCATGCTGAGTAACAGACGTCTGTGGGTGTACCTGGATAATAAGGCCAGCTCACCTCGTATCATAAACAACAGGCTACCACAAGCCGTTGTACTTGCACCAACTCTTTTTAATATTTACATAAGTGACATGCCTCCAACTAAATCACGAAAATATACAGATGATCTTGCCATGAGAATCCAAGCATCAAACCTCTATGACATTGAGAACCACCAAAATATGGAACAATATTTCCAGAAATGGAGGCTCAAAGCAAACCCTGGAAAAACAATAGCAAGCACATTTCATCATGATAATAAGAGTCCCCAAAACACACTGAAGGTAGATTTCTGTGGTAAAAATGTGCAACATGATTATACTCCAACATATCTCTGAGTGAAACTCAACTGGACCCTCTCCTTCCATGATAATCTTGAGAAGGTAGCTGCAAAGATAAAAATGAGAGCCAACATAATCCAGAAACTAGTAGGTACAACCTAGGGTGCATCAGCATCAGTGTTGTGAACATCTGCAATAGCACTTGTATATTCAATAGCTGAATATTGTGTACTGGTAGGGAGCAGATGCAGCCATATACGACTTGTGAATACCCAGCCAAATACAGTGATGAGGTGCATCATGGGAACCCTCAAGTCAACTCCAACACCATGGCTACCTGTCCTATCTAAGATCACTCGCCCACTGATACTCTGAACTCAAGTTGCAGTGGAAGAGGTTTAGACTGGATATTAGGAAAAACTTTTTCACTAAGAGGGTGGTGAAACACTGGAATGAGTTACCTAGGGAGGTGGTAGAATCTCCTTCCTTAGAGGTTTTTAAGGTCAAGCTTGACAAAGCCCTGGCTGGGATGATTTAACTGGGAATTGGTCCTGCTTTGAGCAGGGGGTTGGACTAGATGACCTTCTGGGGTCCCTTCCAACCCTGATATTCTATGATTCTATGATTCTATGAACTGCTGCAACATTCTGTGGAGCTCAGCAAATCCAGGAAAACAGATGTCTTCCTATTCATCAAGACCTTGCAACACCCCCCTGCAATGTCTTACTTCCTGCAAGCCTTTCTGGGAACATTCATTTAGCCTCATGCAATCAGGCTATGATCAGAAGGAGGCTTGGAAAGCAGATTTGGCTAAACAAGACTTAAATAATAAACGTCTTGTGCCAGATCCCTCTCAGAAGGTTCCTGGATTTGACCTTTCATGGTCATTCTGGTCAACTCTGAACCAAATTCGAATATTATTGGGATCTGAACCTGACTTAGTGATTAAGAGTAACTTTTTTTTTCTAATTAGTGGGGTTTTTTTTTATATCCTGTATCTACATTTTCTGTTAAACAGTCCCACAACACTGCCAAGTGCATATGTTGATACAGGATATAAAAAAAACCCTAATTAGAAAAAAAAGTTACTCTTAGTCAGGTTCAGATCCCAATAATATTCTTTTGAAATCTATGGGAATCTTGCCATTGACTTAAATGGGAGATGGATTGGGCCCTCAATAGGCAATTTAATTATTTCTTTCTAGCATAAGCAAATAATTTGAGGCCCTGATCTGTACATAATGGTAAAAGAGCAGTTTAAATTCCAGTAATAAATTCCCCATGGATATCTTCAAAGCTCATAATAATCCCTTTTTTGATCAGATGACCAAAGATGAAGATACACAACTCCTGCTTGTCATAGCTGTCAGTAAAATTCACATGAAAAGGCTGTTTTTTTCCAGAATTGGATTAATTGATTCCTTTCTTACCTTGGAAACAGTCTCAGAATTTTTGTTAGCCCTATAAATTGTGAAAAAAATTGTTCTGAAATTTCTGTCCTGGCTAATAAAACACAGTAACATCTCTTCTAGGGAAGTCAAAATAGTCAGCTTTTTTTTATATCAACACAGTGTGTCTCTGGTTGATTTTGAAGCACTGAACTGAAGTCCTTTGCTATACAATAATCCCCACCCAATGCAGGCCTATGTAATGTACTATTTTTTAATATTGGATTTCTCCAGACTCTGAATAATGCAAGTCTCTTGCTTTAGAGACCAGTCATGAGTTTTCCAAAGTTTAAATGATTTAATTTAAATGTAAATGAAAAGTTTAAGCATAAATTCTCTATCAAGGTAAGAAAAGGAAAAAGAACACAAGAATATAGCATAAGAAAGTCCATACTGGCTCAGACTAATGTTCCATCTGGCCCAGTATCCTGTCTTCTGACAATGGCCAATGTCAGGTGCCCCAGAGGGAATGAACAGAACAGGTAGAATCATAGAATCATAGAATATCAGGGTTGGAAGGGACCCCAGAAGGTCATCTAGTCCAACCCCCTGCTCAAAGCAGGACCAATTCCCAGTTAAATCATCCCAGCCAGGGCTTTGTCAAGCCTGACCTTAAAAACCTCTAAGGAAGGAGATTCTACCATCTCCCTAGGTAACGCATTCCAGTGTTTCACCACCCTTTTAGTGAAAAAGTTTTTCCTAATATCCAATCTAAACCTCCCCCACTGCAACTTGAGGTAATCATCAAGTGATCCATCCTCCGTTGCCCATTCCCAGCTTCTGGCAAACAGAAGCTAGGAATACTTCAGAGCATTGTTTTGAATCCCTGTCCATTCTGGATAATAGCCACTGATGGACCTATCCTGCATGAACTTACCTAATTCTTTTTTGAACCCTGTTATAGTCTTCACAACATGCTCTGGCAAAGAGTTCCATAGGTTGACTGTGCATTGTGTGAAGAAATACTTCCTTTTGTTAGTTTTAAACCTACTGCCTATTAATTTCATTTGGCAACTCCTAATTCTTGTGTTATGAGAAGGAGGAAATAACTTTATTTACTTTCTCCTCACCAGTCATGATTTTATAGGCCTTTATCATATCCCCCCCATCCCCACCCACCCTTAACAGTCTCTTTTTGAAGCTGAAAAGTCCCAGTCTTATTAATCTTTCCTTGTAAGGAAGCTGTTCCATACCCCTAATTATTTTTGTTGCCCTTTTTGGTACCTTTTCCAGTTCCAGTATACATTTTTGCAAATGGGTGACCAGATCTGCATGCAGTATGCAAGATGTGGGTGTACCATAGATTTATAAAGAGGCAATATGATAATCTCTGTTTTATTATCTATCTCTTTCCTAATGATTCCCAACATTCTGTTAGCTTTTTTCACCATCACTGCAAATTGAATAGATGTCTTCAGAAAACTATCCACAATGACTCCAAAGTCTCTTTCTTATGTGGTAACAGCTAATTTAGACCCCATCATTTTATATGTATAGTTGGGATTATGTTTTCCAATGTTGAATTTCAGCTGTCATTTTCTTTCCCAGTCACCCAGTTTGTGAGATCCCTTTATAACTCTTCATAAACTGCTTTGGACTTAACTATCTTGAGTAGTTTTGTGTCATCTGCAAATGTTGCCACCTCACTGTTACCCATTTTTCAAGATAATTTAGGACTATGTTGAACAGTACTGGACCTACTACAGACCCCTGGGGGACACCACTATTTAACTCTTTCCATTCTGAAAACTGACCATTTATTCCTACACTTTTTTCCTATGTTTTAACCAGTTACTGATCCATAAGAGGAATCATAGAATCATAGACCTTCCCTCTTATTCCATGACAGCTTACTTTTCTTAAGGGCCTTTGGTGAGGGATCTTTTCAAAGGCTTTCTGAAAATCTAAGTACACTATATCCATGCTTGTTGACCTCTTCAAAGAAGTCTAGTAGATTGGTGAGGCATGATTTTCCTTTACAAAAAACATGCTGACTTTTCTCCAACAAATTATGTTTTTTCTACTTGTCTGATAATTCTGTTCTTTACTATAGTTTCAAATCAATTTTTGCCTGGTACTGAAGTTAGGCTTACCAGCCTGAAGTTATCAGGATCGCCTCTGGAGACTTTTTTAAAAAATTGGTGTCATATTAGCAATCCTCCAATCATCTGGTACAGAAGCTGATTTAAATGATAGGTTACATACCACAGTTAGTAGTTCTGCAATTTCACATTTGAGTTCCTTCAGAACTCTTGTGTGAATACCGTCTGGTCCTGGTGACTTATTACTGTTTAATGTACCATTTTGTTCCAAAACCTCTAATGACACCTCAATCTGGGACAGTTAATCAGATTTGTAACTTAAAAAGAATGTCTCAAATTTAGGAAACTCCCTCACATCTTCTGCAATGAAGACCGATGCAAAGAATTCATTTAGTCTCTTTGCAATGGCCTTATATTCTGTGAATACTCCTTTAGCATGTTGATCGTCCAGTGGCCACACCGGTTGTTTAGCAGGCTTCCTGCTTCTGATGTACTTAAAAATGTTTTTGCTATTACTTTTTGAATATTTGGCTAGCTGTTCTTCAGATCCTTTGTCGGCCTTCCTAATTATATTTTTACACTTCATTTGCCAGAGTTTATGCTCCTTTCTATATTCCTCAATAGGATATAACTTCCACTTTTTAAAGGATGCCTTTTCCCCTCTAACTGCTTCTTTTATTTTGTTGTTTAGCCATGGTGGCACCTTATGGGTCCTCTTATGTTTTTTTTTTTAATTTGGGGTATACACTTAATTTGAGCCTGTATTATGGTGTCTTTAAAAAGTCTCCATGCAGCTTGCAGGGATTTCACTTTTGGCTCTGTACCTTTTAATTTCTGTTTGACTAACTTCCTCATTTTTGTGTAGTTCCCCTTTCTGAAGTTAAATTCTATTGTGGTGGGCTTCTTTGGTGTTTCCTCTTCTTCCTCCCGCAAGGATGTTAAATTTAATAATATTATGATCACTCTTACCAAGCAGTTCAGCTATATTGACTTCTTGGACCAGATCCTGTGCTCCACTTAGGACTAAATCAAGAATTGCCTCTCCCCTTGTGGGTTCCAGGACTGGCTTCTCCAAGAAGCAGTCATTTATGGTATCAAGAAACTTTATCTCTGCATCCAATTCCTGAGGTGATGCATACTGAGTCAATATGAGGACAGTAGAAATCCCTCATTATAATTGAGTTTTTTATTTTTATAGCCTCTTTAATCTGAAGTACTTCACAATCACCATCACCATTCTGGTCAGGTTGTCTGTAGTGTATAATGCATTATTTTTATTATTCAACCAAGGAATATCTAGCCATAGAGATTCAGTGGTGAAGTTGGATTCATTGACATTTTTTACCCTATTTGAATTTATACTTTCTTTCACATACAGTGCCTCTCCCTCCCACAACCCTTCTTGCTGTTCTCTTCCTCCTCCTTCTCTCCTCCCCTCCTTCCACAGACACACACTATATGCCTTAGGACAGCCCCACAAATACCAAAAATAAAATAATGTTTGGAATAAGATCATGATCCACTGAATGCTATGCTGACTGCGCCCTTATGTTTCCACAGCTTCACTTGTTACCATACTTGAAGTAGTTTGAATTTCCCACTGGCTCAGTGGTGTGATTTTTCTGGAGGTGGGAAGGGAGTTCAAGCTAACTCATTGCTGGACTTTTTCTGATGCCCAGTGGAAAGTTAACATACCAGGTAAATATCAATGCATTTGAACAATGAGGGGCTTATTTCACTGGGTTCAGAAATGTGTCAAAACATTGGCTATAAAGCCACATCCCTTTTCACTGAGGTCACACTAGGTTGGATAAGCATAATGGGTTTGACTTATGCACAGAAGTTTTCTACAAAACTTTTTCCTTTATGTATAGTGATCACATCAGTTTCTGCTGGGGAAAAGACACAGTGTATAAGATTATTTCACCATAGTTTATGACTAAGAGAAATAAGCTCCTTCAGTGGAGGTTTTAAAAAGGAGGCTGGTTACCCATCTGTCTTGGATGGTTTAGACACAACAAATCCTGCATCTTGGAAGGGTGTTAGATTAGATGACCTTTGAAGTCCCTTGTAACCCTATAACTCCAATATTGCCAGTGACTTAAAATAGGCTTGTGTTTAAAGGATAAACCTTGACAGTACTGAATTAAAGAGATTTTGAACATTTGGTTCAGAGCTGGTGGCATTTTCTCCTATACAACATACCAGTGTTTCTCTCTTAATCCTACTGTTTGCCTTACAGCGTGTTTTTAAAGTTCCTGTATTTTTAGACTTGTATACACAATAACACTCAGGGAACAATTCACTTCAAATAATTTATTTGGTGAGTTTAGTTCTTGTCTGTTCACAGATTATCTGAATGGATTTATACTACTAGAAAAGTAAAGAGATGTGGGGAGATAGCAGGCAGAAAATTAAAAGTGTGTCCAATTTCTGGCAAGTAGTCAAGAAACCAAACAGAGCAACATAAACTATCAACAGATTAATGGATCAGAAGAAATCATTATGGCACCATCCAGCAGGTACTTAAATCACACATATTGCGGGTTCCATACTACAAGGATATTGGAGAACTGGAAATGGTACATAAAAAAAATACCAGTAGGCTGGCAAAATCCTTAGACGTTAAAGAATGTTCATCTGGAGCATTACAGATATCAGGTTTGTCATCAATAAAATATTAGCATTAGGAGATATAATCAGTTTTGAAGTACAATTCTAAGGAGGATGGAGAAGGTGGATTTCAAAAAATTATTCAGGAAGGTAACAGGCTTCATAATGAAAAGGGCACAAAACTGAACAATGTAGTAACTTGGAACTAAAAGAGTTTTAGAGAAAAAGCTTTATTTGAATTGTAGAGAGACAAGGTTGGTGAGGTAATATCTTATATTGGACCAACTTCTGTTGGTGAGAGAGATAGGCTTTTGAACTTATACAGAGCTCTTCTTCAGGTCTGGGAAACAAACTTTTGAACAGTAGCAGATGGTCCCCCACTAGGGACTGCACAACTTTCACCATTGTAGAGCCAGGTTCAAACTCTAAAATAGATCACAAATTTGAGTTTGAGGACCATCAAAAAGCCACCATGCAGTTTGACACAACAAACAGCACAAGATTTGAAGTCACAACAATGGTGCAGGTACAAACAGATTTTTGGCTCAGTGCTGTTTGGAGAAGCTTACACTATACCTGACACAAACAGTCTGTCACCTGTTTTTGAACTGCAACTTCAAACATTATATATAATTGTATATTTATACACATATACACAAACATGTACAGATAATATACAAACACTCACCAGTGTTAAAATACTTGGAAAGGCTATAAAAGGCAGCAAGAGAGGTTGCACCCATGAGCATATTCATGAATGAGTTGGGTTCAGGAAGTAGAAGAAATCCTGCATGCAACAGATTCTAGCTATAGATGTATCAGAGGGGTAGCTGTGTTAGTCTGTATCCACAACAATAGAGATGCTGATTGATCAAAGCCATCCTAGGGCCTCCTTCCTTCCTAATACATTAATATGTTATATGTAATAAAATAAGCAGTGTCATATTTGTAAGGATATTTTTTTCATTTCTTTGCTCATTTCCCAGTTACTCACTGTCAATCTCTTTTCAGTCCATTAACTGTTATAGACTTGTGTTTTTCCAAAAAGAACAATCTTGTATTACAAGGGGGGGTGGAATCAGTGCTTCTCACTGACTAAAATTTAAAGTTAATCTATTTGCTATTCTGCTGGGAATGTATTTGAATCCAGCCTTGACCAGCCTGCTCAAAACTAATTTTGATCAGAGTTTTTCAGCTGTTACAGCTCTGATTTGATTTCAGCTAGGGTTACTGTATTTTAATACCAGTCCTTGGCCAGTAATCATGGTAGCTGGTGTTGCATCAAGAAAAATACCTCCTTTTTCAAGGAGGATATTTCAGAGCTCAGGAAGTTGAGGGGCTTGGGAGTAATAGAAAAGTTCACTCTTTATTACTAATCAATGAACATTCAAAAGGTAATCAATCAGTTACCTGCATCTGCCATATCAGTTCGTCACATTCCCTCTCCTCCCCCTCCCCCAAAAATGAGTTTTAAAGTGAAAACATCAGCTTGGGGGTGATAGGTGTAAGTGAAGCAGTGATTAGGGTATGCCTTTGATTTATATTTGCAATAATAATAAGTAATTATATGCTCCGCTATTGTCTCCTTTGAAGCTCCTCACCTGTGTTCCTGATCCTATTCCCACTTCATGACTACCCTCTCTTGCTCCCTCTCTATCCAGCCTATTCACTTCCTTCTTCTCCCTCTCCTTCACCCAAAACCTCTCTTCTCTGGATCTTTCCTCTAAATAAATCCATGTCCAAGTATTTCCCTTCTTTTAAAAGAAAAACTGTCCTTATTTGTCTCTTCAGTTTCTTTTCTCCTTTTTACCCATATGCTCATTGAATGAGTCATGTATAGCCATTGTCTCGTCTTCCTCTCCCCTAACTTCATCTGGGATCCTCTTCAGTCTGGTTTTTGTCCCTTCTAATCAACTTCAACATTGTCTTCTCTTTTAAACCAAGACAGGGGTTCCATAGCCCATACTCATTTTTGACTATTCCACAGTGACAATTGATTAAATATTCTGACATCCTGTTTGTGTTTCACAGCACTGTCTTCTCCCAATCCAATTCTTATTCTTATTCTGTGACTGCTTGTAATAGGAAGGACTCACAACCAAGGTGTTGCCAGGTTTCTTCCACTCTAGAATCCCCTATTGTCTCATAGTCTTCATCTGTGCCTATCTACATCTTCCATCTCATTTATCTCCATCTGAGGGGGTCTTCCACAATACCTCTCCTAGCTGCCAGTCTTCTACCAGGACTGTCTCCAGGGCTGTAAGCTGGTCTCAGCTACGAGGTCTATGGTACCCAAGGAGGGGAAGGACCTCCTTGCAGAGCCCCTGCTACACAACCTTCAGCTGGGTGTGCAGGTGGTGGACTCCCCCTTGGTCTGCTGGAGGTTGGTCCTGGCAGGTACCACAAATATTGGAGACCTCTTGGACTATAACTGGGGGGACTTGGTGGATCCCCTAGTGCTCAGTCGGTTTATGGGGCTCTCCACCCCTCATGCCTGGCATGTGTCCACCAGCACGTACTCCAGGAGGTGAGGGCAGCCTTACCGCCTGCCACTCGGGCCTTTCCTGAGTGGGACCTGCAGGAGGGTGCTCCCCGCCTGCCCCTCATGCCTGGTCCTCTGGACATCAGCATCAGGCCCCTGCCCCACAAGTCCTTCTGGCTGCACCCTCCAGACCACCCAAACCAGCTGTGTGACCTGCAGCTGGTTCATTTCTGAGCTGTGCCTAGGAAACAGCTGTACATATTTGTGCCTCATACCCTTCACTTTCTCACCCTCATATCCCGCCCCAACATCACAAGATGGGACCTTCTACCACCTGTGGAGGGTAAGTCTGTATTCCACCCTCATCCCATGGCCCACTGGGTAAGTTAGTTGGAAGCGCCTTCACAGAGCCATGAACACAGGCGTGTACCTGGCACAATTCACCCCCCACTTCCTGAAACGTGTGGCATGAGGGAGATCCTGGAACATAGTTACACTGAATGTGCCAGGTTGAAGCCCCTTTTACGGCACCTCCAGAACCTTCTCTTTAGGTTCTAGTTGCACTTTTCCCCACACCTTGTAATATACACTCACCCCATCTGTGGCCCCATGAAGTCGTGAGACCTCCTTGTCAACCTCCTCCTGGTGTTGGATGGGAGGTGCTTTGTGACTGTGGAGCCTATTTCCACTCCTTCCTCAGGTCGCACACCCAACAGAGTTCCTCTGGGCCACACCCACTGGCTCCCTGGAAGCCTTTGAGGAGCAATGGGTACTGTCCAGTGTTCTCTGCTCTGTGTCTCCCTTGGGCTCCCTAATTTTGACCCTATGACCCTTGTCCCTGTCTTTCATTAGTTGTCCCCCAATCTCCTCTCATCTGTGGGTCAGTAGCTCCTCCTCTTAGGCTGGAGGAGGGGCCTTTAGATGTGTGTGGACCTGTGGACACCCATCCCCAGGAACTCAATAGGTGTCTGAATTTTCCATGGCCACACCCTCTGCAAGGTCAACTTTAATTTTTTGTTACACTGGAAGGGAACAGATGTCCAACTGAAAATTCAAATAAACATTCAAACAAGTGTTTCTCCTGCCCCTCTTGGGTTATGTAGAAGTTTCCTGCCCTTCACCCCTTCTCCAGGCACTGCAAAGTTCTTTGTTCTTTTGGTAGAGCACCATCTCATAGAGACTTCTCCCTGGAGGCTCTTTTTGTCTTAACTGGTTTTTCACTGCCTTCTCTTCCTATGCAGAATTTCTCATAGCAGTATCTCATTCTTCCAACCACTCTGTAAGGAAGTCCAATAGATCTTGACCCACTCTTCTCTTCACAAGCCTATAGCAAATTGCCCAAGGCCACACATCAAGTCTGTGGTAGAAGCTGAACAGAGGCCAGATGGCCTGACCTACAGTCTGTGTGCTGCAGATAGCAATTATAATCTATTACAAGATACTAATTTAAAGCCTCATGATGACTTTAAAGATTGTTACAATGCATTGTACCCATTCAGTTACACTCTCATCTTAAAAAAACAAAGGAGATGAATTCAATATTCAGCTGGTTGTGTCCCAGTTTAATGTAAAACACAGGATTTTTGTGTTAATATATATGGAGCTGTTCGGTAGCATTAGAGCAGCTTTTAAAATTTGCCAACATATCACCTTTGCCTGAAGAATAGTCCCATCAGAGAGAAAACAAAACCCACATCTTTTGTGGTCACAACTCATCTTGAATTGTCAAATGGTTGGCTGACTCTCAAACTTCCAGCCTTATGGCTGAAACTAAAGAAGAAATCAATACATTGTCCCTCAGCTGTCAAGTGTGCTGAAGATACTTACAATGAGCAGACATATAAAAGAAAAATATGATTCTACTCCATTACTATTAATAATGTATTTACTTTGATAAAATGAAATTGGAATTGCAAAGATTTTTGACAAAGATAAAATAGATTATATGATATAATGAACACACATTAGCCAAGGACTTAGATCAAGTGTTTTTGACTTACTAACCTCTGGTACCGCCAATTTCAGTGCCCACGAGGGTCACAAAATTCATCTTTACCAGAATTACTGCCCATTAAAAAACCAAACCAAAGCAAAATGATTCACTCAGGGAAAAGCACTGTTTTAGAAGTGATATTTCTAGCAGTAAATTTTGGATAGCTCTGTGAAAAGTGTGTTACTCCTGAAAACTACAACAGACGCCTGTCTATTGCAGTCATACCACATTGCACAGGGCTAGCCTAAGGATTTGGGGGAAGGTTTGTTACCTGGGGTTCTTTCACCCCAAAGCTCTTGGAAACTTTTGCTCTGTGCGAGGTGGTGTCAGGAAATAAATCAGGGGCGACATGGCCATCCGACCGAAAGATGGCTGGCACAAACAGGACAACACAAGAGTGCTTTCACTTAAAAAAAGTGAAAAAGTTTCACTTGAAACTTTACTTAGTCTCAAGCACTTATACGAATGTCCGCAAGAGGTTAGTAAAACACCCCCCAACCCTTGATAATTACCAAAGCTGAGTGTGGCTCTCGAATGGCACAGCGGCCGCTGTGAAACACAAGATGCATCCAGAGAGAGAAAGTCCAGTCCTGAAGAGTCCCACTACCTCAAACTTTTTCCCCTTATTTATACATCAGTAATAGAATGACTTGTTAAGTAAGCAGTTTCAATGATCGAGTGAGAGGTTCCTTCTGTTTATCGATTAACCAGGTGTGGGTTTTTCCAGGGTTTGTAGCCTTGAGGCCCCAATAGACATTCCTGGGGCACATCCTGCTCTTCTAAGATGTATGTAGCAGCAACTTCAACATAATTCTTATCAGGAAGGACGCGGGGTCAAGCTGCCCTCTCTGTGGCACCCCCTCCTGCCTTGGTTAAGCTAAGCTGCTGACTTGGCTGCTTTCAGCGATAAGCCATAGTGGTTTCAGGCACTTTACTGGTTTGCCAAAGTCTCCCCATACAGTTTCCCCTCCTTAAAGGTCACCTTTCATACAAGGGGGCCTTTACCTGATTGCTGTCACATCTTTTCTGGATGCATCTGAGTTGAGATCAGCCGAGACCGAGCAAATTATCTTCTTGTTGGCATCCCATAGAGCATGGTTAGCACACCAGCATAGCAATTGACAAGGGATCGCCTTAGCCTCCTTTCCTAGTTGAGGGAGGGGCGACAAGTTCGATATGTTCCTTACCCGGGGGCACAAATGGCGGTGGCAGTAACCACTGACTCATCTGTTGGGGGACTTGCAATTGCCAAATTTTGCGCTATACCCAGCATGTCATGAGGCTGGTAACAAAAACCACTTCTATTTGGCACCCCAGTATTACTATGATGGGGTGTAGGGTCAAATTCAGGATGCCTGTGCCAGTGGGGGACCATCCCAATAACACTTCCCACCAGTGGTGTGTCAGGCCCTGGCCAATTCTTGCAAATATCCATTTAATTTCACTGGTATTATGGTGCACAGTAACCGTGACTTTGCGCTCTTCCTGTTTTGCAGTATGTAACTGGTTTTGTAAATCAGGGTGTACAAGCACTGTTTGTAAAGCAGTTAAATCCATTCCAAGGGGCACAGGTTTTACAATAGAATACAAAGTATGAGACACTTTTAACTGACTATATTTAAATTCAGGTACATGAAATTCGAAATCACATCCCCTAATTGCTATAATATGACAGAAACATTTATAGCATAACTTCATTTGTCTGCCAATACCTCTATGTTAGTAGCATCCAGCACTCCAACTTCTAATCCAGTTTCATCCAGAGCAGTTCAATACATTTCTTGGGAGCTTTTTCTTTAGGCTACCCACCCCACCTGGCTGCCAGGCAAAATCCAATAGCCTTCAGTAGTTCACACTGAGATAGTATTAGGGCAGCTATACTGTCACTGGGCCTTTCTTTCCTTATATCCAATGTCATACAACACTCAGGTGCATTCAGCTGGGCTTCCATGCTGGAAGTTTAGTAGGAAGTAATAATTAGCAAGTCTTATTCTTTTAGTAACCCATGTTTTTGCATACCCTTTTTCCCCTTGGTAATTTCACTTTGTGCTTTAAAACTTTATATCCATCCTTTTATTCCCACCAACAGATATACCTTGTGTCTCATGAATATTTTGCTTTCAAATGTGCCTTTACCGCCTAAGGATGTTTCCCTGTTAACAGACTGGCGTTTCTGTAAATACAGTTAAAATGCTTGTTAATCCTTTTCTGCCTAATGTAGTATTTCTGTTTTTGTAACACAATACACAACAATGCTAGCAGCAAGACAAAACATAAAACACAAAACACAATCTTTGTCGCGACAGTAGATCCATGGTATTCTGGGTTGCTCTTTAGCTGGTACCAGCTTTTCCTGATTCTCTGAAAGACAAAAAGAACATGTTTCTATCCCTTTTGGGGTGGCAGATGATTGCTTAAAATGTCCATTCCTTTTACAAATATCCTTGCTGATTGAATCATAGACTTTAAAGTCAGAAGGGACCATTATGATCGTCTACTCTGGCCTCTTGCACAACACAGGCCACAGAATCACACCCACACACTCCTGTAACAAACTCCTAACCTATGTCTGAGCTACTGAAGTTCCCAAATCTTGGTTTAAAGACTTCAAGATGCAGAGAATCCTCCAGCAAGTGACCCATGCCCCATGCTGCAGAGGAAGGTGAAAAACCCCCGGGGCCTCTGCCAATATGCCCTGGAGGAAAATTCCTTCTCGACCCCATCTAACATCCCATCATAGGCCATTGAGCATATTTACTGCTAATAGTCAAAGATCAATTAATTGCCAAAATTAGGCTATCCCATCATACCATCCCCTCCATAAAGTTATCAAACTTAGTCTTGAAGCCAGATATGTCTTGCCCCCACTGCTCCCCTTTGGAAGGCTGTTCCAGAACTTCACGCCTCTGATGGCTAGAAACCTTCGTCTAATTTCAAGTCTAAACTTCCTGATGGCCAGTTTATATCCATTTGTTCTTGTGTCCACATTGGTACTGATCTTACCCTCTCCCTCCCTGGTTTTTATCCCTCTGATACATTTGTAGAGAGCATTCTTTTGGTTAGGCTAAACAAGCCAAGCTCTTTGAGTCTCTTTTCATAAGACAGGTTTTCCATTCCTCGGGTCATCCTAATAGCCCTTCTCTGTACCTGTTCCAGTTTGAATTCATCCTTCTTAAATATGAGAGACCAGAACTGCAAACACTATTCCAGATGAAGTCTCATTAGTACCTTGTATAATGGTACTAACACCTCCTTATCTCTACTGGAAATACCTCGCCTGATGCATCCTAAGACCGTATTGCAGGCAAAACAGAGGAATTACCCCCATGCTTTCCTGTGTGTTTGTTCTATAGGCAGGCCAGGTTTCAATGGCTCCTACCTTTTAAGAGTTTAGGGGAAATTATCCCACTGTTCAGTTATTAAATTCATGAGGTGGTGTACCTCAGTTTTTCTTCTTATACAGCAGACCAAGTTTGTAATATTCTTTCTGCTGTGCTAAGTTTTAAGTATATTCACAGGTAATATTTGAGAAGCATCATTACCATATGACTTTAAAGGTTTTTTCAAAAATCATACACACTATCCATTGTTACAGGGGTACTTCTTAACCTTAAATTATCCCAATGTTTAATATTAACATCAAATCTATAAAAACTTCAGATTTCAGCACTGCATACACACACAAAAAGAATATTTTCCTACTTAGGGTTAACCTGTCCCTCTCTTATTTTTAGGTTTGACTTCTTTTTCCACCTTCCTCTACCAGTAAGGTAATTTGCATTTTCACAGATGCTTTCTGGCTTGCTTTTGGATCCAAAGCCATCAGCAGGTCAGAGACTCTCTCTTAAAAGGGGACACAGTCAACTTCCACCTGAGTTTTGATTTCTTTTCACTTTCAACTTCTGCTTCCAAAACACACAATGATCTGAAAAAGAAAACACAATCTACTGTGGCTTCCTTTAGAGCCCCAATAGGATTTTAGTTAAGTAGCATGTTTTGTCTGCATGTCTTTTACCCTTTCTGCAATATACACTGCACATGTCCTGGGAAAAAATGCACATTCCTTTCATAGTTTAACTTCTATAACATTATATTAGCCATATCAATTTTTACATAAGGTGTAACAGTTTCTTTTGTGCTCACAGTTTCTATGAACCTTCATCAAAGTGACAGTCTGATTACTCAGAGCCACCTAAAGACTCAGTGTTTCTAATGTTGCTTCCTTCCTTTTTTTTTTTGTGCACCTCACCCCTGCAGTTGCTCCAGAGGGGCACTGTCTTTTTTTTTTGTTTGTTTTTTTAACGTCTTATACTACAGCTCTTAACTGCTATTTTGTTACCAAAAAAAAAAAAAAAAAAAAACGGATCCAGAATTTCTCCCCATTCTCCTGGGTTGGACTGCCCTGTTGCAGCCAGGACTTGGGTCTTTTTAAAAAAATATTGAACTGTTTGCTATTTGCTGTTGAAAGCATTGAGGTACCTTAAGGGTTAAATGCTAAATACCAAAGCCAAACAACACTAGTCAACAACACTAGTCACTAGTCACAAGAAAAAAAGTGTTTCTCAGTTTTGCAACTTTGAATGAAAGATTCAGATGGCTTTTTAGTGGTGTTATTTAAAACCAAACCAAACCAAAAAACAATTTATCTTAAACCCACAAAACTGAGTTTCACAAGCCAGGAGCACTGGCTTTGGTCCCAAACAATCCACACACTTACATAGTATAACTATATACACACACTCACACAGAGATACAAGCATACTCTTCTGCTTCACATCACTTACACTGCTTTAATTTTTACACAGCTGTACATAGATTACTTTGGTATATATGTGGGGTCAGGTAAGTTCCAATGGAAACCCCTTATGTTCTTTTGGCAAATTTGACTAAATTGTTCAGTCAAATGATTCAAAGCAGACTGTCTTTTTGCCTGGCTTATTTACAAACATTCCTCTGGAAAAGGGCCCATTTTGCCTTCAGAATAGCTGCAAAGAAATCAAGAATCTTTCACTATAACACTTTTTCTGTTAACATTTGTACAAGGTTCAGCTGCTTAATTCCCTCCAGCCTCTGCAGAGTTAATTTCTCACTCTCTTTATCTGTTGCCTGCCTGCTTGTCTGGGCCTGATCCTGCTTTCCTCCCTGAACCGCCCCTTCCCATGGGCGCAAGCTTTGTCCCACTAACAATTTAGCAAGGAGGGTGGGTTCCTCAACTAGCTCTCACCCCTCTTGGTCCCTTTTCTTTGTTCCCTTTCTCTCTTGTTGCTCTGGGGTGGTCATTCTGCCAAATAGGTAGCGACCCTTTCTGACATAAGGCACAGGTACTTTGCTATTGTTTAGTGTGTTAGACTCTATCAGTTCAGTCCAGAAGCCCTTAGGCTGCCTGCAGTGTCTCCATTGAATTAGTTACCAGCACAAAATTCTCTGGTACTCACACATTCAAGGGCACGCACCTTTTCCCCAGTTCCTAGGGCTCCAGGCAAAAAGCACCTAACTTTACCCCTCCGTGGGCTCTGGGCTCTACTCCTCCATGGGCTCTGGGCAAGTACCCATTACCTGTGGACTCAGAGCAAACTCCCTTTCCCTGTGGACTCAGGGCTTAAACTTTTGTGGGTTTATGGGGTCTTTTACCAGTGAAAGAGCCTTACACAGTAATATGACCAGTCAGAATCAGGTCCACCTGGGGGACTCCAGTCTCTCCATGGTGTCATTGGCAAAGTGTTAAGGTCTGATAGCTCTGATGTTTGGGGCTGTGTCCTGGAGTTGGTTCCCTGTCTCTGGATATAATTTCTCCACTCGAGCAGGCAATCAGCCTGAGTTCTGAGTCCCAGTAACGGAATGTATCCATAAATTAACTTGCGAACTGCGACATAGGAACTTGTAGGGAGCGATCCCACTCCGCTGTCTTTTATCTCCTATTGCAATGGAGAAACTACAAACTGTTTTTACCATCCGTCTCCTTCCTGTGACAGGTTTCAATCGGTCCTCCGAGCCCCTAGGGGACGATGGAGAGCTATGGTCCCACTGGCGGGCCTTAGTCACACCTTTCAGGCACTGGGGAATTAGCGGGAAAAGGTGTGCCGGCCCAAGCCTGCCGCACGCCCCTCAGGCAGGGGGAGCACCAGCCCGAGCCTGCCGCGCGCCCCTCAGGCAGGGGAGCGCCGATACGGGTTGGTAGTGCACAGTTTTGCCACCCAAGGCCAGTTGGCCGGGGTAGGGGAACGCAGGCCCACCCAACTCCCCTGCGTTCCAGCCCAGGGCCCTGACAGTGGCAGGAGCTGAAGGTCCCGCCGCTCGGTCAGCGGGGGGCCATCTGCGCCCGCTGACCAAACATACCCCCCCACAGTGCAGTTCTGCCCCTGGGCTACTTCCTACCCGGTCTCTCAAGCGGGTCTCTCCGGTCCCTCCAGCTCGTCCGGGTATTCCGCCGCTGGCAGCTCCAGCTCCCCCTCTGTGTCGGACTCACGCTGGCCTGGGCTACAGCCAGGCTCCTCCAGGTCCTCTGGGTTCTCAGCGGCTGGCAGTCCTGGTCGCCACAGGCCTTCCTCCCGGTCAGGTTCCTCCTGGCCCAGGGCCTCCCCTGGGTCGGCAGCAGGATCGCGAGGGAGCAGCCTGTGCCTGTCTCCCTCCCTGGTGCTCTCCTCACTGGGCAAAGGGCCCCGCCCTTTGTACTTCCTGTCCCACCCCTCCCCTTCCGGGGATTGGTGTAAGCTTGGTCTGGCCCCGCCCACTCAGGCTGAGAGGGTGGCTCTTTACCCTCTGGTTCGGAGGGGAGCCACCCTGGCTCCCTACATACCCCACCCCTCAAATCCAGCTCCGGATCTTCGGAGCTGGTGTCCTCAACCTCTCTGAGGCGGGATAGGAAATCTGCATTGGCGTTGTCTCGTCCCGCCCAATGGTGAATCGTGAAGGCATAGGGCTGCAGAGTGAGATACCACAGCATCAGCCTGGCATTATTGTCCTTCATCTTATTAAGCCACTTTAGGGGTGCGTGGTCCTTAACCAGTATAAAGGGGGCCCCGAGGATGTAGTAACGGAGAGCATCGACTGCCCACTTAACGGCTGGGCCTCTTTCTCCACGACGGAGTAGTTCTGTTCTCTGGGGAACAGCTTCCGACTGAGGTAAACAATCGGGTGTTCCTCCCCGTCCACTTCCTGTGAGAGGGCCACCCCAAGCCCTACGCCTGAGGCATCAGTCTGAACAATAAAGTCAGGATGAAAGTCAGGGCTGAAGAGTATTGGATCGCTACAGTCGTTCTTTAATAGTTCGAAAGGCCGTCTTGCACTCGTTGGACCAATGCACCCGGCGGGGACTGTCCTTGGTCAAGAGCTCCGTTAGCGGGGCTGTAATGCTTGCGAAGTGGGGTACAAACCGCCGGTAATAACCAGCTAAGCCCAAGAACTGATGCACCTGCCTCTTCGTAGTCGGCACCGGACAGTCCTGGAGTGCTTGGACTTTCCCGATGAGGGGGCGGAACTGTCCCCGGCCCAAGGTGTAACCCAGGTAAGTGGTTTCCTCCTGCCCAATTCGGCATTTTTTTGGATTGGCCATAAACCCGGCTGCGCGGAGGTCCCGGAGCACCGCCACTACTTGGTTAAGATGTTCCTCCCAGTTATTGCCATAGATGACCACATCGTGCAGGTAGGCTGCAGCGTACTTAGTGTGTGGTTGCAACACCCGGTCCATCAAATGCTGGAAGGTTGCCGGGCCCCCATGTAGGCTGAAAGGCATCCGGGTGAAATGGTATAACCCTGAAGGGGTGGCAAACGCGGTCTTCTCCTTGGACCTGAGATCCAAGGGGATCTGCCAGTATCCTTTGGTGAGATCTAAAGTGGTGATATAACAGGCCTCCCCGAGCCAGTCAAGGAGCTCATCGACGCGGGGCATCGGATAGGCGTCAAATTTTGAAATGGCGTTTACCCTCCGGAAGTCAATTCAAAACTGCCGGCTCCCATCTGGTTTTGGTACAAGGACAATGGGGCTCCGCCACTCGCTCTGGGAGCGCTCAATAACACCCAGATCCAACATCGCCTGGACTTCCTCCTCTACGGCCTCCCGCATTCGCCTAGGCAATGGCCGGGTTGTCTCTTGGACCACCACCCCGGGTTCCATCTGGATCACATGGTAGGTGAGCATAGTCCGCCCGGGTTTCGTGGTGAACGTCTTGGGGAATGCCCTTACTAAGCAGAGTGCCTGTTCTTGCTGCTCGACTGTGAGTGTCTCTGCTAGCTGGGGCTCACCATTATCCGCCTCCTCGGGTGGATGGGGCCCCAGGTCTGGTTCGGGGGGATATGGGGCAACTAGGAGCCCTTCCCGGTCCTGCCAGGGTTTTAAGAGGTTTACATGATAAATCTGTTTTTCCTTACGGCAACCAGGTTGCCGAATCTCGTAGGTGACTGGCCCTACCTGGGGGAGGACCTCATACGGACCCTGCCAGCAGGCAAAAAGCTTTGATTCTTCTGAGGGGAGCAGGAGGAGTACTCGGTCCCCTAGCCCAAATGATCAAGCCTGGGCACCCTGATTGTAGTGCTGCTTCTGGGCTCTTTGGGCTCGCCCGCCTGCGCCAGCCGCCCCTGCAGTTGTAAGACGTACTGCAAGAGACCCTGTGTTGCGGACGGGTTGTGTTCCCAAGTCTCCCTCAAGAGGTCCAACACCCCATGGGGTCGCCGCCCATAGAGGAGCTCGAACAGGGAGAACTTCGTGGACGCCTGTGGGACTTCTCGAATTGCCAGTAGTAAAGGAGGGAGCAGCTGGTCCCACTGGCGGAGGTCCTGGGTGGGGAAACGCCGCAACATTCCCTTCAGGGTCCAGTTAAACCGTTCGACCAATCCATCAGTCTGGGGATGGTAGACTGAGGTCTACAATTTCTTAATCCCCAGTAGGGCACATACCTGACGGAACAGCTTAGATGTGAAGTTGGTCCCTTGATCAGTCAGTATCTCCCATGGGAGGCCCACCCTTGCGAAGATCTTCATGAGCTCCGCAGCGATAGTGTGGGCGGTGATACTTCTTAAGGGGATGGCCTCGGGGCAGCGGGTGGTGTAGTCCATCAGGATGAGGATGTACTGATGGCCCGCCTTACTTTTTGGAAAAGCCCGACCAGGTCCATTGCTACCCGCTCAAATGGTACACCTACGACTGGTAACGGGACCAGGGGGGCCTTCCGTACCCCTGCCGGGGCTGCATGTTGGCAGTCCGGGCACGACCCACAGTAATCCTTCACCTCATGGTGGACTCCGGGCCAGAAGAACCTGGCCAGGACCCTGGCCACAGTTTTTTCTGCCTAAATGGCCGGCAGCCGGGATGTCATGGGCAAGCTTCAGGACTACCTGACGATGAATGCGGGGGACCACGAGTTGGGTCTGGACCTCTTGGGTCTGGGGGTCTTGGTCCAGGTGGTAGAGCCGCTCGTGGTTGAGTTCAAACCTGGGCCATTGGGTGGTGCGCCACGTCTCCACGACCTCACCATCCACCCGGGCCAGCTGCTCATAGGCAAACCGGAGAGTAGGGTACTCCCTTTGATCCTGGCTAAAGTCCACCAGGTCAGAAGGAGGACCGGCCATTTCCAGGCCATCCTGCCCGGGGGTGGGACCTGGGTCAGCTCCAGGGTCGGAGCTCGAGTCAGGTCCTGTCTTTGTCTCAGGCAGGGCTCCCTCAAAGGCCTCTTTGGTGGGTAGGGATTGGAGCACCTCGACGAAGTCTGGCCAGTCACGGCCCAGGATCACTGGATAGGCGAGGGATGACGCCACCGCCACATTCATTAACTGAGTTGCTCCATTCATCGTGATGGGGACCCGAACCCTGGGGTACGATTTTACTTCTCCGTGGATGCACTGAATCCGTACTTCCCCAATGGTCTGCTTGGTGTCCGAGAAGAGCGCCTGGTGGACAAGGGTCTGCCCACAGCCCGAATCAACTAAACCCACCACGGGGACCCCGGCGACTTCCATGGGAGCTGTCAGTTTGGCCACAAAGGTTGGACGGGCCCGTCACTCCCCAGTGCACACCAGGCCAAAGTTGTAGTCCATCGCAGGACAGCCCCGTTGCAGATGACCCTACTCGCCACATCGGAAACAAGGTCCTACCTCTGGGCGCGCCGGCCGCGTGGGGGCGCCAGTGGGGCTGCAGAGTTGGCTGGGGCCCAGTGTTCGGGTTAAGCGACCAGGGCCGGAGAGTGGAGTGGGCTCAGGGCATCGGGAAAACTCGGTCTTGCCACCATCTGGTCATCGGGTATGGTGGGGTGCGTTGGTTTGGGAAGCAGGCCCCCTCCTTTGACATTTCTGTGCATTGGGTCCAGGGTTTGGGGGGCGGGCGGCCGGCCCTATCGGGGCCTCTGCCTCGAGAAAGTCCTCCATAAGTGCGACAGCCGTGCTCAGACTTTGTGGCCGGTGCTGCAACACCCAAGCCCTCCCCTGGGGCGGGAGGATGTGCACGAATTGTTCGAGGATGACCTGTTCAGTCACCTCAGCTGCGGTTCGACGCTCGGGTCGGAGCCATCAGGTACCTGTGTCCTTCAGTTCCTGGGCCACGGCCGGGGGTCTGGCACCCGGTGGGTAGACCTTTTCCCGAAATCACCGCCGAAAAGTCTCCGGGGTAATATCGAAGGCATCCAAGATAGCCGTTTTCACTCGAGCATAAATGCCGGCCTCATCATTTGGGAGCCCACAGAAAGCCTTCTGGGCCAGCCCCGTCAGATATGGAGCGAGGAGGGTCGCCCATTGGTCAGGTGCCCAACCAGCCACTGAGGCAACCCGCTCGAAGGTCACCAGATAGGCCTCCGGGTCATCCTCAGGCCCCATCTTGGCCAGACGGATTGGTGGGGCGGGAGGGATCGGAGAGGCTGCCCTCTCCGGTTGAGCCCCACCATGGCCCCGGCCACAGAGTTGCAAGCTGCTGGAAGCATTGGGTTTGTTGTTCATGGTGCTGGGCTCCCAGGGTTTGAAGCAACTGCTGCTGGTGGGCCCCCAGCTGCTGTACGAGTTGGTGCTGCTGCTGTTGCTGGTTCTCAGCCAGGAACTTGATAAGCCTTTCCATCTCCATCTTTCCAGTAGGGGAGCTTCAGAGGCCCCCTCGCACTCACCCCTTTCTGCAGGGATAGGGATCGCCTGCCCACATTCTCCACCACTTGTGACAGGTTTCAATCGGTCCTCCAAGCCCCTAGGGGGCGATGGAGAGCTATGGTCCCACTGGCGGGTCTTAGTCTTGGGGGAGGTTTAGGTTGGATATTAGGAAAAACTTTTTCACTAAGAGGGTGGTGAAACACTGGAATGCGTTACCTAGGGAGGTGGTAGAATCTCCTTCCTTAGAGGTTTTTAAGGTCAGGCTTGACAAAGCCCTGGCTGGGATGATTTAACTGGGAATTGGTCCTGCTTTGAGCAGGGGGTTGGACTAGATGACCTTCTGGGGTCCCTTCCAACCCTGATATTCTATGATTCTATGATTCTATGATAGTCACACCTTTCGGGCACTGGGGAATTAGAGGGAAAAGGTGTGCCGGCCCAAGGCTGCAGCGCGCCCCTCAGGCAGGGGAGTGACGGCCCGAGGCTGCAGCGCGCCCCTCAGGCAGGGGAGCGCCGATACAGGTTGGTAGCGCACAGTTTTGCCACCCAAGGCCGGCTGGCCGGGGTAGGGGAACGCAGGCCCACCCAACTCCCCTGCGTTCCAGCCCAGGGCCCTGACAGTGGCAGGAGCCGAAGGTCCCGCCGCTCGGTCAGCGGGGGGCCATCTGCGCCCGCTGACCAAACATACCCCCCCACAGTGCAGTTCTGCCCCTGGGCTACTTCCTACCCGGTCTCTCAAGCGGGTCTCTCCGGTCCCTCCAGCTCGTCCGGGTATTCTGCCGCTGGCAGCTCCAGCTCCCCCTCTGTGTCGGACTCACGCTGGCCTGGGCTACAGCCAGGCTCCTCCAGGTCCTCCGGGTACTCAGCGGCTGGCAGTCCTGGTCGCCACAGGCCTTTCTCCCGGTCAGGTTCCTCCTGGCCCAGGGCCTCGCCTGGGTCGGCAGCAGGATCGCGAGGGAGCAGCCTGTGCCTGTCTCCCTCCCTGGCGCTCTCCTCATTGGGCAAAGGGCCCCACCTTTATACTTCCTGTCCCACCTCTCCCCTTTCGGGAATTGGCGTAAGCTTCGTCTGGCCCAGCCCACTCAGGCTGAGAGGGTGGCTCTTTACCCTCTGGTTCAGAGGGGAGCAACCCTGGCTCCCTACACTTCCTCTCTACCAATCCTCGCTGAGGCCTCCAAATTCTGTTACCCGGGGTTCTTTCAACCCAAAGCTGTTGAAAACTTTTACTCTGTGCGAGGTGGTGTCAGGAAATAAATCAGGGGAGACATGGCCATCAAACCAATAGATGGCTGGCACAAACAGGACAACACGAGTGCTTTCACTTAAAGCTAAACTTTACTTAGTCTCAAGCACTTATACACACGTCTGCAAGAGGTTAGTAAAACACCCCCAACCCTTGATAATTACCAAAGCTGAGTGTGGCTGTCGAGTGGCACAGCTGGGAAACACAAGATGCATCCAGAGAGAGAGAATCCAGTCCTGAAGAGTCCCACTACCTCAAACTTTTTCCCCTTATTTATATATTAGTAATAGAATGACATATCCCTTAAAGCAAACTTGTTAAGCAGTTTCAATGGTCAAGCAAGAGGTTCCTTCTGATTATCGATTAACCAGGTGTGGGTTTTTCCAGAGTTTGCAGCCTTGAGGCCCCAATAGACATTCCTGGGGCACATCCTGCTCTTCTAAGATGCATGTATCAGCAACTTCAACACAATTCTTATCAGGAAGGACGCAGGGTCAAGCTGCCCTCTCTGTGGCACCCCCTCCTGCCTTGGTTAAGCTAAGCCTGCTGACTTGGCTAATGTACAGCCTGCTGACTTGGCTGCTTTTAGCAAAAAGCCATAGTGGTTTCAGGCACTTTACTGGTTTGCCAAAGTCTCCCCATACAGGTTCACAAGTGATTCTTTAAGGTTCAGCTAAGCTTAACCAATTTTCTATAATGGCGTGTTGGAGTGTGGAGTTTCTTCAGGCCTCCTGAATGAGAACAAAAGCCAAAATGTTTGTATTGAGATTGATTTATAGACAGCAATACTTTAAAAAAATTGCATGGATAATTGGCCTGGTTAGTTGGGGTCTGTCACTGCTAGGTTTCAGCTGCCAGAAACTTTTGTTTCCATTTGGTAAGCGTATTATTCATATTTTACCAATGGAGAAATTAAGACAAAGAGTGTACGTGATTTAATCAAAGCCACAAGGAGAGTCAATGTCAGAGCTGGTATTAAACACGCTGGAGTCCCTTGCACTTAGAGCTGTAGAACATATAGTCTCATGTGGTATTAAGTTTCCTTTTCATTATTTGCACACATCATACTGACTGCCCAGCTGAGGAACCAACAGTCCTGTAGGGAGGGGGAATTTGCAGGGAATCTTAATGCCAGTTTGCCCAGCACTGCTTCATGGTCACAAACTGATCTGTGATCTTTGCTGAGATCAGAGGACTGCCACGTATTACAGAGGCACTTTCTGGGTGGCTGTAGGGCATTGTAAGTAACTGGTGATCTTTGGAGAAAAACAGGGACAAACTTTTCACTGTAGCAATCAAGGTAGACTTTCAAGAGGATCTGCAGAAAGAAATGGGCCAGATATTTATGTTAAAAATAATGAAAACTGAGATTCATTCAAATTGGGATTTTGGGGGATGAGGAATAGTCTTCAGTCTTCATGTGCACAAGTGACCAGTGCTGGGTCAGTTATCTGGGTGGGCCAGTGATTTTAATTGCAACTTACTGTAATATACAGAAATTGGATAGTAGCTGTTTAAATAGTTTGTGATCCCTCACAAACTACACTGTTTATGTTTCAGAAGCCACCAGGACACTGCTAAAGCATCCATGTGTATATACATAGTGAGGCCTTGCCTGTTGTATATAGTTAGTAAACAGTTATTGGTCCCTTCTGTTCCCCTGTGGTTCCTTCGCATAATACATAAAAGACTGTAACAAGAAGGAGGGAGAAACATTATTATTTTTAACCTCTGATGATAGGACAAGAAGCAATGGGCTTAAATTGTATCTAGGGTGTTTGGGTTGGGCATTAGGAAAAAAAACGTCCTAACTGTCAAGGTAGTTAAGTACTGGAATAAATTGCCTAGGGAGGTTGTGGAATCTCCAACATTGGAGATTTTTTGGAGCAGGTTAGACAAACACCTGCCAGGGATGGGGTCTAGATAATAAGTAGTCCTGCCATGAATGCAGGGGAATGAACTAGCTGACCTCCTGGGGTCCTTTCCAGTCCTACGATTCTATGATTCACGTTACATCTGTTGTATACAGAGCAAAACCCAACACCTTCCTACATCATATATTAATTTTTATTCTAGATAATTGTAACTTGACCTCTTTGAAGCCATTGACACCATGCAAAGAGATTCCTACTCTGAACTTGGGAAATTCTGATTTTCCTGCGGTAAAATCCTGGTCCCACTGAGGTCTATGGTAAAACTCCCATTGACTACAAGGGATAGTATCAGAGTCTCCCACTCTGCAATCACTCCTGCACATGCTTAACATTAAGTATACAGGTAGTTCCAGTAAAAGTTAAGCACAAACATAAGTGTTTGCAGGATTAGGTCCTAAAATATTGTCCCTTACACTAGTCTATTGAAGTTACAATACCATATTTATGAGTTGGCTTTACTGAAAACTTTCCGCTTGCTCACTGAGCAGGGGCATTAATCAAGTATCATATTCGTAACAAAACAGAATATAGTAGTAGTAATAATGAATATAATAGTATGGAATTTGTTCCCCCCAAAACAATTTAAAGAACTATAAAAAGGACTGAGATTATCATACTGCCATAACAGTCTTTTCCCAATTAATGGGCAGCAGGGTGAGGGGTATTTTTAATGCATGGAGAAAGTTAATTTTTTAGGACTGCCAGAACAATGACCCTTTAAAACTGGAAAAGGGATTGTTTTGTCAAAACCAGACTGGATGATAATCTGAAAAAAACCCTACCTTTTTAAGTATGTTGAGGTGGCAAGTCCCCACTTGAAAATCCTTACTTTTACCATCAGTGGTTAACAATCCTAACATATTATTACTAAATGAATTAATGATTTGTTGAACAAGTGAAAACTCAAAACTTTCTTAGGCTTTAGGCAAAGAGCTTTGATTGACTGCCAGTTAATTCAGAGCTGAATGACCTAACTTAACAAACTTCACTCTGGCTCCCATAGTATTTGTTTTATTAGCTTCCATAAACAGGCAGATAAGGTACTGGATACATTCCAAGAGAAAATCCTTTTAAAAATTGGAAGCTGACAGAGCCAAGGAAGTATCCAGAAAGCAAGGGCATAGAGTTGACAAAGCATCCAGTTCAAGAACTGTTAAGAACGAAACAAGGTAATAAACTTGAAGAGAGAAGAGAAAGTGGGGCCTGATAGAAGACTATATCTTCAGGACGCATTGCAGAATTTAGTTATAGCTAAGCGGGTGTCAGGGTCAAAGGCTCTGGCTCAGACTGTTATAAAGAGGGCCCAGCTCTTCAGTAGTGTGGGTATAAATGTGCCACCCACTATACAGGATTCCTTGTACATATTCAAAGAATACTGAATAGAAAGAAGGGTTCTCACAACCCCTGTGAACCTATGGGACCATGACTAGCACACATCTCATACCCACACAGTGCAGTTAAGCTATTTTATTACTTAAACTGCAAGCACCACTTGCAAAGTTGGATAGGTCAGGCTAATCTATCCAATGGGGCGATGGAGTTTACTGCAAGTATCCAACTAGCTTCTCTATGCACACTCTGGTATAAACTTTCTCTCAACCTAGCTGGGAGACATTTCAATTTCTTTCTGATGGTAGAAACAGGAAAAATTGTGTCTAAATTCAAAAGAGCAAGAAGGAGGGTGTGAGAGAGCATGCTGTTTCATCAAATTCCCATACCCATAAGTTAGATTTTGCTGCCTGTGGAAGTGTTCCGGTACACAGGATTTTACTTATTTTAATTTCACATACTGATATCTTCAATTTATATTCCTACTGAATCCTGCTCCAATAGCAGTCACTGCATCCAGCAACAATGGAGAAGTTTGGTAATTCTGCTGTAAGAAATGGAAGAGGGATCTGTCAATGCCTTAGATGTGAAGGGAGGTGGAGCTAGAGAGGAATTAAAAATATGACAATGAGGTGGCAAAGCTTGGAGACACTTAATGTGGCATGGTGTCAGCAGTGATAGAGAAAGGGAGAAAAGAAGGTTTGGCAGAAAAGCAAGATTCAGTTTTGGTCATTGGTACACAGTCATTGGTACACTATGATAGCACCCAGATACTTCAGTTGTGCTAGGTGATGCACAAGCATAGACACGGGCCCAAACCCTCAAAGGCATTTGAGGCCTAACTTCCATAGATTTCAATGGGAGGTAAGTGCCTAAATACCTTTAAGGATCTGGGCCATGGTTCCTTCCCCATTTGATATGGTTTTGAAACCTTCATATTAACAAACTGAGACGTAGGACTGAAAGGTGAGGGAAATGTAAAAATATGGGTCTGATTCTCTCCCTACACAAATTTTACATCAGCGTAGCTCTAGTCATTTCAGTGGGTCTTTTTCCCAGATACAGTGGGTTAAGCAAGAATTGGTGGCATATCTTCAATGTAGTCAATAGCTGACTGTTAAATATTCTGTAGTGTGTAGGACTATGAAACTTTTTGGTTCCCAACCAGAATTTGTATTTTCATTGCTTGTCACAAAAAAAAGTTGTAAAATGTGTAGGTTCTAGAAGGCTTGAGACTATGACATAAACTTAACCTGAACTTTTGCAAGAAGTATTATGGCCACAATATTACCCCAAAAGGTCACATTTGATAATATATTTTGTATATTTTTTGAGGAATCATGACATGTATCAAATAAGCAACCACTTTGGAAAGTAATAAATAAAGTACAACAGTTTTTCAATTGTTAGTTCCCTTGACTTGCTATTAGGAAGTAATAAAAATCATCCAGCTTACATGTAAGGGTGAATGTAAGGGAATTTATCAGCTTTTGTGTGAGCTGTATCACTGCACTGCAGTTTGTCAAGGTAAAGAACATTTTGCATATGGGAAGAGGTCTTTGTTGCTCATAAGACTATTATTCCATCTCTGAAGGCATTTATGCTCTTTGCCTAAGCTGATTTTTTCTTGTTTCATCACATACAACATTTCTGACTAAATTAACATAATTTTAAATAGGCATCCCTTAGCTGCTCTTATGAAGTTTTTCTATTAGCTGAATAATCTAATTTGCCTGACTTCTGAAATTTCTTCATTCAGAAAGCCTTCCTTCACTGAGTCATTATAGCAGTGTCAACTTTAATTTGAACATAAAAAAATTCTGGTGCTTAAAGCTGATAAGAAAAACTCTTGAATAACCACAGTGACACAGGCTATATTAATAAAACCTTCTCTTCCCTTCTGCAAGCCTAGGCGCATTATTATTTATTATATTTATTATGGTGTATAACATCCATTTTTCCAAGACATGATGGAGTCTTACAGTAGCTCAGTAACACTTAAAGTGTGACAATATTAGTTGGCTTGCTTTTCCCCCATAAAAATATCTTTTTTGTTTGAATAGCATGACTTGCCTAAGAACAAAGAAATTCATGCAGGCTGAACACAAGTGATACATCCTGATGCAATATCATAATCTAAAGAATAAACTGAAAATTGCCAGCCATGTTTTTTCCCCCAGAATATTATGGATCTGGTCATTAAAAATGAAGCTTTCTGAAAAATAAGCTCTCACTTCCATAAAAGTAATGCTAGTGATCTTATATGTATAGGCCTTTCTTTAAGGACACCTCTCAGGAAGAGTCCTTGCCACTTGCTCTTTAACATGGCTTGTGTACTTCCACGAGGGGCATAGCTACCAGTGCTGGGAGTGTCTACACTGGTGCTTTAGAGCTAAGCACTGTGGCCTGAAGCTGTAGAGGTTAAGGAACTCGCTACTGCCATCTGTTGGTAAATGAGGAAAAGAAGCCCGGAACTCCAGTGGCTCCATAGGGGAGGGAGTAAGCTACTGGTGCACGAGGGGAAACAACTGTCTGCCATGGTTTGGTAGTGGAGCCCACCACAAAATAACAATGTCCTCTCTTCAGCCTCTTGTAGCCAGGCTCCACTATCAAACCACGCCAGACAGAAGTTTTGATTCAGGTGAGCCCCTATCAAGGGTGCATTCGGTACAGTTCTCTTGCCCCTTTGTCACTCAGCAATAGTTTGTTTCATTACGCTTAAAATCAAAACTTAACTGAATTTGACCCAAATGACCCAAAGCATCACATAATAAAGTGCAAATGAGGCCTGGCTGAAGTTTGTTGTTTCCCCTTGTTCAGCAATAGCTTACTCTCTCCCCTGTGGAGACACTGGAGTTCTGGGCCTCCTTTCCTCATTTACCAACAGATGGCAGTAGCGAGCTCCCTAACCTCTACAGCTTCAGGCCACAGGACTTGCACAAAGCAACTTCCAGTGGAATAGCTTGAGATTTAGGCTTGTCTACACCGGCACTTTACAGCACTGCAACTTTCTCACTCAGGGGTGTGAAAAAACACCCCCCTGAGAGCAGCAAGTTTCAGTGCTGTAAAGTACCAGAGTAGACAGTGCACCAGTGGGTGTCGCGCTCCCAGCGCGGGTAGCTACGCCCCTCATGGAGATGTTTTTTTTTTAGAGCTGCCGCGACTACACAAGCCATGTTAAAGCACTGCCACGGCTTAAAGCACTACGCGTTGCCAGTGTAGACTAGCCCTAAAGCTAAGTCAACACTAAGGGGTGAGTTTCCCCTGCTTCTGTGCACACACTCAGTGAGCTAGCATGCATAAAAATAGAAGAATAGCCATGGTAGCATGAATAGCAGCAGCAGAGAGCACAGCTAAGCCCAAAACAAAAGCCTGAAACCTGTACATATGTATTCAGTATGGCTCAGCCATTCTTCCGCTGCCAATCCCCAATCTACTGTGGCTACATTGCTATATACTTGAGCTAGTGAAAATATGTGTAGATGAGCACCCCTAGCTCACAGTGTAGACATCCCTACCACGCACCCCTAGCTCACAGTGTAGACATCCCTACCACACACCCCTAGCTCACAGTGTAGACATAGTCTAAGAGGCTTTTTAATTATAATATTGTAAAGTACTCTGTTCTCTTTGGATAAGAGATGAGGGTGCATCTGCACTGCAAATATTATATATTGTGACGGGGCAAGGCCAGATAGCTATAGAAAAGTAGTGGGAGATAGATAAATTAGCTCCAGGCTAAACAAATCCCTGGTACCAGGATAAATGAAATGGAAGCTGTTCCAGGTCAATTAAGACACCTGGGGCCAATTAAGAACTTTTCAGAAGGCAGGGAGAATGCTAGGTTGATTGGGATACCTGAAGCCAATCAGGGGCTGGCTGAAACTAGTTAAAAGCCTCCCAGTTAGTCAGGTGGGTGTACATGTCAGGAGTGTGGGAGGAAGTTGCGCTGTTGGAGAGGCTGAGTAGTACACACCATATCAGGCACAAGGAAGGAGGCCCTGAGGTAAGGGTGAAGTGGAGCTTGAGGAGGGGAGGGCTGCTGTGGGGGAAGTAGCCCAGGGAATAGTACATGTCACATTTCTAAAAGATCAGCTACCATAGCTGATACTATTAGGATCCCTGGACTGGAGCCCGGAGTAGAGGGTGGGCCTGGGTTTGCCCCCTGATTAATCACTGAGACTGGGAGACAACAGAGACTGTGCAAGGAAGGATAACTTCTCCTCACTGGCTTATGATGAAAATGGCTTAGTAGACTGTGACCCTTGTCTCTAGAGAGAGAAGGGTTATGTGGAGGGTCACAGTGAGCCTCTGAGGCTAGCGAAATCTGCCAGGAAACACGGGACCCACAGATGCAAGGACAGAGCTTTGTCACAATATGTATAACCATCCCTGCAGCAGCAAGTCTCAGAGCCCTAGTCAGAGTTGAGCTCACAATGCTCACACTATGGGAATGTCTGC
This sequence comes from Lepidochelys olivacea, assembly GCF_965140295.1. Taxonomy (NCBI): domain Eukaryota; kingdom Metazoa; phylum Chordata; order Testudines; family Cheloniidae; genus Lepidochelys; species Lepidochelys olivacea. Next base: position 27,997,155 of record NC_140413.1, read on the forward strand.
ATTGCTATTTCTACCCTGCTTGGAGTGGAGTCTGGGCTCTGAAACCCAGTAAGGGGGAGGAGCTCCCTCATAACTTTTAGCCTAATGGCTAGGATACCTACCCAGCATATGGGAGATACCAGTTCAAGTGCCCTCCTCAGGAAGGGGGAGAAGGGATTTGAACAGGAACTGCCACCTTTCAAATGAGTACCCTAACTGCTAGTCCACAGAGTCATTTTTTCACTGGCCCAATTAATATTTAATTCAAGTGTAACAACTTCAGAAGGAGACACTGAGAGACTCCCCACATCACAATATCCCATAACTAGTAGTTATGAGCCTCATTTGAGAGGTGGCTGATCTCTATTCCTCCTCAGGAGAAAGGCAGGAACAAGCACCAGGGGTCTCCCGTGTCCTGAAGGAGTACTCTATCCATCAAGCTAAAGAGAGGTCATCCTCCCTTCCCACTGATCTTGGCTCATGGAAGATCCATTTCACAGTCATATGAAACTGTTCCATGCTGGTCTCCTTTGAGGGTCACTGGGCTTGTTTTGCCACTGCAGGAACTCCACACTTAAAGCTGGGGGTAGGAAGAATGAAATGAGCCTTTCCTGCTGTCTCCCTCACACCAGACAAGGGCAAAAGAAAGTTTGAATTCTCTCATCTTTAGTTCTTTAGACCAGTGTTCAGTTTAACCCTCAGCTAAACGCCATGTTAAAATTTCTATTCAATTTCTCCCCCTTCCACCCTCCTGCCATTTTGTATGCACTTAGGTATACAATGCAATCTTTCTTCCAAGAAAGTATAAGAGCCTGACTGCAGAAGAGGGTCCATAGTCTTATATCTGGGAAATAGGTGCCTAACTCACCTTGAGAGACAGGGTTTAGGACACACCCTCTCCTTTGACTGGCCTAATGGCTAGCCTAGGCAACTCCCTACTCCCCATGCTGGCTTTTTTGAATCACATTCTTAGGTGCCTAATTCTCCCCTTTCTTACATAGAGAACCTGAGCACCTAATTCAGGGTTTGTGAAATCCACTCAGTGGCAAGGTGCCTAAAAGTTGCAGTGCTCAGTATTGCAACATCCAAGTCCCCTTTGTGAATCCAGCCATTTGTATCTTATATCAAACCACCAAATAGGGAAATGGGCAGTCATTTAAGGTGCTATCTTTGTTCATTCTCAGTCTTTATTCAGTAAAGATATTTAAAAGAAGAAAGTGATTAACAAGCTCTTTAAAAAAAAAAAAGAGCAAGAGAGAGTGTGACTCGGGATTACAGAGAAGCTGGCAAAAGAGCTGTTTATTTCCTTGGCATCAAAGTGCCACAATCTGTTCCTACAAATGGAATACCTTCTCAGACATTGTTTGAGGAACAGAATGGCTGGAAACAAACTAAGCCTGTGGCTCAATCACAGGAATAGTTTTATTTGGGGGAACAAACATCAAACAAAAAGAACAAGCAGAAAATATTCAACCCAACAGAAAAGAAGCACTTTCATCTGACATTAGTATTTCTATTTCCATGTCTTGGACTGCAGTGGTCAGCAGTCCTCTCTGAGCTGAACATCTTGTGGAAGAAGAGGCATTATATTTAAATCAGATATTCCATCAGACATAGCTTACTTAAAGGCACAATACTGACTTCCCACTGTATGTCATGCATATAATCAGATTGCTCCTCCATGGCATTAGGAGATTTCCCTCTTTCACCTTAAAGAAAATAAAGGCCAAAGGAGGAGATGGCCTCTCAGAAGTACATTTCTCTCCTTCTGCTATTTGTTCAAGACAGTTGAGTTATCACTGCTATCATACGATAGCAGCCATCCATTTGGCAACACTAGCTGCACTTACAGGGACTTGGCTAGACCAATGTGGCTTCATTGGCTGCCAAAAGGATTAGCTCTCAGGACACAGGTTAATGTCTATATGTTCCTGGAAGTTATATCTCCTTCCTCCTTGATCAGCTAGAAAAGGAAAGGGAACACAACTTTTTAATCATGCTCCACTACACAACTGCCTGTCTTCCTTGCTGCCTTCTGTGGAGTTTCCACAGCTTTACACACAAGTACATACACTACATCATCTTATTATATATGGTAAAGTTCATCATTCTTAAGAATGGTAGGAGAGAAAAGAGCACAATAAAGATAATGGATTTCAAGAAGCATAGCAAACTTAGGGACTTGGTAGGTAAGATCCCAGAGGAGGCAAGTCTAAAGGGAAAAACAGTTTGTGAGAGTTGGCAGTTTTTCAAAGAGACATTATTAAGGGAACAAAAACAAACTATCCCACTATGTAAGAAAGATAGGAAGTATGGCAAGAGATCACCCTGGCTTAACCAGGACATCTTCAGTGATCTGAAACTCAAAAAAGAGTCCAACAAAAGTGGAAACTAGGTCAAATTACAAAGGATGTATATAAACAAATAACTCAAGTATGTAGGGACAAAATTAGAAAGGCCCAGGCACAAAATGAGATTAAACTAGCTAGAAGACATAAAGGGTAACAAGAAAACATTCTACAAATACATGAGAAGCAAGAGGAAGAGCAACGACAGGGCAGGCCCGTTACTCAATGAGGGGTGGGTGGGGATAACAGAAAATGTGGAAATGGCAGAAGTGAAAATTACTTTTTTGCTTTGGTTTTCACCAAAAAGATCAGTAGTGATTGGACATCTAACATAGTGAATGCCAGGGAAATGAGGTAGGATCAGAGGCTAAAATAGGGAAAGAACAAGTTAAAAATTACTTAGACAAGTTAGATGTCTTCAAATCACCAGGGCCTGATAAAATACATCCTAGAATACCCAATGAGCTGACTGCCATCATAGTTGAGCCATTAATGATTATCTTTGAAAAGTCATTGAAGACGGGACAAATTCCAGAGGCCTAGAAAAGGGCAAATATAGTGCCAATCTATAAAAAGGGAAACAAGGACGACCCGGGGAATTCCAGACCAGTCAGCTTAACCTCAGTATCCAGAAATATAATGGAGCAAATAAATAAGCAAACAATTTGCAAACACCTAGAATATAATAAGGTGATAAGTAACAGTCAGAATGGATTTGTCAAGAACGAATCATGTCAAACCAACCTCATAGCTTTCTTTGACAGGGAAACAAGCCTTGTAGATACGGGGGAAGCAGTAGATGTGTTATATCTTGACTTTAGTAAGGCTTTTGATAATTTCTCGCATGACAGTCTCATAAGCAAACTGGGAAATACAACCTAGACAAAACTAGGGAAATATAACTGTAAGGTAGGTGCATAACTGGTTGGAAAACCATTCCCACAGAATAGTTATCAATTGTTCACCGTCAAGCTGGAAGGGCACATTGAGTGCAGTCCTGCAGGGATCAGTTCTGGGTCTGGATCTGTTCACTATCTTCATTAGTGATTTAGATAATGGCATAGAGAGTACACTTATAAAGTTTATGGATGATACCAAGCTGGGAGGAGCTGCAAGTGTTTTGGAGGATATGATTAAAATTCAAAATGATCAGGACAAACTGGAGAAATGGTCTGAAGTAAATATGATGAAATTAAATTAGGAGAAATGCAAGGTACTCCACTGAGGCAGGAACAATCAGTTGCACACACAGAAAATGGGAAATGATTGCTGAGGAAGGAATACTGCGGAAAAGGATCGTCAGAGTGGATCACAAACTAAATATGACAACAATGTAACATTGTTGCAAAAAATGCAAATCTTATTCTGGGATGGATTAGCAAGATGTTGTAAGCAAGACACGAGAAGTAATTCTTCTGCTCTACTCCACACTGATTAGGTCTCAATTGGAGTACTGTGTCCAATTCTGGGTGCCATATTTCATGAAAGATGTGGACAAATTGGAGAAAGTTCAGAGAAGAGCAACAAAAATGATTAAAGGTCTAGAAAACATAATTTATGAACGAGGATTGAAAAAATGGGTTTGTTTAGTCTGGAGAAGAGAAGACTGAGAGGTGACATGATAACAGTTTTCAAGTACAGAAAAGGTTGTTGCAAGAAGGGAGAAAAGATGTTCTCCTTTATCTCTGAGACTGGACAAGAAGTAATGGGCTTAAGTTGCAGCAAATGTGGCTTAGTTAGGAGAAACTTCCTAACTGTTGTTGGCGGGAGTCCAGCTCCCTCCTCCCTCTCAGTTCCCAGACGCAGGTCACTGGAAAATAACAGCCCAGAGTCCAATCTGCAGGCAATTCAATGAGTTTATTGGGGCTAAACAAGCAAGGATATTCCGAAGCCCTTCACACAAGTCAGCTTATATCTATATGAAGACAGGGTTTAACTATATTCCGAACCCTTCACATCAGTCAGGCTTATCTCTATATGCTGATAGTTTTCCTCTTTCCCTCGCCCAACTACAGTTCTATACAACAATAGAACCCCTTCTTCTTCTAACCCCTAGCTCCACATGCTGATGGAGCTTCCTCTTCTTGACAAACTGAATTATACTTGTAATATCCCTCACTTGGTACCACCCCTTCCAATATAAATAGTCATGTTCCATTCGGAGGGGGGTGAGCCTTGAGTCTGGGGGCAATAAGACCATCTCTTTGTACCTGATGGGAGGCATAAGGAGCAGGGTTACTTCTGGCCATGGTCACTCTCTCGCAGACTTTGTGTCTCTTCCTTACAACTGTCAGGGTGGTTAAGCACTGGAATGAATTGGCTAGGGAGGTTGTGGGATCTCCATCATTGGAAATTTTCAAGAACAGGTTAGACAAACACCTGTCAGGGATGGTCTAGATAATACTTAGTCCTGCCATGAGTGCAGGGGACTGGACTAGATGACCTCTCGAATTCCATTCCAGTTCTATGATTCTATGATTTGTTATCTACGGTGTACAGCACTGGCTGCAGCAAGGTATGTATAGTTACATGCCATGGTGAAAAAAAACATGCTGTGTCCACTGGCAGTGAAAGGCTCTGGCACCTTCCTATTGCAGATAAAGGAGCTCTCAGAGTTCTTCCCCACTCCCTTCCCTTTCCAGAGTCCTTCTGGGAAAAGAATCTGGTAGTGGAGAGGGAATGGGACATTACACTGCTAAAAATAACTTTTGTAGATGGGGAGACACTGCTTGGGTATATAGCAAGCCACATAGGGTACATACTTAAGGTTTTGAGGTGTCTATTCTATTCACCGTCTATAATGCTATTTTTAGCAGTGCATGTACTCTATATGCCACAGTAAGGAGAGTGCAATGTAGATACACACACCTGCAGTCAAATCAATCTTCCACCCCTCCATTTGTTATCAGACCCCCAGGAGACTCCGTGCATTGGATGGCCCAACCATTGCCAAAGCTCACATACACTTTGGTCCCTGGGAGATGGTTTCCTACTATCACTAAGAATAGGAACATTTAATTGTTCCCTCATTTAGCCTGCACTGAAGGCAGCTATCAAGCCAACAGTTTCACAGACATGGTGTGGTTGCCCAATCCCCTGTAATACACTGGAAAATCAATGCATACTGTAAATAAAGTGGCTAGGTAAAAAATTGAAGACAATCATAACATGCTCAAGAAAAGAAAACTATATTCCATGGATAAACTATTGGTTGTGAATTATTCGCTTATGTGCCCTGCTGTTATAATGATACATTCTTATTCTTTGCTTGTGTTTTTCCCTCTTCTCTGCCAAACTATATAATCCCCTGGTCTACTGAGATTCAGAATTTACTGTTCTGTAAAGTATTAATTCAAAACTAAATTGTCAGGGATTAGAACATTATATTCTCACAGCTGGGACTACAATGCAGGGTTGAGGTTTTAATAAAATGGATTATTTTGGTCTAAGAGTGTCCAAACTGGTATATACTCAAAGTATCAGAGCTGATCAAATGCATTATATGGTAAATTTGCCATGTTTTCATTGTGAAAAAAATATTCAACTTTTTTTATTTTAGACCAGTTCCATAATGCTATACAGACACATTCTTCATCAAGTAATAGCAAAATTCATTATGCAGTTGGATTGTTAGTTTTTTTAGAAGTGTTTGACTAGTTTACCTAAGTAACTTTGAAGGAGTGGCTACCACTTTTTTGCTTTGTGCTATGATTTTTAATAGGGCTGTCAAGCGATTAAAAAAATGAATCATGATTAATCACGTGATTAAAAAATTAATCGTGATTAATCGTGCTATTAAATAATTTAAAAAATCAGATTTTTGGATGTTTTATACTTATACTTATGTTTTATATTTAAAATATATTGATTTAAATTACAAAACATAATACAAAGTGTACAGTGCTCATTTATATTGATTTTTATTACAAATATTTGCACTGTAAAAACAAAACAGTATTTTTCAATTTACCTAATAAAAGTACGGTAGTGCAATCTCTTTATCATGAAAGTTGAACTTACAAATGAGAATTATGTGCAAAAAATAACTTGTTAGGATATAGATGTTCAAGCCTGTCTGTAAAGGCCTATACTTTAAGAATTTAGGTATATGTTTATCATTTAGCTAGTTATAGAGTTATAAAAGAAAGAATCTGTGTAAGGGCCTTCTCTACTGTGACAGTCTGAGGCCCTGTTCTTAGGCTAAGGCCTTTGGCCAAGCAGCAGAAGCAGCAGTAAGCTGGGAAGCGAACGGTCACATCCTCACATTCCAAACTAGTCACATTGAAATAAGGCAATCTGGGGCTGTTAGGAAGGTGATCTGATTTATCACCTCCAGAGAAAGGGAAGAGCTTAGAAGATGTAAAAGGAAATGAAGTGAGCTGTAGCTCACGAAAGCTTATGCTCAAATAAATTTGTGAGTCTCTAAGGTGCCACAAGTACTCCTTTTCTTTTTGCGAATACAGACTAACACGGCTGCTACTCTGAAACTTAGTCTGATAGTTTTCTGTCTGGTAAGAACTCACTTATCAATAGACACAGCTGGGAAACCCTTATGTCTTTATAGATGTAGTTGTGAAATCCTCACTTCTGTATTGTTTTGTCATTATAGTTCCCACTTTGCTGTGTTTATTTGCATGGTCTATCACCCCTCGTCCCCTCCCTCACTCCAACCCCCTGCCCCAGCCCAGAACCAGCACCCCACACCCAAACTCCCTCCCAGAGCCTGCACCCCTTGCTGCACTCTCTGCTCCAGACTCAGCCCGGAGCCCACTCTCACACTTCAAAACCTTTGGACCCATCTCCCAAGCCCAGAGCCTTCACACCCTCCTGCACTCCTCCCCCAAGACGATGAAAGTGAGTGAGAGTGGGGGAGAGTGAGTGAGGGATGGAGGGAGGGCGGGGGCTGGAGTGAGCCGGGGGTGGGGCCTCAGAGAAGGGGCATGGCAGGAGCTTGGCCTTGAGGAAGGGACAGGGCAATGGTGTTTGGGTTTGTGCGATTAGCCAGTTGGCAACCCTAAGCATGCAGGCAAGAGTCCCAACGGGGGACTTAGATTCGTTGTTACCATGATTAACTCTAGGTGCCTAAGCATGGAATTCACTGAAGCCACCATGCTGAGCAGAAACTGCTTAAGCTAGCCACTAGGAAGTGCTGAGGAGAGGGGTGTGGCTTATGCCCCACATCTCAAAGGGACTTAAGCAACTATGTTTGGGTCAGAGAAAGGCATCTCCCTCTGCTTGTGGTTTACAGCCATGAACCCTCTTCTGGAGTTAGGTGCCTAAGCCCTTTCTTGAAAAAAAATCAGTAACTGTAGGGAGGAGATGGTAACCCTGCGTATAATGTTTGGCCCAGTGGTTAGAGCACTCAGGCAGGAGGTGGAACACAGGTTCAGTTCCCCCTCTACTTGATTTAGAGCACAGATTTGAACTCGCATCCCCCAGCAGAGTGTCCTAACCACTGAACTATGGGATATTTGGAGGTGCATCTCCCTCAGTTGCTCTTGTTGAAACTGTTCCACATTTTATAACCCCCTTGATATTTGTAAGTGGGGGAATGGTCCCACTATTGTGAGGAACTTTCCTGGCTTTTACACTATACTGATGGAATTAGCTAGCCAAAGGATCTGAAGTCCTCACTCCCACTCCCTTTCCCCAGAGGCCTGCCTGACCTCAGGGACTCTCCTTCCTCACTCCCATGCAGCAGGGTCCTCATAATCCTCATAAGGCTGGGCCCAGGATTCCTGGGGGACTCGACCCCCAGTCGTGTCATGGTCACTTAGGACAGGGATAGGGTGTCCCCACTCTGGGGTGCTCTCTCTCTCTGCACTGGATGCTTCTCTGACACATTGATCACTATATACAGTTCAAAGGAAATACAATTTATTAAACAGCAACTAAGAAAAAAATAAGGAAAACAATGGGAAAGGCTAAAGGAAACAAGTAACCCCACCCTGTGAGCATGAGCAAACCACAACAGCAGTCTTGGGAAGGTAAGGGAAGTTCATAGTCTGTTCCTCACGTATTCCAGGCCTCCTTTCCAGGCTCTGGCTGTGCTGTAGGTATGCCACAGATTGGACACTTGCTCTGGAGGTGGCCACATGACCTCATGTTCTAGTCAGCAGGACCCTTCTTCCTGGCATCGGCCCTCCCGTCGGAGTTACAACCCCACACCAAGTCCAGCCAGCAAGACCTCTTGGCTGGTGACATCTCCCTGCGATGGGCCCTTGCTGCCCAGGATCCCTCTTGCTCTCCCCAGCTGCTCACTGCCATTGGCCCTGGCCTGCTCCAGCTCCACTCTGTCTCAACACTGCTGCTGTTCTGCTCCAGCTCAGCTCTCTGGTTTGCTTCTCTGGCCCCTCTGGCTCTTCCTGCTGTGGCTTTGCTCTCAGCTCAGCTCTGCTCCTCTCTGGCTCTGACTGGTGCTGCTCTGCTCCCAGCTCAGGTTGGGCACGTGCTCTCCCCTTTGCTGGGCCCCACTCTGGCTCACACAGCTCACTCTGAAGATGGTACCCAGGGCTCCCGATTCCCCCTTTGGCCTGCCTGCCCTGTCAATTGGGCTGACCTGGGGCATTGGCATATTGGCCCTGGGCACTGTCAGTCTCAAGGTCTTGATTTTCCATTGGCCCTTTCTTTTGGTACTAGGAGATGGCCAATCAAAAAAACCAACTAAGTTTTAGTAAAAGGCCAACAATCCCCTTTCCTATTGTTACTTTAATGTAGTTTTCAAGTATATAGAATTCAAACAAAGCCCATGAAGCTACCAAGATGCAAGTTCAGTCCCACTGCTGAAGCACGCAAGTATCATTATAGCCCATCCCTGCCTCCCTTTTATTTCTCTATTTTCTACAATCTCCAAACCTACAATAGAATATGCATGGATAGATACACCTGTGCAGAGCCCTAATGACTTTCATATAAGTTTAGATTATAAAATAGATTAATAAATGTTAAGGCCAGAAGGGACCATTAGATTTAGTCTGATCGTCTGTACACGTCATAGAAATTTACCCTAGGGCACATCTACAGTGAACATGAAAATCCACGGCAAGGAGTCTCAGAGCTATGGTCAACTAAGTTGGACTCATGTTACAGGGCTAGCCATGTAGATGTTCCCACATGGGCTGGAGCCCAGGCTCTGAGACCCAAGGAGAGGGGTGGGTCTTAGCAGCTAGAGCCTGGGCTCTGATATCCACCCCCTACTTGGGTCTCAGAGCCCAGGCTCCAGCCTGAGTGGGAACAATCTATATGGCTATTTTTAGCCTTGTAGCATGAGCCCAAGTCAGTTGACCCAGGCTCTGAAATTCTCTGTCTCAGGGTGGGGTGTGGATGTGGGCAGTATAGACATACCCCTAGTTACCCTTGTATTGAGCCCAATACCTTGCGCTTGACTAAAGCACATCTTCTAGAAAGGCATCCAGTCTTGATTTGAAGACATCAAGAGATGAGAATCCTCCATTTCTCTTGGATGCTTAAATCACCCTCATTGTTACAAGTCTGCCTGATTCTAATCTGGCTCTGTCTGCCTTCAGTTTCCAGCCATTGTTTTTATGCTTTTTTCCTCTAGATTTAGTGCCTGGTATTTTCTCCATGTCTTGGTACTTATACACTGCAATCAAGTCACCTCTCAATCTTTTTGACAAGCTAAACAGTTGAGCTCAGGTGTCAGTGTAAAGCATTTTCTTCAGACCTCAAATACATCTCAAGTAATTTTACACCTCAGTTTTTGTGGCTCTCTCATCTGCACCGCCCACAATTTGTCAACGTCCCTTTTTTAAAAATATGGACATCAGAACCATACATTGTACTCCAGTATCAGTCTCACCAATGTCAAATACAGAGTGACTGTCTTCATATTTCTGTAAAGCAGTTAGCACGCTGTTTAAACTACACCGATATCTAAGTAATTAATTTCTGGAATTATTCCCGTATACCTGTTTTTCAAGGAGAATATTTGTTCTCTCTTGTGCGATAGAGCCTTAATCTATTAATTTTACAGAGAGAAAAGGACATTATTTTTATCTGCTTTATTGACTATTGCATTTATTTTCCAAAAATTGTGTTTGGTATCTTAGTCACACCTGATCTCACTAATTATTTCTAGAGCTGCATTAATTAATAAACAGGTAAGTGAAGATAGAACAGAAGAACCTGATCTTGATGTTAATTTTATTGCTCATGAGGCTTTTTATATAAGTTATACTTATTTGAGGAATAGAAATAGTTTTTCCATTCTTCTGAATGAGTGCTTGTATTCTATTAAAGGAAATAGCTTATTAGTTTCTGCTGATGTATTATTTTTATGGATACTGTAGGGATAATTGTTTGAAAAGTAAACATAGCATATGAACAATGAGTCATTGAAAGCTGTTATACAGAGTTCAGCAGATGCAGAAAACTGTGAAGTTTTATTTTTTTTCTTTTTATTTTTAAGCTCTGAAAGTTAGAATTTGTTAGCTCCTTGGACTGTAGAATCTCTCTCTATAGAAAGCAATTATTGGAGTGCTTTGTCACAGAGGCATAAGAGCTGACACTGTATGGCCTTATCCTTCTGATGATTCCATATGCGTGGCCCATTGGTATCCTCCCCATTTGTACTGGTGACATGCTGAATAGTGAACTTTTAAAGGACAGTGTTATGTACAATAATTTGTGTATTTTCCAAGTAGAAGTGAAATGTATCGAAGTATATTTCAGAAGCACACAGCATGAAACAATTGCAACCGCAACTTTTACAAGTTTGAGACAAAGTTGACATTTATGCTATAACCTTCTGACAAGGAGGAACTCAATGTACTTGGAGGCAATAAAAGATCATTCTGAAAGATATGACTAACTTGAGAAGTACTGGCAGTCTGATGAGATTTTGTGCTATTTCTGTGAAAGAGAGTGATAGGGATATTTATATACATTATACCTAGCAAGATAATGTTTCTACTCTAGTATTCTAATACTAACGGTGAATAGCAAACTGTGAACGTTTTCTATGATTTTTATTTTGTTACCTGCCATAACCAGTTCATTAAGGGATCTGGAAAAGGGTAAATTGCCTGATCTTATTAGTGATGAACAATTAGCCAGATGGTATTGCCTGCAGTATATATCAAAGACTTTTGTAAACCAGCAGTATGTTAAATTGTGCAAACAAGTTCCCTATAGTACAATTCTTATTTGGGCTCAGGGAAACAGCATCCTCAAAGGATGTTATTCTGCCCAGTTTTGTTAAGTGTTGAGTTCCAAGATTTTTTTTTAATGGTACCTCTATCCATATTAGACCCTAAACCTGCTATTTTTGATAAATTGGCATCTGTCGATTCAATAGGTTACTTAGAAGGAAGTATCCACAAGAAACACCTGGTTTACCACAGCTATTGGTATTTCATTCAGCAACACAAGCCTGGAGGGCATGGCCTCACAACTTCTTGTTACATTAAGGGATATCAATGTATGTAGATGTGATGGTTTTGGCTTTGCAACTCCAGTATGTGGCCAAGCTGGCCTGGAGCCATTAAATGTGACAGATGAACTAGCCACCGCTATCTCGTTCGGTGACGCTTACCATGTAGTGATGTCCAGCAGTAAAGTTGACCTATATTACGCATGGACAGTATAACTAATTATAAGGAATTTATGTATGAAACCTCATTTGTGATGTTCCTACTCAAATTTATGTTTTACTCTTCATGTACAAAGTGTTTTGGGTCAAACCCTAATTATGCCTGTTCCCTTCCAAACTAACACAATGACTTTGCTATGCAAAGTGAGCTCCATCACCAGGATGAACCTGTGGAACATATGCTGCTAATACATGTACGTATTGATCCATTAATCTTAAAAAAAATTAACAGATGAAAAGACACCTATATTATTCAGATTAGCAGTGACATGCACAAAAGTCTTTGAATAATCTCATCCATGATGGTGATTTGGAAATACTTGTCTTTAATACATCTGTGATGCTGGAAGACAAGATGTCAGCTCATGCCAAGGCCCATAGGTCTCAACTGAACTCTGACAAATAAATAGCTGGAATCAATCTGGTTCACCTGTGTTAGCATTGTTAAAATTGGTATAATTCTAATAGTGTTTAAACTTCATCAGATACTTCTAAATTGCTTCATGCATTAATCTCATATATGTATCCCCTGTTATAAGATAAATATTTAGGTGTTTGCTCTGTAACTGTAAGTCTCTAGACAGGGAAGAAGCATTAACATGTGTGAAATACTAGTTTCCAACAAGAGATGTGATCTCCTGCCCAAAAAAGGAGGCCCATCAACACCAGGCAAACTATTATTCAACATAAGGGGACAAGAGCATTTCTTAATTGCTGTCCCCTGCCCTCCAAGAAGAGGAGACATGCAAGTGAATTCCAACAGCTGAATTTGCAACTTGAAGCAGAATTGGAGGGGGAGAAGAAAAAAAGCCCTGACAAGGAGGAACAATATTTTTTATACTGCTTAGACTCTGAGGGGGCAAGCATAAGTAAAAGATCCCCAGTGCTTGACTGGTTAGCCCTAAAGGATATACGGAGCTTGCTCATTATAGAAGCTTCTATTACTTTTTTGAAATTTAAGATGTGAACTTAACCTTGTATATAACTCTTATTTCCTTTTCTTAATTAATAGTTTATAAAAGGATTGGCTATAAGTGTTGTCTTTGGTGTGAGAGCTAAAGTGTGATTGACTTGGGGTAAGTGACTGTTCCTTTGGGACTGGGAGTAATGTGAATACTGTCGCGCTTCTTGGTGTAAGGGGTCATCTATCACAAAGGTAAGCTCATGTGGATGGCAAGATAGAATAGAGTACCCAAGAGCACTGTCTATGAGTCCATGTTATGTCTCTTAAAGTGCCTGAGGAGTTTACACTTGATAATTGGGTTCTGAAATCAAAGTATAGAACTCAACCAATTTGGTGTTTGTGCCCTGCCTCTTAAGAATCTGCCCTGAAGTGCTGCTTATGGTCTTCAGCCACTGCAGGACAGTTTGGCAGCATGGAGAGAGGTTATTTTTAAGGCTTTAATTGTTTTTTAAGTAGTATTGATTTTACTTGTGTTGATTTTGTTCTGTCACTTACACAGTTTGCTGAAAAAAACCCCACACTTCATTTAAATGCCTTAACAACAGCTACATATATTCATTTTTCAAAGATGCCATGCTGATCTTAAGTCAGTGTGACAAGGGGGATAGACACGGATAGCAGGCTTCTAGAAGGCTTTGTATTCTCAGCACTTATGCTAACTATGAACGAAACTACCAACATGCTTTGCACTCATGCTAAGCTTATGATGAATTATATGTAACCCCTGTTTAGTATGCAGAACCTTTCAGAAGTGATGCCAACTATCAGTGTTGGTTACCTTCTGGGGATAATTGGTACAGGTGCCTTTAACTAGATAAAATGCTAGATAAATATGGTTCAAGTGCTCGAAATAATTGAGGTGGAAGCCTCTGTACCCTGAAAACAGAAGGTACAGAGAAAGAGAAGAGAAAAAGATCTCTAATAATTGGTTTATTTTCTATTTGATGTAAATAGATGGGGTATAAAAAATAAAACAAATTTGGCTTATGAGTTTGGAATAGATTAAGCTGCAAGTCTGTTCTCTGGAGAGGTAATGTATTAACTTTTGCTTTTCTGTAGTGTGCTGATTTGCCTTTGATGAATAAAACCAGTTGAGCTGAACTATCTGATGTCTCATTGATCAGGAATCTAAATCAAACCCTCTTACACTTAGTCAGACAAAAGTCCATTGAGGTCAATAAAAAATTGTAAAATGTATTAAAATGAGATAAATTATTTCTTTCCTGGCAGTTTACATAACAAGCGGAAAGCAATAAGAGCTGAGGCAAGATTAGTAAAGTGGAAAGACTATAAAATAGCTTGTTGGGTAAGTGTTATGTACAGTTCCCTTTGACTCATGTAATGAGGAGATACTTCAGCTTCTGTAAAGCAAAATGACCCAGTAATGTTTTGCAGGTAATTCAATCAGTTCATAAATAAGAAGTTGATCATTAGTTTTCCCTTCTATTTTTAAAATCATTTGGGGTGAGTAAATGATTTTTGATATTTTAAAAAATCCTTTCATGATTATAGTCCTGAACCTACAAGGGTCCATTGACTTTAATGGAGCTCCTCACACTGCAAAAAATTAAGCACATGCATAAGCCTTTGCTGATTGGGGCCTATGTCGCTACTGATTTTAAGATGCTGGCACAAGTCTATACATAACTATTTAGAGCTATGATAAAGCCGTGTAGCCTGAAGACTTGAGCCTGGGGGTTGAGGTGAGTCAGGAAATCCCAAATTCTAATTCTGACTCTGCTGCAACTGTGTGGCCTTAACTAAATCACTTTACCTTTCTATCTCCATTTCCCCATCCACCTCACAGAGGCATTTTAAGGGTAAGAAGGTTAGTGCCTGTTCCAGGCTTTGAACAAAGTGTTACAAAATGTTTTTTATTATTATCTTTGCCTAACTTTGAAACCATCCTGAGCCTTCATTCATAATTAGTCTAGCCTCTCCCACTCCCCACCTCCCCAACCCCAGTTTAACTTCCATGAACTTGTTATGCTCATCTAGAGACTTTGGGCTAATCACTCAAGTTGTTATTCAATTTCATATACATTCCTTTCTCAGGCAAAATCCCCACTGAAGTAAGGACTTTAAGAGTTACACTGTGATATCTAGGGGAGCATGATCAATTTTAAAAGTTCACACAACTGGTGCTTTATGAAATTCATTTAAATTTTGGATGAAGTTTCAAGCTGGAATACTAAGCAAACAGGGCTTTTTCCTTCAAATGCATAGTTCAAGACAACTCACAGGTGTAAAGTTACTCATGTGCATAAGAGTTTGTAGCTACAAGGTCAGAGTGTATGGCCTATAACAGGGGTGGCCAACCTGAGCCTGAGAAGGAGCCAGAATTTACCAATGTACATTGCCAAAGAGCCACAGTAATACATCAGCAATCCCCAGCAGCCTCCCAGCACCTCCTGTCCACCGGCAGTCCTGCCGATCAGTGCCTCTCCATCCCTCCCCATGCCTCCTGCCTGCTGCGATCAGCTGTTTTACAGGGTACAGGAGGCTCTGGGGTTGAGGGGGGAGGAGCAAGGGCGCAGCAGGCTCAATGGAGGAGGCGGGAAGGGGCGGGGGTCTTGGGATAAAGGGTGGAGTGGGGTTAGGGCCTGGAGTTGAGCAGTGAAAAGTTGGCCTCTATAGCTCCAGTCCTGGAATCAGCACTTATGCAAGGAGCCGCATATTAACTTCTGAAGAGCTGCCTATGGCTCCGGAGCCACAGGTTGGCCTCTCCTGGTCTATAAAGTACAACTTTTAATTACCATTTTAAGTTAGTTGACATAATACATATCTAAAAATCTATACGGCTAGACTTCCTTCCTCCCCGCTCCTTCAAGAAAACTAGGAAGTGATGAATGCCTAACTATGGTATTTATAATGTGTTTGTATTGCCCATGCAGTACAAAATACTACCTAATAATTATGTTTTACAGAGGTTTAGATGTATCTTCTCATTACATGAGCTGCATGAACCCATATATCACACTTATTCCACAATATGTTCTATACACTTTCCACTTCACTCATCTTTAGAAATAGGGTAGAAGCTCTTAGAACTCTGTCAGGGTAATTGGCCGTTGGAATAAACCACCAAGGGAAGCAGTGGATCCTTCATCTCTGGATGTCTTTAAAACTGGATGCCTTTCTGGAAGATATGCCTTAGTCAAACAAGTTATTGGGCTCAGTATAGGGGTAACTGGATGAAATTCTCTGGCTGGTGTTATATTTATGATGATAAATCTGCCTATGTCTGTTGTTTCTATCTGTAAAACCTACCTACTTCATGGGGAAATTTGAGTATTATTCCCACAAATTTCTGATTGAGAACAAGAGAGGAATAAGTTTGAAGTGGAAAATGAACCATTTTTTTCCAAAGACCAGTGAATTAAAAAATGTACCTCTGCCCACAGCAAAGCCCCAGTTGCTAACAAACAATGCCCTGTTTTCCAGTGTCTGATGCTGTGTGTCATCTGCAGCTATGCAAAGCGGGTGCAGTCACTACATTCTGCTCCAGTAGTGTTTTACTACCTCTTTGCTGAGATGTAAGTTACAGCGCAAGCTTCTGGAGAAGCAGCCTCTCTTCCACCCCCGACCCGCATCTTCACCTAAGGTATCTCTCTACATTAGATTAATCCAACATTTGAAGTTGTGACCATTAGCTACAGGAAGGCATATTTCAAGAGGGATTTAATCCAGCTCTAAGCAATGATATGGAGGCAACATCCTTTGTTGAGGGAGCCATGCAAACAAGACAAAGCCATTCTCTCTGATTCAAGACCCCATGTCCTTAATCCATTTTTAATTTAGATGGGCTTTTAAGGCTGTCTGTGGCTTACTAAACAAACAGTTTCTTCCATTCCTCCAGGGAGAGCATGCTTTTGATGGACTCCATAAAACACGCTGAACTGGAATCTTTTGGAGAGCTGTAGAAGTGATCATTTGTAATCAGATCCAGAAAGTTTATGCTGATGGAAATGGGAGGCCCTGTGGAAAACTCATATTCTTCAGCCAAAAATACTTGTGTTTTTTTTTTTAAATTCCTGAATCAGTATTAGTTTGTAGTTGCAAGTTGTAGAAGGCTGCAGACGACACTTTATTTCTAGTAAATAGAGCCCAGTATTAGTAAGTTAGTGTAATAATGTTGGTACTGTACAAAATAAAAGGCTGGTTATTCTCTTTGTGTGTATGGAATCTATTTTTTCCCTTATCATAGTTGTCTACAATACAGTTAATCTTTGGATGAAAAGAGGTTTGGAGAAAAGAGCTAATGCACATGTGAGTATTTCATGAGAAGACTGGAATTACTAAAACCCAAACCACGAGGTAACTGAAAAGGTATTGAGAATGGCTTTTGAGAAATTGCAACTGTTCCAAAGAAGTCACCGAAAGAAGCCAAAGCCTTTCAGTCATCTCATGTAAGGTTTCCCCATTTTTATCACAACTCAAAAATCTTGGCTCAGAAACATAGCAAATAGATTTTTTTCAGAAACACTTTTTACTTCCCAGCCTCATTAGTGCGGGGTTTGACAAAGTGGTCACAGTTGCTGCCACTATTTCTAATTTATAGACTGCTGAGTGCTTTGAAAGGTGAAAAAAAATTAACTAAATAACAAGACAAAGTCCATGCCTGCCGGGTAAACCCATTAGGGAGTAAAGGCAGCTTTTAGATTTACTCCTTGTCAATCATACCTTGTTAGCACTAGACAGAAAGTGCACTCTCTTCAATAAGTGACTTCTGCTATTGCATGTGTTGTAATTGCAAACCTTGATCTAGATGCCACTGAAAGCTTTAGTCACCCCCCGCCCCAAATCTTGGATTCCTTTGGTGGGTTTATACAAGAGATGAGGCATGCAAGCTGAATCCATCATTCAGGGACAAAAATGGTTACAAAGATGAGGGGCTTGGAGGCCGAGCGGGGGGAAGGAAAGCGAGCCAGATTCTTCTCTTATTAGCTGCTAGTTTAACTCTATTGGACTTAAAAGTCAGTCCATTTCCCTAGCAACATACCTAAAAATCCCACTTTTACAGGGATGGTACCTTCAGGGTTGAATTAATTGATATTAAATTGCAATTAGAATGTCTGACACATAGGCTAGATAATTTGAAGGCAGCATGTAGCTAGTTTTATTTGGCATCTTCATACCTGCTTAAAAAAAATCAAATCTAGTTATGGATCTAGCCCCCATATTATAGGTCAGGTTCTTCTCTTGTGTATCTCACACTGAGTCAAACTGATATTTAGCTACTTGTGAAGCCCCCATGAGAACAGAATTTGGCCCATTCAGCATGCACAGGGGAGCATATGGTTCTCTCATGAAGGATTTGCATTGCACATTTTTCATTAACATAAAATTAATCTATTTTTACCAGATCCCCCTTTATTGTTACTGGAGGAACTTAGGGGGGAAAAACAAACAAAAATCTGTTTAATATTCCCTATTCTTTTGAATATCTCTGGACAATCAGTTAAGGAGGGAAAAGGGAGAAAAAATCACAAGGAGAAGATTTTTAGTTCAGCATTTTGGCATCAGAAGTTCTTTGTATTTGTGTAGGTATGTCACTGTCTTTGGAAGAAATTTACTCAAAAATGTATATATTACAAAAGAATAAGATTCAGAATAAAACTAGCTGCTCAATATAGAACTTGTTTCAGTCAAAGACTCTGAAGCACTTTAACTTCTGTTATTTAATCCATTACAGAATCAACACCATTTCTGTCAGTAGTCAGTTTTTTCCCCTGTTATTGGTCTCCTAGTCAAATACTGACAAGGTCTGACACGTCTTAGCATCTGTGATCTAATGAGATCAAAGCCTGAGGTATTGCAGCTGCATATTACAAACCCTATAGGAATCCTCTATAAACTTATGAACGATTTTAAACAAATTATTATTTACCAAGAAAACAGTGTACTGAGTTAGCACATCATATTTGTTGTATAGTTATCAACTACAATGAAATGTCACTTTATTGCCATAAACATACTTGATGACATACAAACACTGCCACGATCAGCTTAGTATATTTCATTCATCAGGTTCAAACTTCTAGCCAACCTCATGTCATTCCATCAGCCTTTACAGTATTTCATCCTACAACTAAACTAGATGTGCAGTATACAAGAAAGCAGTGGGAGGCTGTCACTTTCATTTAAGATCATCTTTTTTCCTCCATCCTCTACTCTGCTGTCTTTCCCTGCTTACTTAACTTTAAATTCCTTTCTAAACCTGATGGGTTTCACATCATCAACCCAGACCTCTTTAGGATCTTTAAATAAATGCAGTCTTCATATATATATATATATATATATATATATATATATATATAAGTTTAGGGTCTTGCCTACGGTGAAGGGTCTCTTATCAATGCAAAGTCGTATGTAAATGTATTGCACAGGTGTAAGAAGTGACTGCACTCACAGAGACAGCTGTAGAGCGAACACCAAATGTTAAGAAGTCATGAGTTAGCCCCCCCAAAATCATGAGAATGGCATAAAAATCATGAGGTTTGGGGAAATATGCCTTCTAATTTCTAAGCCTGTAAGGGTACACTTGAGTTATGTTTTCAAGCTTTTCTCCACAATTACAAGGTCTAGAACAGGGGTGGGCAAACTACGGCCCATGGGCTGAATCTGTCCCATCAGCCTTTTTAATCCTGCCCTTGAGCTCCTGCTGCGGAGTGGGGTCTGGGGCTTGCCTTGCTCTGGCACTCCAGCCGGGGAGCAGGGTCGGGGGCCACCCTGTGCTGCTCCTGTAAGCAGTGGCATGTCCCTCCTCTGGCTCCTATGCATAGGGGCAGGCAGGGGCTCTGCTCTGCGTGCTGCCCCTGCCCCAAGCACCAGCCCCGCAGCTCCCATTGTCTGTGAACCATGGCCAATGGGAGCTGCAGGGATGGTGCCTGCTGATGGGGCACCGTACAGCAGACCTGCCTGACCACACCTCTGCGTAGGAGTTAGAGGGTGGACATGCCGCTGCTTCTGGGAGCTGCCTGAGGTAAGTGCCGCCAGGAGCCTGCACCCCTGAGCCATCCCCCCCATGCCCCAACCCCAGCCCTGATCTCCCTCCTGCCCTCCGAACCCCTTGATCCCAACCCAAAGCACCCTCCTGCACCCCAAACCCTTCATTCCCAACCACCCCAGGGCCTTCATCCCCAGCCGGAGCCCTCCCCCTCTTCCCCCCCCAATCCCCTTGCCCCAGCCCAGAGCACCCTCCCATACCCTGAACTCCTCATTTCTGGCCACACCCTGGAACCCGCACCCCCAGCCATCTCTCTCACCCCTTTTCGCACCCCAACCCCAATTTCATCAGCATTCATGGCCTGCAATATAATTTCTATATCCAGGTGTGGGCCTCGGGCCAAAAAGTTTTCCCATCCCGGTTTAGAAACATACTTCTCTGAAATGAAAGTAAATATTCTTGTATTCACAAATTTTCCAAGAGCTGGGGATTGGAGAAATATACCAATTATTGTAGGACTTCTGATCAAAATTGCAAGAGTAAACTAAACTAAAGTTGTGCTGAACAGTGTGACAAGGAAGTTTTGGCAGTACATGGTAAGCTTGCACTGGCCTAGCTAAACCAGGGGTAGGGTAAAAGGTAAGCAAGGGGTAGGAAAAACAGATATCAGAAATACATTTTGTAATATGTTTGTTTGCACTGTGACCTTTGGACTCTGTGAAACATAGAACACAATGATGACCAGCTCATAGAATCTAAGTTCAGAAGGGACCATTGTGATCATCTAATCTGACCTCCTGCACAGAACCTCACCCTCCCACTCCTGAAACAGACTCCAACCTCTGGCTGAGTTACTGAAGACCTCAAATCATTGTTTAAAGCCTTCAAGTTACCGAGAATTCACTATTTACACTAGTTTAAACCTGCAAGTGGCCCATGTCCCATGCCACAAAGGAAGATGAAAAAAACCCCAGGGTCTCTGTCACTCTGACCCGGGGAAAAATTCCTTCCCGACCCCAAATATGGTAATCAGTAAGACCCTGAGCATGTGGTCAAGACCCACCAGCCAGACAGCTGGGAAAGAATTATCTGTAGAAACTCTGAGCCCTCCCAATCTACTGTCCTGTCTCCAGCCGTTGGGGATTTTGGCTACTGGCAGTTGCTGATGGGCCACACGCCATTATAGGCAGTCTCATCATATCATCCCCTCCATAACCTTATCAAGCTCAGTCTTGAAGCCAGTTAGGTTTTTTGCCCCCCGGCTCCCCTTGGAAGGCTGTTCCAAAACTTCACTCCTCTGATGTTTAGAAACCTTCACCTAATTTTGAGCCTAAACTTGTTGATGGCCATTTTATATCCATTTGTTCTTGGGTCCAGATTGGCTCTTAACTAAAACAACTCCTCTCCCTCCCTGGTATTTAAGCTTCTGATGTATTTATTGATAGCAATCATATCTCCCCTCAGCCTTCTTTTGGTTAGGCTAAATAAGCCAAGCTCTTTGAGTCTCCTCAGCTTGACTTAAGTGTTCGTGTATCTATTGACTTCAGCTTCTTTGTGCCTTCTTAGCAATCAGTAAATTCAGCCCTAGGACTTACATTTATAGCAGCTCTAAGAGACTTGTATTAGGTTTTCTATTATAGCCTCTGATCCTCATGGGTGGTAGACCATTTGTTCCTCCCTCCTAAGGGTATGTCTACAATGCTCTCTCCTTACTGCAGTGTGTAGAATACATACACCACCTGCCTCCCTAGCATCAGTATAAATAGCAGTGTAAAAAGTGAGGCACTGCTTAGGTGAAGAGTATAGAGACCCTGTTTTCAGTTGCTCATAACTTTGCTAGACTTCAACCGTTCAAGCTGAAATTTGCCATGCTAGGCAATTGCCTCAGGCTCAATTGTTCTTTGAAACTTTCAGCTGAATAGTTTATTCACTTCAAAGAAGATTAGGGAGAAAAAAGTGTTTTTTCCATGTTAAAAAAATCCCTACAGTCATTTCATTATGTCCCCATGCTTTGGAGCAGGGACTGAAGATTTGACAGGGACATCAACGTTGCATAAAAAGGGCCTTATGCCTGTCATCAGATGTTCAGCTGTGTGCGTGTGTGTTCTCACTGTGCTATCCCAGTTCTGCACAGACAGCTGGCACAATAGACCTCAAGTGAACCATTCAATGACCACAAGATCTGTTAAGACATGAAGGCACCCCGCTAGGTTTACTGCCGATGAAGCATGGTCCTAGCTCCCCGGATCAATGTCTACAGTTACACTAGCACATGTATGCCTGTGACAATGGACACAGCTCAGTTAGTGGCAGGATTTTCCACTGCCCCCTAGACTGGCCAAAGACAGTCCCTCTGAGATACATCTTTGTACACCAAAACAAACAAGTTACATATCACCCCTGGCATATCAGGGTGCCACCCTCTGATGTTGTCAAGGTTCCTTCCCCACTCTGAACTCTAGGGTACAGATGTGGGGTCCTGCATGAAAGACCCCCTAAGCTTATTCTTACCAGCTTAGGTTAAAACTTCCACAAGGCACAGATTTCTTTCTTGCCTTGGGAACCAGCTTAGGTTAAAAACTAAAACGCTGCAACCACCAAGCGATTTAAACAAAGACCAGGGAAAGAGCCCACTTGGAGACGTCTTCCCCCAAAATATCCCCACAAGCCCTACACCCCCTTTCCTGGGGAAGGCGTGATAATAATATCCTCACCAATTGGTACAGGTGAACACAGACCCAAACCCTTGGATCTTAAGAACAATGAAAAATCAATCAGGTCCTTAAAAGAAGAATTTTATTTAAGAAAAGGTAAAAGAATCACCTCTGTAAAATCAGGATGGTAAATACTTCACAGGGTAATCAGATTCAAAACACAGAGAATCCCTCTTGGCAAAACCTTAAGTTACAAAAAGACACAAAAACAGGAAAACACACTCCAGCACAGCAAATTTCACAAGCCAAAAAACAGAAGGAAATCTAACGCGTTTTCTAGCTAGATTACTTACTAACTTTACAGGAGTTGGAAGGCTTGCATCCTCGATCTGTTCCCAGCAAAGTTATCACACAGACAGACAAAACCCTTTGTCGTCCCCCCTCCAGATTTGAAAGAATCTTATCCCCTCATTGGCCATTTTGGGTCAGGTGCCAGCGGGGTTACCTTAGCTTCTAAACCCTTTACAGGTGAAAGGATTTTGCCTCTGGCCAGGAGGGATTTTATAGCACTGTATACAGAAAGGTGGTTACCCTTCCCTTTATATTTATGACAGATGTGTTAGGGTGCCACCCATTGCCTTGTACCTCTTGGTTTGATCTAAACATCTCTATCCAACATGCTGTCATCCTGACCTTATCCTTAAGGAGGGTCAGTGTGTTCCTGTTATCTTTGGGGAATGTGCTGATATTGAGGTTTTCTGGTACCACCTTTTTGGAATGTGTTTGCGTATATATTCTTGTGCCTAGCACTACTTAGGAATGTGTGTTTCTGCAGTATTAGTCCTGTTCTTGCCAGTGTCTGTGAGCAGATTCTGTGTGCCTCTTGCTCACAACCTGACTTTGCTTCATGTTGGCAAAGTTTTGACCAATACTTTAGTTCAGGCCTCAGGCATCATACCAGGCCTCTGATACACAGGCTTATGTTTCAGGCCTTCTTCTTACTACAATGCCATCCCCATGAAAATTCACCTGAGTTTGGCCAGATCCAGTTTGCACACGCTCGGGAAAGTTTTGTTAGAATCTTGGAAAATTTGTCCAATTTTTGTCTGCACTGAGAGTACTCCAGCCCAGCAGTGCAGAGTTGAGGGACTTTCCCTGAAACTTCTTTTTAGGTGCCAATAACTGCGGTGCCAGGAAGTGGAACTAAGAGCCAGGAGATTCTCTGCTCTCGATCCCTCCATGCTATTCCTCCAGTAGCAAAGAGAGACTGTTTACAAGTGCGGGGGATAGTGGCTCTGCGTGTTTAATTTTAATTCACACACTTAGGTGTATATGCAAGTGATCATGTAATTAAAGTGTATCATATTTTTCCCCATAGTCCTCCCTGCCTCAGCCAGAGCACAAGATGGACAATGCTGTGAGAGTGATTCAGGGTTGTCTAGTTAGTGAGGCCATGGTCTGTAGCAACCTTGCCACATTTTTTCAGGAAGTTTAAAGGTACATTGTGAGTGAGGCAGGGAACTGCAGAAAGAGGAGGGTTTCATGGTTAAAGCAGCTGAATGCTGCCCCATGGGTAATTGATTTCAATACTTGCCTCTGCCGGCGCTTTTTATGTGATGCTTTATAAGTTAAGGATGTTTTTTTTATTTCCCAACCCACAATCACATTTTTTTGGCCAGGAAAATGTCACAGTAACTGCATAATAGGGCCTTTGATAGCGTGAGAGTTTTACAGTTCAGACTCAAACTCATTCTAACAACCCAGCAGAGTTTCAATTGTTCACTTTGCTCTGAGTAGATTGATTGGTGATTACTGATAAGGATCACTACTCTGTCAGGTATAACTAAAGATGTATTGATATCTGAAGAATCCTTCAAGGGTTATTTTCATACAGTTTAATAAATAGTTCAAGATAATTACATTAAAACAATTATAATTTTCCAAAAATGAAGGCTGTTCTGATAAAGAACAGGAGTTTATTAATACTTAACTGGTTAAAATAAGATAATGTGTTTTAAGCTGAACAACACTGAAAAGTTTATAGTTTCTTATTAAATGTAATCTATAAACAAATTAGTTTTGTCCATTCCATAGAAGAACCAGGTTTTAGTACTAGGTGAGATCTCACACTTCATGGGTTAAGTGCAAGTTGCATCATGGAGACAGTGCTCCCAACCCAGATGAAAAAGTGTATGGAACTAAAAACGTACTATTTTTATAATAATATGCACATTGGAAGATATAAGATGTTGGTACTTTGGTGATGGCTGTTACAGAAAACCTTACGATATATGGACAAGGATCTATTCCAGCAGCAGGTACTGAACTGTGCTACTGCTTTCTTTCTGCTCCAGACTTAGAGCCTTCAAGATGCCTACAAACATACGTATCCCTCTGTACCTCCTGGTTCTCTGGATGTGGTTCATAATAGTCTGGTCTTGTGGGGGCTGAAATACTTTGGCCACATTTTAGTTGCTGGATACTGTTTGTGGGTGCGGTTGGTGGCCTGAAATACAGGAGGTGAGACTAGATGATCTGGAGGTCCTTTTTGGTCTTAAACTGATTCAAATTGAATGCAAAGGCACTTCCTGGAAATCCCACAATGTTAGTCACAGCAGCCTTGAGAGAATTCATTTGAAAATAATAAAATTAGAATTATATGTGCAATGCCTAAATGTGCCAAGTAGTAGAGTTCTTTTTTTTAATGATAGGAAGATGCTGAAAGACAGACAACTGCAAAACTAATTGAATCAGGAGACCTGTAGCTCTAGAACTGCCAAAGACACAATCCCCTCTTTTGGCTCCCCTTAGACTAGTGATTCTGTAACCTATGGCTCACAGTCTGCCGGTGACTCCTCGGGGTTCCTTAAAGGTCTTAGTTTATGGGTCTACTCTGCTACCCAAGTGATCTCAGTCAGTGTGGAGACTGCTGAACTATCTCACCGGATGTATTATTTAGTAGCTCTTCCCTCAGTCCTGTTCTTGACTAGGCTTGTGGGGTCCTCTGGTAGTTTAATGGGGGACATGGGGGGAGTCTGCAAGGCTTGTCTGACCTCTCACAGCCTTGTACTACAGCCAAAGGAGTGTGCACTCCTAGCCCTCTCCTAGTTCTAGGGATCCCTCACGGAGCTGGGGCTCTTCTTTATACCCCCTGGCTAGGAATCAGCCGCAATCACTAAATGCTGTCCAGCTTTGTCAGATGGGCACCTCGCCGGAACAAAGCCAGCTGCTCTTGTTAGAGGGCAGACTGTCTTGTTACACAGGCTGTGATGCTCTATGGAATCTGGGGGACACTTTGGGATATGATGAATATCAATATTGTAAAATTGCAGTGAGTTGTGCCAGATATGCTGCGTGAGGTATCTGCAAAAATGTTATAATTTACCAAGTCTGATAATCTTGTTCATATGTTTGTATCACCTTTGTATTGTGAGTTATAGATATATAGGTTATATCTGTATTTCCAAACTTGTGCTGTGTCTCTGGGTGACACTCCCAGACAGATTGGCATCAGCACTGAGCCTGCTTGATGGCCCATCAAGGGACATTAGCTGCACAATGAACCCATTGAAAGGGCAAGGGGCTACACCTTATGACTTAGCAAGGCATGCAGGGATGGGCAGGCCATGCATATGAACAGATGTCTAAGGCTTCCATGCCATGTGCTGGGCAATTTGTGTTTGTAACAAAGGAAATACAAGCTACATGGCAAAGGACTATAAAAGGCAGCTGCATCTTCTCCATTTTGTCTTCATTCCAGCTTCTTAGATCTGGAGGAACTTTGCTACAAACTGAAGCTCTGAACAAAGGACTGAATGACCCATCCAAGTTGTGGATGTATTCCAAAGGGACTTTCAAGTCAGCAAACTCACCAATACTGCTAATCTGATACACTGAGTTGGAATCTTTGTATATATGTGACTCCTTTACCATTTAATAACTCTATTCTTATTCTTTCTTTTTCTTTATAATAAACCTTTAGTTTTAGATGCTGAAGGATTGGCTGGCAGCATGGTATTTTGGGGAAGATCCAAACTTATACTGATCTGGTAATGTGGCTGACCCTTTGGGGTTCAGAAGAACTTTTTGTATAGCAAGCAGAGTTTTAAAATCATTTCTTACTGTAACTAGGTCCTGATTGGGAGCCAGAGAACTGAAATGCAATAAGGTCTGTGAGATTTCTTTTTTTTTTTCTTGATAACCAGTGTGGGGGACCAGAAGCACAGAAGTTTGTGACTGATTGGGGAGTTTAATTTCACTGTTACTCTCAAGACTGGTGAGTATCTGTTCTCCCTCTTGCAGCATTCCCTGACCTTGGCATTTCCAGTGGGAGGTACCCCAGGTGACACAGGCTTTGAACCTCTTTTAGAAGGTGTTATGCTCACAAAGCGGAATAGACTAGTAAGTGGTTTAGCCTTTGTTTCTGCAAAATTAAATGTCATAACTAACATAGAATCATAGAATCATAGAATATCAGGGTTGGAAGGGACCCCAGAAGGTCATCTAGTCCAACCCCCTGCTCAAAGCAGGACCAATTCCCAGTTAAATCATCCCAGCCAGGGCTTTGTCAAGCCTGACCTTAAAAACTTCTAAGGAAGGAGATTCTACCACCTCCCTAGGTAACTCATTCCAGTGTTTCACCACCCTCTTAGTGAAAAAGTTTTTCCTAATATCCAATCTAAACCTCCCTCACTGCAACTTGAGACCATTACTCCTCGTTCTGTCATCTGCTACCATTGAGAACAGTCTAGAGCCATCCTCTTTGGAACCCCCTTTCAGGTAGTTGAAAGCAGCTATCAAATCCCCCCTCATTCTTCTCTTCTGCAGGCTAAACAATCCCAGCTCCCTCAGCCTCTCCTCATAACTCATGTGTTCCAGTCCCCTAATCATTTTTGTTGCCCTTCGCTGGACTCTCTCCAATTTATCCACATCCTTCTTGAAGTGTGGGGCCCAAAACTGGACACAGTACTCCAGATGAGGCCTCACCAATGTCGAATAGAGGGGAACGATCACGTCCCACGATCTGCTCGCTATGCCCCTACTTATACATCCCAAAATGCCATTGGCCTTCTTGGCAACAAGGGCACACTGCTGACTCATATCCAGCTTCTCGTCCACTGTCACCCCTAGGTCCTTTTCCGCAGAACTGCTGCCTAGCCATTCGGTCCCTAGTCTGTAGCTGTGCATTGGGTTCTTCCGTCCTAAGTGCAGGACCCTGCACTTATCCTTATTGAACCTCATCAGATTCCTTTTGGCCCAATCTTCCAATTGGTCTAGCCCCTTCTGTATCCTATCCCTCCCCTCCAGCGTATCTACCACTCCTCCCAGTTTAGTATCATCCACAAATTTGCTGAGAGTGCAATCCACACCATCCTCCAGATCATTTATGAAGATATTGAATAAAACCGGCCCCAGGACCGACCCTTGGGGCACTCCACTTGATACCGGCTGCCAACTAGACATGGAGCCATTGATCACTACCCGTTGAGCCCAACAATCTAGCCAGCTTTCTACCCACCTTATAGTGCATTCATCCAGCCCATACTTCCTTAACTTGCTGACAAGAATACTATGGGAGACCATGTCAAAAGCTTTGCTAAAGTCAAGAAACAATACATCCACTGCTTTCCCTTCATCCACAGAACCAGTAATCTCATCATAAAAGGCGATTAGATTAGTCAGGCATGACCTTCCCTTGGTGAATCCATGCTGGCTGTTCCTGATCACTTTCCTCTCATGCAAGTGCTTCAGGATTGATTCTTTGAGGACCTGCTCCATGATTTTTCCAGGGACTGAGGTGAGGCTGACTGGCCTGTAGTTCCCAGGATCTTTCTTCTTCCCTTTTTTAAAGATTGGCACTACATTAGCCTTTTTCCAGTCATCCGGGACTTCCCTGGTTCGCCACGAGTTTTCAAAGATAATGGCCAGTGGCTCTGCAATCACAGCCGCCAATTCCTTCAGCACTCTCGGATGCAACTCGTCCGGCCCCATGGACTTGTGCACGTCCAGCTTTTCTAAATAGTCCCTAACCGCCTCTATCTCCAAAGAGGGCTGGCCATCTCTTCCACATTTTGTGATGCCCAGCGCAGCAGTCTGGGAGCTGACCTTGTTAGTGAAAACAGAGGCAAAAAAAGCATTGAGTACATTAGCTTTTTCCACATCCTCTGTCACTAGGTTGCCTCCCTCATTCAGTAAGGGGCCCACACATTCCTTGGCTTTCTTCTTGTTGCCAACATACCTGAAGAAACCCTTCTTGTTACTCTTGACATCTCTGGCTAGCTGCAGCTCCAGGTGCGATTTGGCCCTCCTGATAACATTCCTACATGCCCGAGCAATATTTTTATACTCTTCCCTGGTCATATGTCCAACCTTCCACTTCTTGTAAGCTTCTTTTTTATGTTTAAGATCCGCTAGGATTTCACCATTAAGCCAAGCTGGTCGCCTGCCATATTTACTATTCTTTCGACTCATCGGGATGGTTTGTCCCTGTAACCTCAACAGGGATTCCTTGAAATACAGCCAGCTCTCCTGGACTCCTTTCCCCTTGAAGTTAGTCCCCCAGGGGATCCTGGCCATCCGTTCCCTGAGGGAGTCGAAGTCTGCTTTCCTGAAGTCCAGAGTCCGTATCCTGCTGCTTACCTTTCTTCCCTGCGTCAGGATCCTGAACTCAACCAACTCATGGTCACTGCCTCCCAGATTCCCATCCACTTTTGCTTCCCCCACTAATTCTACTCGGTTTGTGAGCAGCAGGTCAAGAAAAGCGCCCCCCCAGTTGGCTCCTCTAGCACTTGCGCCAGGAAATTGTCCCCTACGCTTTCCAAAAACTTCCTGGATTGTCTATGCACCGCTGTATTGCTCTCGACAGGTTAACATCTGGTCAGCCCTATTTTCCGGTTAACAGTATTTTTCACCAAAGCACTTATTCTTTTAGCACTGAATGCTTGGACCACCCCCTTCACCCTATCAGGCTCCCCTTCTATGAGTCTTCATGGGCAGAGCTTGACACTCTCATTCATCTGTTCACAGAAATATTTCAGCTTCTTGCTGAGAAACACTACAGGATGGAATTCTTGATCCGGTCCTTCCTGCCTTAAAACTGCTCCCACACCACGCTCGGACACATCTGTGGTTACTCGGAATGGTTTGTCAAAGTCTGGGGCCCTTAGCACAGGGTCAGACATGAGTGTCGCTTTAAGATGGTTAAAGGCCTTCTGACACTGTTCGGTCCACTGAACGGCATTTGGCTGTTTCTTTTTGGTTAGGTCTGTCAGTGGGGCGGCGATTTGGCTGTATTGTGGTACAAATCACCTGTAATATCCGGCCAAGCCTAAGAAGGATTGGACCTGTGTCTTTGACTTTGGGACAGTCCAAAGTCCTTTTGGATAGAATCCACTTTGGCCTGTAGGAGGTTGATTGTTCCTTGACCCACCTGGTGTCCATGGTAAGTCACTCTGTTTAGGCCTATTTGACACTTCTTAGCCTTAACAGTTAGTCCTGCCTCCCTTATGCGCTCAAAGACTTTTTGTTAATGTTCCACGTGTTCTGCCCAGGAATCCAAAAATATGGCGACATCGTCAAGGTAGGCAACTGCATATTCTCCTAGTCCCGCTAGGAGACCATCTACAAGTCTTTGGAAGATGGCGGGTGTATTCCGCAGCCCGAAAGGGAGTACATTAAATTTATACAGCCTGACATGTGTGGTGAAGGCTGACCTTTCCTTGGAGGATTCATGTAGCGGTACCTGCCAGTACCCCTTGGTTAATTCCACGGTAGAGATGAACTGGGCCCATCCCAGTTTCTCCAATAGTTCATCTGTGTGTGGCATTGGATAGTTGTCTGGCCGAGTTACAGCATTTAGCTTATGGTAGTCCACACAAAAACGTATCTCCCCATCTGGTTTGGGAACCAGAACCACTGGAGATGCCCATGCACTGACAGAGGGGCGGATTACACCCATCTGTAGCATATCCTGGGTCTCCCGTTCTATAGCAGTTTTAGCTTGAGGAGACACCGGGTAAGGTTGGACTTTAATTAGGTGAGCATTACATGTGTCAATGGAGTGGAATGCCCATTCAGTCAGTCCTGGGGTGGCTGAGAACGTCGGCGCGTAGCTAGTGCCCAGCTCCTGGATCGCTGTCGCTGCATACGCCCAAGGGTCATGGAGAGGTTCACCTCTTCCACGCCACCTTCACTTTTCCCTTCGTAGTAGACACCTTCAGGCCACTCAGCGTCGTCTCCTCCCTGGGCTAAAAAATGACAAACCTTTAACTCTCTGGAATAAAAGGGCTTTAGAGAATTAATATGGTACACCTTAGGCTTTCAGTTGGAGGTGGGGAATGCTATAAGACAATTAACAGCTCCCAGGCGCTCCTGGACTGTGAATGGCCCTTCCCACGATGCTTCCATTTTATGGGCCTGGAGCGCCTTTAAGACCATGACCTGGTCCCCTACTTTGAAGGAACGCTCTCTGGCATGTTTATCATACCAGGTTTTTTGCTCTTTTTGAGCATCCTGTAAGTTTTATTTAGCAAGGGCTAAAGAGTTTCGGAGGGTGTTTTGTAGGTTGGTTACAAAGTCCAGAATGTTAGTTCCTGGAGAAGGTGTAAATCCATTGCTGCTTCACTAACTGTAATGGCTCCTTAACTTAGCGGCCATATACAAGTTAAAATGGTGAAAACCCTAAACTGAGATGTGTACAGCTCTGTAGGCATAGAGCAACTGCTGCAACACTAGGTCCCAGTCACTGGAGTGCTCATTTACGAATTTACGTATCATGGCCCCCAAAGTTCCATTAAACTTCTCCACCATGCCATTTGTTTGACGGTGGTAAGGAGTGGTAACCACGTGATTTACCCCATGAGCTTCCCAAAGGCTTTCCATAGTTCCTGCCGGGAAATTAGTTCCTGCATCTGTGAGGATGTCGGAGGGCCAACCTACCCTGGCAAAAATGTCTGCTAGTGCCTGGCACACACTTTTAGCCCTAGTGTTGCTTAGAGCTACTGCTTCGGGCCATCGGGTGGCAAACTCCATGAAAATCAGTATGTACTGCTTTCGTCTGTGTGTCTTTTTCAGAAGAGAACCCAGAATATACACAGCTACTGGCTGAAATGGAACCTCAATGATGGGGAGTGGCTTGAGAGGGGCTTTGACCTGGTCTTGGGCCCCGGCTTGTTACATTTAAAAAATCGTCCAGCTGACGGGTCACTGGGGCGAGGTGGGTTGCTGGAGAACGGTGTGGCGGGACGATAAGGTGTCTGGAGTGTTCCTTGGGGTGCAGTTGGGGCCTTGGGTTGCCCCTGGTAGTAGGGTGTGGTCTGAGGTTGTCCCTTCTGGTATCTGCTCCAACTGCAACCAGTTTTCTTCTTTTCTGCCACCTCCACTCATTTGGCTCCAATCTCCCTTGCCTCGATTACCGTTTTGGGCTTCCCATCTAGGATGTCTCTTTCTATTTCCTCAGGAACACCCTCTAAGAACTGCTCCATTTGCATTAGGAAGGGCAAATCTTCTGGAGATTTAACACTTGCTCCTGATATCCAGGCATCCCAATGTTTCACAATGTGGTAGGCATGTTGGGTAAATGACACGTCTGGTTTCCACCTTAGGACTCTGAATTGCTGACGGGAATGCTCGGTTGTTAGCCCCATTCTGACTCTCGCCTTGGTTTTAAACAGTTCATACTTGTTCATGTGGTCCTTAGGGATTTCAGCCGCCATCTCAGCTAAGGGTCCACTGAGCTGTGGCCTCAGCTCTACCATGTATTGTTCTGTAGAGATGCTGTACCCAAGGCAGGCTCTTTCGAAGTTTTCTAAGAAGGCCTCAGTATCATCGCCTGCCTTGTAGGTGGGGAACTTCCTGGGATGTGAAGCAGTACCTGAAGAAGGATTGCTAGGGTATATTGTTGGTACATTCTGCTGAGCCTTTGCCTTCTCATGGGTGACTTTAATTTTCCTGATATCTGCTGGGAGAGCAATACAGCGGTGCATAGACAATCCAGGAAGTTTTTTGGAAAGCGTAGGGGACAATTTCCTGGCGCAAGTGCTAGAGGAGCCAACTAGGGGGGGGCGCTTTTCTTGACCTGCTGCTCACAAACCGGGTAGAATTAGTGGGGGAAGCAAAAGTGGATGGGAATCTGGGAGGCAGTGACCAAGAGTTGGTTGAGTTCAGGATCCTGACGCAGGGAAGAAAGGTAAGCAGCAGGATACGGACCCTGGACTTCAGGAAAGCAGACTTCGACTCCCTCAGGGAACGGATGGCCAGGATCCCCTGGGGGACTAACTTGAAGGGGAAAGGAGTCCAGGAGAGCTGGCTGTATTTCAAGGAATCCCTGTTGAGGTTACAGGGACAAACCATCCCGATGAGTCGAAAGAATAGTAAATATGGCAGGCGACCAGCTTGGCTTAATGGTGAAATCCTAGCGGATCTTAAACATAAAAAAGAAGCTTACAAGAAGTGGAAGGTTGGACATATGACCAGGGAAGAGTATAAAAATATTGCTCGGGCATGTAGGAATGTTATCAGGAGGGCCAAATCGCACCTGGAGCTGCAGCTAGCCAGAGATGTCAAGAGTAACAAGAAGGGTTTCTTCAGGTATGTTGGCAACAAGAAGAAAGCCAAGGAATGTGTGGGCCCCTTACTGAATGAGGGAGGCAACCTAGTGACAGAGGATGTGGAAAAAGCTAATGTTCTCAATGCTTTTTTTGCATCTGTTTTCACTAACAAGGTCAGCTCCCAGACTGCTGCACTGGGCATCACAAAATGGGGAACAGATGGCCAGCCCTCTGTGGAGATAGAGGTGGTTAGGGGCTATTTAGTAAAGCTGGACGTGCACAAGTCCATGGGGCCGGACGAGTTGCATCCGAGAGTGCTGAAGGAATTGGCGGCTGTGATTGCAGAGCCATTGGCCATTATCTTTGAAAACTCGTGGCGAACCGGGGAAGTCCCGGATGACTGGAAAAAGGCTAATGTAGTGCCAATCTTTAAAAAAGGGAAGAAGGAGGATCCGGGGAACTACAGGCCAGTCAGCCTCACCTCAGTCCCTGGAAAAATCATGGAGCAGGTCCTCAAAGAATCAATCCTGAAGCACTTGCATGAGAGGAAAGTGATCAGGAACAGCCAGCATGGATTCACCAAGGGAAGGTCATGCCTGACTAATCTAATCGCCTTTTATGATGAGATTACTGGTTCTGTGGATGAAGGGAAAGCAGTGGATGTATTGTTTCTTGACTTTAGCAAAGCTAAACCACAGTATTCTTGTCAGCAAGTTAAGGAAGTATGGGCTGGATGAATGCACTATAAGGTGGGTAGAAAGCTGGCTAGATTGTCGGGCTCAACGGGTAGTGATCAATGGCTCCATGTCTAGTTGGCAGCCGGTATCAAGTGGAGTGCCCCAAGGGTCGGTCCTGGGGACGGTTTTGTTCAATATCTTCATAAATGATCTGGAGGATGGTGTGGATTGCACTCTCAGCAAATTTGCGGATGATACTAAACTGGGAGGAGTGGTAGATACGCTGGAGGGGAGGGATAGGATACAGAAGGACCTAGACAAATTGGAGGATTGGGCCAAAAGAAATCTGATGAGGTTCAATAAGGATAAGTGCAGGGTCCTGCACTTAGGACGGAAGAACCCAATGCACAGCTACAGACTAGGGACCGAATGGCTAGGCAGCAGTTCTGCGGAAAAGGACCTAGGGGTGACAGTGGACGAGAAGCTGGATATGAGTCAGCAGTGTGCCCTTGTTGCCAAGAAGGCCAATGGCATTTTGGGATGTATAAGTAGGGGCATAGCGAGCAGATCGAGGGACGTGATCGTTCCCCTCTATTCAACATTTGTGAGGCCTCATCTGGAGTACTGTGTCCAGTTTTGGGCCCCACACTTCAAGAAGGATGTGGATAAATTGGAGAGAGTCCAGCGAAGGGCAACAAAAATGATTAGGGGTCTGGAACACATGAGTTATGAGGAGAGGCTGAGGGAGCTGGGATTGTTTAGCCTGCAGAAGAGAAGAATGAGGGGGGATTTGATAGCTGCTTTCAACTACCTGAAAGGGGGTTCCAAAGAGGATGGCTCTAGACTGTTCTCAATGGTAGCAGATGACAGAACGAGGAGTAATGGTCTCAAGTTGCAGTGGGGGAGGTTTAGATTGGATATTAGGAAAAACTTTTTCACTAAGAGGGTGGTGAAACACTGGAATGCGTTACCTAGGGAGGTGGTAGAATCTCCTTCCTTAGAGGTTTTTAAGGTCAGGCTTGACAAAGCCCTGGCTGGGATGATTTAACTGGGAATTGGTCCTGCTTCGAGCAGGGGGTTGGACTAGATGACCTTCTGGGGTCCCTTCCAACCCTGAGATTCTATGATTCTATGATTCTATGATTCTCCATCTCCAGTGCATGCTTCTTCTCTTTTTCCTTTTCCTCCAGTTCTTTTCCTCTTGCCTCCATTGCTTTTTCTCTTGCCTCCAATGTTCTCCTGTGGGCAGCCTGTTGGTTTATTTCTGCCTCTTTCACTGCCTCCAGTTTTCTTCTGTGCGCAGCCTCCCTTTGCTCCTCAGCATGCTTCCATTCTGTTTCCTTTACCTCCATAGCTCTCCTGTGGGCAGCCTCTTTGCTTTTTTCTGCCTTGGATTCTGTCATCTTAGCCTCTCTGTTTTTAACTAACTTTACACCAGAGAGTTAAAAAAAAAAAAAAAACTTGGCTTGTAAAATTTTGCTGTGCTGTAATATGATACCTATGTTCTCTGATAGCTATTTCAGCCTACAGAAAAATCCTTTGTCTCCAGGCAAATAGACAGAAAAACCCCTCTAGTTGCTCTTTGTTGAAAAACAAACAAACAAACAAAAACCAAAATACCCTCTTCAAGTCTGTGAAAAACTTGTGAATTTCCCTGCAGGAGGTTAACTACCCTCCCTTGAGGTAGAGAAAACTCCAGCTCAAAAAAGACAAATCCCTTTGTTATGCCTGCTGCTCTGGCCCCCAGGCAGAGACAAAAAAACTCTAACTGCTTTCAGCTTAAAACTTGTTTCCAAGCAGCCCAAAGGGGGAAAAAATGTCCTTTTAAAATCCTACTGTGCTTCTGCTTCAAAATTATCTAAAAAAAAATCTCAAAATTATCTAAAAAAAAAAAACCTTAAAATGATCCCACCACTCTGCCACCATGTCAAGGTTCCTTCCCCACTCTGAACTCTAGGGTACAGATATGGGGACCTGCATGAAAGACCCCCTAAGCTTATTCTTACCAGCTTAGGTTAAAGACTTCCTCAAGGTACAAACTTTGCCTTGTCCTTAAACCCTATGCTGCCACCACCAAGCGTGTTAAACAAAGACCAGGGAAAGAGCCCACTCGGAGATGTCTTCCCCACAAAATATCCCCCCAAGCCTTACACCCCCTTTCCTGGGGAAGGTTTGATAAAAATCCTCACCAATTTGTATAGGTGAACACAGACCCAAACCCTTGGATCTTAAAGAACAATGAAAAAGCAATCAGGATCTTAAAAGAAGAATTTTAATTAAAGAAAAAGTAAAATAATCACCTCTGTAAAATCAGGATGGTAAATACCTAACAGGGTAATCAGATTCAAAACATAGAGAATCCCTCTAGGCAAAACCTTAAGTTACAAAAAGACACAAAAACAGGAATATACAGTCTATCCAGCACAGCTTATTTTCCAGCCATTTAAACAAAATAGAATCTAACACATTCCTAGCGAGATTACTTACTAACTTAACAGATGTTCTGAAGAGCATTCCTGACCTGGTCCTGGCAAAAGCATCACACAGACAGACAGACCCTTTGTTCCCTCACCTCCCCCCCCCCAGCTTCGAAAGTAATTTGTCTCCTCATTGAGTCATTTTGGTCAGGTGCCAGTGAGGTTATCCTAGCTTCTTAACCCTTTATAGGTGAAAGGGTTTTGCCTCTGGCCAGGAGGGATTTTATAGTTCTGTATACAGAAAGGTGGTTACCCTTCCCTTTATATTTTATATTCCAGTTTTGATGAACCAGCAATCCAGAAAGCTCACATAGTATTTGTTGTGATTGTTAAAAAATTACAGGGTGGTCTGACCACTAAAAACGATATTTTCATCTAAAAGATAAAAACCTGTTATGATTTGCATTACTTTGATTATAAAAAACAGCATCAGTCTACGGCAAGAGCTATTAGAAATAATGGGTCCCCTGATTAGTTATCCTTAGAAAGGAATATAAAATATTGCTGAATAAGAAAACAGCCCTGTGGAAGATATTTGAACTCATGACCACAGGAAAAAAGAAATCTGTATTTTGGACGTTGCTGGCCATAGGCTATGAGAAAATTAAGGTAAATTTCAAAGCCCTGATTCCCAATATGCTTTTGGAGAGACATTTTTCTGACCCTTATTATCAGTCATTTGGTATGGTACATCTCAATGGACCTCAGCTGTTTTCCCTTTCAGACTGGCTCTCAGTCACCACCAAGGAAGTCTGCTGGTTCATTAAAATTCTATGCCACAATAAAGCTTATCGAGAAGATCTTATCCTAGCAGAAGTTTATATAGACAATACTGATTGGCAGTCCTGTGTTGGCAGAGTTCTTTTTAGTGTAAATAAAGGGACTTTTCTCCAGGTTGATCCACTGACACTATTGTTACCATTTATAAAAAATGGACACAAATGATCCTGGGCATCATAGAATAATAGAAGTGTAAGACTGGAAGGAAATCATAGAATCATAGAATACTAGGGTTGGAACAGACCTCAGAAGGTCATCTAGTCCAACTTCCTGCTCAAAGCAAGACCAACACCAACTAAATTATCCCAACCAGGGCTTTGTCAAGCTGTACAAAGGTGGGAGATCATCCTGCAGCCTCCCCACCCCCAGGACACGGACTCAGTGGTGAGGCTGCACCCAACCCTGACACAGCAGATGACATTGGACTACCCTAGAAACACCCTGGTGCCCTGCCCCTCTGTGATAGGTGCACCAGGTGTGGGGCAGGCAGGCTCAACCAGGCAGGATCCATGTGTGGAGGGGCTCAGTGTGGGGGATCCAGGTATGGGGTGAGAGGATTTGGTGTGGGACAGTCTGGGTGAAGGCAGCTCAGTGGGTGGTCTAGGTGTGTGGGGGGGATCTTGATGCACAGAAGCAGTCCAGGTCTAGGGACAATGGGACTCTGCAGAGGCTTCCAGGTAAAAGTGGTTGGGGCTCAGAAAAGGGGGTCTGAATGTTGGGGTCTCAGCAGGAGGATCTGGATGCTGGGGGAGTGGGGCTTGGTGGGGCCTGGGTGCAGCTAATTGGGAGTCAGTAGTAGTGGGGGTCTGGATGTGGGGGCTCTGGGTGGTGCAACAGGTGGGACTTGTCAGGGTGGGAGTTTGAGTGCAGGGAGCTCGGTGGGGGGAAGTCTGGGTGCAAGGGTGTGGGTCTGGAGGAAAGGGTTGAGGTTCAGTGTGGTGGGGTTTGGGTATGGAGTGCTAGGGTGGGTTCTGGGTGTATGGGGTGAGGCTTGGTGGGGGTGTCTGGGTATGGGAGTTTGGGGGATGCATGGGGGTTGGGAGGAGCTCCACATACAGAGACCCCTCCCCAGGCAGCTGAGAAGTGATGGGGGCAGGAAGCAGGGGAGGATGCTGAGTTTCCTGCAGTTGGGGGAGGTTTCTGGGAGTGGGTCTGACTCTGCCCCAGCCATTCCATGCAGGGAAAGAGGAAGTCCCATCCTCTCCTGCCTCCAGCCCAGCTGAAACTAGCAGCTGATCCCGGCTCAGGGTAGAAGTCACTGGCTGGGGTGTCCCCAGTCCTGTAGTTATTTACCTCTCCACCAGCTGCTCAGGGTGCCGGAAATGATGTACCTGCTCAGCTAGGGAGTGGTGTGTGACTGCTCTTGAAGCTTCCCTTTGCTTCCTTGTCAGAAAGACATTTTTCTGTGGGGGAAGCAAAGAAATTTGCAGGGGACATGAATTCTGTGCACACTCCATGGGGCAGAATTCCCCCAGGAGTAACTTCTGCATGTCCAGCTTTTTTAAATAGTCCTTAACCTGTTCTTTCACCACTGAGGGCTGCTCACCTCCCCTCCATTCTGTGCTGCCCAGTGCAGTAGTCTGGGAGCTGACCTTGTCTATGAAGACCGAGCAAAAAAAGCATTGAGTACATCAGCTTTTTCCACATTATCTGTCACTAGGTTGCTTCCCCCATTCAGTAAGGGTCCCACACTTTCCTGGACCTTTTTCTTGTTGCTAACATACTTGTAGAAACCCTTCTTGTTACCCTTCACATACCTTGCTAGCTTCAACTCCACTTGTGCTTTTGCCTTCGTGATTACATTCTTGCACATTCGAGCAATATCTTTATACTCCGCCCTTGTCATCTGTCCGAGTTTCCACTTCTTGTAAGCTTCCATTTTGTGTTTAATCTCTCTGAAGATTTCTCTGTTAAGCCAAGCTGGTTGCCTGCCATATTTGCTATTCTTTCTGCACATCGGGATGGTTTGTTCCTGCGCCGTCAGTAAGACTTTTTTAAAATACAGCCAACTTCCCTGGACTCTTTCCCCCCTCATATTAGCCTCCCAGGGGATCCTGCCCATCAGTTCCCTGAGGGAGTCAAAGTCTGCTTTTCTGAAGTCCAGGGTCCGTATTCTGCTGCTCTCCTTTCTTCTATTTGTCAGGATCCTGAACCTGACCATCTCATGGTCACCGCAGCCCAGGTTGCCACCCAATTTTACTTCCCCTACCAATTCTTCTTTGTTTTTGAGCAGCAGGTCAAGAGGA
This sequence comes from Lepidochelys olivacea, assembly GCF_965140295.1. Taxonomy (NCBI): domain Eukaryota; kingdom Metazoa; phylum Chordata; order Testudines; family Cheloniidae; genus Lepidochelys; species Lepidochelys olivacea. Next base: position 28,036,386 of record NC_140413.1, read on the forward strand.
GCATGGCCCCTAGTTGGTTCCTCGAGCACTTGCACGAGGAAGTTGTCCCCAACAGTCTCCAAAAGATTCCTAGATTGTCTGTACATTGCTGTATTGCTCTCCTAGTAGATGTCAGGATGATTGAAATTCCCCTTGAGAATCAGGGCCTGTGATCTGGAAACTTCTGTTATTTGTTTGAAGAAAGCCTTGTGTACCTCATCTTCCTGGTTTGGTGCTCTATAGCAGACACCCACATCACCCTTGTTGCTCTTGCCTCTAAAATTAACCCAAAGATTCTCAACAGGCTTTGCTCCAGTTTCATATTGGAGCTCTGAGTCCCTTGCATTCAATGCAGGGGACTCAGGTAGGACTGTGTAATAAATTACTAACCAGTTAGTCACTTAGGGGTGTTTTTTGAAGGTCTATGGCAGATATCTGCTGGGAAGTTAAACAACTGGGCAGAGAGTTGTAATTTATTTGCCAAGGAACTAGTCAGTTTCAGGCATGGCCACTCTACCATTATTAATTGTTTTGTCCTATCCTTCCCAAGGGGGAATTTTATACAACCCTTGTTAACTTGAAATCAGCTATTGTCTCTGCTGAAAGAGAACACAAAAAGGGATCCCCATCACAGAGAGAGCAATGGAAGAGACAGATTGAGGCTGTATCTTTTCCTCATCATCTGGGCTTCTGATGGAGGTGAACCAAGTATGTGCCTTGGTCCTATCCCTGGTCTATCCCTAGAACTGTGGAGCATCCTTCTAAGTGTCTGAATATAGAGAATGCTGAGGTAGTCAACCCCTCCTCACTCTCCATGTGTGAAAGGAGAAGATCTCAATGTAAAGAGGCCCCTCACAGATATGGGAAACAAGTTCCACACTTAGATTTCAGGTTTTCCCAGTGATAATCTACATAATAATCTACAGCCACTCCACTGCATAGCACCCAAAGTCATATATAATCCTGCCAAACAGTAACACTTACCACATGCTATTTCCTATATAGGGGCTGATCATGTAAGATCTATTTAAAAGTTAGTAGGAGTAGACATACAGGTCCAAAGAAGTACTCAGCATCTTGCAGGACTGTCAATAAACCATACAGATGTCATTCACCCTGCAAACCACCACACTAAGACATCTATTCGTATCTGATCTCTCCATTCAAGGAAAATCTATTAAGCCTATTCAATACCTGATGGTAGGTTAAGATTTCCACCCTTCACCTTTATGAAATATATGCACCTGTTTTTCATATACCAAGCACATATATGATCAAAAGAGAGCACAGTAACTTATAAGGTACTCCAAACAGAAGCTATTTTAATAAAATAAGGAAACCAGCATCTATAAATCTGCAAATATCAAAAATAAAGGACTACCCTGTACTTATTCTTTGTCACAGGGACAAGTGCAGGATAGTCAAGTTATAGTTGACTGCCAGCCTTAACTAGGGTCCCAGACTGCCAGCAATGAATTCTGTCTTAAGGGAGTATTTGTCAAGACTATTGTGTGAAATTTAAATGAAAATTTGAATTTAATTATGTCTCTACAAGTGTAACTATTTTATAATGGGACAGCAACACATCTTATGTGGCCAGACTTTAACTTCTCTTTGTTAACTGAAATATTTTTCAGATTAATAGGTGCAGAGTGTATAATGATTAAGACTGTGATTTAGTCATGGGTATTTTTAGTAAAAGTCATGGACCGGTCATGGGCAATAAACAAAAATTCAGGCCAGTGACCTGTTCATGATTTATATTAAAAATACCTATGCTTAAATTTAAGCATTTTTCCTTGAAGACCTAAACTGGTCTTGCAAATGTATGAATTGTCTAAAACGAATCCACTCATTCTAATGACTATTAAGAACCTCTGCCCTTTATTTTAGGTAGGCTCAGTGTTTGCAGTATCATAGTTGTACTGTATTTAATGTGCTCTTACCAGATGTTTATAAATTAATATAGCATCTTAGTCTTAGTCCATAGAATACAAAACAAATAAGTTATAAAATCAGCTCAGCAAGATGAATGATTTAGAACCTCAGATCATCAGTTTTCAGCCAGGGTCCGAGCACCCCTGTGGGGCCATGAGCAGGTTTCAAAGGGTCCTCAAAGCAGGGCTGGCATTAGACTCATTGGGGCCCAGGGCCGAAAGCCAAAGCCACACTGCACTAAACCCCGCCACCCGGGGTCAAAGCTGAAGCCTGAGCAGCATAGATTCTCAGGTCCCATGGAGTTGCCCTGCTTGCTACCCCCAATGCAGGCCCTGGCTTTTATATGCAGAAAAAATCCCGTTGTGGCACAGGTGGGCGATGGAGTTTTTAATAGCATGTTGGGGTGACCTCAGAAAGAAAAAGGTTGAGAACCCTTGCTCCAGATCACCCCTTCCCCCAGGATTAGTTATACCTTTAACTATCATAACCCCTGAGAGAGTATCCAAAAAACAACAGGACACTTTATTTAGGTCATAAGGAGCCTCCCTTTCACATACTTTCCTCTTGTTTTTGCGATTGGCCAGACAAAGAGGGTGACAGCCTGTATAATCGAATCATTTGTTACATAGTAAATTTTCTAGTTTGAGACAGTATTGTAGAGCATCTGAGTAAGGACTGGAGTTAACCATTTTTCTCAGGTGACAGTACAGTTTACAGGAAAATAGATAGTGTGCTGTGTTGATTTGAAGACTTATTTATTATATTGTGTACTGTGACATGCTATATTATTAAAATAATGTTATAGGGTTCCAGATTTTTAAAAGTTTTAAATATTTAAATATCCAGTATTGAGAACTTCAGCTCTTAAAAAAAAAAAAAAAAGGTAAAGAGATAAGTCTTAGTGTCTCAAATTGCAGCCAGTCAAGAATAGGAAACTAAGTCTCCTTTTGAAAATAAGTTGTAATTCATTGAAGTTGTTTAGTTTGAGATGTTTTGTCTTGTGGAAATCCTCAAAAAGTTGCTTATGATTAGAAGACTATGTAAAATTATAATCACTGGAATAAAAATCAGTGACTAAAACTTGGACAATAGAATTTTAAACAGTAATAGTTATCACAGGCTTTAGGCCAATTTATACATGTGTAAACATGGGGAAAAATGTAAGTCAATGGACTTAACCTGCTTAAAATAGATACAACAAAAATAGAGTCATGCTGTCTGCTATAAATATACTGAATTTAAAATCTAAGTAAAACATAATCTCTGAAGCTCAAGGTTAATACATATTCTTGGGACAATGACAGCTTACAAAGTCTGAACTGGATATTGAGATTCATGTAATAAACATGAACAAAAGACATCCAAAATGGTTAAAATTAGAGCAGGTCAAAAAATACCATTTCCTCCAGTCCAGGATAGAATTTCAGGTGGGTAGGCGAAAGAGATGCCCCCTACCCCAGAACAGCCAATAGCCTAGATGTCAGGTTACTCATCTAGAATGTGTGAGACCCAGCTTCAAGTCTTTGCTCTGCCTAACTTTCCTACATACCAGCTGAGTGCCCGAACCACCAGGGCATAGACTATTCTGAGCTATTGTGTTTTCCCATGAAACGTATTTCATTCCAGTGTGAAGAGGAAAAAACCCTCAATTTTGTGAAATGGAATTCTTGATTTCTGGCCAGCCCTACTTAAGTCAATCATGAACCTTCTATAGTACACATATTTATTGCATATTTATTGTGGTACCTAGGACAATTTGTCTAGAAGGACCTAGACAAATTGGAGGATTGGGCCAAAAGAAATCTGATGAGGTTCAATAAGGATAAGTGCAGGGTCCTGCACTTAGGACGGAAGAACCCAATGCACAGCTACAGACTAGGGACCGAATGGCTAGGCAGCAGTTCTGCGGAAAAGGACCTAGGGGTGACAGTGGACGAGAAGCTGGATATGAGTCAGCAGTGTGCCCTTGTTGCCAAGAAGGCCAATGGCATTTTGGGATGTATAAGTAGGGGCATAGCGAGCAGATCGAGGGACGTGATCGTTCCCCTCTATTCGACATTGGTGAGGCCTCATCTGGAGTACTGTGTCCAGTTTTGGGCCCCACACTTCAAGAAGGATGTGGATAAATTGGAGAGAGTCCAGCGAAGGGCAACAAAAATGATTAGGGGTCTGGAACACATGAGTTATGAGGAGAGGCTGAGGGAGCTGGGATTGTTTAGCCTGCAGAAGAGAAGAATGAGGGGAGATTTGACAGCTGCTTTCAACTACCTGAAAGGGGGTTCCAAAGAGGATGGCTCTAGACTGTTCTCAATGGTAGCAGATGACAGAACGAGGAGTAATGGTCTCAAGTTGCAGTGGGGGAGGTTTAGATTGGATATTAGGAAAAACTTTTTCACTAAGAGGGTGGTGAAACACTGGAATGCGTTACCTAGGGAGGTGGTAGAATCTCCTTCCTTAGAGGTTTTTAAGGTCAGGCTTGACAAAGCCCTGGCTGGGATGATTTAACTGGGAATTGGTCCTGCTTCGAGCAGGGGGTTGGACTAGATGACCTTCTGGGGTCCCTTCCAACCCTGATATTCTATGATTCTATGATTCTATGTCCTAGGTTTTGTGTACAATAGACTTTGGACCTCAAGTTAGCCATTTGCTAATGAATGTGCTGTAGCACATAGTTTGTAAAGGCTAGTCTGACACTCCACAAAATATTCTACTAGGTCTTTTCTTTGGTTTGCTGTGTCTCACTTGTCCCTCCCTTTCCCACTTAGGATTGCTTAAAGGGATAGAACAGGCTGCAAGTTTCCATTCAGGCTACTTGTTTCTTCTGCAAGGGAACACTTATGCCAATACCAACCATGCAATGTCTTTCACAGGAGTAAGATGTATCTTAAAAGGATGGCTATATTACTATGGGAATTGTTACAGGATAAGATGAAGGGTCCACATAAGTCTAGATTCTGGTCATTGAAAGTGGCCTATAGCAGATGCTTCATAAGAAGATACTAGAGTTCTTGTAATTGACTGTGGATAAATCCTGGGCCCAATGAAATCAATAACAATATTCCTATTGGCTGCAAAGGGGCCAGGATTTCACGAAAAAAGTCTTCTATCTTCCAAAGTCAGCTTGGAACAGCCATAGGAGTAGTCCATTGTCTAGTGCAGACCAGCCTGAAAACATTTAATTTGTGAATGAAACCTTTCAAATTTAATTGGCGAATGAAACTTTTCAAATTCAGCAATCACTGAGCAGAAAATATGATACCGTTGACTTTTTGGGTAATATAGACATAGATGAATTTAATACACAAAGTATTAAACAGGAATCTATAGAATTGAGGTTTTTGTAGATTAAGGCCAAAAGGGACCATTAAGTCATCTTGTCATATCTCCTGTATAATAAAGGTCATAAGTTTTCATCCAGTTACTCCTGTACTAGTGATGGACCCATGACTTTGCCACACAAGTTTATGACTTTATGGTAAGTATGAGTGAGGGTGGGTAAGTGAATGTGTGTGTTGTGCCAGGAGATTTGTATGTGGGTAGTGAATGAGGGGTGTGAACTGCCTCAAGGGGCTGTGCTTGGGGTTATTGTGCGTGCTGTCGCACAGGTATGGCAGTTGGGCCAAGTAATCCACCATCTATGCAGGTTCCTTTATATAACCCATGCTACTGTCACATGCAAATTAGCTGTAGAGAAAGGGTGGTGACTGGGTGAGTTACCATGGTGTAGGACTCTTGGCATGACGTAGATAGATGCCTTAGTGTAGATGTACACTGCACAAGTGTAATTCATAAAGTCAAAATGGCTGAGAACTTAAACTGGAGGGCAAAAGACTGTGAAACTTAATGATGATTCAGCCTATTGATATTCTGAACAAAAAGCTCTCAGCCATGCTGGTATCTGCTTCCATTGCTTCACACTGACTATATAATGACAGGTTTCAGAGTAACAGCCGTGTTAGTCTGTATTCGCAAAAAGAAAAGGAGTACTTGTGGCACCTTAGAGACTAACAAATGTATTTGAGCATAAGCTTTCGTGATTGTATCCGATGAAGTGAGCTGTAGCTCACGAAAGCTTATGCTCAAATACATTTGTTAGTCTCTGAGGTGCCACAAGTACTCCTTTTCTTTTTACTGACTGCATAAACACAATAGGTTTCAGCATGATGGAGTGTTTTTTCCTGGAATTGTATTACATAGAATGACCCCAGTAACTTGTTTGACCAAGCATTGTCCAAACAGGCATCCTGTCTCACTTTGACAACGTTAAAAGATGGTGAATCCATCCACTTATCTTGGCAGTTTAACCACTGGAACAAGCATCCTCAGTGTTAAAGAGATGCCTTATTCCTAAGTAGAACTTGTTTTTGCTTTAACTTCCAGCTTGTTGTGCTATTCTCTGCTAGATTAAAGAGTCCTAGTGCCCAGGATTTTCTCAATGTGAAGGCAAAGCAGAATGCTTTTGTAATGGTTACCCAGCATGAGGATTCGTTTAAGTACTCCACAATATATTTAATTCACCCCACCTCGCTCTCACCAGCTCAAATTAAGCTGATATGTAGTGCTGATATGTTTTCCATCTCAACCCATTATTCTACCCCATGATCCTTTCAAACAGCATGGGCCTGGCAAGTGAAAGCTATTCACATATTTCCAACTCCTATAGACACCAGTGCTCCGCATTGCCTTGAAAGCCTATGAAATGTTGTCCAACTCCTGAACTGCCAAGTGCAATCTGCAGCCTTGGCTCAGGGAAGGTGCATTATTAGTATGCAAACTCATAACTCAGACTGACAAAACAAACATTTAAAAAAGGAACCAAAGCTCACAAAAAACTACTTATTTGCTAATAGCCTGAAGTAGTCCTAGTGGCTGAGAGTTTTAGCTGAAGACTTATAGGTTGTGATGCGCAGTGTTGCATGGGATTTATACTGGAAAATGTGCTTCTATAAAACAGATGTCTGCATCCCCTGCGTTTTGCAGGCACTGTAAGAGAGAGGTCAAGAGGTTCCAGAATAAATTGATAGCAATGATTCACCGTTATTTGTTTGCAGTCGCTGCAGTGTGCACAGTGCTTTCCAAACACAGAGAATGCACAAGGCCTCCCTGGGTTTACAAGTTAATCATGTTACAGTTTATAACCTGGGTAACTTTTTTTGGAGGGCATAATATATTAATTATCCCCAACTCCTAGAACTTATCCTTAGTCAGCCAGCCTCTAACACGGGGTGCAGCAGAAGAGGCTTTTATGGGGAGAAAGAGAGAAGTGGCATGGCAGGTGTCCTGAAAGGCCATTCTATGCATAGAGCACAACATCAAAGTGAGTGCAGAAATGGTTATGGCTGAAAAATTTGTATTTCATACCTCTGCTTTGATCTGGTATGGCATTACCTATGTTCCCTTCAGCATAAGTGATAACACATGAAACATATACCCCGAACCACAGTGCAAATTCATTTTTGGCTTCTAGTCTGTCAATATACTGGTGGGTTGCTGAAGAACAGATATTGATGCAGTAGCCAAGTTTTTGATCATGCCATAATGCAATCAGCCCGATACCATCTCTGTGCTGGGAAAAATCCTAGTCAGGAAAGTAATGGATATCATAGTCCTTTCTTTCAGCAAACATTGAAGACTTCCACAGATGATTCCTATTCACAGACAATAAAGGTTACTGTATGGGACCTAGTCCGAATCCTTAGGGCTCTGTAGAGGCAAAAGAGAACCAGATTCATAGGGTGACCTGATCAGCCTACATATTTGGCATGGTAGAAACATTTTCAAAATGTTTTTAACCTGGGTTGCCACCCTCTGAACCCCAGTATGGAAGAAATTTGGCTGGGAGAATCTATAGGAATTCAAAAAATATTTGAGCAAATACTCGTTCATCTGCACAAAATGCAGCTAGCTACAGCAGACATCCACTGAAGGAAGAATTGAATTGATAGCAAAAAAGCTGAACAGAAGGGATGAGCCATTAGAATACTGACTTGTAGGTACAACACACCAGGTAAAATTTCGAATCCAGTTTTTAGAAGCAGCTTCATCACAAAAGGCCAAATTCTGATACCTTTGAAAACACTTTTTACTTACTAACTCCATATATGACAGTAGTCCCTCTAACTTCCACAAGACTGAGGGGGTCAAACACAAATGGACAAGCGTGATCCAATGGATATAGTGTACTTGGACTTTCAGAAAGCCTTTGACAAGGTCCCTCACCAAAGGCTCTTAAGAAAAGTAAGCAGTTGTGGGATAAAAGGGAAAGTCCTCCTGTGGACCAGTAGCTGGTTAAAAGACAGGAAACAAAGGATAGAATAGATGGCCAGTTTTCAGAATGGAGAGAGGTAAATAGTACTGTCCCACGGGTATCTGTACTGGGAAGAGTGCAATTCAATATATTCATAAGTGAGCTGGAAAAAGGGATAAACAGTGATGTGGCAAAAATTGCTGATACAAAATTACTCAGGATAGTTAAGTCCAAAGCAGACTGAGGAGTTACAAAGGAATCTCACAAAACTGTGTAACTAGGGAACAGAATGGCAGATGAAATTCCATGTTGATAAATACAAAGTAATGCACATTGGAAAACATAATCCCAACTATATATAGAAAATGATGGGGTCTTGTAGCGGGGTGGTCACCTGCTCCGGCCCTGAAGGGGTTAAAACAGCCCTGGGAAAGGGCTGCCCCAGGGAGCCAATAGGCTAGGCTGATTGGGGAAGCAGCCACAGCTCGGGCCACGCCCCAGTCAGGCCACAGCTGGTCCTATAAAAGGGCTACTAGCTCTCTAGCTGTGGAGAGAGGTGGATCTGGCTGCCTGGGAGCTGAGCAGGTTACCCGAGTAGACCAGTTCTGGGGAAAGGCAAGAGGGGCTGGGGAGTTCCAGCCTGGCAACTCCCCAGGCTGAGGCCTTGGATAAGGCCCAAAACAGGTATTGAGGCTACAGAGGTGTAGCCTGGGGTTAGGCAAAGGCAGCAGGTCCAAACCCCTGTGCCACATTGATAAGTGGTTTACAGACTGCAGTCTGCCCCAGTGGGTGTGGGGGCTAGATATGACCGTCAGTAGCCACTGAGGCAAGGTGGGGATAAAGGGTTGGGGGGGTTCCCCTGGGAGGGGAGACCCAGAGTGTGGTGACACTGCCAGGGGGCAGCACCCCAAGGCAAAGGGTCACCAGGGTCCGGGAGGGACATGGGTGCCAGCGGCAAGCAAGATAATGGCCTGCAGAGCGTGCTTGGGGTTGGAAGGGCTAATTCCCAGGATGACTAGCAGGAGGTGCTGCAACGGTGAGTCATTGCCTTGCTACAGGTCTAAACAGTTCTTACCACTCAAGAAAGATCTTAGAATCACTGTGGCTAGTTCTCTGAAAACATCTGCTCAGTGTGCAGCAGCAGTCAAAAAAGTGAACAGAATATTAACCACTAGGAGAGGGACAGATACTAAGACAGAAAATAACATAATGCCACTATAAATCCAGGGTACACCTACACCTTGGATAGTGTGTGCAGTTCTGGTCAGCCCATCTCAAAAAAGATATTAGAACTGGCAAAAGTATACAGAAGGGCAACAAAAAAAAAAGATTAGGTGCATAGAACCGCTTCCATATGAGGAGAGATTAAAGATACTGGGACTTCTTCAGCTTACAAGCAAGACCACTAAGGGGGCAATATTATAGAGCTACATAAAATCATGAATGGTGTGGCAAAAGTAAATAAGGAAGTATGATTTACCCCTTCACATAACACAAGAACCAGAGGTCACCCAATGAAATTAATAGGCAGTGGGTTTAAAACACAAACATAAGGAAGTACTTCTTCACACAACACAGTCAACCTGTGGAACTTGTTACCAGGAGATGTTGTTAAGGCCAAAAGTATAACTGGGTTCAAAAAAGAATTAGACAAGTTCATGGAAGATAGGTCTATCAATGTGTATTAGCCCAGATCAGGGATGCAGCCCCATGCTCCTGGTGTCTTTAACCTCTGGCTGCCAGATGCTGGGACTGAACAGGGAATGGATCGCTTGATGATTGCCCTGTTCTTTTCATCCCTCTGAAGCACCTGGTATTGGCCACTGTTGGAGTAATAGACACTAGGATAGATAGGTCATTGGTCTGATTCAGTGTGACCCTTCCTTCGTAGGCTGTTGGGGAATAAGACTTCTACAGTTAACAGAATCTGCACCAAAATAAACTTTTAGCTAAAAGTAATACAGCTCTGGAATGTTGTTTGGAACAACTGAAGCATAGTGCTGTTCAAAAATGCTATCAAACCTTGATAGCAGAAAACTGGATTTTTAAGTAAACAATTTTTATGGAAAGTGTCTGCCTTCCTTTATTTTTTTGTTGCAAAACTGAAAACCCAAAACTTGACAATTTGAGTAGTTTTCAGTAGGTTTTTTTTTTTGGTTTTGTTTTTTGGTTTTCCAATGAAAAGTCAAGATTTTCTGTTAACAATTGTGAAAAAGAAAACAAATATTAATTTTCAGCAAAATTTCTATCCGAAAAACCTGACCAGCTCTCCTAAAAGCCAGTGGCCTGACCCTGAAGAATTACTTCAATGGGAGTTTTGCATTTGATTTCAATGGGAGCAGGATTCAAGTAAGATCCAGGAATGTAAGGTATCCCCTGGGAAGTGATCCTATTCCCTCTCTCAAAATAGTATCGCCTAAATTATTGGCTTTAAATACTAAGGACCATATTGTCTGAGTAAAAATCATAGTGTATACTACAGAAAAAAAGGAAATCCAGAGGGAGACTGTAATGATTGTAGTTTCTTTTGTTCATATTCAGTAGCAACTTATTGATAGCAGAAGCCTAGGACAAGAAAATGGAAATAAAAGGTAAACATCTTTCTGTCCTGATTTCCTTCCTGTGGTGTAAGCACAGAGAAGGAATTCAGAGAAGCAAATCAGAGTTTTGAATACAAAGAAACATTTCTTATTCCCAATCAAAGTAAGAGATGTTTGCAATAAACAATCCTATCTCTTTGGCAATGTGACAGTTGCAACTTGCCTGTTGGATAGAATAAGAGTCTCTGCCCTGGGAGAAAGAGGAGAAATCTACTGCATGAGGGTCTGAGATAGAGTTTAATAACCAAAATTTCCTTACTCTCCTTCAGTCCCTGAACTGATCTAATGAGCAACAGAGTCAAAGACCATGTGGTGCTTAATTTGATTTTCTGCTAGTTGTCATGGATCAAAGGTCACTTTGTTCACTCTGCAAAGATACCTGATTTAATTTTCTGGTTATAAGAGAATGAATTTACAGTTTGAGTTTTCACCAGAAAGCAGAGATGTGAGTGACTGTATATTACTTTTTAATGTTTCAGTGTAAACATAAGACATGGCTGGACTCCTTTCCCTCTCCCTCAAGGACAGTTAATAGACTTTATCCAAAACTACTTTATGATCTATGTAATCCTGTATCACACTAGAGCCAGTTACAGTAAAACTGCATTCTTGGTTTATACCTGGCTCCATGTTTGCCAGAATAGTGAGTATGTAAATATTTTCTGTGCAATTCAAAGATATTTTTAAAGAGGTGTACAGATTTAGAGGTGTTGATAGATCTGATAGTGTGATACTATTGTGTGTGTACACACATACCTGTCTCTAAGGGTATGTCAAAGCTGTTGGATATATTCTATAGATTGGAAACTTGGGGGGGCATACATTGTATTTGTGGAGGACAGTATATCAAACCTACAAAATGCATAGAGAGAGGGAGGCTTCTTTTCCAAAAGTGAGGGAGATCTCAGTTGCATCATGTGAAAAGGAAAGAGTATTAGACACCATTTTGTAAGAAAGTTCTCATCACAGTGCTCATTGGGCAGCAAAAGCATGGCCATTGCTCAGCCACAATAATAAGATGTGTGGTATAGAAAGGCTAGGCCAGGACAAAAACGAAACCAAATGCCACAAAGTGGCACAAGCCCAGTACACAAGCCTAAGTGCTAGTTATTGAGGGTATAACCCAAAGCCCATGGTAGTCAAAGGGAGTCTCTTCACTGATTTCCATGGACTTTGTATCAGGCCCATACACAGGCATGAGGATTCAGCCATGATACATATGAGGATAACAGAGACACTAACACAAGTGGGTTGTGGAGTCAAACTCAGGCCAAATGTTAGATTAGAGGTGGCTGGAAAGTATGACAAAAATAGAGTTTTGTTGGAAAATGCCAGTTAATTGAGCACAAGATGTCTCAAAAGCCAGCTGGGTTTGACAAAATTTTGTTCAATCACAGGCATGATTCTAGTACCCTGCCAACGCACCTGGAAGGTTGCTGGGAGCCTCAAGCGTCAAGCCATAGCTCTAGAGTAGCCCCACCACACTGACTGGCCCAAGAGCCTTGAAGCTCTGGGATACCCAGTTCCAGGATAATCTATATGGGGGACTGTCCCAGAGCTACCAAACTTGGCAACTCTGGAAGCTGCTGACTTGACATTCTTGCATTCTTTTCATGTGAAATTAACAATGTCAGGCCATGTCTACACTAGCAATTATGATGGCAAAACTTGTCACTCAGGGGTGTGAAAAAACACTGCCCTGAGCGAACATACATTTTGCTGGCATAAGCACTCATATGCGCAGTGCTGTTCTGGTGGGAGACACTCTCCTGCCGACACAGCTACCATTGCTTGTTGAGACAGTTTTATTATGTCGATGGGCGAGCGCTCTCCTGTCAGCATAATGTGGCTACCTGAGTGCTCTTACAGTGGCACAGCTGTATTGGTGCAGCTGTGTCACTGTAAGCTTGTAAGTGTAGACTTGGACTCAGTTTCAGTAGCTGGTCCTGTGGAGCATATTTTGTTTCAGAAACACCATGTGCCAGTGTTTCCAAAACAAAATGTTTTCAGGATTTCCAGTGTGAGGATTTAGAATATATATATATTTTTAATTGGAACTAAACCAAGTTTCAAATATTTAAATTTCTCACAAACCAGAAATCCTATGTTTTAGCCAGGTCTTCCTTACAGCTGCTTTCCCGCTTCTGATCCCTTTACTGAGGGGATTAAGTAGTCTCAGTTTGGGGTGATTCACTGCAAGGTTGCACAGCCAAGGTTATAGAATCAGTCACCTTCTCATCCAACAACTCCTTTTGCTTATGTTAGCCTGCTCATAGATGCCATCAGGATATTAAGCAATCATTGTTTGTCAGGGGCGATTAGGGTAAAGTAAACAAATTCTTATTCAAATCACATCATTCACGTCACTCAATTAATTCCCTGTTTTAACACATTCTTGAAACCCTATTTTTGGGTATTTTCTGCATGCATGGAATATAACAGTCATACTGGGTCCATCTAGCACAGTATCTTGTCTTTAGACAGGGGCCAATGCAAGGTGCTTCAGAGGGAATGAACAAAACAGGTAATCATCAAGTGATCCATCCTCTGTAGCCCATTTCCAGCTTCTGGAAAACAGAGGCTAGGGACACTTCAGATCATGTGTTTGCATCCCTGCCCATCCTGGCTAATAGCCATTGATGGACTTGGGGATTACAGTGGACGAGAAGCTGGATATAAGTCAATAGTGTGCCCTTGTTGCCAACAAGGCTAATGGCATGTTGGGCTGCATTAGTAGGAGCATTGCCAGCAGATCGAGGGAAGTGATTATTCCCCTCTATTCAGCACTGGTGAGGCCACATCTGGAGTATTGCATCCAGTTTTGGTCCCCCCCCCCACCAAAAGTATAGGGACAAATTGAGTCCAGCAGAGGACAATGGAAATGATTAGGGGATGGGGCACATGTCCCTCTTAATCATCTCTTTTCCAAGCTGAAAAGTTCCAAATGAAATTAATAGACAGCAGGTTTAAAACAAATAAAAATAAGTATTTCTTCACAACAATGCACAGTCAACCTGTGGAACTCCTTGCCAGAGGATGTTGTGAAGGCCAAGACCATAACAGGGGTCAAAAAAGAACTAGATAAATTCATGGAGGATAGGTCCATCAATAGCTATTAGACAGGGTGAGTAGGAATGGTGTCCCTAGCCTCTGTTTGCCAGAGGCTGAGAATGAGCAACAGGGGATGGATCACTTGATGATTACTCCCTCCGTTCATTCATTACCTGGCACTGGCCACTGTCAGAAGACAGGATACTGGGCGAGATGGACCTTTGGTCTGACCCAATAGGGCCATTCTTATGTTCTTATTAACAGCTTGTGAGGAAGTTGTTCTGTACCCCTAATAATTTTTGTCATCCTTTTTGTACCTTTTCCAGTTCCAATATATCTTTTTTGAGTTGGGGCGACCAGATCTGCATGCACGATGCAAGATGTGGGCGTACTATGGATTTATATGGAGGCAGTATGTTATTTTCGGTCTTATTATCTATCCCTTTCCTAATGATTCCCAACATTCAGTTTGCTTTTTTGACTGCCACTACACATTGAGCAGCTGTTTCCAAAAAAGTATCCACAATGACTTCAAGGTCTTTCTTGAGTGGTAACAGCTAATTTAGATCCCATCATTTTATATGAATAGTTGGGATTATGTTTTCCAGTGTGTATTAGTTTGCAGTTATCCACATTGAATTTCACCTGCCATTTTGTTACCCAGTCACCCAGTTTTGTGAGATCCCTTTGTAACTCTTCAGTCTTCTTTGGACTTTTCTTGAGTAGTTTTGCATCATCTTTAAATTTTGCCTCCTCACTGTTTACTCCCTTTTCTCAGATTATGAATATGTTGAACAGTACTTGTCCAAGGGGGACCACCACTATTTACTTCCCTAACCACTTATTCCTACCCTTTGTGTCCTATCTTTTAACCAGTTACTGATCTAGGAGGGGACCTTCCTTCTTATCCCCTGACAGCTTACTTTGCTTAAGAGTCTTTGGTGTGGGACCTTGCCAAAGGCATTCTGAAAACCTAAATACAGTATGTCCACTGGATCACCCTTCCTTCCCCTCTGCTTCTGTATATTAGCCTAAACCTGTTACCACTGAAGACAATGGCAACATTCCTATTGATTCAACTGGGAACGGAATCGGGCCCCTCCTGCTAGAAGTTTCTAAAATCATCAGTTTAAGAGGTCTGCTTCCCTTACTATCATCCTCCCTAACATGATTTGACTGTGGATTCTCTGAGCTCCATCTCCTTCTCTGTTGGATCCAAACATAACAAAATTCTCCTTTGGTTTCCTTGTTGTTCAAGGCTCCCTCCATCGTCAGAACTGCTTACCTCTTCTTAATCTTTCTTATGAATGATTCACGATCAGTCCAGGACCTCATTGGGACTGTAGTATTTGGGGCAGTGCCTTTAAGGAATGAGCTTTCCAGACAGAGTCTAGGCAGGGTGCTGTGAAACTCTTGTTATGTCCAGCCAGTTAGAACCACACTCCAAAGAAAGTAGAGCTCTTGCAAGCCTGTGATGCACTGTGTGATCTCTGACCACCACTTCTGAAACTCCGGTCCTTACTTTACTTGGGTGCTCAAATGGATGCTGATCTTTTTTTTTTTGGGGGGGGGGTTGAGTTTTTTTTATTACAGTGCTAATAAACGATGGTCACATAAACACCACCCTATACCGGAAACCTACTGACCGCTATTCATACCTACATGCCTCCCGCTTTCATCCACACCACACCACTCGATCCATTGTCTACAGCCAAGCTCTGCGATACAACCGCATTTGCTCCAACCCCTCAGACAGAGACAAACACCTACAAGATCTCTATCAAGCATTCTTACAACTACAATACCCACCTGCGGAAGTGAAGAAACAGATTGATAGAGCCAGAAGAGTTCCCAGAAGTCACCTACTACAGGACAGGCCTAACAAAGAAAATAACAGAACGCCACTAGCCGTCACCTTCAACTCCCAACTAAAACCCCTCCAACGCATTATTAAGGATCTACAACCTATCCTGAAGGATGACCCAACACTCTCACAAATCTTGGGAGACAGGCCAGTCCTTGCCTACAGACAGCCCCCCAACCTGAAGCAAATACTCACCAGCAACCACATACCACACAAAAGAACCACTAAGTCGCTATTTTACAACAAAAAAACTTCAAATCCGGACTCCAGCGAGAAACTGCTGAATTGGAATTCATTTGCAAATTGGATACAATTAACTTAGGCTTGAATAGAGACTGGGAGTGGTTAAGTCATTATCCAAGGTAACCTATTTCCCCTTGTTTTTTCCTCTCCCCCTCCCCCCAGACATTCTTGTTAAACCCTGGATTTGTGCTGGAAATGGCCCACCTTGATTATCATACACATTGTAAGGAGAGTGGTCACTTTAGATAAGCTATTACCAGCAGGAGAGTGGGTTTGTGTGTGTGATGGGGTGAGAAAACCTGGATTTGTGCTGGAAATGGCCCAACTTGATTATCATACACATTGTAAGGAGAGCGATCACTTTAGATAAGCTATTACCAGCAGGAGAGTGGGGTGGGAGGAGGTATTTTTTCATGCTTTGTGTGTATATAAAAAGATCTTCTACACTTTCCACAGTATGCATCCGATGAAGTGAGCTGTAGCTCACGAAAGCTCATGCTCAAATAAATTGGTTAGTCTCTAAGGTGCCATAAGTACTCCTTTTCTTTTTGCGAATACAGACTAACACGGCTGTTACTCTGAAACAAATGAGAATGAGTTAATACTACTGAAAGGGTTAAGGGGAATTTAAAAATATATCAAGGGAAAGACATGTTATGGGGAAAAGGTAATCCATTAATATACAAGGAAGGGAATTAAATAAATTCTTGACCTCAGAGCAGAATGATTCTGTTCTATTCTGTTCAGGTTCTTATACCATGCCCTTTACTATAGTTTCTGAGCGGTTAAGAAACTGAACTTCTTCTGGGGGTCAGTACTAAATCATCAATGCAGAGCTGTGCCAACTGAATTTATATTAACACCTAGATGGGCATTGGGGAAAAAGCACACTTTGAATTATGTACTTCATTTTTAAGCAGCATTTAAGGACGATGTAGCAATTACTAGAAAAGTACATGCAACCATTGTAGGGAAAAAAAACAATTAGCAAGTGGCCTACAAATTAAAATAAAAATAATATGAAAAGGGCAACCCTAATTAACAGAACTGCAAGACGTGAGAGAGAAGTTATTGGTGGAATATTTGCAGAAATCAGCAGTTCAATACAGATTAATGACTCTAACCAGTCATATACTGTAGCAAACAATGAAGAAAGAGGAGTTTTAAATGGGAGTAGCTGCCTTCCTGCATACTGACTAGGAAAGAGATTTGAGAGTTACTATGGATAAAACTCCCAAGTCCCGCAGCAATTTGTGCAGTTACAATGAAGTAAGAATATATAGGGTACTAATGTTGAGCTGCTTTATGAAAAGCATGGAATTCAAAATATAGTGTGTTATAATTTATTAACTCTGATGATGTAATGTAATTAACTCTGATGATGTATCTTTGAGATACACAGATTATGAAAAGTACTGTATTTGAAACTTTCCCCCCAATAAATACAGAAAACATTTAAATTATGTGAATTTTTACAAGATATTGTTAGCCAATATCATATATTTTTAAAAGGCTTTGTATTTTTGCTAACTTGTTTAACTATGAAACATGCTCCCAGCATGCTTTAAATTTATAGTGGAAATACATGGGTAGTTAAACTATGTATGCCCCTTGTTCCTTATACTTGTGGGAAATGGCAAAAACAAGATATATATTCTGTTAAGGCCTGCCAAATATGGGCAATGCTAGTTATCTGTTTTAGGGATAACTCGTATAAGATGCCTTCAGATGTCCTTGTGACCTGCAAAATAATTGGAAACTACATAAGAAGGGGTGTGAAAGATCTTTAATTAATAAAGAGGATTCTGTAGAATATTGTATCTGTTGTAAACAAGTGGGGTATAAAAACAGGTAGTTGTTGTAAGAAATTCGGAACAGACTTCAGCTATAAGCCTGTCCTCCAGAGATTGGTAATGTATGAACCTGTCTCTTTGTGCTGATTTCTCTATGTTTTAATAAACTGATTGAACTGACTTATCTGATGTCTTATCAATAAAATAATTGAACCCATTGGTATCAACAATACTAAAACAACCAAAGAAATTACAAATCATGGTTGAAACTCCTCCCACAGACAGCTCTCATAGATTCAGGGCCAGAAGGGACCGTTGTAATAGTTTAGCCTGACCGCCTGTATAGCGCAGGCCAAAGAACTACCCCCCAAAATATCTAGAACATATCTTTTGAAGAAATAATCCAGTCTTAATTTAAAACATAACCAGTGATGGAGACTCCACCATGACCCTTGGCAAATTGTTCCAATGTTTAATAACCCTCAGTGACGTATGTCTTATTTCCAGTATGAATTTGTCTAGCTTCAACTTCCAGCCATTGGATCATGTTATACCTTTGTCTCCTAGATTGAAGATGCCATTATCAAGTATTTGTTCCCCATGTATGTACTTATCGATGGTAAGCAAGTCACCCTTAACTTTCCTTTTGTTAAGCTAAATAAATAGATTGAGCTCCTTGAGTCTATACCTATAAGACATGTTTTCTAATCCTTTAATCATTCTTGTAGCTCTTCTCTGAACCCTATCTTGCAGTTTGGCATTGAAGCAAGAATGGGATGTAACATTAACAGGCAAAAGTGTGAATTTTAGACTTACCGCTGAAGGCCTTCCTCTTGTTCATTTGCATCACCACTGTCTTGCTCATGCTCACACGTAACCAGGTCTCTCTTTTGATGTCACCTAACTCCATTTGTGCTCCCTGTATAGCAAAAGCACATATAGGATAGAGAAAACTCTTGAATATGTACTGGCAGTGTTTTCATCTTTCTCAGGCAAGGGATCTGTTCCTGAAATCCTCAGATCACCTGAGAATTGCAAAAACCAGACACATCTATGTACACACTCTGTATCTACCCACTGTTTCTTGCCCTCCCTGGCATCATGGAGCTTCTCTTTTCAAAAGACTGAGTGTGTTAACCTTCAGGGCAGGATGCACAGCCCACTGGAAGATGGGTGTCGTTGGAGGAGATTCTGTTGGTGGTTTTTGTCCTAATCCTGCATTAACACAGGCTTATCTTTACATATGTGAGTAGTTCTATTGAAGTCAATAGGACTATTCATGTATGTGCATAACTT
Organism: Lepidochelys olivacea; assembly: GCF_965140295.1. Classification (NCBI taxonomy): domain Eukaryota; kingdom Metazoa; phylum Chordata; order Testudines; family Cheloniidae; genus Lepidochelys; species Lepidochelys olivacea. Next base: position 28,055,397 of record NC_140413.1, read on the forward strand.
TACGCATGTTAATGTTTGCAGGATCAGACCCTGTTAGTGGGGTTCATTAAAACTCTTTTATGTTGCTCCCAGATTAGGTTTTTTCTACGGGTAACATGCATTTATCGAGGGTACCCACAGCTTGTGTAAATGAAGACATTAAATAAATCATAAATCAGACAAAGGCACAAGAATGTGCCTCAGTGCATCAATAATTATGCAGCATGTGTATATTATGATGTACAAAATATATTTATTTTCAGCAGAAAGTTTGGACATTTTGGCCTGAATTACACCAAAAGTTGTTTAAGACTAAGAGCATTTACACAGAAGAATGTCTAGCCCATAGTAAGCACATCTCTCCTTAACAGAAGATCTTTCACACAAAAAAATATTCTCTGGACATTACTCATAATGATGTCAATAACAGTCATTGTTCTACCACTGTAAAATGAAAGGGATCATGGCCTGCAAAGGAAAACCATCCACTTATCTTTACCTTTTTGTACTGCTGTTAAAAATAAGAGGCCTGTTTCTGCCAGTTGTTACTTCTCAAGGTTTCTTGAGAACTCAGAGTTGTATTCTGCCTTCCTGCAGGCTGGGGAAAGAAGACTCAATTTAAACAATCATGAGACTCAAGTGTTGGTGTGCAGATGGCCTTCCACCTTTATTCCAAGGGATATGGCAAGCAGAACTGGGGTAATCAAGCATAAGTGAAAGGTAGTCTAGGAAATCTGGAGCTGAATGTTACACTTTCAGTGTTTAGCCAGAGGTCAATTGAAGGTTATTGCTATTAGTCAAAGTACAGGATTTTCACGATCTAGACAGTATACTTAGCAATGGTGGTGTGCTACGTGGCACCTTTAATTTGTTGCAGGAAAGAAAAAATGGATCAGCCTACAAAGCAGCAGAAATTACTCAGTGTGATCAAGTTTCAGGGCATTGCCTGCAGTGGTTCAGAAGTATTGCACGATCATTTAGGTCCATCATTGGGGATAAATGGTATTGGAAATAGCTGGATGCAGAATACCCGACTTAAAGAAGTAGAAGTTGAAAAGTGATACTGTGGTGGTGCATTACTGCTTTGAGAAATAGGATAAAACCATGGTGAAATGGCTGTCCAATTAGTAACACCACCTGCCATTCTCACAAAGAGACCAGTGACTCTGACTGAGGCAACTTTCCCATCTCCTTCACTATCATTTACACAGTTCCAGTATCTCTCTTTTATCTTAAAAAGAACATGGATTCCTAAAGCCTGATTCTGGACCCATCAAAGTCAGTGCTGATTTCCTAATTGACTACAGTGCATCCAGGGTAGGAATAAGTTATTTAAAAACACTTGGTTGTGCTGAAATGTTCACTTACAGGACTGCTAATACCAGGTAATATTTTGACACTATCTGATGTTGAGTTTACTTGAAAGTATAACCAATAGACAGCAGGAGTCCATTTAAGCAATAAACCAGTCAGAGAGAGAATAAAGCAGAAGAGACATTACTGAAGATATGCACAGTATCTAAAAAACCTGCCTCACAACTGACGATAAGCATTTTCCTAAGCTTTAACACAAATACAGTCAGACAAAGAGAACTAGCAAGACAATCTGCTGTATCACCATCTGGTGCCTCATGAAATGTTACAGCAGAGTTTATTTCCCATTCTGTTAGATTTTCCATCTTGAATCCTTTCACATCACTGCACCCTACAGAAATACAGCTGAATTCTTACATCTAAAAGGTCAGAGACAAAGAAAACAGTACAGAAACACAGCTTTTTAAAACAAATCCCACACTACCACAGCAAGTCCCTTTGTGCAACTACACTATCAGAAGAACTAGTTAAAAAAAATCTTATGCTTCAGGAAGGAATTCACCTCGACCATGTAGTTGTATTTGTTTGCAAAATTGCTCTTTTCAATCTTGATTTATGTATATGTCAAAAAGTTGTTTATATAAAAATTATTACACATAAAAAGCTACACCATTATGAGGGGAATGCAGCAGAGCTCATCACTCTATCTAAGCATGGTGAGCTCTTGCAAAAATATATCTTGCGGTTTGGGCTGAGCTGTGAGCTAGCCCCACAGTGGAATGTAAGTGCAAGGTGACCTGCTGAAAGAAGACTATATTGGACTCAATTCAGCATTGCCCTGCACCATGTTGTGTCATTTATATCAGTGCAAAGTGGGTAAAAAAGCTACCACTCTGACTTGCTACTGCTAGGTGCAAGACAAAAAGTTGGACTCATTTTATTTATTTAGGTCTCAGTATTTTTTAGCTAAGCTCTAGCTGCAGGAAAGCTTTTGCCTGTGGTTAGTGAACCCTATTACCTCGAAAAATGAATGTGGGGATGCCCTTATAATAACCCACTGAATAGCCCCCTTAGTCTATTCTTTAGGAGGTCTGAGTTTCCAGGGTCGTTAAGGAAACACTAGAGGACACAGATGTAATCTTGTGATAACGTGATTGACACAGGCAGTATATCTTCCAAAACAAAGTATCATTTCATTAAAGAAGCTAATAATCCCTATTATAATTGTGACAAAGTTCCTCCTCTGCCTTCGTGTGTCCTGCACTTATTGGCGGATTTGCTCACCTCAGAGATTCACGGCAGCCCTCAGTTTGGCCACTTTTGCCAGTGGCTTAAACCTGCCGTTCACTCGGCTAACCTCAACACTGGCCAGCATGGGGAAAAGGAGGAGAACAATCACCGCAGACTCTGCTGGCCCACCTAGTGGGTTGGGGGACAGGCCAGAGACCTTCCCCTCTGGTGGGACACACAGTCCTGGTCAACTCCTCTTATATCAAATAGGGAGTTGGGGAGGATGGGGGGAACCCGGGCCTGCCCTCTACTCCGGGTTCCAGCCCAAGGCCCTGTGGATTGCAGCTATCTACAGTGTCTCCTGTAACAGCTCCGTGACAGCTACAACTCCCTGGGCTACTTCCCCAAGGCTACCCCCCATCACCTTCTTTATCCTCACAGCAGGATCTTCCTCCTGAAGCCTGATCACACTTGTATTCCTCAGTCCTCCAGCAGCATGCCTTCTCACTCCTTGCACACACTTCACTAACTGATGGGAGGTACGTTTTAAACCAGATGTCCTGATTAGTCTGCCTGCCATAATTGATTCTAGTATATTCTTAATTGGCTCCAGGTGTCTTAATTAGCTTGCCTGTCTTAACTGGTTCTAGCAGGTTCCTGATTGCTCTAGCGCAGCCCCTGCTCTGGTCACTCAGGGAACAGAAAACTGTTTAGCCTTCGACTACTCTGCTGTACCCAACTGGCCTGGGTCTACCACACAATATAATCTAAAAATAGAAATCAGACATAAACCTTATTGCAAGTTAAAAAGCATTCAAACCTCAATCACATACAGCTCTCGTCCCCTAGCGCCTGTCCTCTATTTGCATTACATTCATAGAATCATAAAATATCAGGGTTGGAAGGGACCTCAGGAGGTCATCTAGTCCAACTCCCTGCTCAAAGCAGGACCAATCCCCAACTAAATCATCCCAGCCAGGGCTTTGTCAAGCCTGACCTTAAAAACTTCTAAGGAAGGAGATTCCGTCACCTCCCTAGGTAACTGTCAAGGTTCCTCCCCCACTCTGAACTCTAGGGTACAGATGTGGGGACCTGCACGAAAAACCTCCTAAGCTTATCTTTACCAGCTTAGGTCAAAACTTCCCCAAGGTACAAAATATTCCACCCGTTGTCCTTGGACTGGCCGCTACCACCACCAAACTAATACTGGTTACTGGGGAAGAGCTGTTTGGACGCGTCCTTCCCCCCAAAATACTTCCCAAAACCTTGCACCCCACTTCCTGGACAAGGTTTGGTAAAAAGCCTCACCAATTTGCCTAGGTGACTACAGACCCAGACCCTTGGATCTTAAGAACAATGAACAATCCTCCCAACACTTGCACCCCCCCCTTTCCTGGGAAATGTTGGATAAAAAGCCTCACCAATTTGCATAGGTGACCACAGACCCAAACCCTTGGATCTGAGAACAATGAAAAAGCATTCAGTGTTTTACAAGAAGACTTTTAATAAAAAATAGAAGTAAATAGAAATAAAGAAATCCCCCCTGTAAAATCAGGATGGTAGATATCTTACAGGGTAATTAGATTCCAAAACACAGAGAACCCCTCTAGGCAAAACCTTAAGTTACAAAAAAGATACACAGACAGAAATAGTTATTCTATTCAGCACAATTCTTTTCTCAGCCATTTAAAGAAATCATAATCTAACACATACCTAGCTAGATTACTTACTAAAAGTTCTAAGACTCCATTCCTGGTCTATCCCCGGCAAAGACCCAGCATACAGACAGACACAGACCCTTTGTTATTCTCTCTCCTCCCAGCTTTTGAAAGTATCTTGTCTCCTCATTGGTCATTTTGGTCAGGTGCCAGCGAGGTTACCTTTAGCTTCTTAACCCTTTACAGGTGAGAGGAGCTTTCCCCTGGCCAGGAGGGATTTCAAAGGGGTTTACCCTTCCCTTTATATTTATGACAGTAACGCATTCCAGTGCTTCACCACCCTCCTAGTGATAAAGCTTTTCCTCATATCCAACCTAAACCTCCCCAACTGCAACTTGAGACCATTACTCCTTGTTCTGTCATCTGCTACCACTGATGACATCTTCATCATATGGCCCCACGGGAAGGAGGCCCTTGAAGAATTCCACCTGGATTTCAACAGTTTCCACCCCACCATCAATCTCAGCGTGGACCAGTCCACACAAGAGATCCACTTCCTGGACATTACTGTGCAAATAAGTGATGGTCACATAAACACCACCCTATACTGGAAACCTACTGACCGCTATACTTACCTACATGCCTTCAGCTTCCATCCAAGACACATCGCACGATACATTGTCTACAGCCAAGCCCTAAAATACAACCACATTTGCTTCAATCCCTCAGACCGAGACAAACACCTACAAGATCTTTATCAAGCATTCTTAAAACTAACAATATCCACCTGGGGGTGAAGAAACAGATTGACAGAGCAAGACAAGTACCCAGAAATCACCTACTACAGGACAGGCCCAACAAGGAAAATAACAGAACACCACTGGCCATCACATACAGCCCCCAGCTAAAATCTCTCCAGCACATCGTCAACGATCTACCACCTATCCTGGAAAATGATCTCCCACTCTCACAGACCTTGGGAGGCAGGCCAGTCCTCACTTACCAACTGTGCACCAACCTGAAGCAAATACTCACCAGCAACTACACACCACACCACAGAAACACTAAGCCAGGAACCAATCCCTGTAACAAACGCTGTTGCCTAATGTGTCCCCATATCTACTCTAGTGACACCATCATAGGACCCAGCCACATTAGCCACACCACCAGGGGCTCATTCACTGGCACATCTACTAATGTGATATATGCCATCATCTGCCAGCAATGCCCCTCTGCCAAACCAGACAGACTCTACATAAAAGAATAAATGGACACAAATCAGACATCAGGAATGATAACATAGAAAAGCCAGTCGGAGAACACTTCAGTCTCCCTGGACATTCAAATAACAGATTTAAAAGTAGCCATCCTTCAACAAAAGAACTTCAAAAACAGACTTCAAAGAGACACTGCAGAGCTACAATTCATTTGCAAACTTGGGCTTGAATAGGGACTGGGAGTGGCTGGCTCACTACAGAAGCAATTTTCCCTCTCTTTAGTATTGACACCTCTTTATCAATTATTGGGAGTGGACCACATCCACCCTGACTGAATTGGCCTTGTCAGCACTGGTTCTCCACTTGTAAGGTAACTCCCTTCTCTTCATGTGCCAATATATTTATGTCTGTATCTGTAATTTTCACTCCATGCATCTGAAGAAGTGGGTTTTTTACCCACAAAAGCTTATGCCCAAATAAATCTGTTCGTCTTTAAGGTGCCACCTAACTCCTCGTTGTTTTTATACAGTTTAAAGGATTCTAAGTCAAGCACTTTGCTACAAATGGCTAGTTTGTAACACATCACTGAGAGCAGTTCTTAAATTATACTTTTTTTATATAAGTAAATACAAGTAAAATACACACACACATTTCAAGTATACATATATTAAATACTATGGTAGAGTAGACTACACTAAAATTATAGTTTAAAAAAACCTAACAGGCTTACTTTCTACATCCTGTTCTTTTAATCTCTGTTGCTGCTTTATAAATTCTTTGGTATTCTTCTTTAATCGTGGTTGCTGCTCATATCTGGTCAGTCAGCTCCATTTGCTCTGGTCTTCTTCTTCTCTCTCTCGCCACAGTTTCTGATTCTTCTTTAGCAGCTCTTCTTGCTGGTGTCCAATTTCTGTCACACTTCTCCCGGTTACATTACTTGCCGTCTCCTGACTTTCCAACTACTTGTCAGCACACTGCCTTTTATACTGTCAAACCTTTAGAATTACTGCACATGCTCACTACCAACATTACCTTGGGCATGTTCAGACTTGTTCAATACTAGTAACCTTGCACATGCAAGATACAAGATCCTAAAACATATGCCTTTAATAAGAAAGCAAATGATCATCTAAAGAGAACACAAGTGGTCATTTTATAATAGGGAATTAATAATATATAAAGCTGGGAACAAGGTGAGCAAAGTAGAAATCTTTAAAAACTCTATTAATAATAGTAATTAATAGAGAAGTGAACCCAAATGATATTATGTATGAACACACTGTCAAAATTGGCCAGAGATGACTATCAAGAGAGATCCAAATAACTCTCTTTGTTAAGAATTTAAATATTAGACCTTCTTTGTGGGAAAGCCATTAAATCATTTTATATACACATCAGCATACTATAGGTTTTTAATAAGTGTACCCAAGCAGCCATATACATACCCAATAACCAAGGTGTTTGTACACATGGACAAAGCTCCTAACACACAAACAACACTGGGGATCATAATTTATCCACCTGTGAAACTCATATATGATGAGTACCTAATGACACCAAATCACCTTGCTGGACGGGAGTCAAATGTTCATAATGTGATTGAGTTTACCTCACTGGAATGAATAAACCAGGATTACTTTTAAATAATAGCAATTGGAATGCAAATGCTGCTTGACTATTCATTTTTATGCATAAGAGTTATCATAATAAATCAATCAAACCTCTTAAACCTAAAATCCTCTTATGATAACATCCATAGAGGAGACCAAAGTGATTAACAGCTTTCCACAAAACTTGACCCCAGTTTAAAAGTTTACCCTTGAGTACAGAGAAAGCCGAGTCAATTTCTTAGAGTAAACATCACGATTGAAAATGGGAGATTTATCATTGATCTCTGTTTAAAAGGCATGATCCTGAACACATCACTCCTGGGAGACAGCAGCCACCCAATCACATAAAAATGTGGATTACACTGTCAATCAACTAGTGCATGCTAACTGCTGTAAAGATGGTAATCCCTGCAATAGTAAAACTGAGGCGTTTAAGGAGAAACAATACAAAAAAAGTGGTTACTCTGATGCTGAAAGAAAGGGGGAAGACTATCTATACAAACAGGAACTTTAAGGATATGTCTACATTGGAGCTTGGTGCGAGTAGACAGACTCAAGCTAGCTCAGCTCAAGCTCACATGCTAAAAATAGCAATGTAGACATTGCAGTTCCAGCAGAGACTTATCTAGCCACCCATGCTCAGGGGGTGAGGTGGGCATGAGAGCCTGAGTCACCATTGAAACCACAATGCTCACACTGCTATTTTTAGCATGGCAGCTCAAGCCCCTCTAGCCCAAACCTGTCTACCTGCACTGGGAGGCTCATTTCCAGCTGCAGTGTAGACATGCCCACAAAGAGCTCTATGTTTTGTACTTTCTACATAAAGTGAGAATTACAAAATACATTCAGAATAAATCATCTCAGAGGGGAAGGAATATGTTCTTAGCCAGGCTTTAATTTGGCTCACAATATTGCAGCCTAGAAGAGTGATTCAGCAGCTGGCATGCCCCTTTTGGCTGGGCATGACCTAGCAGGATCTCCTCCTCTGCCACCCTCTTTTGACAGCAACCTCAGTCTTGATGTGGTCTGCTTCTGTTCATGCATGTGGTAATGTAGGTTATGAAAACTTGTTTCTGAATAGCTACAGGCCAAATTTTAATCTCAGGGACACATTTCTAACTTCCATTGCATTCAGTTGGAGTTGTGTGTGCATATCAGAAGGTGGAATTGTGCCTTAAACTCATGTATTGTAATCTACCATTCCAGGGGGGGAAGAACATACCTCTCAACTGACCTAGATTTTGTGGGATGTTTTAGTATCCTTTCACCGTGCTGTAATCCCCTAGAGTCTGAGTCATGCCTCCTAGTTCCAGATTATGGAGATTCCACCAGTGTACTCCCACCAGGGGGCCATCTGAGAGCTTCCCTCCTATTTCTCGCAGGGTGCCAGGCCCTTTTCTCTCCATGGAATTTACTTTCTTTTCCATACTCCACAGTTTGCAGAGTTGGGTATAAAAAGAATCAGCAGAATAGGAACAATTTAGGCAGTATGCATACATCAAGAGGAGTTAAGGGGGAATGGGGAAGATTTAAGAAAAATATGGCTTTGTTATTATTTATGAGTAGTGTCTGGTACATCACGGTGTTTAGTGTGTTACAACCATCAAAATATAATATATATCATGAAACTAGAGCTCCTCTCCATAAAATGACTTAGACATTGCAACACTGAGCATTGCTAAACCTATGTTTTAGGTGCCTAGTCATCCAATGGAATCCATAAAGCTATAATCCACAGTTGGCACCTATAAAGTGTGTGGGGAGAGACAGGCACCTAAGAATGGGATTCACAAAAGCCAACACCATAGGTTAGGACAGGGGCAGGCAAACTTTTTGGCCTGAGGGTCGCATCGGATTTCTGAAATTGTATAGAGGGCCAGACAGGGGAGTCTATGCCTCCCCAAACAGCCAGGCATGGCCCAGCCCCCGCCCCCATCTGATCCCACGCCCGCTTCTCACCCCCTGACAGCCCCCCCCGGGACTCCTGCCCCGTCCAACCCCCCTTCCTTCCTGACTCCCCACCCCCCCACTCCCGGGACCCCTGCCCCATCCAACCACCCCTTCTCCCTGACCGCCCCCAGACTCCTCGCCCCTAACTGCCCACCATACCCATTCAATCCCCCTCTCCTTCCTGATTCCCCCCCAGGGACCCCTGCGCCATCCACCCCCCATGCTCTCTGTCCCCTGACCACTCCCCACTGCCCCATCCAACCACTCCTCTCCTTCCTGACTGCCCCCCCGAGACCCCTGCCCCCATTCAACCCCCGTTCCCTGCCCTTTGACTGCCCTGACCCCTATCCATGCCCCTGACCACCCCCCTAACTCCCCTGCCCTCTATCCAATCCCCCCGTGTCCCCATACCGAGCTGCCTGGAGCACCAGTGGCTGGCAGCATGGCTGCACTAGGAGAGGCAGCCACGCCGTGCAGCACAGAGCACTGGGTCAGGCCGGGCTCTGTAGCCCCGTCGCCCAGAGCATTGCGCCTCACAGCGGCATGGCTGCGGGGCGACAGCAGGGGAGGGGCTGGGGGCTAGCCTCCCGGGCCAGGAGCTCAGGGTCTGGGCAGGATGGTCCCGCGGGCCGTAGTTTGCCCAGCTCTGGGCTAGGAGCTTCCAAAACTAACAAACAATAGATGCACAAGCTCCGCCCCCTCTCCAGGAGTTAAGCACCTACATTCTTTTGTGGATCTGGGTTTAAGTGCCTGATTCACTGTTCTTCCACCCCTGAACCAATGCATGACCAATATGGCAGTATTATTCTGTGCAGTGTGGTTGCACCTCAGGGACCCCTGCATGGGATCAGTGCCCTGTTGTGCTGGGGACTGTAACACATATAACAAAAAGATGGTCTGGGTGCCAAAGAGCTAACTATCTAAGTAAATGAAAAGGACAAGTATCATTTTAAAGTATATTTAAAAGGAAATATCACATATTTTGTTCATTAGATCCACAGTGGATGGTTTGGAGGATGAATAGTATGAAAGGACAAATCAAACAGTATTGTGAAGTGAGGGTATAAAGACCATAAAGGGATTTATTATAGACTACAGGAAATACATGTGGGTTAACAGAATGCCCACCCTGTATGTGAGGACTCTGATTTAGATTCCCTTTTTGAGCTAACAAGTCAGGTCATTAGAATTTTACATGCCATCATTTGCACCAAAAGTAAATTCCCCTGGAATGGGGTGCCCACTGTTACTAGGGGGCAAACAAATGTGAAGCCATGTTGATACTCTTTTAAAAAATCAGCCCCTATATCCATGGAATATATAAAATTCCAAATCGAAGAGAGGAATTCAGTTACTGAAGAAAAGTAAATGTGGTGGAATGAGATACAGATTTGTTAGCTCAAAATACTAACACCAAGTGCCAGTAAGGAAGTCACATTGCAAATCTCATCATGGAATAGTTCTTTAAAACTACTTTAGGCTGCATTAATAATCAATACCACTGCAAAATCAAATTGATCAATTCTGACAAAGGTGGAAGATGGGGAATACTTTGAAAACAACATCATGAAATAATTTGTTTGAGTATATATGAGATAAGAGATGGATTAAAGTATTACTCATTATTTTGCATAGTTAAAATCTTGGGTAATATGCAGATTCACAAGCTGCACAAACAGATGTTCATTCTAGGCCTGCCTGTTTAAAAAACAAAACAAAACAAAAAGAAAAAAAAACAAAAACATACAGCTTATCAAAAGGGACAGAAATTCTTAGCTCCAGAAAAATATTTTATTTTTAAAATTTGAAACAGTAAAGATTGACAAAAGCCTGCAGGCTTCACATGATAGAATAGCTGTGTTTAAACTAAGTTTTTTGAATTGTTTAAAAGTAAAAAACATTGTGAGAAATGCTGCCCTTTAAATCCACGGAGCAGCTCAGCTATAATCAGATTGTACATGTCTATTGAAAATTAACTGGTGCAGCAGAATTTATGTTAGTATGTGTTAGGATATAGATATTCAGGCCTGTCTGTAAAGGCCTATACTCTAAGAGTTTAGTGTATTCTTATCACTTGGCTAGTTATAGAGGTATAAATTCACTGTCTGCCGGTGTAATGGCCTTCTCTTACTGTGACAGTCTGAGGCCCTGTTCTTAGGCTAAGGCCTTTGGCTAAGCAGCAGAGGCAGCCATAAGCTGGGAAGCGACCGGTCACATCCTTACTTTCCAACCTAGTCACATTGAAATAAGGTGCTATTGGGCTGTTAAGAATACAATCCTGTCCTATCACCTTCAGAGAAAGGGAAGTGGCCTAGAAAATGTAAAAGGAAACTTAGTTTGATAGCATCCTGTCTGGCAAGAACTCACTTATCAATAGCTGGGATGTGAAATCCTCACTTCTGTATTGTTTTGTCATTATAGTTCCACTTTGCTATTGTTTATTTGCAGAGTCTCTGTCTGGTTCTGTGATTGTTTCTGTCTGCTGTATAATTAATTTTGCTGGGTGTAAACTAATTAAGGTGGTGGGATATAACTGGTTACATAATCATGTTACAATATGTTAGGATTGGTTAGTTAAATTTCAGTAAAATGATTGGTTAAGGTATAGCTAAGCAGAACTCAAGTTTTACTATATAGTCTGCAGTCAGTCAGGAAGTAAGAGGGGGAATGGGAACAGGGACACAGGTAAGGCTCTGTGGTGTCAGAGCTGGAAAGGGGGACACTAAGAAAGGAAACTGGAATCATGCTTGCTGGAAGTTCACCTTAATAAACATAGAATTATTTGCACCTTTGGACTTTGCGTATTGTTGCTCTCTGTTCATGCGAGAATGACCAGGGAAGTAAGTGGGTGAAGGAATAAGCCCCCTAACATCTAAGTATTAGCCTTAAGTTAGAAGAGTATAAATTTGGCAACACCTGGCAAATTCCCCCAGAATATAGCTAGTTAAAGTGAATAAGCATGTATTCTTTCAGTAATTTCATGGACCGACTATTCCTCAGAGAGAATATTATATTATCCTTGAAATGTCAATGTCCTAGGAAGAATAGTATAAGCACCAAGGTTTCTTAGTGAAACAGGATAAATCACTTTCCATGGCTTAAATAAGCATTAATAACAGAATAATGCTTCCAAAACGTTGTTCTATTGAGAGAGAGAGAGAGAGAGAGAGAGAGAGAGAGAAAGAGAGAGAGAGAAGAAGAAGAAGAAGAAGAAGGAGGAGGCGGCTTAATATTTTAATATTTATATAGAGTTGATTGGAAAGCAGAAAATCATTTGCTTTATGTTCAGATTTCAGTGAATGGGTAGGGGTTTCCTGCTCAAGAAAGCAAGTATAGAAATATTTCCAGTTCCTGTGTGTTAAGGAAGACTCAGGTAGTGAAACAGATCTCAGGAAAATGGGACTTCCTATGGGCACTTTCACCCTTTTTATCCATATTTTAGTGGTAATGCAAGCCTTGAAACTTTTATGCCAGTATAAACATGGTACCCTGAATCAAAATACACCTGTGTGCACACCTCCTGTCACATGTACTTGCTTCTTGTACATTAAGAACAAGTCCCTCGACAGTTCCAACCCCACATGCATGCAACCTGCAGGAAGGGATATGTGGAAATGTATGAAGATGATGACCATGTCTTTGTCCATCCAAGGGGGAAGGGAGGGGTGGCAACTCCCACCACTCACTGAGCCGAGTCCATTGTAATGGGCACACGTGTTAGTATCCTTGTAGAGTCTACTGGGCTCTAGTATTGCGCTTTGTTAACAATAAACCTGGCCAAGTGCCTTCGCCACTGAACGGAGTGTGGTCTTGGGTAGTTCAATTAAAGTCTGCTCTATGGGCTATGTGGCCAGAGCCAGCGCAGGACACAGAGAGAACACCCATGCAGCCAACAACAGACAACAGCTACACTAATATTAATAATGAAGACTGGGCATGAGCTGAGGGGAGCATGCCTAAGTCATTGTTTGCTCGTTGTCTGCTCTTCATAAGCCATGAGAGAATTCAGTGGAGCCTCTGCTTTTCCCCTCTGTGGGTCTGCCAAATGTCTTCCTCAATTTTCTACCCTCCACACTTCATGCACAGACCATGGTAATAGTTGTTGTTCCTGCAATTCAAAGCAAAAATCAAAAGAAGATTAGACATCTATATGGCTAATTATACTTCATAAGGATAAAAAATATAAGGGGATATACCTTCATGCTTCTGCATATATATTCCAACCACTAACTTCCTAAGGTCCATATGAAACTTTCCGTCTGGACAGGTTATTCCGTAGCAGCCCATTACAAAGATTCTTGTATGTTCCTCTGTGCAACATCTAGTTCTAGCCAGGGTGGAGCCAGGATACAGGACTGTGTAGAACAGACCATTGCTCTGATCTGGATTAAGTGAAGATGGTGAATAAAATCTTGAAAAGAGCTAGATTCACTAAAGTGAATTATTACAATGCCTAACTCCTACATGTCCTGCTTCCCAGGGGAATTCACAGCTCAAGTTAGTCACCCAAGTTTCCCATGCACCGTATGGAGAAAGCTAAGCACCTAACAAAGGGATTCACAGAAGTGAAGTGAGGAGCTGCTGAAGCTAATCAAGAGTTAAATGCATAGGAATGGTGAGGAGGAGGAGGAGATTCACAAAGGTATTTAGGCACCTAACTGAGGAGCTAGAGGGTGGCACCTCTCTTCAACTGGGATTCACAGCCACAAAACCTCTCCTGCAGTTAGACACCTAATCCAGATCAGCCTTCTTCTTGAAAAAATAATGGAACCCCCTACACAATTGTAGCCTATTGCTCAGTGGTTAGGGCATCACCTGGGATATGGGACACCTATTTTCAAATACCTGTTATGGACAAGGAACTAGAAACCAGATCTCCCACATCCTAGGAGGGTGCTGAAACCATAAGATTATTGGGTATTCTATAGTGAGTTGTTCTTGTTGAATCTATTCCACTTTGTATAAATAATTAAGTATCCATTGGGCCAAAGAGCAGTCAAGAGATGTACTTTATAGCCCAGCGGTTAGGCCACTCACATATGATAGAGGAATAAGATTCAAGTCCCTGCTCCATGAAATAGTTAATTATTTACACAAACGGAACAGCTCCAACAGGAGAGATTGAGAGAATTTTAGAATATTTTACCTTACATGTTTATCTGGATATTAATAGAAGTAATTAAAATCAGTTTAATTCTGCCAGGATTGTTAATGCATCAGATTTTTGTTTCAAAGGAGTTTACTATGAGCATCAACATTCTAAGAAAAATATGTATATTAAAGATCTTTGAGGAAAGTAATCTCTAGGTAGTTACTGGTACAAGATATCAGTCATCAATCATAACTAATATTAGACAGATTTAGGCATTTAAACTTTTCTGATAATCTCAGATGTCACGAAAAAAGAAATAGGTTATCACTCACTCTATCTGTGTATATGGAGACAGAAGTGAAAAACTCTAAACCAAGTCACTTTTTTCTCCTGGTGTGGATAAATCATATATCACATCACTGAGCAGCTCAGAAAAAGTCCCATACTCACACTTTTGGTGGGAGTCAATTCAGACCGCAATAAATAGTAGTAATAAATCCACATGGTGTATTCCTCTTCAAAAATATTATGGACATTTCAGCAAAACAATGAAAAATCGAGGCAAAAGTCCAGCATGGTTATAGAAAACATAAAGTCAAGTTAATATGATACAACATAGACATAACCAATGGCTTCCTCTCTAGTCGAATGCCACAAAATATGACCTCTCACATTGACATTTAAAACAATGCTCTGAGTCGTAATATGGATGTAAGCAGAGTCAGGATGAGCTCCACCTTGACATGTGGTGGTGAGGTGTGGCAAGTTGTGGAAAAGAACTTCAGGGGCTGATCTCATTTGCATAGGCACACCCACCCCGCCTAGAATGAGGCCATAGCTGCCCAAATGGTCACTTTGGCTGCTGTGGGATCCCCAGTGTCTCTATTATTGGGGCAGGAAGTATAAATTGTTATTACCCTGATTAAGGGAATAAAGGAGAGTGGAACTGTATTTGCTTTTGTATGATGGAGGGACTCACCATCAACTAAGTAGCACTCGCTAGGCAAGGGACATGGGTGCCAAAACTCTGTGAATTGAGAGAAGCTTGAGACAGGTATTAGTACCTGGTGGTGTGGGCCCCTTTGTGAGGGCCTGAAACATCAATTGCATCTCTGCCTCTCTCCACTGTGGCATGTCAGAGCTAATTTTGGGTCTATTAAGAGTCTAGCTACAGGTATAGTGCTGAATTCCTTTGGCCTTATGGTGCAGCAGCCCTAAGGCTCCCACTACTATGAGCTGAAATCACTAAAGAGCTAAAATTACTAAGAGCTGAAAGCACTGAGCATTGTGCCAAGTAGTGGGGAGCCTGAAGATCTAGAGCGCAGTGGTGCTGTTCATGGATGGGCTGGCGGAGCGGATCAGAGTGAAGCCCTGTGGGGCAGTCGGATTCAGGTCATGTAAGGTGCCCCTTACCTCTTCTTCCCCCCCCCCCCCACGCACATTTTTACCCAGACTGGGTAAAAATTCTGAAGCACTTAGAGGAGAGGAAAGTGGTCAGGAACAGTCAGCATGGATTCACCAAGGGCAAGTCATGCCTGACTAATCTAATTGCCTTCTATGACGAGATAACTGGATCTGTAGATGAAGGAAAAGCAGTGGACGTGTTGTTCCTTGACTTTAGCAAAGCTTTTGACACGGTCTCCCACAGTATTCTTGCCAGCAAGTTAAAGAAGTATGGGCTGGATGAATGGACTATAAGGTGGATAGAAAGCTGGCTAGATTGTCGGGCTCAACGGGTAGTGATCAATGGCTCCATGTCTAGTTGGCAGCTGGTATCAAGTGGTGTGCCCCAGGGGTCGGTCCTGGGGCCGGTTTTGTTCAATATCTTCCTAAATGATCTGGAGGATGGTGTGGATTTCACCCTCAGCAAGTTTGCAGATGACACTAAACTGGGAGGAGTGGTAGATACGCTGGAGGGTAGGGATAGGATACAGAGGGACCTAGAGAAATTGGAGGATTGGGCCAAAAGAAATCTGATGAGGTTCAACAAGGACAAGTGCAGAGTCCTGCACTTAGGACGGAAGAATCCAATGCACCGCTACAGACTAGGGACCGAATGGCTCGGCAGCAGTTCTGCAGAAAAGGACCTAGGGGTGACAGTGGACGAGAAGCTGGATATGAGTCAACAGTGTGCCCTTGTTGCCAAGAAGGCCAATGGCATTTTGGGATGTATAAGTAGGGGCATTGCCAGCAGAACAATGGACGTGATCGTTCCCCTCTATTCAACATTGGTGAAGCCTCATCTGGAGTACTGTGTCCAGTTTTGGGACCCACACTACAAGAAGGATGTGGAAAAATTGGAAAGAGTCCAGCAAAGGGCAACAAAAATGATTAGGGGACTGGAACACATGACTTATGAGGAGAGGCTGAGGGAACTGGGGATGTTTAGTCTTCAGAAGAGAAGAATGGGGGGGGATTTGATAGCTGCTTTCAACTACCTGAAAGGGGGTTCCAAAGAGGATGGCTCTAGACTGTTCTCAGTGGTAGCTGATGACAGAACAAGGAGTAATGGTCTCAAGTTGCAGTGGGGAAGATTTAGGTTGGTTATTAGGAAAAGCTTTTTCACTAGGAGGGTGGTGAAACACTGGAATGCGTTACCTAGGGAGGTGGTGGAATCTCCTTCCCTAGAAGTTTTTAAGGTCAGGCTTGACAAAGCCCTGTCTGGGATGATTTAGTTGGGGATAGGTCCTGCTTTGAGCAGGTGGTTGGACTAGATGACCTCCTGAGGTCTCTTCCAACCCTGATATTCTATGATTCTATGGGGAGTAACACTCTGCAGATGAACTTTTGAACTCTGGGGCTGGACTTTTTGGATTTTAGATGATTTTTGGATTGCTGGACTCAAGAGACGTTTGGGTTGTAGGACTCAAGAACCCGAGGGAAAGGACGTGGCCCAATTTGCTGAGGTGGGTCTTTGCTCATGGTTTGGTTAACAAACACTAGTTGTGTTGTTTTCCCAATTTAATGCTGATGCCGTTTACCTCATGTTATTAATGATTCTCTGCTACACCGAGACTCTGTGCTTGCGAGAGGGGAAGTATTGCCTCTTTGAGGCGCCCAGGGGTGTGTGTAAGATTTTCCCAGGTCACTGGGTGGGGGCTCGAGCCAGTTTTGCATTTGCTTTGATGAGAGGGAACCCCTGTGTATTGAACCCGGCCCTTGCTGCTATCAGCTCGGCCTGGCAGAAGGGTTACATGTACATAAAATATGCTACCACAAAGTAAGCAGCAAATGTGAAAGGTAAACCTATATGCTGAATACATCAATAGTCAAACAATATTAACATTTGTGGCTTCTGTATCCTTATGAATATATTGATTTTTTTCCATCTTTCCAATTTTCTAGATCATATGATTCTGCCTTTTCTTGACTCTGACCTTCTTCACTATGAATGCAGCAGAGAAAGTGTCTCACAATTTACTGTATATTGTTCTTCCCTGCAAATTGGCAGGAAATAGAATTCTTACTTGGTACAAAATCCAATCAACCCTTTGAGTTGGGATATATGGGTACAGACAGTAGGTTAATTGTTAATGAGTTGTAATGAGGTGTACCTGGTCTTTGCAATTCCCTTCAGGAGGTCCCATAATCCTACAACACCCCACCCCAGAAGGCAGTGATAGGGAAGGAACAGAGCAGTGAAGCTGGATCTTCCAGGCCTGCCTAGAGTGGCCTCACAGAAGCAGCCAATCAGAGCTCTGCAGGCTCAGATAAAAACAGCTGCAGGGCCTTGGTAGGTCAGTTCCAGGTTGGGACTAGAGGAGCGAGGAAGGATGTTCCTCTCTGGCCAAAGATCTTAAGGGAAAACCAGAGTTTGTTTCTGATGTGCTTTGCAGGAGGAAAAAAGACCTGAGAAGCTTAACCCTGAGGTAAGGGTGAAGCTAAAGGAGGCCAGATAGGAAGAGGCCCAGGGAAGAAGTGATGGACTGAAACTTAGCAGTATGTAGCTGCTCTTTAGAGGGTCTCTGGATTGGAATCTGGAGTAGTGGGCAGGCCTGTGTTTGCCCTACTGATGACAGTTGCATAAACCCCAAGAATGGGAGGAGCTTAGTTGAGAGCCTGAACAAAGGGCTGTATTTAA
This sequence comes from Lepidochelys olivacea, assembly GCF_965140295.1. Taxonomy (NCBI): domain Eukaryota; kingdom Metazoa; phylum Chordata; order Testudines; family Cheloniidae; genus Lepidochelys; species Lepidochelys olivacea. The sequence goes on from NC_140413.1 coordinate 28,073,528, forward strand.
AGGACCCAGTGCTGTAATTGAAGACCCTCATGAGGGCAACAGGACTGTTCATTTATTGGACTTTTCCCTATCCTGGAAGAGGCTCATTTGAACTTTGTGATTTAGCTGGAGGGCCAGCCAATGAAAGACCCATCAAGACTGGCCAGCCTGCAGGGGGTGCCAAAAGGACTTCAGTACCACACTGAGCTGCTAGGAGGTGCGCAAGAGGTGAGTGACACCCCTTACACCAATGCACAGGGTGGGGTAGATTACAGCCTAACTTGCCATGAACAAGTAGTCATGTAGACAAACTCTTACTCAAACTTCAAACTTCTGAATGTTTTACTGTATAAAGACTAGAGATGCAAGCTCAGGAGGGCATAGTCATATGTCATATCCTGTGTGCCCCTGTTATGGTGAGTACTTATCCTGATGCACCCCCTTCTGTCAAGGCTAGTATGACTCCCTGTACACTCGCTGGTGGCACCTGATACATCTCTTCAGGTATACCAGAACTTCAGGTACATTTCTGTCTCTGTTTCCCCTAATGGACTTTCAATGACACACTGATGTAGAGAACAGTGCCCCTTCAGAGGCCTGATTAAGTAACTGGAGGTCAAATGTGGTAGGCAAACAAGCCTTCATGCCACTGTTTTAGCTGGGAGGGGGTAGTTAATCTTAGTCAGTCCCATCTGAGTCCATCCATCTCCTCCATTTAGGCATCTTTATGTCTGAGGCCCTCTGAACCTAGGACCACCCCCTTGCTCCTCTGTCACCAGTGAAACAGCTCACTCTCTGGACTCAGGATATTTTTTAACACCCATCAAGCAGAGTCTGGCTTATTAATATTTATTCTTAATTCTCAATCATTAATTGTTGGCATCATGGAAGAAGAGTTTCTTATGACAGTGAGGGACACCATTTAATTTTACATTCTATTCACTATACCTTGAGAAAATGATAAATAATAAAAACCTACACTTCAATATTTCCCCCACAAAAAATTCAAGTACCACCGCCTCCAAAAAAAAACCCCAAACCACCAACCCCCTTATAGCTGTTGCTAGAACATGGCCAGACTTTTTAATCACGCCTAGCTCTTGCTGTTCATTCTAATCTTTCACCTGTGGATGTACCTTAATCTTTTTTTCCACCAAATAGTTAATGAATTCTAAGGTCTTACAAATATCTGACATTAATACTAACAGACAGCAAAGGGGTCTTTCTAGAGACCTAGTCACATCCAGTCAAAAAAGTTTGTCAATCTTTGAAGACTTTACAGGTTTTCAAAATGTTGACACGTCTCAAAAATCAAGCAACTTCAATCAGCCATGCAATATATAAGTACCCCTGTCTCTCCCCATTCTCCCCATCCCCCAAAAAAATTCTCTAGGGAGGGAGAGGTCAACAATATCTGATTTTTCAATGAAAACGTCCATGGAAAAATGTCATTTGTTTTCCAAATATTGGCCAACCCTGCTACTGTTTAAAATTTATATTTTGTAATGTGATTAAAGGCTCCAGTCAGATTAGTGCCCCTTTGTACTAGCATACATAAAGTAGAAAATAGAATTTACGGTTTACAGTCTAGGGTTCTGATCCTATAAACAAGTATGTGCTTAACTTTACTCTTATGAGTCTCATTTAAGTCAATGGGGATAATATACACATGCACAGGATTAATGCCTATATTAAGGCAAGACAACAACAGAATGTAATATACATACTGAGTGGTCACAAAGGGAACTGTGATCAGAACAAATGGTTGCATAGACCAGCTACATGCTTGATGTGTAGGTGTGTTTTTTAAAATATCTAGAAACACAAGTTTTTAGCGATATTGGTAAACCCAACTGCAGCACAAACAATACATATTCATGGGAAAGCTTTAAAAAAAAGAGGTTGTTCTGAAGGCATTCATTTATATGGGATGCAGTGGTTATTACATTAAGCATGGAAACATAGCACAACACTTGTATAACAGGATGTGAGAGATGTGCATAATGCCAGAGATTAGAGATCGAGTAAAAGATTTTAAAAAATGTACTAACAGGGTTTCATTTCACTGAACATCAAAAATGTTAACAACAAAAGCAAACAGCAGAACAAGGAGTGGTGCCAAAATTATAAAAAACAAAGCTGCAAACACTCCATTCAGAGATTAACTTTTTAAAATGAGTTTCTAATAAAAGGAGTTGTCAGTTGTTGGCTGTGTGTGTGTTGGGCCTACGTGCTGCACTGGCTCTGGTCAGATAGCCTGTATACCAGGTTCCGTAGTGAAGGCACTTGGCTAGGTTTATTACCGACATGGTACTAGCTCCCCAGATCAATGTCTACAGTTACACAGCACATGTATGCCCATGAGAACGGACTCAGCTCAGTGAATGGCAGGGCTTTCCATTCCCCCCTCAGCTGGACAAAGACACTCCCTCTGAGGCCCCTCTTTTATAAACTGATGCAAACAAGTTACGTATTGCCCCTCTGACATGGTTAGTTACCACCCTTACCTTGTACCTGTTCAGTCAATCAATACATATCTATCCATTATCCTATCATCCTGCCCTTATCTTTAAAAGGATAAGTGTGTCCTTGTTTCATCTTCTGGGAGCGTGTTTACATCATAACCCTGTATTGGGGTGTTCTGGTACTACCCTTCTGGTATATTTTCACATGAATACTTAGTGTTTAGGAGTGCCTGTGTTTTCTGCAATGCCAGCCCTGTTATTGCCAAGTTCATGTATCTGATAAACACACAAAGCAGATGCTTGCTTGCAGGCACAGTTCAGGGCCTGACATGGCCTGACTCTTGCTAACTCTGCTTTATGTTAGCAGGGCTTTACTCCATTTGGGCCTTCGGCATTACACTAGGCCTCTTGAACAGGCTCAGGCTCTCTCTTTCTACATCATTAGAATTTGGGTCCATTAGCAATTATCTCTTTTGTCCTCATTATGGGCCTGTCCCCATACCCATAGAAGGCTTTGGATCAATCCCTAAATCACATGGGTCTGTGTATAATATCAGTCTTAAGCGTTACATGGTCATCTCAGTCATGGCTGCCACTTCCATGCATTACTTGTGTAAATATTCATTATTATGCCTTTCCTGCAGGCTCTCACAAACCACAGCCTTATAGCCATAGATATCAGCATTCAAAGCTTTAAAGCTGGTCAGAATAACTTTGACACAATGACATTTTGCCAAAATATGCTGTCTTGTCAAAGCTCAGACACTTTGTACAAATGTATTGGTTTGAACAAAGTTTTCATCAGAAAGTTGGTGTCATCCTTAAGACAAACATATCGTGGGACCTAGTTTTATTTTCAAACCTTTCCATTGTGTTTAGTGCCTCGTTATCTTTCATAAGCACATTGAATTATTTTATCTGCTTGGCTTAATTTCTCCCCACATACTGTTTCTATGGTCATGTTTAATCAGTTGTGTTTTCATCCCAGCAATACATTGCTTCAGAGTATTTACTCTGGACATTAGTTTATTTCTTCTGTCTATGGTAGTTACACAGCAGCACCTCACAGGTCTTTAAAATTCCTGTTTAACATCTTTCAGGCTGACTCAGATTTTTCAGTCACCTTTTTTCCCCCCTCTAAGGAATGCACATCTCATTCATTCCACATGACATCAAGGCTGCAGCAAGCCTCTTACCCTGGAAAGAGTGTGATTTGTTTGCTTGTTGTTTTTCAGATAGCATAGCCTCTCAATCTTGTTAGGCCTTTCCCCTCTAGGGAAGGGGTAATGTCTACTGGAAAAAGCAGACACAATCCTACCCAAAAAAACAGGGAAGCAGGAATACCCACCCTGAATCCCGTTTTCCAATTTAAAATGATAGATCCATCTAAAAATTCAAAATAAACCTCCACAGTAAACAGGTAGACACAACAAGATAATGTAGTAAGTGGAGGTTGAGTGGCACCAGCCTCTTTCTCAAGGCAATTGCTCTAAGCAGACCCCTCCGGAAGGGGTCCAGGATTTGAGTCTTCCCAGCTAGGTCATCAGGCTTTGGATCAGGCCCATGACAAAATTTTTAATTTAGTTTTAGTTTAATATGGAGTGATATTGTAGTTACAATCATAGGTTAAATATTTTTTTCCTTGGGAGGAGATAGATGTGTTAGGTAAAGTAATAAAACATGAGGATGTCTAATTTGTAAAATGACAGGTTTCAGAGTAACAGCCGTGTTAGTCTGTATTCGCAAAAAGAAAAGGAGTACTTGTGGCACCTTAGAGACTAACCAATTTATCTGAGCATAAGCTTTTGTGAGCTACAGCTCACTTCATCGGATGCATACTGTGGAAAGTACAGAAGATCTTTTTATACACACAAACCGTGAAAAAATGGGTGTTTACCACTACAAAAGGTTTTCTCTCCCCCCACCCCACTCTCCTGCTGGTAATAGCTTATCTAAAGTGATCACTCTCCTTACAATGTGTATGATAATAAAGGTGGGCCATCTCCAGCACAAATCCAGGGTTTAACAAGAACGTCTGGGGGGGCAGTAGGAAAAAACAAGGGGAAATAGGTTACCTTGCATAATGACTTAGCCACTTCCAGTCTCTATTCAAGCCTAAGTTAATAGTATCCAATTCGCAAATGAATTCCAATTCAACAGTTTCTCGCTGGAGTCTGGTTTTGAAGTTTTTCTGTTGTAATATCGCAACTTTCATGTCTGTAATCGCATGGCCAGAGAGATTGAAGTGTTCTCCGACTGGTTTATGAATGTTATAATTCTTGACATCTGATTTGTGTCCATTTCTTCTTTTACGTAGAGACTGTCCAGTTTGACCAATGTACATGGCAGAGGGGTATTGCTGGCACATGATGGCATATATCACATTGGTGGATGTGCAGGTGAATGAGCCTCTGATAGTGTGGCTGATGTTATTAGGCCCTGTGATGGTGTCCCCTGAATAGATATGTGGGCACAGTTGGCAACGGGCTTTGTTGCAAGGACAGGTTCCTGGGTTAGTGGTTCTGTTGTGTGGTATGTGGTTGCCGGTGAGTATTTGCTTCAGGTTGCGGGGCTGTCTGTAGGCAAGGACTGGCCTGCCTCCCAAGATTTGTGAGAGTGTTGGGTCATCCTTCAGGATAGGTTGTAGATCCTTAATAATGCGTTGGAGGGGTTTTAGTTGGGGGCTGAAGGTGACGGCTAGTGGCGTTCTGTTATTTTCTTTGTTAGGCCTGTCCTGTAGTAGGAGACTTCTGGGAACTCTTCTGGCTCTATCAATCTGTTTCTTCACTTCTGCAGGTGGGTTTTGTAGTTGTAAGAATCAACCTCAGCCTGGTCCAGTACACACAAGAGATCCACTTCCTGGACACTACAGTGCTAATAAACGACGGTCACATGAACACCACCCTATACCAGAAACCTACTGACCGCTATTCCTACCTACATACCTCCAGCTTTCACCCTGACCACACCACACGATCCATCGTCTACAGCCAAGCTCTGTGATACAACCGCATTTGCTCCAACCCCTCAGACGAGACAAACACCTACAAGATCTCTATCTAGCGTTCTTACAAGTACAATACCCTTACAAGCAACCACATACCACACAACAGAACCACTAAGTTGCTATTTTACAACAAAAAAACTTCAAATCCAGACTCCAGCGAGAAACTGCTGAATTGGAATTCATTTGCAAATTGGATACAATTAACTTAGGCTTGAATAGAGACTGGGAGTGGCTAAGTCATTATGCAAGGTAACCTATTTCCCCTTGTTTTTTCCTACCCCCCCCCCACCCACGCTCTTGTTAAACCCTGGATTTGTGCTGGAAATGGCCCAACCTGATTATCATACACATTGTAAGGAGAGTGATCACTTTAGATAAGCTATTACCAGCAGGGGAGTGGGGTGGGAGGAGGTATTTTTTCATGCTTTGTGTATATATAATATCTTCTACACTTTCCACAGTATTCATCTGATGAAGTGAGCTGTAGCTCACGAAAGCTCATGCTCAAATAAATTGGTTAGTCTCTAAGGTGCCACAAGTACTCCTTTTCTTTTAACCCAGGAACCTATCCTTGCAACAAAGCCCGTTGCCAACTGTGCCCACATATCTATTCAGGGGACACCATCACAGGGCCTAATAACATCAGCCACACTATCAGAGGCTCGTTTACCTGCACATCTACCAATGTGATATATGCCATCATGTGCCAGCAATGCCCCTCTGCCATGTACATTGGTCAAACTGGACAGTCTCTACGTAAAAGAAGAAATGGACACAAATCAGATGTCAAGAATTATAACATTCATAAACCAGTCGGAGAACACTTCAATCTCTCTGGCCATGTGATTACAGACATGAAAGTTGTGATATTACAACAGAAAAACTTCAAATCCAGACTCCAGCGAGAAACTGTTGAATTGGAATTCATTTGCAAATTTGATACAATTAACTTAGGCTTGAATAGAGACTGGGAGTGGCTAAGTCATTATGCAAGGTAACCTATTTCCCCTTGTTTTTTCCTACCCCCCCCAGACGTTCTTGTTAAACCCTGGATTTGTGCTGGAAATGGCCCACCTTGATTATCATACACATTGTAAGGAGAGTGGTCACTTTAGATAAGCTATTACCAGCAGGAGAGTGGGTTTGTGTGTGTGGTGGGGTGAGAGAACCTGGATTTGTGCTGGAAATGGCCCACCTTGATCATAATACACATTGTAAGGAGAGTGATCACTTTAGATAAGCTATTACCAGCGGGAGAGTGGGGTGGGAGTAGGTATTTTTTCATGCTTTGTGTGTATATAAAAAGATCTTCTACACTTTCCACAGTATGCATCCGATGAAGTGAGCTGTAGCTCATGAAAGCTTATGCTCAAATAAATTGGTTAGTCTCTAAGTTGCCACAAGTACTCCTTTTCTTTATTCTCATTTGTGCTGCACAAGGACCTGATCCGCCATTGCCCTGGATCTTGCATTGTCATTTATGAGTTCAAAGTGAGTGTTACCGTTCTGATGTGGTAGCATTTTACACCTAGACTGCATTGGTGTAAGTGATTACACAATGTCCAGGGCAATGGAAAATAACCCCCTTTTTCTTTTACCTGCCAAATAGTCCTACATGGTTGTTTTCAGTTTTATTTTTCTACAGCAGTTTGGTTTTAACTCAGATCTTTGATCAAGACTTTCCTGAAGCTGCATTGTCCTCTTTTTTGTTTTGTTTTTTTATGTTCTCGTTCTTGAAAGGAATTTCTTTTTATTTTCAAAGAAGTATTGAATTGTACTTACACCCCTTTATCTTCAATGACTGCTTGAATGACAAACATCTTTTTAACCTGGCATCCTGATTACCTACTTTAACCACACAACAGATGAGCCACTGCAAACTACAGTGTAATGGTTACTGCATTGCAGTCAGTGTGGTGGATTTTCAGCTTGGCCTCCAGAAGGTTGTCGTCATCCATGGAGAGAGAATGGTTGCACACCTTATTTGCAGCAGTTCTCAACATGTGTTTATTAAGTCTGTAATATAGCTGCTAGGCAGCCAGATTTGCAGCCATACTGGACCGCTCTGATTAGCGGTTCAAAGTAGTGTAATTAAAGGAGAGAAACAATGCCTTGTACAAACTTACAAAAGAAGCATGTTGTCACTCCCCTTTATAGCAAACAAGTCAGCCACTAAGACACCAGATTATTTCCTCTTTTCCTTTTATTCTTATGTTACATCTGACAATCATGAATTTCAAGGGACTGATCCTGCAAACAGTTCCTCATATGAATTACCCTTACAAGCAATTTCATTGAAATCATATTTTGCAGGGTTGTGCTCTGTATTAATAACCTATAAACAGAGTAATTGCAGTATATAGGCGGTAGATGGTATTATTATAACAATTGTATTTTGTTTGTTTTTAAGAATGTGTATTACTTGTATGTCACCTGGTTCAGAATAAAGCTGGGAGAACTGATAACTATGTTTCTTCGTGATTTAATGTGAGAATCTCTTCTCCATTTGACCATTTTTGCTTTCTTGTTTCTGAATAGACTTTGTGAAAATGTTTGAGATCCTATTAGTGCAAATACTATTATTTGCATAAGAACACCATTCATGCTGGGAGTGCTTGACTTGCCATTAATACCTCCCCATACACCCCTTCACACCACGGAGAAAACAAATGTTTTTAAAAACAACAAAATATTAAATACAATTGACCAGGGAGGGTAGCAGTGCTGAGAAGAGGATGGCTGAGGGAAAGGGTGTTTGAGATACACTATAAGTCACGGAAATGTTCTTTCTATGAAAAGTCTTTGCTTATGCATCAGCACCCCCTAATATGCACTGTGGCAGATATGTGGGTGGGGTTTGAATCATAGCTCAGGAGTAACCAACCTATGGAACCATCTCTGTGATGGTGCAGGGACATGTTTACTGTCCTGTGGCTGGACATCTGCTGTCAGTGTGATGTCAAAGGGCTGTCATATGGGAAACGAGGCCACTGGTGCTGTCACCATCATCAAGGAGAATGAGCAGCAGCTGGAGACTACTCACAACGGGAATCTTTAGATGTCAGGCTCATTTTTCTCCTATATGGTTGATTCTATAGCGCCCCGGACTGGTTCTAAGGATGTGCTGGAAGCTACCAGCCAGCAGAACTCTACTACTCTTGCAGTGCCTCTCTAAAATATTTCCCTTGCCTGTCCCTCAGGGAACCAAACCCTCAGTGATTTGTGCAGCTACTGCAGCTCTTTATAAAGTTTAGGTCCTCCAGTCATGAAACAGGAAAAGCCCCAGGCAATGTTAATGACCAGACACACCACTTTGCTACAGAATTCTGAATACGGAACAGTCAAATGAATGTTCACGGTAAACAGCTTCCGAGCAAGGCAGTATCCTAAATTTGTTTACACAAAGTATGTCAGATAATTTGGAATCTTTTCATTATTAGGCACCATGATCTTTTCATGGACAACTCATGCACGCAGAGGCTAAATTTGGCAGGTAAATTGTTTGCAATTAATAATTTGATTCCCTATCAATTTCAGTTATAAATGCTCTACATTACATACATGGAAATTGTGTGGCTACCTCTGTGCCTATAAATAAAGAGGATCCTCCATCTTCAAGCCACCAGTACAAATCCAAAGGCAATTATGCTAGGTGGTTCATAGTACTTTAACTCCAACTATAATTACTATACTATTTACAAGGCAGAAATAACCCTGTCATTACTGGATATTTTTTATGGTCCTCACTCCACCTGGCCACAATTACATTATTAAAGAATAATTACATGAATTACATTACTTCTGCACCATAAAAAAGACACTGTAATATAGTCTGTTCATTTAAAACACAAAGGCTAGTACAGTATTTTCACAGAGTGTTAAACGATGCTATTTATTGGTGCAAATGAAATTGAACCCTTATCCTTTGTCATCAAAGCATGTATATACAGTATATTGGATCCTAGAGGTTTCTGTCGCTCCACAAATATATCACTACTGAATGGCTTTACTTATAGAACTTTAAACTTTAGCATTGCCCTAGAACTGAAATTGCTTGAAAATTGTAAAAGAAACATTTCTCAGGGAAGTTTATGATGATTCACCAGTGCCTGAGCTTTTGTAAAAATTGCTAAATAGCACAAAAATAAAAACCAATTATAGTCTCTATTTTCCCGTTGATGTAGAGCTTTGAAATAGTACATTTAAAAAACTGAATATAAATCAAGTTCAATGCTGCTTTCACATACTAACTTTCAACAGAAGAGAAAGGAGTCAGAATAACATGATTACATCAGTTAGCTCCTCAGAGTCTCTTTACAAAAAAATGCAAAAGGTCTTGATATTTTTTGGTAATTTAGAAAAATAAAATGTAGACACTAGTAAATATTATGTGTTACACTAGTGCAATAAGGCATTGCTCCTGCAATTTACAACACACAAGTGGTTTGCTGTGCCCACACAGAACCCCTTTGACTTCATTGGGGCTCTGTATGCATACAGCAGTTTGCTCATGTGTTGTGCAGTGCAGGATTGGAACCTCATGATGGAAGGAGGAGATGAAGTCTATATAGATCCTCTTTTTAATCGTTAGTTAATACTTGTGAAAAGATGCAAATAAGGGATTGAATGACTCAGGGGAATGGAAATGGGATATAGTGTCTTTCACCTCTAGGTTATCACTTTGAATCTCATCCAGGAAGGGAGTGACCAAAGTTATTACCACCTGAGAGCTTTCCGATAGTTTCTGTGAAATGAGTTAGTGTTAAGCAGACAGGCATCACCATCAGAGATGGCAACGGTGCCTGCAGCCTGAGCAAAGCATTGAAAGAGCAAATAGGTATTTATAGGACAGTGTGGGAACACCTGAACTCCTCTCTGTCTGACACCTTTCATTAGCACTATTTTTAAAAGAAAAAGGGGATGGAAAATGGAAGGCACTGGACAGATAGTAATAGAGACTGAAATTGTCTGTTCATCCACAAAACATGTACAGAGGCTCTGAAATTTCTGTGCACCGCGCCAGCAATGTGCTCCAAATCTGCAATCCTATTCTAGAGGGTGCACTTTTTGAGGTGAGAAGTAATTGAGTCTCCATTCCCATTCAGTCCTCCAAATATCTGTGGGATGGGGGTGTAATTACTTTCCCATCCATCCCAGTTGATTTGCTCTGAGATTTTATATACTTATAGCTTCTGCTAATGTATTTGCTAGTCCATTCTGCACATTAATGGCACTCTGCATTCAAAAGTATCTCCTGAGCTCCCTTAAACTAGGTCTACACTGGTCTGGGTCAGCTGACTTGAGGTCACAGAGCTCAGGCTCCAGGGATGAAAAAGTGCTGTGTAGACACTCAGGCTTGGTCTCCAGCCCGAGTCAAAGCATCTACAGCCCCAGAGCCAAGCCCCACCAGCCCAAGTCAGCTGACCCAGGCCAGCTGCAGGTCTTTTATCCCTGTGCAGACTTAGTCTTAATGCCCAGGGTCCTTTTTAGCTATTAGTTTGTTAATTCTTATTTGGGGAGACTTTTACCCTCTGAATAGCTTTACGACATCAACCTTCTCTGTGCCCTTCAAAGTTTTATGTGCCTTAATCGTGTCCCCTTTTAATTTTTTCTAATGCCAATAAATCTAATTTTCCTAACCTCACTCCATACAATAATTATAATCCCTGAGGCACTCCATCATCCTTTTCACACTCTTTCTATACAATTTCCAAATCGCTACTATCCTTTTTGTAACAAATTGCCCAGATTTATGTACAATACTCCAGGTAAGGTCTCATTAGCTTTCTATATATAGTGCCAAGATCCAAGATCATTGCTCTGATATGTTCTCTACCCCTAAATTGCTACTGCAGTACATTCTGGCCTTCTGTTTCTTTTCCTGATTGCTACCAGATATTGAGCTGATAGTTTTAGTGTTGTCACTAATCGCTATTGCACCAGACATTTTTTTTCTTGATCAGTGTATCGCAGCCTTTGAACATTTAGGGGCAGTTTGTATCTGCCCCTTATGTGGGTGGCATGCAGTAAGGGGAAAATGATGTAAGGAGCCTTCCACTTTTGCATGACCTATGTTAGGGTCATGCAGAATAATACCCAATGTACTTAGGGTCTCCCCATACACAATCCAATGGACCTAATCAGTAGCACTGGGTGGAATAACACAAATGGTTGTCAGGTATTACACTGCAGGTGCTCAGCATAAAATGGACTTCATGGGCACTTTTATTGACTACAGGAGCACACCACTCAGTTGAAACCTGTTCTGGCTTCTAGAATTTTTTAGTTCACATGGAGCACGCTCATAGGCTTCACGGGTATTAGCATAGTCACCCCCATACTAATATTGCATCACCCGATTTGATACGTCACACCTTTTGGTACCATCTGCTGCAGTGCTTATGGATGCTTATGTGGAAATCGAAGAGGGAGTAAATACAGTTTGGAGGGTTCCCTCTGTAATGGGTACTGAGCTGCTACAGGGTGATACAGCCAATGAAAGCATGATTCCTACAGGCCAGCTCAGGTGCTTGTGGACAGCTTCCATGTCCCTGGAGAGAGTATATCCCTTCCTTATGGAGGTCTTGCTTGCTTCCCACTATACACTGCCCCTTCACAATGAAGAAGCAATTCATAGGATGAGAATCTGTACATGGTAGAGGATGGTAGAAACCAATATTTTATTTTCTTGCATCATTTTGTAGTTATTCCTCCATTTGGAGGGTGGCCCCAGGCTCAAATACTGTCCCCATTCTGGTTTTCCCTCCTTACATTGGTACTTCCCCATCTCCATTCTCAGATTATCTCTCCAGGAATACATCTGAAATTTGCAACATTTCCTCATTTTTCTGACCAAGAATCCAGGGAACTGATTCTCCATTGCCTGGCATTGTATATAGATAAAATGCTAACAAATAAGCATGAACCAAAACATAATTCAGAGCAGAACAGTAAGGGTGACATTTTCAGTAGCAGAAAAGAGCAATCTGGTAAAATTTTCAAAAATGGGACCTAGGCACTTTTCAAAATTTTACCTTATTGTTCTGCTCTGATTTTATTTTATTTTTCATTTTGGGAGACTTAACACCTAGATTCTATCTTGCCTCATCATTTAATCAGTGAAAAATGGATGTAAAATGGTATCATACTGATATTATCCTGGATGTAAACTTCACCATTAATCACTTTGTGCCAGATCTATTTCAGTGAAGCTATGCCAATTTAAGGAAGGTTAGTATGTAACCTCTTTCACCATATCCCATGCCACACCCCCTCTTTTTTCAAGCCTTTCTCTCTTCATTTTTTCTCTGAACCCAAAGATCCTGACTTCTACTTTTTCAAAATCTTGGTTGTGAGCCTAAATAATCATGAAGCATATGTGCATACCACCGTGATATTCTGTAGTCCACTGAATGTACCTCTTGACACTTAACATTCAACTTCTGTTTTGACACATGTCATTTTGTACTTAGTGCAAATCAATTTTTTTAAAAATTCTTGTTCTTATTGATTTTCAATAAGTGACACATTTTTCCAGAAATATTGTCTTCCAGTCAGTTGCAGCCAGGGCCATCCCTAGGGGGGTGGGAGCCTGGGGCAGAAGTGACAGATTCATCTCTTCCGGGACCGACCATGCCGGCCAATTGCACCAGCCCATGGGGCTGCCCAAAGCATGGGGCCCAGAGTAGCCACCCTGATTCGCCCTACCCAAGGGACGGTTCTGCTTGCAGCCCAACAGATGCATTTCAGTTCTTTGGTACTTTTTGCTGAGTTTCTTTTTCATAGGTTCATAAAATCATAGAAGATTAGGGTTGAAAGATACCTCAGGAGGTCATCTAGTCCAACCCCCTGCTCAAAGCAGGACCAACCCCATAGATTCTAAAGTCAGAAATTATCATTATGATCATCCAGTCTGACCTCCTATGTAACACAGGACACAAAACTTGGCCAAAATAATTCCTAGAACATATCTTTTAGAAACACATCCAATCTTGATTTAAAAATGGTCAGTGATGGAGAATCCACCATGTTACGGAGTCACTTGAGCAATGCTCTGGAACTACTCTGTATGAAGCCAGCCAGGACTCTGGTGTAGCATTCCTGCCTCTACCTGTGCATACTGTCACCAGGGCAAGAAGCTTACACAGCTCCGACCTTCCTGGGTCTGACCTCAGAGTATTCAGCATCCCTTTCCACACTGTGTGTTTCCCGCAGCGAGTCTGCCTGGACAGGGTTCCTGGGGAAGCCAGAGGACCCTGCACACCAACTTTGCAGTCAGCAGTGACTCTCAGCCAGTATGTAGAACAGAAGGGTTTATTAGTCAACAGGAACACAATGTAGAACAGAACTTGTTAGCCCAGAAATCAGTGACTCTCAGCCAACTCCATCTTGGGGAGTCCCAGGCCAGATGCCCTGGGCTCCCCCTCTTCCAGTCCCCCCAGGCAGACTGCCCAGCTTCCAGTGACCCGACCTCAGACACCCCCATTGCTCCTCCTTCTGGTCTTTGTCTTGCTTCCCGGGCAAAGAGTCACCTGGTCATCACCTGGTTGCAACCCCCTCCTGGGTCTCAGGTTAGGAAGGGCACTGGCCATAGCATATGTGCAGACAGTTGGAGTAGCATCACCTGCCTCAGAGGGTCCCAGCCAAAAGTCACACACCCTTATTCATACCACCTAGGCACTGGTGCAGTGCACAGGGAAACAGGCACATACAGCATTCATGCAAAACAGTAAAACTCACATAGGCTCAACAGTAAGACTCACATTGGCTCACATACAACAAGGGAAAATCACCACTTCTTCACACACCACAACCTTTGATAAATTGTTACAATAATTAATTACTCTCATCTTTACAAATGTTCACCTTATTTCCAGTCTGAATTTGAATAGTTTGAACTTACTGCCATTGGATCTTGTTATACCTTTCTCTACTAGACTGAAGATGCCATTATAAAATATTTGTTTCCCATGTAGGTACTGACAGACTGCAATCAAGTCACCCTTTAAACCTCTTTGTTAAGCTAAATAGATTGAGCTCCTTGAGTCTATCACTATAAGGTGTGTTTTCTAATCCTTTAATTATTCTTATGGCTCTTCTCTGAACCTTCTCCAATTTATCAACATCCTTCTAGAAATGTGGACACCAGAACTGGAGACAGTATTCCACCAGTGCCAAATACAGAGGTAAACTCTCTCTCCACACCTACTCGAGATTCCCCTGTTTGTGAATCCCAGGATCACATTAGCTCTTTGGGCCACAGTGTCATGCCAGGATCTCATGTTCAGCTGATTAACCAATATGACCCCCAAATCTTTTTCAGAGTCACTGCTTCCCAGAAGAGAGTGAAATTATCAAAGGGCCTAACTCTGCCACCCTATGCATGCAGAGCTGTTCTCTGTCTTGCTTTGTGAGTAGTCCAATGTGAGCAGTCCAATGGATTTCAACAGGAAAGCAGTGGACGTGATATATCTTGACTTTAGCAAAGCTTTTGATATGGGCTCCCACAGTATTCTTGCCAGCAAGTTAAAAAAGTATGGATTGGATGAATGGACTATAAGGTAGATAGAAAGCTGGCTAGATTGTCAGGCTCAACAGGTAGTGATCAACTGCTCAATGTCGAGTTGGCAGCCAGTATCAAGCAGAGTGCCCCAGAGGTTTGTCCTGGGGCCGGTTTTGTTCAACATCTTTATTAATGATCTGAACAATGGGATAGATTGCACCCTCAGCAACTTCGTGGAGACACCAAGCTGGGAAGAAAGGTAGATATGCTGGAGGGTAGGGATAGGGTCCAGAGGGACCTAGACAAATTGGAGCATTGGGCCAAAAGAAATCTGACGAGGCTTAACAAGGACAAGTGCAGAGTCCTGCACTTAGGACAGAAGAATCCCATGCACTGCTACAGGCTGGGGACCGACTGGCTAAGCAGCAGTTCTGCAGGAAAAACCTGGGGATGACAGTGGATGAGAAGCTGGATATGAGTCAGCAGTGTGCCCTCGCTGCCAAGAAGGCTAACAGCATATTGGGCTGCATTAGTAGGAGCATTGCCAGCAGATCGAGGGAAGTGATTATTCCCGTCTACTCGGCACTGATGAGGCCACACCTGGAGTATTGTGTCCAGTTTTGGGGCCCCCACTGCAGAAAGGATGTGGACAAATTGGAGAAAGTCCAGTGGAGGTCAACGAAAATGATCAGGGGGCTGGGGTACATGAATTATGAGGAGAGGCTGAGGGAACTGGGCTTGTTTAGTCTGCAGAAGAAAAGAGTGAGGGGGGATTTGATAGCAGCCTTCTACTAACTTAAGGGGGGTTCCAAAGAGGATGCAACTAGGCTGTTCTCAGTGGTGGCAGATGACAGAACAAGGAGCAATGGTCTCAAGTTGCAGTGCTGGAGGTCTAGGTTGGATATTAGGAAACACTATTTCACTAGGAGGAGGGTAGTGCATTACCTAGGGAGGTGTTTGAATCTCCATCCTTCGAGGTTTTTAAAGCCTGGCTTGACAAAGCCCTGGCTGGGTGATTTAGTTGGTGTTGGGCCTGCTTTGAGCAGGGGGTTGGACTAGATGACCTCCTGAGGTCTCTTCCAACCCTAATCTTCTATGATTCTATGATTAATCAATATAAATAAATGAATCAGAATACAGCTCTAATGCTGGGATTTTCCAAGGAGCCTAACAGAATTAGGTGCTCAAATGCCTAAGATGTAATTTGTATGATTATTTCAATTTACGTTTTACTTTATTTCATGTTCAAGTCTTTCCCCCATTTCTCTACAAGATGAATTGCTTATAATCCTTTAAATAGTAATGTGGCTACTTTGTCATATTTTAGGAAGGCCAAGAAATGATCTCACATAGTGAAATTTCATGTTTGGTACACTGTTTATAATTTTCTTCGTTCCATAGAGATACACTGGAAAACGCAATAAACATTGGTTTCCAAATTATTGGCCATGGGCTCTTAGTGGGCTAGTCTGCATAGCATTTGCTGGTGGTCCACAGTGATTTGGCTGGTCACATGGTGCTGGTTCTTTCCCATTTGCAGATGTTAAACTTCATTACGACAAGTAAAAATCCTGCTTATGTGTTTCCTTTTTCCTGGTAAACAATTGCTGAAGTTGTGATAAGTGGGTTGTGTCACCACAGATGGGAGGGGAGGTAGCCCACTGATTTGGGAATGGGAAGAGAGGTGGCCTGAGAAGCTCAATCTATATTAAGAAGTAGTCCTGGCTATGGAAAAAATGTGTCACTCCTATAATACACAATTATGGGGGCTGTGTCTTTCAGTCAATGCCTTGCAGTTCTTCTATGAAACTTTCGTAAAGTTTTCTTTAACACTGCCACTTGGGTCATTTTAGTCTTTAAAATCTTATCACTATTGGGAGAGATTTTGATGTGTTAAAACCACATATATATTTTAACTGTGGATATTGTATTTGCTCAGACTGAATCAATACACTAGGGCATTTGAATTATTAAAAGAACGAGTCTCTGTAGTCTTCATGCTGTCAAAGTTAAAAAAACAAGAGCCATTACCATAACCTGAACTCCTAGGTCTGTTTCATGAATACATCTTTTATTTCATATCCGCCAGCACTGAAATGTTCACTGGTGTTTGTATTGTGTACTGTGTAAGTGTACAAGATAATTCTTAGGGGAGATTTTTAAAGTTAACTCAAATGGTAATCATAAAAAATAACCTGACACTTAAATGCATAGAGAGTATTGATTAACTTATTTCTGGCTCTCAGATGAGCTGTTGTTTTGCTTACAGATGTTTCCTCTTTGAAACCATATCAAAGAAGTCAAAGATAATGTATGCTAATTTCTGCATTCTTCCCAGCTTCAAATACCTTGAAGATGGTGGTATTATCAGTGCATTGAATGAATATATTTTTCAGGGAAGGACATAAGAAATTAGAGTGAAAGGAAGACATTTCAGGTGCATATTTGAAAAGGCATATCTAATATATATTTTAAATGACTAGTATTTTGACACAGGTTTAAAAGTTCCTATATTACTCTGAAAAATTTCTGATCATCCTCCATACTGAAAATGTGAATTTGTTTTGATGAGTGCTTATAGAGGTTCCATCATTCTCAGCATATTTTTACTCTGTGATAAAAATGGGATATTTATTCTTATTAAAGGAAGTTTTATATATATACCCTCGATTTATATGGTTCTTACTGTAGCTGCATATACTATTGGTGTCAATTCCTGGGCCTTGATCCTACAAACACTTACACAGCTGCTTAACTATACTGTCACGAATAGTCCCAATGAAATCAATGGGACTATTCACAATAGTGTAAGCATGTATTTGTGTGCGAGATTGGGGCCCTGGTTTTCATCACGTTCAAATGGCACTTGGCACTGACTCGGGAGACCTGTAACTATTAACGATTTTTTTGGTTACCTGTTTTTTCAGTTTCATATTGTAGTGTACTCAGAATGCAGTGTTCTGCTGGTGGGCTGGACTACATTATAGTATTCTGGTAAAATCTCGATTTTAAACTTCAGCAAACAGATGAGAATATTTTGGCAGTATAAAGGGTGGGATTTTTTTTTATAATGGAGTGAAGAAACTAAAGCAATACTGTATATATGTATTTGGATCCTAACAGGACATCTTTACATTAAGTATTTTATATGCATATCTATGAACATATCTGTCTGCTTTGCATTATCTGAGTAATGCAAAGCAGCCAGAAGATACCAGTGAATCTGACCCCTTGCATCCATATCCAAGTATCAATCTTTATACTTTAGGAAGATTCCCCTTTATATGTTTTCATCATTAATACAGACGCTCCCCAATTTATGCAAGTGTTCCCTTTCAGAATGCCTTGCGTAACTCGAATTTTGTGTAAATCGGAAATGTATCTCCGACCATTACGAAAAAAACAAAACAAAACAAAAAAACCCTCCTATTTCTAGCTTACGGAACTTTTTCCATAAGTGCGGATTTGCGTAAGTCAGGTTTGCATAACGCGGAGAGCGTCTGTATTGTAATATTGTGACAAAGATTATGTTTTCCATTAGCTTTTATTTTTATCAAGTCAAAAACTGTCTTTAAGATTGGCAGCTAAAGGGTAAATTGCTGAAGGGTAAATTATCTTGTTGCTCAAAGAAGTAGCTTTAAAAGTTGAGAAATTAATTTTCAAATGAAGCAAGTAATTAACAACTTTCAAGGCCAAAATGAAGCAAATAATTAACAACTTTCAAGGCCAAAATCTGTCATTTGTAGCTGTGATAAGGTACCACAATAGGCAACCTCTTGCTCAAAAGCACCTTTCATTGACTTTCTAATCTTTCTTTACTCTCCCTGGTATACGAACGCTCCTTAATTGGATTTTTTTTCCTCTAAGCATGTCTTTCTGGTTCTGGTCCTTTAAATTTGGCATAGGCACACAATTGCAGTCCTAAAGTGGCCATTCTACTCCTAGCAGCTGTTAGCTGCATCTTCCTCTCTGATATGTACCTTTAACATTTTCCCTTCTTCACTGCTGAGGAAATGTCACATTGCCATGGTAGTTTATATACAGAGGAATGAAAATGCTTTCAGAATGTAGACACAAGTAAACTACTGGTTTATCTATTTAAGATGCAAATAGCCCACAAAGGGATGAACCCACCATATTAAAACAAGAGAGGTAATTTTTAAATAATCCAATTGGAGAAATCTAAGGACTCATTTACATGGTGAATTTTACCAGCATAGCTATGTTCCAGAGCAATGTAAGCAAAACTAGAAATAGGTACTCTTATTTAGGAATAAGAATGTCCACACAGGGGTTTATACAGGTATAATTGCTGTAATACTATAATTGCTATAATGCTGGAATAATTTCCCATGTAAACAAGCCCTAACAAAAGTGTCACCTGACTTGGGGCCCATTCTTGTAAATACTACCAAGACCAGAAATATATATATTCTGAGCTGCTGCATTTCTCTGCACTAGCTAATTTGCTGTAGAAATGCACAAATGCTTCAGTGAAATAAATTTGTTTTAAATTCAAATCAACAAAAGCCTATGAAACTTGTCAGGAATGGTCATTTTGGATAGGCCTCAGACAAAACCCAAAAGGAGAGAGTTTTAATAGAATATATAAATCTACCTAACCTCCTTGTGTAACGAGGTCTGAGCACAATTTTTTTTATGATCTTACCCTTTAACAGTGAAATTACAAGAAGTATGAAACTCAAAATAGACACCACAATTCTATTTCCAAAATATGGAAATAAAACTTGAAGCAAACTGAACTTTCTCATGTCACAGTCAAATATAGGTGGAAAGTTATGTAATTAAGTTAAGAACCACACATCACATTATTATTATTAGTACTGTGGCAGTGCCCAGGAGCCCTAGTCATGGACTCGGACTCCATTGTGCTAGGTGCTGTACAAAGAATAAAATGATGATACCTGCCCCAAAGAGTTTATAATCCAAGTGTCGGACAAGAGACAATAGATGGATCCATTCAGACTTGAGGAGAACAAGGGAACAACGAAACAACATTGGAGAGCAAGATAAGGAGTGATCTCCTAATCTAATGGTAACTCATGACCTAACACCACCACAGCCAAATTTAACCACAAAACACTAGTGCCAGCTGCAGTAAAAGTCCTTGTTAACTGTACAGGAAACATAGCCACACCATAGCATATCAAATTAAGAGAGTCAGATGCGAATCCCTTGCATGTCTGAAGCAGAAGAAGCGTCTTAAGAGGGCTGCAATATGTTTTTAAGTAAATGTTTACTCAATAAGTAGCTAAAAATGTGCAATGTGTGCTACGAATGGTAAATAGTAGAGGCTGAAAGATAGCCCAAGAAATTTCAGAGATCTGGAAATGTTGAACTAAACTTGGTTTCCGTTGACCAAGACTGCAGGCATTTTAGAAATGTATCTTTTTTTCCCTTCCTAACTGGTGTTTCTCATTAGTCACAATAAGCATCTGAACAGCTGTATTGCTACTGATATTAGGAGATGGATTAAACCAGAATACCTGAGAATGTATTCTAGTCTATAACATATGACAGCATGTTTGGAAGGAGCTTGGGAAGCCCACTTGGGTCCATTGCCTTCTCCTTTGATTTAGTGGGTGGCTTTCATTATACTAGCCTCCAATTACTCTGAGTCTAATTCCTGTTAAAGCCTATACTAGCTACTTGTATTTATGTTATAGATTACTGCAATTATTCCATATAGTATGAACTCTCCTCTGATGAAATCCTTTGGTGTCCAGCAATATTTCAGCTGATGTAGGTTTGTATTTAATAACAGTTTAAATAACACCTCTCCTTACTATTCCATTCAGGTTTGCACAGTTACTTACTATTCCTTCTTCCTCCCTTGGGAAAGTTAAATCTAACCTTAATATAGCCCTCTTTATAGTCTTTGTCTTCAGATCTATGTTATAAACAGAAAGATAAGAAAATAATATTTTAGCAATGTATTAGCTTTTCGGTCAATAAAATTACACTTGTAATCTTTAACAGCCTCTTTCTCCTTCATTCAGCACTTTCTTATTCCTAGCATAATACATTTTTAATGTCCTAAATAGGTTAATACAATTTTTCATTCCTTCTTTGCCTTGACTTTTCTTCTCCATCTTCTTCTTTCTTATTATTGTCTCCTATTTCCTTTATTTTCATTCTGTTGCCTAACGAGGACTACTTGTTGCTTGAGGTTTTATAATTCTGCTTCTTTATTTGATTACATTTGCATTTATTCATTCATACTGGGTTTGTTTCTTTGAACGGTATAAATTTTATCAAGTGACTGTTATAGGCTGTGGGCATATTTCCAGTTCCCCTCTGTGGCCTCTCACCAGAATTGCCTTACTTTCTTTCCCATATTATTCAAAATTTGTTCTGCTGAACTTCAACTTCCTCATTTCCCACTTTCTGTTTCATTTAATTTTTAACTTATCAAAGGTCTCTTATTGAATGATTCTTCACGCCTGCATCTCCAATCATATCTTCAAGAACTATCCTTTTTATTTCATTTTTTTACTTATTTTATAATTCATAATGTCATTCATAATGTTCCTACGTCTACAAATATTAATGCATCACTCAGATAGTGTATTTTGTTTTGTCCTGGATTATGTTTGGGTAACTAAATCATCTTTTTTTACCACTACCTTTTTCTTTTTCCAGACTTCTACAGTATATTTTTCTCCCATGACCATGCTTTTCTTTTTGGTTATTTTGGTCTACTGCAAATTCCTAATGTGACAGAATCCTAGGAAAACAACAAGGAACCCAGTGGCACCTTAAAGACTAAGATTTATTTGGGCATAAGCTTTCGTGGGTAAAAAAACACTACTTCTTCTGTACCTGAAGAAGTGTTTTTTTACTCACGAACGCTTATGCCCAAATAAATCTGTCTTTGAGGTGCCACCGGACTCCTTGTTGTTTTTATAGATACAGACTAACATGGCTACCCCCTGATCCTAGAATCCTAGGAGTTGGTTTTATTACACCTGTACTTCTGAATCATCATGTTCCACTTCACTTACAGTTCCTGCAAGTGTTCTTTTCTCATTGATTTACCTTCCTTAAACTCTAAGGATATTACCTCATTCATTTTTTCCCCCTGAATGGCCCTTTCTGTAGGACAATATATCTCTCAACATTCACTTGTATTGATTTTCATTTCCCTGTTACATTTCAGTTAAACTCCTTTGTACTATAGGTCTAGTCACTGTCAAGCTGCTTACAATTTACCATTGTCATGATAAATTCACCAGGTGCTATTGGTTTTTGAGGGGAGGTCTTATATCCTGATAATTGGCTTATATGTTTCCATTCACAGCAAAATCCTTCATGGGCGCAACAAAAACTCCACTAGTTTGCACTCATGGAGTTCCCTCTAAACTGTTTAACTGGGGAGTTTGCTCCCATCCAATTATAGAGGCAGGAACCTTTATGGGGCAGTGCAGAGACCCAAAGTATCTGTACTGATTTCTTTGCTACTTCCTTCTCCAGCGGCAACACGGCTCTCTCAGGAGCAAAACAGAGGTTTTACTGTAGTAGCTGCACCAATCCCCTTCCCTGGCAGAGAGTTGCAGCCTGTTGGCCAAACCAGCAGTAGCTGCTAGGCAGTTGTCTACTTGAAAATCTGCAGAGATCCAGAACATGTTTCTGTCCTCACTCCCAGCTCTCTATACCCATACCCCAACAATGCCCTACTGTGCAGAGGAATTTCTGGATTAAGACCCTAATTTTCCACATTTTGTAAGCCTCTGCAGCCCATACCAAAAGTATATATGCTATGGTATGTTTCTTTACTCTGAAAGTCTCCCTGTTTGTCTCGATGTAGTCTTTAGGCATGTCTACAATGCAAACTAAGGTGTGTTTTTAAATTGGGTTACCTATCTCAGGTTAAAATAGCAATGAGATAGGGCAACTCAGCTTTTAATTGGGTTACCGCTCAAATTCAATCTCAGGCTCACCGATAGGCTGTAACACAAGTGCTAATATGAGTTAAAAGCAAATTTGCCATGTCTTCACTGCTATTTTAATCCAGGTTAGCTAACCCAAGTCAACACACCTTTTTTTGGCTGTGTAGACATACACTTTCTTTCACTAATTTATGAGACTGTCACCTTATGCCTCCAAGTGCTTATTTTGAGCTGTTTCTTCTTTTACTTCTGGTGGCTTTGGAAATTTGAATATGTATCTTCTCCCTCATACATAGTTTGTGGAGTTTCTCAAAGGCACTGTCAAATACATTTAAATATTTCTATAGGTGTCCCCTGACATGTAAAAAACCCTAAAGAGTGTCCACAGTCAAGACTGCCTGAGGAGGCCAATGAAATGTTGGCTCCACCAGCTGGTTGGATTTTTAGTATTGTCAGAAGACTAAAAGGCACTGTTATTTTACAAGGGTGACAAATAGGATCTTAGTGATTCTGTAAGAGTTAATAGTTTCATTCACTTCATAGTTTATATCCTTCTGCTGAGGAGAGATGTCTTACTCTTCACTAGCAAAGAAGATGAAACAACTTTCCTTGAAGCCACAAAAGATCAAAGATATCATTGTGTATCTTTTGCTTTTCTACCAGCTTCATTTTTCTCTGCAGCAACAGGATGGGGTTTCTTTCCAAAGGAGAACAATAATTGTCAATAATGGATAGTAATTTTGCAGGCTGAACGGTCCTGATTACATGCAAAAAAATTCCTCTTATTGCTGGATTATTATGGACAGCTCACGCAGTTCTAATACCTGTAACTTCATTAGCCAAATGATTAGCTCCAGGGCTTCTCCCTTGACACTGAGGGTGACTAATAGGCAACTTATTAATAAAAAAATCTAGCCTTAAGTCCTTATCCAATAACCATTACTCATTCATGTGGTCACTCTAACTATTCATAATACTAAGTATTACTAAGTAAGGGCTGCTGTCACAACGGGTGGAATATTTTGTACCTTGGGGAAGTTTTGACCTAAGCTGGTAAAGATAAGCTTAGGAGGTTTTTCATGCAGGTCCCCACATCTGTACCCTAGAGTTCAGAGTGGGGGAGGAACCTTGACATGGTGACTACAGACCCAGACCCTTGGATCTTAAGAACAATGAACAATCCTCCCAACACTTGCACCCCCCCTTTCCTGGGAAATGTTGGATAAAAAGCCTCACCAATTTGCATAGGTGACCACAGACCCAAACCCTTGGATCTGAGAACAATGAAAAAGCATTCAGTTTCTTACAAGAAGACTTTCAATAAAAATAGAAGTAAATAGAAATGAAGAAATCCCCCCTGTAAAATCAGGATGGTAGATATCTTACAGGGTAATTAGATTAAAAAAACATCGAGAACCCCTCTAGGCAAAACCTTAAGTTACAAAAAAGATACACAGACAGAAATAGTTATTCTATTCAGCACAACCCTTTTCTCAGCCATTTAAAGAAATCATAATCTAACACATACCTAGCTAGATTACTTACTAAAAGTTCTAAGACTCCATTCCTGGTCTATCCCCAGCAAAGACCAGCATATAGACAGACACACAGACCCTTTTTCTCTCCCTCCTCCCAGCTTTTGAAAGTATCTTGTCTCCTCATTGGTCATTTTGGTCAGGTGCCAGCGAGGTTACCTTTAGCTTCTTAACCCTTTACAGGTGAGAGGAGCTTTCCCCTGGCCAGGAGGGATTTCAAAGGGGTTTACCCTTCCCTTTATATTTATGACAGCTGCAAACTGGGCCCTTACAGATTTACTATAGATACTCGCAAGTTACTAACTTTTAATTATTTACCCCAAACAGTAGTGATTGTCACTGTCTTGAAAGATCTATACAAATATTGAATAAAAATAATTGTTAATATAACCCTCTGATGTATGCAAGTAATAAGTAAGACATTAGTCCCTCATCCTCCATTTTACATATTGAGAAACTGAGGCAAAGGAGTAAAGACTGTCAGTCAAGATTAGAACTAAGGAGCTACTAGCTCCCAGTCCTCTCAAACAAAAACTGTTTTTTTTCTTTACCTGTGCCTTATTAAGAATTACCTAACAGGAATACTTTAAAACATTACTTGGCAAATTATAATTATTTAACTAGTATACCAATATTTATAAGCTCAATGAACAGACAACCCTCTTATGTAATTTCTTTTTTCTTGTTGGCTACATTTGTATCAGTTTGAGTACAATTTATTTGGTATTCCAAACATCAACTGAACTACTGCACCATACACTTTCATCATTTTCTTTTTTTCAAATTTTTATGATGTGGCCCAGAAGATGAGCTAGAATGTGTCATGTCACCTGGACTATTTCTCTGTAAAGACCTTGATGGACAAGACATTTTTCATCACCACCCTCTAATTAGCTGGTGCTTTCTCATTCTTGCTTTACATCTTACTGGTGTTTTCTCTGAATTTCATTAACTGTGTGGATATTTAAGATCGTGATAATCAGTGTATTGATGGTGAAAAAACCTCTGGGAAGCAACTTACCAGTGTGTTAAAGGTATTATGAATTTTATTGTATTCATCTGAGATGTGCTGAAATTCAATGATTACTGTGCTCTGTGAATATGCTTGTCAGAGCATTGCAGGCATTTTCTTCAATAAACTCTGTTGAAATTCTGAACTTTATATTCTGTGTATATGTTTTAATTCTCTTCTGAGTATACGCCCGTAAATCATAAATCTAGCAATGTGTATAAGTCCTACTAAATGTGCGGCATGTGCTGTCTGAAACAGAAAAAAACCTGCTGTAGCTTTACTGCTCTCTGATGGGGTGGGAGACATAAACAGAGGTGTCTGGACTAAACACTAAACTTTGAAATAGGATGCCTAAGCACCGAGCTCGTGACCTTGCATTTAAAATAAGATTGTCTCATGTGTTTAGCAGACATCTCTTTTTACGTCACTCAGCTGAGAAATTTTTGCTCTCATTCACTTTGGTTCTAACCAAAGATCCATTCTGCCAGCTAGAATTGTACCACTCATGGCTGCAATCAGATAAAGGATAGTCAGTTTCCTCTGGAACCTTATTGTTGTCTCCAGCTTGTTGTTAGCTGAATAAAATCAGACCACTGAAAGCTTCACTGGTGATAATTGCATGTTGGCTTCATCTGGCTCAGTGTTCATTTCTCTCAAATTTTATGCACTTGCACACAGCAATAGCTCCAAAGATTTTCTATAGGTTCCTTTTGCATCAATGAAACTTCACTTATTGAAGATTTAAGTAATTTTATTCCTCTGGTTAAGTTCAGCAAATAGGTGTTTGTATATTATTGGGTGATAAAGTCTGATGTATTTCAGTTTTAAGCCATTTCTGTGATTTAGCACTTTGGACCAATACAGACCTGATGTGACTGGAGCTCTGTTGATTTAATGGAGTTTCATCTGCCTACGCCAGATCTGTATTTGGTCTGTTTTTGGTTTTAGCAGGTTACAATCTCATCTTGCACAACTTGTAGTAATATGAGGTATCAAAATGATCAGATGCCAGCTCCCCCACTGAACACTGTAAGACATACACAACTTTTTCATTAGAGAAATTGGTATTTGCTCAATGTAATCTATATCTTTTACAGCATTCAGCAGGGGAGCTAACTAAACAGCAGGTCTCTTCAGCTGAAATGAAGTCTCAAACTAGAGCAAATTGAATGTTTGCTTCTGGCAGATAGCTTCTTAATGCTTAGTGCTCTCTGATTTTATGCACAAAGGAATGCAAAGGGAAATAACTTATTGTACCTCTATTCTACATCTACATTTTAGGGGTACACATTTCTTTAAAACAGTTTCAGCTTCTGCTTTGTTCTTTGGCTGTTATCAATGAACTATTCAAAGATTTTGTATTTGTCTAAAGATGATGATGTTTCTGGAATAAGTCAGATATACTGAAGAAGCAACGTATCTACATTATTTAGTCTCTCTCATTCAGGCTGAATTAAAGGTACATGATTACACTAGGAAGACTTTAAAAAATGAATTTCTGTATCAAGTTATGGAGGTTGTCACGGATTGTGTGTTACTCTGTAGCATGCAAACCAAAAGGACTTGGAATAAGAAGTCATATACAGTGTCACTGCAAACGTTAATATGCTGCAGACATACATTGCATAATCCATAGCCATATGCCAACAGGTTTTTTTAAAACGTGCAGATAACCTCTTTGTACAGTGCCTTGCACCACCTGCTTGGGTGATATCATAATAGAAATAATAATACCATTTAGCTCTTATATAGCACTTGTCACCTATAGCTCTAACAGAGCTTTACAATGGAGGTCAGCATCACTATTCCCATTTCACTCATGAGGAGGGAAATGATTTGCCCAAGGTCACCCATCTGGCCTCTGGCTGAACTGTGAATAGAACCTAAGTCTCCTCAATCCTACTCCAGTGCTGTATCTGGTAGGCAATGCTGCAGATTATCACTGATGATCAGCTCACTTATTTATTATCCTGAATAAAAAAGCTTTGCAGTATTGGATTATAGCAGTTAAATAAATTAAAACTTTGAGAATATAAGAATGTATTTTGCATATTAAACACATTTCTCAAATACATCACTAATAAGTATTCACTCTGCAAAATAGTTATACTTTTCACATTACCATTACTCCTTCAGAAATCACAGTAAGCTGGGGATGTTTTTTGATATTAACTCTTGCTGTGTTCCATTCATGAGCCCAATTCTCCTCTTGTTTATACCAGGGTATACCAGGAGTTACCCCATGGAAGTCAATAAAAACAGTTTGAGTGAAGAATATGGCTCACGGCCTCATATCCATATGTGACAAAACACAAATCTCTAACTTAATGAGACATGACAAAACAGAAGTAATAGGTTAATTAATAATGCAGACACTTGTAACAGATCACTCACTGTGTAGCATTATTTCCCATGTTCCTGTTGCACTAGAATCGCAGTACACTCATTCATTATGTTACTGGAAATAATGGAAATAAATCCCAGATTTGAAATATGACCCTTACATCAGAGATCATCAGATAGCCATCAGTCATTTTTATTGTACTGCTAATGTCCATGTGTCCTACATGTGTAATGGATTAGGTGTAATAATATATAAATATTAATTTATTTTATGGGATGGTCATAAGAACGTAAGAATGGCCATACAGGGTCAGACCAGTGGTCCATCTAGCTCAGTATCCAGTCTTCCAACCAATCCAGTCTTCCAGTGGCCAGTGCCAGATGCTTCAAAAGGAATGAGCAAAACAGGGCAATTATTGAATGATCCGTCCCCTGTCCTCCAATCCCAGCCTCTGCCTGTCAGAGATAATCGTGTGATTAGGAGGCTGAAAATCTGCATGTTTATGGGAAACGTGTTGATGATTACAATGAAAAGTGTCACTTTATTGATCAAGGCCCATTGTTATTACAAACATTGAACTAACTAATGTGGGCAGTATTTTAATGCGAATGTTTGGCAAAAGAGAATGAGGGCTCCACAGGGACTGGGGTTTCTAAACACAGCCCCCACAACTCAGACTGCAATCAACATATACAATATGATTGTCAGAGATGCAGAGTACCAGCATCTGCTATTAAAATCAATGCTAGCTGCTTCTACTCCGCACCTGTCAAAAGCTGGCACAATACATTTAGTAGAGTGGAAAATCTCCAAACAGCCTGAATTTAACAAGCACAATTAGTATCTGTCTATTTTAGGTACTTATCTGGCTCTCAGGAGCATAGTATTTGAGCACCACAGACTCTTCAGTGTGTTTATCCTTGAAACTTTCCTGTGAGGCATGGAAGTGCTATTATTCCCATTTTACAGATGGGGAACTGAGGTCAAAAAGACTAGGGGCTAGATCCACATTGCAGCACCCTCACTTTTAGATGCCCTACCACCTGCTGCAGGGATCGACAACCTTCGGCACGCAGCCCATCAGGGTAATCTGTTAGTGGCCATAAAACAGTTTGTTTATGTTGTTTACGGCCCCCTACAGCTACCAGTGGCTCGCCTGATTGCCAACCCCTACCTCGTGGAATACAGGGTCTTGAGTTCGTTGCCTGGGCTCCCTATGCAATGCACAGATAGAGTTAGGCACCTACAAATAGTATCTATAAAAAACCAGCATGCTCGGCAGGGAGCCCAAGCCACTTAAACTAGCCAAGGGCAGATGCTGATGAGAGGGCTGGGTCCTAAGCTCCACCCTCAAAGGGAGTTAGGCACCTAAGTCCAGGTCAGGTGGAGGAACTTATCTCTGCTTTCATGTAAATCACTGAAGAGTATGTGGTGCCCGTCCTCCCATAATTTTTAACCCAATGGTTAGAGCACTTACCCAGGATCTGGGGCAGACATGCTCAATTCCCCACTCAGCTTGATGTAGTGGGTCTTGTGTCTTCCCCTCCCATATGGGTGCCCCAACTACTGGGCCACAGAGGCATTCTCACTTGCTCTTTGGCCCAATGCCTATTTTATGATGTATATACAGTGTATCAGCTTCAATAGGGGGATCAATAGAGACCTGTTCCAGGATTCCCTATAGTCTAGTAGTTAGAGCACCCTTCAACTTCCACTCCAGTCTCCTCATCAGGCAGAGTGGGGAATTGAACCTGTGACTCCCACATTCTGGGCGACTTCTCTGACCACTGGCCTAAAATTTATAAGGGACATACCACCATTTTCTCCTCTCCTGGCTTTGTTTGAATTGGGGATTGACCTGTTAGGCAGCTTTTGAGTACCTACTGGATTGGGCGTCACAGGTGAGATAGGCAGGGATACACCTAGTTTGAGGATGCAGCTGGGGCCCAGGTGTGAGCGAGGTGCCCAAGAATACAGACTAAAGCAGCTTTGGGCATGTACACTGGGAGATTTTTAGGTGCCTTGGGGATTTCACCTGTGGAAATCTAGGCACCTAGGGACATATACAGGTAGGCGGCAGCTTACTGGGAGTTTTGAGTGTCCCAACAGTGCCTAAATATTGGACTCAGGTGCCTAAGGTGGCAGCTAGGCATCTAAGTGCTTTTGTGGATCTATTCCTAATTACCATATTGAAGGTGACACAACAAATCTTTGAGACAGCAGGAACTTGAGCCTGAGTTACGCACGTTGGAGGCTATCACCTGAGCCACTGAACCACCTTTCCTCAGTGTTCAGTTATTTTCGTTAATGATTGTTTTTTATTCATTTTAAACTTAGACTGATTATTTTCTAAAGTTTTACACAGACATTTCAACAATCCTTTGTGCTCATATCTTTAATCCTACATTGTACTATTCTTTCATAGTATTTGTGTGTTCTGATTTCTTTTATGCTGCTTTTGTGGGTTCACTCTCTTGCAGTTTAATGTCTATATTATTAATTATTATTTATTATTATTTTTATGAATATAATTTATTCAAATGCTGTGTTGCCCTGTGTCCTATTCAAGAATGAGTAAATAGGATGGACGAGAAGTACGGTGCATTAACAGAGCAGTGGAGAGAAGCTTGCACAGTGCCTACGTGCTGCATGATCACTTAATAAATCCATGCTCTTTTCAGACTGCTTTCTCCACTCTTTCTGCTTTGATTCTCTGTGTGTGTTTTGCTCTCATTTGTATCCACCTCTGTTTAATTTTGTACTCTGAGGTGCCATTTACCTCTCTGAATATCGCCTCTCCTTCCCACACTATCATGCTTTGTCTATATCATCTGACAGAACTGGAGCAGTGTAGCAATTGATAGGGAGTCAATCAGTAGTTCAATAATTGGTAAGAAAATACTAAGCTCCAATTCATTTTGATTCACTCCCCACAGATACATGGACAGCTGTCTCCCTTTTAGGCTGCCATTTTAGATGAAGAAAGGAAGATAGAAAATGGAAGCTAAATAAAGCAAACAAACAAATAAACAAAAACCAGCATGCTGAGCACTTCTGAAAAATCTGGCCACTTATTATAGTGTTTAAATTGAAACTGAACTCCTCTGAAAATCAAAATCTATAATCCTATGCCACATAGTTTCCAACTCTACTCATGTAGGTAGAGACACATGTCAGATTCCTTTGTTCTGGTACATACTATGTCATGAATGATCTCCATCTGGTACCATTTGCACAATATTAACTGATCTTTATGTTCCATATGAATTGAGAAATTTTGGAACTGTAACTTACTGATGCCTCTTAAAATAGAACCCCAAGTAATACTGAGACACACCATAGTGGCAGTTGAAAGAAAGAATTGTGAAAGCTCATTGTTGGATTGTGTTTAGGAAAAAAGAGCATTCAGCAATAGTGAACCAATCTAGTTGCCTGTTAGGGAGCAATGTGTTCCCAGCCAGTGAGGTGATTGATTCTATACAGGGCTGACTCATCTAGCTAACTGGCAGCTACCGTTTTTCTTATTGCCCCCACACTTTGGCTGTCACCTGTATTCTATTTTTACCACATTTCCCAATTATGACAGGGGAAGTGTTGTGCAGGCTGCTAAGGGAATTCCACCAAACACACCAGGTCATATATCCCTTTCTCAGAAAGAACTTTATATATCAGGCAAAGGACAAAAGTTAACAAAACATTAGAAATGCAACAAAAGATGTTCCTCAGTTAGCCTTTTTTAGCCCCTACCCACCGCCCCCACCCCAAGCTAGATTGAGAACCCAGCCCTGTTCCAGGTGGAATTTCTCACCCTGTTCCCTGGACCGACTGACTTTGTGATGTCTCTGCACCCTGTCACTTGTTGTCATCAGGCTGCTATTCACTAACGGCCAGATTCCGACCCTCGCTATGAGCAGCCCCTTATTCCACAAGTAAGCTCATCTGAATCTGGCTCTAAGTTACAATATTGCATAAAAAATCAATTATTCCCACTCCCAACAATTTTCATTGTTTCAAGAAGAGCTCTGTTCTAGTGACTTCTATTGAAAGATAACTGTAGGACTAAATGGCCTGTATTACAGCAGCTGAGAAATACTGCTGAATACATTCAAATATAGGAGGCTGTGATGGGGTGTAGGAGGCCTTTGAAGGCCCCTGCTGGAGGCCACGCATTCCTACCACAGCCTGCCCCAGGAAAGCAGCCACAAAGATAGGTCCTCTAAACCTGCCTAGAGAGGATGCATAGCAGCAGCCAATCAGGGCCCTGTAGGCTCCAATAAAAGGAGCTGCAGGGTGTAAGCAGGCCAGCTCCTGGCTGGGATGAGAGGAGTAAGGTACTTGAGAGAAAATTGGAAGAAAGGGTCTGGTGGTACTTGCATTTAGTGAGGAAGACTTAAATGAGAACTTCAGGCCAGGGTGAAGAAAAAGGGGATATACAGGGGAAAGGTCCAGGGAATAGAAGAAGCAAACTGAAGGAAGCAAAATATTGCTGTCATTTGTATGCTCCATGGCCTGGATCCCCTTCCCTCCTCCCCTACTGTCCTACTAGTGAAGTGGCCTAAGTCCCAAGAAGGACAAGGCTCTGTTGGAAAGCCCAAGTGAAGGTCAGGACTTAAAGGGCCCAGAGATAGGGTGCAAGACCCTGCTGAGGGTAGACAGTGTGTGGAGCTTTTTGCTGCCCTGGAACAGGGTTCATCCACTGTTGACTGTTTGGCTTGACTGGAAGGCTGAACTACTGAAGACCCTCCTAGTAAGGTCAACAACCTACAGGGGGTTCCTGGGGCAAGAGAACTTGCAGCACCACACTGAGCCAACAGGAGGCACTTGTGAGAGATGAGTGTCCTCTCTCAGGTAATCTGAATTCATGTTTTAACTGAAATAAGACTGTTCTGGATCTAAAAGCATAGCATCCTCTTTAAAGTATCTTGCATTCACTGTGGGAAAAGTGATGTACCACCAAGCTATTGATAAAGCTATTATGGCAGTCCTATGTAATTAGATTTATTTTATTACTAATTTCATTTATAGTGGGTTACCCAGTGAATTTGTAATGGCCACTTAATTTTAAGCATTACCAAAACATAGCTACTAGTGAACTAGTTGACAGCAAAGGGAACCAAATGGGGAGATGAAGATAATGTGTTCTGCACACTAAACAGGAAGCAACTGCAGCTTGAAATTGGTCAGAGAAAAAGTATTTAAAAGGTTGTGGAAAGATGGACAAATTCTATCAGGGTCTGTTTTTTAACACATTGGGGAATGAAATTAATTTGATTGGAATGTAAGTTTATTGCAATGATGCTCAAGTTCTAAAACTTTCTGAAACACAGTGGATGTCATTTTCCCCAATTAACACTGACTATTCCTTGAACAGAACTCTATTTGATTAGAAAACTGCATGGCTTTGTGTGCACATTGCTCAACGCCATGTTCTGATTGTCCAGTTGGGTCTTTGTGTTGATGTAATATTAGTGACTGGAACTCACTGCTGAAACACCAACTTTAAGATCCCTACTCATTTTAAGTGTGGGTGAGGGGAGATCAAGAGCTAGAGAGATAGTGTGTGAGTTGGGAGGCAAGGGATAACCAAGACAGCCTAGGCATGAGGTGAGTGTATACACTGCTTAGTATAATATAGTTACTGACTAGGGTTTTTATCTATTTGTATTGTTGTAGGTCCTAATGGGAGAGAGAGAGAGGAGACAGGAGAAACTGACAACTGTGGTTCAGGCCTTTCTGTATGGCTATGTCCACTTCCTTTTACCTAGCACATTTCATTGTAAAAAATTAAAATAGAAAAATCCATTTTTTTCACCCTTTCTAGTATAAAGTGAATTTAAAGTGACCATTGGGAGACAGATTACTGCAGAATGGGAAACTGAGCTTCTATAAGCCTGGAAGATGATGTCCAGGGACTGAAATGAATATAATATTAGTCCAAAGATTTGTTGTAGAAAGCATTGATAGCCCTTTCCCTACCATTTCATCACACTCTGATACTCTTCCTAGTTCTCTGGATGCTCCTTTAGTCCCTCCTTTGGCTCCTCCTCCTAGTCTCTGTCAGGGTCCCTGAGGGCTTCATCCTTGACCTGGTCCTATTTTCTCTCTCTTCCTCCTCTGGCCACAAATCCTCAGTTATTTCCTAGATGCTGATGACTGAGATTTAACTTCCCGCCCTTCTGCTACACCATTTTGTTTAGTCTCGTGTCTCTTACTCATTCTTTGGATGGGGTTTTGTTATGAGGGGAATTCACTGGATGGAAAGGCTGAGGAAAGGAGTGGGGATATAGAAGGCAGGGGAGAAGAGAGAGGAGAGAAGCATGGGTAGAATGACAAGTAAGATTAAGGTGAAGAGAGTGAGCGAGAGGGCAGAGTAGCATTGTGGTAAGTAGCACAGGGGAGAGTATGCCCAGGGTGGAATCTGTAGAAAGCAGACTGGGTTTATGAGTAGTCAATGACGCCTGCTTCAGACCGCTAGCTGTCTGTTTCTGCCAGCTTTGGTTTTTCTGGCTCTTGGACTGTCTCTGCTCAGGATTTGATTTCCCCAAGCCCACATGGCTATTGGAGGAGGGGCACTGGATGGATCCTAATTTCCCTGGGTCACCCCGGCATAGTTGTGTTTGAGTGTGCTGGGAGGGAGTGGTGGCCCTGGTGGAGTCCCATCAACCTCCTCCCCCCAATTCTCCAGTAGCTGCTGACATGCACCTTGTCCCTTTTTAGACTGTGCAAAATGCTGCTGCAAAAATCCACTACCTTGCCCTCTGTTTCACCCACATTCAGTCCCTGTTCATATTCTATATCTGGCTTCTTTTTGCGGTTGGTAGCTTGTAGTCTCAGATAGCCTTGGGGATTTAGATTGATCTGGCAAATCAACATCCACTGGCAGGCAGCATGGTCTTCTCTGTGTTTTAATAAAGCTGAAAATCTACTTTTTCCCATAAATCTTGTATCTGTGACTTTTCACTTGCAATGCAACCAAAGTATATGAGCTGTCTCTTATACAGACTCTTCTATTCCTATTTGAAAAACACTGCATTTTCGAGATTTATAATCTATATCCCATTTACATTCCCATATTGCTTTGTCTTTTTGATACATTCCCAGTGCAAATAATATGGTGAAATTTTTATGCTTATGACAATCCTTGAGTGGCTGGGATTAAAATTATATTTGACATTTGGCAATTGAATTATCATTGACAAATGATTGAGAATCAGTTTTAAGTGATATTCTGTTCCCAGTGTAATCTGATTTAATAATAATTCATATTTCAAAAAAAGCTGATATGCAAAAGATAATTTCATCCTTGGTATTTTTCCTTTCAAAATTTTTATTTGCAGTTTGTTTTTGCGTGACAGACAATTAAGACTTTTAATTGACATGGATGACTCAATAGCAGCTCTTTGAAGTATAAGTAAAAATATTCTGATCTGTACTGCTGTTGGGTGGATCCACTGACCTACATAAGTTCAGCAGTCCTGAACATAGGTATTTAAACTCAGACTCTTTTCATTGTATTGATGATCTCATTAACAATAGTGACTGGCACACAGTTTGACCAGAACTATGACAGTCCCCTTTGCTGCAGAGATGTACATTAAGTGCACCTCCAACCTCTGCAATGTTGTGTGGTGACAGCCCTGAAGTCTCCCTGCTGATGCTATTTTGTAACCCATATACAATTTGTGTTTGGTTTGGCTCCTTCACTTGGAACAGCTGTCAATGGCACAGAGTGAAGAAAATAAGCACTGAATCTAGAGGCCATCAAACTCAATAGGAGTCTCTTTCCACTGGGTTCAACAGCCTTTGGATCAGATCCTTCAGTTACTTTCTGCTGATTTCTTTTTGGGTAGAGTAGATGGAAACTTTGCTTGCTTTATGCTTAGGACAACAAAATGTCTGTGTGCTGTTGATTTGCAACAATGCAATTAATACCTTTTGTAACTTTACAAGTGCAAATGTGGTTTTATTTAAGTAACTTCACTAACAAATACACTTGGGAAGATGAGAATATTTCCATGAACAATGATATCTTTCCAGATAACCAGAATTATTAGTACTTTATAATGATATATGTCCATTACTACAAATCCTGTCCTTTCCATAGAAAATCATGTATTAGATATAGTAGGAGAGTTTCTTTCAGTTTCATGATGGGTGAAATTTCACCTTTCTTTAGAGTGAAATGTTTAGAACGTTGCATAATGACATGTTTCAGAGTAGCAGCCGTGTTAGTCTGTATCTGTAAAAAGAACAGGAGTACTTGGTGGCACCTTAGAGACTAACAAAAAAGTAAATGTTAGTCTCTAAGATGCCACAAGTACTCCTGTTCTTTTTATGTTTAGAACTGTTTATCTTAGATGGGTCAAACTAAATTATTTTGCAGGACTTTGTTCCTATTTCTTTCTTTTTTCCTCAATTTCACTGGCAGTTCTGAAACAATTTTTTTTAAAAAAATCAGGTCAACTTGAAGCTTTAAGTTTTTTAGTATTTTCAGATAATCAAAAACCCAGAAGTTTTTCTGGGTCAAACATTTCCCTTCATACGTCTTGGAAATGAAGGGCTATGTTCACGAGGGGTCTTGAGTGCCACTGGCTTTCACAAAATAAGGAGTGGTGTATATTATAGCAAGTGGAGCATCTTCAACAGGAGAGACTGGGGAAGCACTGCCCCAGAATAGGTCTGTAATCACCAGGCTAAAGTAGTACAGAAGAAACCTGGGTTTAAGTCCCTGCTAGAATAGGGATTCTAACCTGGGTCTCCCCATCCCAGGTTTTTGCTGTAACCACTGACCAATAGCATAGAATAGGAGCCACCATTTCATTAATTCCAGAACCATTTTGACACTTCTGATTTCCCACCCCCAACTTTGATCAAAACAATTTGTCAATATTGACATTAATTTGGTAAATACTTTGGTTCACCCAAGTCTGCATTTTTCAGCAATAGTAAATGACAAAGACTTCGGCCAAAAAAACTCATCCAACTCTACTAGCCATGTACACATGTCTAATGAAAAGACTGTTTTATAACATGATAGTCAATCAACAAGGGATACAGAGGTTTACAAGTAAATGCAATTGTCCAGATGACCTGGGAGATTATCCAAAACATTTGAATAATCTGTGTTTTTGGATAAACAATATTTGTTTCCTACCTGTTTTTTAAATCAATAAAGACATTTTAATATATACATTTTCCTGCCTGCTGCATTCCTTTCTGTTGTATACTTATTAACTAATCAGAATAACTGACTTCTCTCCCCTTGAACAATGCCAATTGCTATCCTGTTGCCTCTCCCCAGGTTATCTTGTCTATAAATTGACCACTTCCTGTTCTCCTAGTACCTTCTCACTGTTCTTGTTTTATAAACTTTAATATGTTTTCATTTGCTTCAGTCTTACCTTCCTCCATTTTGTGTGTCCCAAATGCAATGTCCAAAACTTAGTGTGGGTCTCCATTGAGGCCAAACCAGTGTTCCAAGTTTACTGGAATAATTGCCTCATTTTGTTTTACTCAGCATGTTGTTACTAATACAGCTCAGTAAAACATTAATTTTTGAAACAGCCTTACACTGTCAACTTGTTATCTTACCTAGCCAGTATTCTTCCATTCTGTATTTGATTATTCTTTCCAATTTTAATTTCTCTTTACTGAATCTTGTTGCATTGTCATGGGTTTTTTCCCCTATTTTTCCAGTTTAAGAGTTTGTAGGTAATCCTATGGCCCAAAGTACTTGATTCCTCCTAGCTTTGCATCATCCACATCAGGGAAGCTGATGAGTACACTCTTCCTTCCATTCTGTAAGTAGTTAATGAAAATACTGAATCCTATTCAATTTCAAATGGATTCTTGATGGACTCCATTCAATCCTCCTTGGTCCAACTTTCCACATACTTGGCCATTAATATTTAATGAGTTGGAAATCTGTAATCCAATTGTGAAGCCATCCATTTCAGATTTCTCATATCTTTTGGATGACATATGAAATGGTGTCAAGAGCTTTAATGCAGCAGGGTGGCAGATCTTGATCCATTACACCAGTATAAAACCAGAGTAACTAACAGTCAATGCAATTATTAGGACTTACAATGCTGATCTAGAGAAGAATCTGACTCAACATACACTATGCCACTGCATTTCCGTTATTACTTTTTTTTAGTTTTCAGGGGAAGAAGTTATGTTTCAGTATAACTTATTCCTGATTAATTCAGATGCATTCTGACTTTCTTTTAGCTGCTTACAAATTGACTGCTTCATTCATTTTTCTAACAATTTACCAGGTATTCACTGAGAGCTAAACACACTGGTCTCTAAGGGTCTAATATTCCTATCTCTTTGCACATAGAACTCCCATCAAAGTCAACAGGGTCATATGGAACTCTTTGTATTCAATGGAAGTACGGTGTCTGTGCAGGCTCAAATTCTCCAAGTCATCCCTCCTTAAAAATTAGGTATTCTATTATGTTTACCCTTTAACCAGCCCTCTAGGAGCTCACCTGTCCTCCAGAAGGTCTCAAATATAACTGCTAGTAGTTTCAATTCTACTTTCAGCAAGTTCCCCCCAGTAGCCCCTTACTGGTTACATTAAAGTAACCTTTAATCTCTCCCTTCCCGATTCTGCCTCGTGATCTTTCTTTCCTTGTTCCCTGTTAATGCATTAAGCACCTATTTACTATTTTTTCTTTTTTAGTCAAGACTGAAAAATATAGCTATTAACAGACCTGAACTCCACCTTTTGCACTCTCTTGCTTCTTACATACTTTTCTTCCCCATTCATCCTTTGCTAATAGGTAAAGGCACAAAATTAGATACTTTCTGACTTTGACCTGCAAGTCTTCACTGTACTTTTATACTAGTCATCTGTAATTTTCCCTTTATTTTCAGGTCCTTAAAAGGCTCCTGGATGTATCCACAATTTTCTTTTTAGTACTCCCCCCGCTTCCAACTGGGATGGTTTTCTGCAGTGCCTTGAATATTAGACCACTAGAAACTTCCCTCTATTCTACATACCCTCTACTCAAAATATCTTCTGTCCATAGTAACTTACTCAGGCTTAATGTTTGGTTCTAAACCTGCCTTTTTGAAATCCATTATCCTTACTTTGTTACCTTCACACTTCTTATTTAGTACTGTACAACATATCATTACAAAATCATCTGCCTTTCCAGTTTTGAGGCTCTCAGTCAATTCTTTCCTGTTGGTTACTATTAAATCTTAATGACAGGTTTCAGAGTAACAGCCGTGTTAGTGTGTATTTGAAAAAAGAAAAGGAGTACTTGTGGCACCTTAGAGACTAACCAATGAAGTGAGCTGTAGCTCACGAAAGCTTATGCTCAAATAAATTGGTTAGTCTCTAAGGTTCCCCAAGTACTCCTGTTCTTATTAAATCTTAAGTTTTTCCTAACTGCTGCTTCAACTTTTTGTAAATTTCTCAGACACCACTCAGGAATTTGCTAGATGTCCCATGTCTTGTGCTAGTTTTCCAATGGATATCTAGACAGTTAAAGAAAAACTCTAAAAATTAGAATAACTTAAATAGCTAAATATCAGAGCTGAGCAAATCACTTATAGGAATTCTGCTGCTCTCCCTCTGAAAATTGCCCACAAACAGACCACAAATTTCTCAAATGTGTTATTTGTGGCAAATTGCCGGCACTACTGTGATGGATATTGCACTCTCTCTTGGGGGAGGGGTGGGGGATGGGGTTTGAGGGCATCATTTCTTGCCCCTGAACTGGGGTATTAAATGCCCCACTAGTATCCTAGAAGAGGGGAGTGGAGAGGGAGGGTCCCAGGCTTGTCCTCTACTCTGGGACCCAGCCCAGGAGCCCTAGGGATAGCAGTAAACCATTTGAACTAGTGGTTCCTTCCCCTGGGCTACTTCCCTCTCCTGCCCTTCAGCTTGTGGGGATTCCATCCCTCCCTCTGCTCAAACCAAGTGTCCCTTTACCTAGGGTCTTCGTCTTCTGAGACCACCGCAGCACTTCTCCAAACTCTCGTCTGCTTCCCTCCAAACTGCTCTCTACTCCAACATCAATCCACTCTGCTTCAACTCCTCCCCTTGTCTAATTGAAGCAGGGGTGGGGGGGTTATCACATGACTGGCTTCAGGTACTTTAATTGGCTTTTGGTGCTTTAATTAATCTATAGCAAACTTTCTTCCCTCTACAGGGAATAAGGCTCCCCTCTAACATTCTCCTGCTGCCCTCTGGCCATGCTGTATCACATATTCAAACCATATTTGTGAATTTATTCAGTAAATTTGCAGCTTTTCAGATCTTTCAGACACTTTACTGAGAATATTCACAATTGACAATGGTCTTGGTTGGTGACATACATGATGTGGGATTGTATTTGCTCTTCTGTTGGATGAATTATTTAACTAACCAATAAGTAGTTGCTGATTCCACAATGAAGTTCACTTTTGCAGAGTCAAACTTATCATTCATTTTTAGGGCTAGATTTTACCACTCTTACTTTCACTCACAGTAAGGTGTGATAACCTTATTCATTTCAGAGGGCCTGTTACTCACTGAGTTGTTCTGAAAGTAAGGGTCAGCTAATAAGCCCTTACAGCGTATTTTTGGTAGCAGAGCTTTCATCCTTCAGTATTCAAAAAGAAAACACACAAGCAATGTGCACTTACACTTGTTTTTGAATTTGAATGTATGTCTGCAAAATATCTTGTCAAGTTTGTAATTTCCTGATTTTGTTTTACTGATATTAGTTGTCTTTTTAATGGGAATGGATTTTTATTCTGATCACCTCAAGTACAGACGACCAACACATTTTGTATATGTACATGTCTGCTAGCCTTTCAACCCTTCTGTTTCTCCTTTGTTCCTCCTAATATCACCTCCCCTTCACTGAAATCCTCTCTAGAGTTTTACAGCCTGTCCCTTTGCTGCCACTTTACCTAGTACTTTGATTTGCCTTTATAGGGTCCTAGCCA
Organism: Lepidochelys olivacea; assembly: GCF_965140295.1. Taxonomy (NCBI): domain Eukaryota; kingdom Metazoa; phylum Chordata; order Testudines; family Cheloniidae; genus Lepidochelys; species Lepidochelys olivacea. Next base: position 28,114,233 of record NC_140413.1, read on the forward strand.
CCAACTAATCTGCCACCATCAGTGACATAATCTAGTTCTCCTAGTGCTCAAACAGGACTTTCCTTCGCTTGAAAATTACATCATTAGAATAGGGCCTTGAACAGGTGTGTTAACTAGCACAATACTGACTGGCTTTGCTGTCCGTGAAGACAGAAATATGTTGCATTCAACAGTGTCAACTAGCCATGGGTTAACCTTGGTCCTAATAGGATTATGGCCAGTGCACAAGATATGATGGAACATGGCTTGTCTACAAATAGAGAATAGTCTACACAGGGTTCTTATAGTTAACATGACTTCAAATCAGTTATCTTTTAATGAATGCTGCATCCTAAATCATGACATTTAGCACATAGTTCTGCTGCTCAATTCTCAATATTCCTTTCAAACTGGAAACTTTTTTTTAAATATATTGCATTACTTATTATTTGCCTACTGTCCTGTTTGTGGGCCAGGTCTCTCAGGGTGTCTGTAATTCCTTCAGATAAATTCTTGGGTATGTTTTTAGTACTGACTTGAGAGCAATAACTTCTAAGTTATCAGTTGATTTATAAAAAAATATATACTGTAAGTAAATAGGTCTCTTTGCTTCAGGCATCTATCACCTTTTACCATAGTATTTAGACACACTTATCTACTACTGAAAGCTTGTTGTCAAATGCTATGTGAAAAATCACAATAGGCAATAAAGGATTTAATTGAGAGAGAAAAGCAGTCATTCTCTTTCCATGTATAAGAATGATATTAATTCTTGTGGTCAGCTAAACCAAATCCAGATGTTAATAGGTGGATATAGATCTCATGCTCTTCTTACTGGACACTAAACAGCCAGAGGGTTTATTCAAGCACATAGTGAGCTCTATTATCACCCTGAGAGCCTGTGTGGGCAGGAGAGGAGAGGTGCATTGCACAATAAACCAGGACTGGAGGCCCTGCGGCGGTAGAAGCCAGGAACCTATATAATGTTTTCAGGAGTGCATTCACTGACAGCCCTCCTTACACATTCGTAAGAGATGTAGCATGCATTCTCCTAGGGAGCCACCCTCCAGTTATTTGCTGGTGTTTCCAGATCTAAATTTCTCATGAAAATACCCTTTTTAGGCCTTAAACATGACTGCTGGTGCTGACAGCCTTTTCCCCCTTGCAATCAGGAATTGTAGTATCATGGGGTAGATCTTCAAATGAGACTTGGGCATTTCAACACACAGCTTTCATGTCTAGTTCCTACATGCCTTGCCATCTAGTGGAATTCAGAGCCCCAAGTTAGCTACCCAGGCATTGTATGAAAAGAGTTAGGCATCTAAGAGAGGGCTTAATAGAAACCAGCATGCTGAGCAGGGAACAACCTAAGCTAGCCAGGAGTGAAATGATTGAAGAGGGGTGTGTCCTAAGCCCTGCCACTCAAAAGTATGTAGGCACCACCCTCCACTTGTGATTCTCAACCGGGATAGAATCATAGAATCATAGAATCATAGAATATCAGGGTTGGAAGGGACCCCAGAAGGTCATCTAGTCCAACCCCCTGCTCGAAGCAGGACCAATTCCCAGTTAAATCATCCCAGCCAGGGCTTTGTCAAGCCTGACCTTAAAAACCTCTAAGGAAGGAGATTCTACCACCTCCCTAGGTAACGCATTCCAGTGTTTCACCACCCTCTTAGTGAAAAAGTTTTTCCTAATATCCAATCTAAACCTCCCCCACTGCAACTTGAGACCTGTCTTGGAGTTAGGACTGACATGGCTTAGGCACTTTTCTTATGAGGTGAGGGTGCGGGGGGACCACAGACACATCCCAGTATAGACGATGGCTCAGCGGTTAGCACACTCTTGCAAAATGGACAAGACCTATTTTCCAGTCCTACTCTGCCTCATTTGGAACAGGAACTTGAACCCAGGTCTCCCATTGCCTAGGAGCATGTCCTCATTACCAGGCTATTAGCTGTTCTGGGATGAGTGTCTCTCAATTACCCCGTTGAAGCTGTTCTAATCTGTAAAAAATGTCTTTCTGGCCCAAAGAATATTTAAAGTAAGATAGATGTAGGCTGGTGTTAAGGGAGCTACCCAAGGATACAGGAGATCTGTGTTCAAGTGCTAACTCAGGCAGGCTGGGGATTCAGATCTAGGTCTCTCACATCCTGGGAGTGTCCCTAACACTGGGCTCTTAATTATAATGAATCTCACTCCCTCTCTCACCCATGGTTGTCTTTTGTGAGGGGCCTAATCAGGAGACATGCTTTGAACACACTTACCAGGTCAGGCAGGGTACACTTAATGTGAGAATCCTGCTAGAACTGAGGAGTGAGCTAACATGCCAAGCCGTGTGATGACATCAGGCCTTAAGCACTTTGCACACACCCATCAGCAGAAATGTAGATGCCTCCAGGGTGACAGTAGCAGATGAGTAGGGTTTTTAGTACCGTGGTGGCACTTAAATGTTGGATTTCAGTTGCTATGTCCCTTTGGCTCCTCCTGCATGGGAATGGTGAAGTAGGAAACAATTAATTATATGCCCTTTCTCCATGTCCCTGGATTCTCCTGCACTGGCATAACCATCATCTCTCCCAGAGAAACCAAGTCAAAAAGATTAAGATAGACTCTGAGCTAAGTGCCTTCAAATAGAGTCCTTTGTTAATCACTTGTTTTCATGCTTTCTTACGCTAATGCATTTTCCTGGCATATGTTAAGATGTATAATGTACCAATATTTTTTAAATAACTTTGATAAATTGTTATTTCCAGAATAAGGGGCTGGCTTTAAGAATTGCCATCTCTTTCAGATTCACACCCCAGTTAATACATACCAAAGAGCTCCTGGCTGGGTTTTCACAGTAATTGCTGCCAAAAAAAAGCAGCCCTTGGTAGACAGTAATAAAGATAGATTACTTTGGATTTTATGACTGCATGATGTTGTTTCTCCTGGTTTTGATAATGGATCACTATGTTTACAAACTTGTACTCACTCCCTAAGAGCAGCCTTGAGGTTGGGTAGAGATAAAATGCCTTCCAACTTCATAAAGAAGTTATCTGAGCTAACCAATCTTGGATGATGCATTTAGTTGGCCTCAGTGTGGAGGCAGAAGGGGGGAAAAACAGGTGAATGAAGGGGAAAACTTTCCATAACCTTGACAAACTGGAAAAAAAGAGTGGAGAGCTTTTCAAAGGCACCCAATTCCTACTGATTTTCAATGGGAATTGCACACTTAACTGTCCTCTGCGCCTCTGTGAGTCTCCTCCACTATAATTAAACTGTTAATGAGGCCCTACAGCTCCAGTTCAGTAACACACTTAAACACATGCAGAAGTTTAAGCATATACTTAAATCCTGTTTATTTCCATGGGACTTAAGCATATGCTTACACGCTGGCCTGAATCAGGCTGCTTCCCTGAACTGATGCCTTGTGATTACAAAATATAACCCATAATGGGGAGTAAACACTTTAAAGGATGATGGTAATTAAGAAAACTGAAAAAGAAATAGCAGCAATTAGGCTCTGAATCATTCTAGCATTAAAGGTGAATTATGTATTAGTTATAAAAATGATAAAAGGCTGTAGAGTGCCGAGAGGATTCTCATTCTCTGTGCATACAGTTTTAAACTTGAGACCCTCTTGAGAGCACTTGTGTGGGAAGGAAGGGATGAAGAGTAATTCAGTGAAGAATAGGTGTGGCATTCTTCAGACATGTCTGCAATGAAGTAAAGAGAGAGGGTCATGTATTATTAAAAGTAGGAGAATGAGATTCTAATTTAGACAGTCCCATGTAATTTCTTTCTCCGCACCATAATAATATTTTATGAACTTGAAGGCTGGTGCTGTATTGTGACCTGATCCTGCAAACTTACTTATGTGAGTAGTCCTGACTTGTATGAGTAAGGATTCTATTGACTATAAGGAATTTTATGCTGTATAGACACTGAGGCCAGTTTAAGATTGTTTACAAATATCTTGCTACAGATCCCACTAAACTTTATGGATGGCTTAACTGACTTATTTTGCTAAATATCACCAATGGCGGCATAATCAAAACTATCCTAAGAATACCCTTTTGCCCTCTCTAAGCTGTAATCAATTTTCTCAAAGAGCACTTTGTACGGGTATGGTTTTGCGTCCATCACTTTTGCCATATAACTAAATATTCTTTTTCTTTGAAATACGAAAATAGTTTATGGGATTTAAAGAGAATACAGAACTGAAAGCAGATCCACATTCCCTTCAGGAACTCTTGGAAATCTTTTCCCCTTTCATTTCTTTACCATGAGTCTTTAAAGCCCCATTCTCTGTTAGTTTTATAGTCAGAAGGAAGAATTCTGAGTTATTTCATTAATGATCATATTTTTGTGGAATAAATCAAACTCTCATCATCTTGGGCTAAAGAGCTAGCTTTGTTTACTCTTCCAAGCTAAAACTACCAAATATTATCAAAATAATATTGAACTTTTATCCTGTCTCCCACCTGTATACCAAACAAATGTCCCCATTATACATCTCCTGAATATAAGCACAGAAACACTAATATAGCAGGCTTATAAAATAAGGAATCATGGAGAAGATCAGAAAACATCTCCAGCCTACACTAAGTCACCCAATATTTGTGGATGAGCTATAGTACTGTTTTGTTGAGCCCCTGGATTAACTGAAGGTGGATCATAACTATCAATAAGAGGTTTCAGCGTAGCAGCCGTGTTAGTCTGTATTCGCAAAAAGAAAAGGAGTACTTGTGGCACCTTAGAGACTAACAAATTTATTTGAGCATAAACTTTCGTGAGCTACAGCTCACTTCATCGGATGCATTCAGTGGAAAATACAGTAGGGAGATTTAAATACACAGAAAACATGAAACAATGGGTGTTATACACACTGTAAGGAGAGTGATCACTTAAGATGAGCTAATACCAGCAGGAGAGCGGAGGCCGGGGGAAGAAAACCTTTTGTAGTGATAATCAAGGTGGGCCATTTCCAGCAGTTAACAAGAACGTCTGAGGAACAGTGGGGAGGGGGGCGGAATAAACATGGGGAAATAGTTTTACTTTGTGTAATGACCCATCCACTCCCAGTCTCTATTCAAGCCTCAGTTAATTGTATCCAGTTTGCAAATTAATTCCAATTCAGCAGTATCTCATTGGAGTCCATTTTTGAAGTCTGAGAACACTTCAATCTCTCTGGTCACTCGATTACAGACCTAAAAGTCGCAATATTACAACAAAAAGACTTCAAAAACAGACTCCAACGAGAGATTATTACTACAAAATTTCCTTGATTATTTCTACAAAAGGTTTTCTTCCCCCCGCCCCCGCTCTCCTGCTGGTACTAGCTCATCTTAAGTGATCACTCTCCTTACAGTGTGTATAACACCCATTGTTTCATGTTCTCTGTGTATTTAAATCTCCCCACTGTATTTTCCACTGAATGCATCCGATGAAGTGAGCTGTAGCTCACGAAAGCTTATGCTCAAATAAATTTGTTAGTCTCTAAGGTGCCACAAGTACTCCTTTTCTTTTATCAATAAGAGGGTTATAGACTCCTTTGGAAAAAAGTCTCTTTCCTCACAGTCTGAATTACCATAGTAACGTAGGAGCCCCAGTTATAGACCAGACCCCATTGTGCTTGATGCTGTACAACCACAGAACAAAAAGATGGCCCCTGTCACCAAGGAGTTTAGTCTGACCCTGTTACTAAATTTAGGTGAGTACTCTCTATATTTTTTTTTACTGAGATATAGCAAAACCTGAAGTGAGACTTTTTAAAATTTGTCTACCAGTTAGACACAGTTCAGATTTAGGATAATGATTTCTAACTCTTGAATAATGACTTTTTATTTTATGATTATCAGAGTAAGGAACAAAAAATTCATCCCTACAATAAACAAATCTGGGCACAGAGGCCAAAAATAATCCCACTGGTGTTGCATTGGTTTAACAAACCAGAAATACTCATTACTGTAGGGGATGCAATCATGCAGGGACACTTTTTTGAAAGTTGCCTAGCTCCCAGTGCTCACTTGAAAGCAAACAGTTTTGTTTTAAATTCTATATTAAATTTAAGATAGACCATGTTTTTAAAGAAAACCAGCACTCGTGCAAGGGGATCATTAATCACAGGCCAGGCTTCTCACTGAAATTCTGTCAATCTGTTTACATGTCTCATAGTTTCTGTCTAATCTCTGCATGTCTCTCATGTTTTAAAAAATGAGGAGTAGTTGTGGTATGCATATATTAAAATCGTAAAAATTGTTTTCATAAGTAGATTTATCTGTATTCACTTTCTAACACAAAAGCAATTTTTGGTGTACCAACTGAAACTCTGTAACAGGATTCTTGAGAGGAATACAAAATCATCTACTGTGAAAAACTGTAAAGGGTCATGTTCATCAAGGATATTAAAAATTACAAAGGATTCCCATTACCTTAGATTTGACACTTTCATATCTTTACAACTAAATAAATCAGAAACGGGCTTTCTGGCTACACTCTATGAAATATGAGAATGTGTGGAGATGTGCTGCCTGTGAAAGAAACCTATATGAGGATAACTTGAGAATTAAATCTTTACAACATATGGTATTCCCTTCATGAGGAATGGTAGTGGACGTCCTGGAGAACAAATTTAAGCTACTAGGTAAGAGATTGAAGTCCAGGGCCTCCATGGTAGCATTCTCTGAAATGCTTCCAGTTCCACATGCAGGGCCAGTTAGACATGCAGAACTACAGGGTCTCAATGGGTGGATGAGATGATAGTGTTAGGAGGGGGGATTTAGATTATTAGGACCTGGGAAACCTTTTGGGAAAGGAAGAACCTATACAGGAAAGATGGGCTCCAACTAAACCAAAATGGAACCAGACTGCTGGCATGTAAAATTAAAACGGTCCTAGAGGGGTTTATAAATAAGGGCTGGAGGAAAACTGACAGATGTGGAGGAGCACATGGTTCAGAAAGACTATCCTTTTAATAAATCCTCCTCCAAGGTATATCTATATCCTAGTAAATAGAGGATAAAGAACAAGAGGAACTGAGGATAAATAAACAAAAGTCCGATTAAATTACATCACATGAACAAAGACAACTAAATAGTGACAAATTAATCATGATTAACAATTAATCGTGATTAATCACACTGTTAAACAATAGAATACCAACTGAAATTTATTAAATTTGTGGATATTTTTCTACATTTTCAAATATATTGATTTCTATTACTACAGAATACAAAGTGTACAGAGCTAACTTCATATTTTTATTACAAATATTTGCACTAAAATGATAAACAAAAGAAATTGTATTTTTCAATTCACCTCATACAAGTACTATAGTGCAATCTCTTTATCGTGAAAGTGTAACTTACAAATGTAGATTTTTTGTTACATAATTGCATTCAAAAACAAAACAATGTAAAACTGTAGAGCCTACAAGTCCACCCAGGCCTACTTCTTGTTCAGCCAGTCGCTAAGATAAATAAGTTTGTTTTACGTTTATGGGAGATAAGGCTGCCTGCTTCTTATTTACAATGTCGCCTGAAAGTGAGAACAGGCATTTGCATGGCACTTTTGTAGCTGGCATTGCAAGGTATTTACATGCCAGATATGCTAAACATTCGTATGCTCCTTCATGCTTCGGCCACCATTCCAAAGGACATGCTTCCATGTTGATGACGCTCATTTAAAAATATAATGCATTAATTAAATTTATGACTGAAGTCCTTGTGGGAGAATGGTATGTCTCCTGCTCTGTGTTTTATCCACATTCTGCCATATATTTCATGTTATAGCAATCTTGTATGATGACCCAGCACGTTCTTCAATTTAAGATCACTTTCACAGCAGATTTGACAAAATGCAAAGAAGTTACCAATGTGAGAATTCTGAAAATAGCTACAGCACTCAGCCCAAGGTTTAAGAATCTGGTGCCTTCTAAAATAAGTGATTCCATTTCATATGTGAAATGGAAAATGCTGAAACTGAGAAGGATCTGGTCTTTTGATCATATCCATTGCTTGTGATTTATTCCATTTAACGTGCTCCTTTCTAAAGTCCTGGAAAGTTATCTGTTGCTCTGCCTGCCAGGCCTGCCTCTCTAACTGATGGGATTGCTGAAAGGCTTGCAGCACCCTCTGCATCTCCTCCTGTTGCTTTGCTAGCCACTGCAGGTTTCCCTCCATCTCCGGGCCATCAAACTCTTGTGCTGGCTTCAGATCCCAGACAAGCCTCCACAAGTAGTGAGGCTCATGCTGGGCCCCTCTGCTTTTGGCCCCTGTTGCCCTCTCTAATCAGTCAGGAATGTCTCAGCTTGATGCAACACCAGTGTTCTTTATTTATAGTCTTTTTTCCTGCTACCACTTTCCATCTATGTACAGGTTTCACAGCCAATTTTGCCAAGTGCAGACCTGGCCAGCAACAGACCAGAAGGTTCCCACCTCCCCCTATGTCGTGCCTGGCCAGTCTCCCCCCTCCCCCCATCAACGCACCCCCTTCTTGCTGGCTTCCTCCCAGCCTTTATAACCCTGGCTAATGAGGCTGGCAGGCTTTGCCCATTACTAGGTAGACACAGGGCTACCCAACCAGCCCCAATCCATTCCCCTTGATTGGGGCTGGAGTGGCAGGGGCTGATTAAGAGATTCTCACTCAGCACCCTGTCACAGTCCATCAATGGCTATTAGCCAGGATGGACAGGGATGGTGTCCCTAGCCTCCGTTTGCCAGAAGCTGGGAATGGACAACGTGATGGATCACTTTATTACCTGTTTTGTTCATTCCTTCTGAGGCACCTGGCATTGGCCATTGTCAGAAGACAAGATACTGGGCTAGATGGACCTTTGGTCTGACCCAATATGGCCGTTCTTAAGTACTTAAATGCTGGAGATAGCTTGCTTATGCCTAGAAAACCTTGCCCTCACGTGTTTAAGTGTCCTAGAGATACTGTTTCTCCTTGTTAGGGAATTTTATTCTCTTTCCCACTTCTTTGAACTGCTAGTTCAGTGGATGGGCGGATTTCACTTGCATGACCCTTTTCATGGGGTATGTGGGATAGTGGTCAACAAAGTATTTGTCCTCTGATGTTCCACAATGGTTCATTTGGTTTCAGTGGACCTCTGTTCCACAGGACCCTACACCTTCTGTTGGAAACCAGCATTTACAGGTTTCAGAGTAACAGCCGTGTTAGTCTGTATTCGCAAAAAAAAAAGGAGTACTTGTGGCACCTTAGAGACTAACCAATTTATTTGAGCATGAGCTTTCGTGAGCTATAGCTCACTTCATCAGATGCATACGGTATGCATCCGATGAAGTGAGCTGTAGCTCACGAAAGCTCATGCTCAAATAAATTGGTTAGTCTCTAAGGTGCCACAAGTACAGCATTTCACACTAATTCATGTCTCTGGCATGCCTGGTGACTTACAGGGGTAGAGAATTATTACCTTACAATATGGGATACTTTGGTTATAAGTGAGGTTTAATGCATGCAATAGCTTAAGCATTCAATAAAGTCTCTACACTAAGCACATTTTTGTAACTGTAATACCTATTTTAACAATATTAACACACAGGTGAGCCAGACTAGTTCTAGTTGTGTATTTGTCGGTATCCAAGTGAGACATGAGGCCCTTGGCGTAAACTGGCACCTGGTTTGCCAGTATCACAGGTCCAAATCTGATTTATTTATTTGAAGAGCCATTAGATAAGACCATTCAACCCTATCAAATTTCTTTATATCTAGTGATAAGGCTATGGAGGAAACATCTGAGCTTGCTGGATCAAATGAGTGATTTTTCTGGTATTATCAGTAGCCACTCTTCCTTTAATGAAACCTTCCTGATCTGCATGTCTATAACTGATAGGATAATGTTTAGTCATGTCACTAAAATTTTTGCAATTACTTTGCAGCCTGCCCATTAGAGATATGGGGCATAGTTTTGACTATCTTTGTTCTTTAATATTAAAGTAATTAAAGCAGATATGGTTCCCTTTTTTAATGTTTCAGTGAAGACCTATGGAAGAATAGAAGATAGCTGATTACAAAATGTGTGTGGGGTTTTTGTGTGTGTATGTGGAAATCTGAAGGAAAGCCATCAATCCCAGAGACCTTGCCAGAATTCATATTGCTGTAGCAAGTCTGGTCATTTGTGTTGTGAAAACTTTGTCCATAAATACTGGTTCTGAAGTTAGGATATTAAAAGGTAGGCCTTCAATGACATGATCTATTTATTTTTCAGATTGGTTATCTGATCTGTATAAAGCTTGATAAAATTGCTTAAATTGATTATGTATATCTATTTGTTTAAGGATGGCACTACCATCTTCCTGTAATAAGGAAAAAAATGTTGTTGGCAAATTCCATCTTAAGTCTTCTTCTGGCAAGAAGTTTACCTGCTTTCTCTCCTCATTCATAATATCTTTGTTTGACCCTGAGTATAAATTTGACTTGGCTGGATTATAGTTATATTTTTACACTGATTAGAGAATGTAGGAGATTTTTATTACTTGGAAAAAGAAAAGGAGTACTTGTGGCACCTTAGAGACTAACCAATTTATTTGAGCATGAGCTTTCATGAGCTACAGTCAATCTTGTGCATTTTCTGCAGCTCATCTATATCCTTGGGAAGAGAATCTAATAACTTGAGTCTTTTTCTTCTTTTGGGAGGCTTACTTTGCACATTTACCCCTTATAGTAGTTTTCAGAACTTCCCAAAAGATAGTATGTAAGGTAACTGATTATTTTCTTGTGTGAAGTTAGAGATTACTCAATCAACTGTGGAACAAAATTTTGCATATTTTAGTGGCAGAGTGTTCAGCTTCCACCTAGATTTTAATTATGTATAACTATCCTATATAGTAAATATAATTGGAGCATGATCTGAAATTAGTATCAATAGTTGCTTCTAGGCATGCTGGAATCAGTTCTGAAGACCCAACAAAAAAAATTCCGGAGTAAGATGAATGTACTCTAAAGAAATATGTATAGTCACACTCCTTGGTGTATCAGTCTCTATATCTTTTTAAATCAAGTTAATTTATTAATAATTAGGGTTGGCTTATTGTGCCTTGAAAGCTGGGTCTTATATAGTTGGATTTGTCCATATGTCTAACTAGCATAGTTTTCCAGTCACCACCCAGCAACGTCTCTGGATGGAATGTTAAGATATATAACCTTTATTCTAAAGATGCATATTTTCCTGGCTATAAAACCACATCTCTTGATATGGTCTGTATTTATACATACATGATGTTATGAATGAATTTATGCCTTCAGTTGAGCCTCTAAGGGTGTCAGGTATACAAAAAGATCTATAGTTAAATATCCTGTGTCTTCCAAAATATATTTGTAATAGGAAAAAAAAATAACAGACTTAAAACAAGTCATTGTGGGCCCAGACAGATCCCTGATGGTTTCAGGTCCATCCACTCCTCTCCTCCCAATATTATCCAATAGTCTGAACTGTAAATGCAGATCTATTTTAAGTCAAATATTACCCTGTAAATAGCATCAGGGATTCCGGAACATGTTTAATATATTACTACATACAGAAGTGTATACATACATACACACGCATGTAAATTTACAATTGATTTGGTAAATCAAATATAAATTAGTACAGTGGTTTTCCACCTGTGGTTTGCAGATCTCTGGGGATCTGCAGACTATGTCCACACCTCCATTTGACATTTTTTTACGGGTCCACAAATGAAAAAGGGTTGAAAACCACTGCTCTAGACCCTCAAAAATACTCAAACGGTGAAGGTTGTTTGTTCTATAGCTCTTTTCTAAGTCTTCCTTCTTTTTCTTCTACTTTGTGTTAACATACCAACTTAAAGTGGCACCAGACCCTGCCAGAACAACAGATGCAAAACCTGCAGCTATATCTCTGGTCCTACAATGCTCAACACCCCCCACAACCCACCTTTCAAAATCCATGGATCCTGCACATGCCTAGCACAATACATTGTATATCTCATTCAGTGCACTAAATGCCCCAATGACAACTATGTGGGTGAATCCAAACAATTACTCTGTTCTTGAACTCTCACAGGAAAAGGATATCCTATTGCCTGTGGGTGAACACTTTTCACAAAGTGATCATTCTGTATCTGACTTCAGTCCTCTTTCTCAAAGTAAAACTGCACAGAATTTAAAAAAAAACAACAGTGTCAGAATCCTGTAGTGGCTGAAACTTTAGATATTATTCATTCTGAGTAGAACTAATGATACCTTTCTCCAAAATGGTGTCAAAATGTTAATGAGCATTCACAGAGCTTCAGGCTATTAATCACAAAACCATCCACGAATGGCATGAAATTAAAGATCAAATTAACTTTCAATTTAATAACCTAAAAGGAAATCTAAACATGGAACTGCTAAACAAGAAAGAGTGTAGGGTAAGGCTGCAGATTATATACTGTAGCAAACAAAAAGGAAAAAAAACAAATTAAATGAACGATAATAGAGGCTGAAGTTTTACATTTCCTTGGAAAGAAATATGATTTGTAAGGGAGCTTGGGCTCCTTGAAATAACAGCTACACAAACAGCAACATTTCTAGGTCCAACAAGGTCGCTCTCTATGTTGCACTGATATCTGCCAAGGGTAATTTTTACTGGTGATAGTGTAAGGGAATACAAGCCCTGTTTCCTACACATAATGTAAAAGACTAAATACAATACACCTATTAAAACAAATATTTTGTATATATTGTCTATCATAATAGATTCAACCTCAAACTAAGATTAAAAAGGTGAACAGCAAAGAACAGTAGCATATTTTGTTGAAGTAACTAACACAGCAGAGGAACAGAGAACACTGTGGGTTTGTCTACAAAGCAAAGAAATACCCACAACTGTCCTATGCCACCTAACTCAGCCTTGTGGGGCTCAAGCTGCAGGGCTGTTTCATTGTTGTGTAGACTTCTGGGTTTGGCCTGGGGCACAGGCTCCAGGACTCTCCCACTTTCCAGAGGCTAGGCTCCAGTACAAGCCTGGAAGTCTACACAACAATGAAACCAACCAAACCACATAAGCCTGTCGGCTGGTATTGTCCAGCCCTGGGGTTTTTCTTTGCTGTATAGACAGACCATGTGAGGCTGCTGGGGAGGGGGAGGAAACTGAAGGCTATAGAACTCCAGCTGAGGGAGATATTTGGCTGGTTAAAATATCCATCAGGTGATTCAACTAGAAGGCATATATAATAATATAATATATGGAAATATAATAACAGAGTGGGGCAATTCTGCTAGCCTTGCACCATCATATGAGAAGAGGAAAAATAGGATGGACTTGAACTGAAATATAGGATACAAACTTCTCCCCTCACACCAAATTTACAGAGGGTTTGGATCAAGATTTCAATGTTTCATCGCAAAACTCTAGGTCTTTCTTTAACTGGGATGCAATTTTTAAAAGCATGGAAGTTCCATTTTCAAAAGTGATTAGTCTCCTAAGAGTCCAAGTCACTACTGACAATGAGACTTAGGCTCCTAAGTAATTAAGGCGTTTCTGAAAACTTTCCTCTTGAGTTAAAGCTACACATATATCTATATTATATTAATATATATATATAAAAATCCAAAAGAAAAACAGCCACTCTAGTCTTTTAGCCATTTTGTAGGTGGGACTTTGATCAAGAACAGGATCATGCTTGCCCATTCTGTTGTGCAATTAACACATGCATATTTCTCAGCTGAGAAAACAATAGAAAGTTCTTTAGCATTGCCAAAGTACCAACATAAAAAAAATACAAGTGACAGCAAAAAAGAACATTCCATATACTCTGAGTGCCTGTTGCATAAGCATTTTGGGATGCCATTGTATGCCACCTCTAATCTTGTTTTTCCTAAATTTTCAAAATTATTTAAAAATTATTAAACTGTTGCTTAATCAATAAACAATCACCAGAGTTTTTCAAATAAAGATTACTTGTTTTCATTGTTTCCCAGAATAGTACACTCAATACACTGCTTGTGCAGATATTTACTCAATGGGACTACTCACATATATATAAAACCAAGCATCTGTTTGCAGGATCAAGGCCTTAATGAACTACATTAGAATCACAGGACTGGAAGGGACATGGAGAGGTCATATAATCCAGTCCCCTGCACTCATGGCAGGACTAAGTAGTATCTAGATCATCCCTGACAGGTGTTTGTCTAACCTGCTCTTAAAAATCTCCAAGGATGCAGATTCTCCAGCCTCCTTAGGCAATTTTATTCCAGTGCTTAACCACCCTGACAGTTTAGAAAGTTTTTCCTAATGTCCAACCTAAACCTCCCTTGCTGCAATTTAAGCCCATTGCTTCTAGTCCAACTCCCTGCTCAAAGCAGGACCAATCCCAGCCAAGGCTTTGTCAAGCCAGGCCTTAACCTGTAAGGATGTAGATTCCATCATCTCCCTAGGTAACCCATTTCAGTCCTTCACCACCCTCCTAGTGAAATAGTCTTTCATAATATCCAACCTAGACCTCCCACATTGCAACTTGAGACCACTGTACCTTGTTCTGTCATCTGCCACCACTGAGAACAGCTGAGCTCCATCCTCTTTGGAACCCCCCTTCAGATAATTGAAGGCTACTATCAAATCCCCCCTCACTCTTCTCTTCTGCAGACTAAATAAGCCCAGTTCCCTCAGCCTCTCCTTGTAGGTCATGTGCCCTAGCCCCCTAATCATTTCTGTTGCTCTCCACTGGACTCTCTCCAATTTGTCCCCATTCTTTCTGTTGTGGGGGTGCAAAACTGGTCTCAATACTCCAGATGTGGCCTCACCAGTGCCGAACAGAGGGGAATAATCATCCTCCCTCCAGCTGCTGGCAATGCTCCTACTAATGCAGCCCATTATCCTGTTAGTGTTCTTGGCAACAAGGGCATACTGTTGACTCATATCCAGCTTCTCGTCCACTGTGATTCTCAGGTCTTTTCTCCAGAACTGCTGCTTATCAAGCCAGTTCCCAGCCTGTAGTAGTGCATGGGATTCTTCCTTCTTGTTTTTCCTCCCAGTATACCACTTCTCCACTTACTTCAGGGCTTATGTCACCATCCCCCGGTGAACCTAGTTTAAAGCCCTCCTCGCTAGGTTAGCAAGCCTGCCTGAGAAGATGCTCTTCCCGCTCTTTGTTAGGTGGATCCCATCTCTTCGTAGTAATCCTTCTTCCTGGAACAACATCCCACGGTCAAAGAATCCAAATCCAGCAGTGTGCCCTTCTTGCCAAGAAGGCAATGGCATAATGGGCTGTATTAGTAGGAGTATTGCCTGCAGATAGGGGGAAGTGATTATTCCCCTCTATTTGGCACTGGTGAGGCCACACCTGGAGTATTGCATCCAGTTTTGGTCCCCCCACTACAGAAGGAATATGGACAAATTGGAGAGAGTCCAGCAGAGGGCAACAAAAATGATTATGGAGCTAGGGCACATGACCTACGAGGAGAGGCTGAGGGAACTGGGCTTCTTTAGTCTGCAGAAGAGAAGAGTGAGGGGGGATTTGATAGTAGCCTTCAATTACCTGAAGGGGGGTTCCAAAGAGGATGAAGCTAGGCTGTTCTCACTGGTGGCAGATGACAGAACAAGAAGCAATGGTCTCAAGTTGCAGTGTGGGAGGTCTAGGTTGGATATTAGGAAACACTATTTCACTAGGAGGGTGGTGAAGCACTGGAATGTGTTACCTAGGGAGGTGGTGGAATCTCCATCCTTAGAGGTTTTTAAGGCCCAGTTTGACAAAGCCTTGGTTGGGATGATGTAGATGGTGTTGGTCCTGCTTTGTGCAGCGGGTTGAACTAGATGGCCTCCTGAGATCTCTTCCAACCCTAATCTTCTATGATTCTATCATTCTATGAAAGCTCTCTCTCCGATACCACCTCTGCAACCACGCACTTACCTCCACAATTCAACCTCCTTGTAATAACCTGTAATAAATATAAAGGGAAGGGTAACCACCTTTCTGTATACAGTGCTATAAAATCCCTCCTGGCCAGAGGCAAAGTCCTTTCACCTGTAAAGGGTTAAGAAGCTCAGGTAACCTGGCTGGCACCTGACCCAAAATGACCAATGAGGGGACAAGATACTTTCAAATCTGGAGGGGGGGAAAAGGCTTTTGTCTGTCTGTGTGATACCTTTGTCGGAAACAGATCAAGGATGCAAGCCCTCCAACTCCTGTAAAGTTAGTAAGTAATCTATCTAGAGAATGTGTTTTCTTTGTTTTGGCTTGTGAAATTCGCTGAGTTGGAGGAAATGTGTTTTCCTGTTTTTGTTCTTTTTGTAAGTTACGGTTTTGCCTAGAGAGTTTCTCTGTTTTCATCTGACTCCCTGTAAGATTATCTTCCATTCTGATCTTACAGAGTTGTTCTCTTATCTTTTTTTGTTCTTCTAATAAAGTTCTGATTTTTAAGAATCTGATTGGGTTTTTTGAGTCTTAAAAATCCAAGGCTGGTTCTGTGCTTATCTGGTTTATTCTCAAGCCTCCCCAGGAAAGGGGGTGTACTTTCTATGCTATTATCTGAATCATTGATGAATATATTGAACAGAACCAGACCCAGAAAAGAACTCATCTCTGAGGGACCCCATTTGACATGCCCTTCCAGCTTGACTGTGAATCACTGATAATTACGTTCTGGGAACAGTTTTCCAACCAGCTGTGCACCCACCTTATAGTAGTTCCATCCAGGTTGTATTTCCCTAGTTTGAGAAGGTCCTGCAAAATAGCATCAAAAGCCTTACTAAAATCAAGATAAACCACATCTGCCACTTCCCCACTATCCACATGGCTTGTTACCTGTCAAAGAAAGCTGTTAGATTGGTTTGAGGTGATTTGTTCTTGACAAACCCATGCTGACAGTTACTTATCACTTTATTATCTTCTATGGTGGTTGCAAATTGGTTGCTTAATTATTTGCTTCATCATCTTTCCAGGTACTGAAATTAAGCTGACTGGTAAATCCCCCAGGTTGTCCTTATTTCCCTTTTTTTAGATTAGCACTATATTTGCCTTTTTCCAGTTCTCTCCCCTTATACTCCATATGACCCCAATGAAGTTAATGGATTTGCACGCATGAGCATTGTAGAAGTGATAAAATGACTCTACATCGTAGAAAATTGAATAATGGATTCTCGGGCTAGAAGGGACAATTGTAATAATCTAATCTGACCTCCCATATAACACAGGCCACAGAACTTCTCCAATAATTCCTGGAGCATGTTTTAGAAATGCATCAAGTCTTGACTTAAAAACTGTTAGTAATGGAGAATCCATCATCACTCTTGGTAAGTTGTTCCAATAGTGAATTACGTTCACTGTTAAAAATGCATACCTTATTTCCAGTCTCAGTTTGGCTAGATTCATCTTCCAGCCACTCCTTCCCACAGCTCATGTTCAGCTGATTACCCACCATGACTCCCAATTTTTTCCCCTAGTGACTGCTGCTCAAGATAGTCCCCCTTTGTGTACTTATGGCCTGCATTCTTCATTTAGCCCTATTGCCATGTAACAATATATTAAAAATTATTTTAATTTTAATTACTGTATGTATTCTTTAGTTTTTTCAATTGGATGTATAGAGTATTTATGTAAACATAGAAATGGAACCTGCCCCTTTTACTATATGGTGGGATACCTGAATTAACTGTGTGACTGAAGGGAGTGGAGCAGTAGATGAAAGTTATATCTGCAGCTCAAGAGTGTGGAGGACCCAGCCTGTACAAGCTGCAATTTGAGGGTTTTATTTTTTAAGTAGGCAGGATTCTTCATTTAAGTTGTAAGGCCTGGGGTGCATGTTATAATAGAATCCAAAGCAGTATTTTTCATTCAGTATTTTAAAACTTCTTTACTTTTTAACGTTTAACTTTTTTTTTTCCTGAAAAGTTTGTTCTTTGAAGCATCACTGGCACTGGTGTGATTTTTGTTGGTCACATATACCTGTTGTCTGAACAAACAACATCAGTCAACCCGACTGATAGAGTAAATTGAAAACAATTTGGAGATCCTTGGGAGGGCAATAAATGGTTGGTATGATGTGCAGTTAAAGGTAAGAGAGATGCCAACTACAATATATAAAATCTAAATATAGTAGAGAAATGTCCTTTTCATGCAGTGCATGGTAAATGCATGAAATCCACATACCTCCTGGTTATGGTACTCTGTCCCATGTAGTGGCACTGAGATCACTTAGAGAGAGATTAATGAGTCTGTTCTACTGCCTTAGCTAAGCCATTTTTGCCAGCAAGTTAAAGACGTATGGGCTGAATGATTGGACTATAAGGTGGATAGAAAGCTGGCTACATCATCTGGCTCAATGGATAGTGATCAATGGCTCCATGTCTAGTTTGCAGCCAGTATCAGGCGGAGTGCCCTAACGGTCGGTCCTTGGGCTGGTTTTGTTCAATATCTTCATTAATGCTCTGGAGGATGGCGTGGACTGCACCCTTAACAAGTTTGCAGATGACACTAAACTGGGACGAGTGGTAGATACGCTGGAGGGTAGGGATAGGATACAGAGGCACCTAGACAAATTAGAGCATTGGGCCAAAAGAAATCTGATAAGGTTCAACAAGGACAAGTGCAGAGTCCTGCACTTAGGATGGAAGAATCCCATGCACTGCTACAGAGTAGGGACCAAGTGGCTAGGCAGCAGTTCTGCAGAAAAGGACCTTGGAGTTACAGTGGACAAGAATCTGGATATGAGTCAACAGTGTGCCCTTGTTGCCAAGAAGGCTAACAGCATTTTGGGCTGTATAAGTAGGAGCATTGCCAGCAGATCAAGATCATTCCCCTCTGTTCAGCACTGGTGAGGCCTCATCTGGAGTACTGTGTCCAGTTTTGGGCCCCACACTACAAGAAGGATGTGGACAATTGGAAAGAGTCCAGCAGAGGGCAACAAAAATGATTAGGGGACTGGAACACATGTCTTATGAGAGGAGGCTGAGGGAACTGCGATTATTTAGTCTGCAGAAGAGAAGAATGAGGGGGGATTTAATAGCTGCTTTCAACAACCTGAAAGGGGGTTCCAAAGAGGATGAATCTAGACTGTTCTCAGTGGTAGCAGATGACAGAACAAGGAGTAATGGTCTCAAGTTGCAGTGGGGGAGGTTTAGGTTGACTATTAGGAAAAACTTTTTTTCACTAGGAAGGTGGTGAAGCACTGGAATGCATTACCTAGGGAGGTGGTGGAATCTCCATCCTTAGAGGTTTTTAAGGTCAGGCTTGACAAAGCCCTGGTTGGGATGATTTAGTTGGGGATTTGTCCTGCTTTGAACAAGGGGTTGGACTAGATGACAGCCTGAGGTCCTTCCAACCCTGATATTCTATGATTTTATGTGGCTTTTAGCTCATGCAGTAGAGGCTCATGCATTTAGCTCCAGAGGTCCCAGATTCGATCCCACTCGCCGACAACCAGGGTCTGTCGGTGTTACAAGTGTACTGTAAAACAGACTCATTGATGTCTCTCTAAGTGGCCTTGGTGCCACTGCATTGCACAGAGCACCACATCCAGGAGGTGTGTGGGTTATATGCAGATTACTTTCATTTGCTGCAAATCAATGAGAGATAACAAGAAATTCAATCTCCCTTCTGGTTTATTTCTGGGTTGTTTTTTTATAATTTACTAATCAAATTACATATTTTAATGGATTTTTGTATTCTTATAAAATGTCATGGTATGTTGACTCCTTGTTAACATACTTTACCAGTTGAGCACTAAATTTTATTGTCTGAGATGCGTTCTTAATTAGTTTTGTTTTACCTATACCACTAGATGTCTGAGGAATATACTTTGGAGGTTTTGCTATGAATTGACAGAACTTAAGTAGTGAAGTCCAGTGCACAGTGTATACAGTATACTTAGACTCTTTTGTGTTGACTTAAATGCTCCTAGAATGCATTTTAAGAAAGCAGCAGTATACAGCCAGCAAGTGGAAAATCAAGTCTTGCTTCCCGTTGTATAATAAAGAAACAAAATGATCTATTTAGTGACAATAACATACACTGAAATACTTTGAGTATGTTTCCTTGTAGCATACCAACCAGCAGCCCCATAGAGTCCCCTGCTGACCAAACTATACAATATTGGTAGCATACCCTGCCTCAGTTTCCTTCCCTGAGGTGGGTCTCTTCAAATTTCCACTACTTTTCAGAGTCAGATTATGTTGGTAAGGCCCTGTGACAAAGTGAGAATCTTCTGAAATACTTTTGTGAATCTGATGTGTGCCTCAGTTTTCCTTATATTTTTCATGGTTGCCCACTGAGGGGAGGTGGAAAGACAAAGTTTGCTGTAAGAGATATAAATGAGTGTTTGTTGCCTAGCTGTCTGAGCCTGAATGGGTCATTAAAAGGGACTGGCCAAGGCTGAGCCCATATAACTGGAAAATCCAAGAAGACAATGGAAAAGACATTGACACAGAGCAACAGGAACCCAAAGGGAGATGGATTTCCCCACATTTTACCAGGGAAGCTGAGCAAAGACCCCAAGTCAAGAACAAAGGATTGGAGATGTGTGAAATGGGGGACAAAGTGTTGGCCTCTAGAGAAAGCTGCTAGCTCTCACTTGGGAACTGATCAAGGACGTGAGACTGAGAGAGAACGTGAACATGGGGTTCACTACAGCATGACTGGGGCTCTGGTCTAACAAAATGGACTATGCGTAACCTTCATTTCTCTGTGCTAACCTGCGGACTATAAGATTTACTATGCTAGGTGACTAATAAATGATTACCTTGTTGTTGAGACATCTGCCTGTGTCTTTGTAAATATTCACTGAAAGAGCATTGTGCTCAGGATTCTGGCTTGGCTGGTCTCTGTGGCTCCCTGGAGAGAGACGGGTTGCTGATGTCAAAGACCCAGTCTTGGAGGCAATAGGCCTGCCTCTGTGGAATGGTGTGGTCACCTGATACACTAGTGCTGATTTCATCACAGGCACACAAACCAATGAAATTTCCATCAATAATTAAAATTTACAGATAAAGTAGGGGAAGTGCTCTCTTGAAAACTTATTAGCATTAGATTTCAGGATATTTACTTTGTATATTTTGATGAGATGTTGACAACTTGTGTTTAAATAACAAAGCTTTAACTTTTGAATCTCAACATCTGCTGTAATTAAATAGTTGTCTGACCCACCCATAATTTCCTATGTGAAATTTAAATCAATAAATACAAAAAATGCTTTAAAATAAACATTGTCATAATTTTGATGGCTAATAATCAAATTCTGTCAAAGTTAATAACAATAAAATGCCTGTATAACTTGTCATACAGCATCATCACCCTTTAGAACATGAGTTGCAGTAAGTAATCTGTAGGCAACTACATAACTTTATCTCCATGTTTGCAGTAGTCAATGTGTTTTGACGGAAAATATAGGGAAGTTTAGGTGACACTGCAAAATCTAAGATAAACATCTCCAATAAAACTGACAAGATTGTATGGCTAACCACTGTGTAATTATTGGATGGATCTGTCTGCAATAAATAAAGGCAGTAACTTTTTTTCTCATCTTATTTTCATTATTTGATGGGTGGTGTTACTGTTACTGTTCGTCAGTTTTGTCTTTGCTAACATGGAAATGGTTGCCTCTGTGTGAGAATGTGTTCTGGTTAAACATGAAACATGAAGTTGGGGTGTTGAGGAAGGTTCTGTGTATTGATTTACTTTTATTTATACTAAACATAATGTGCCCACCCTAGGCTCTGAGCACCAGTGACTTTAAAAATATACAATTAGTCAACCTCTTAGAATATAATCCCAGAATATAATCCCCTTGCAGCAACTGAGATATAACTGTGGAAGACCCTAAGGCAGGGTCTGCAGGAGGCTGGGTACTTCAAGGGACTCAGCCTGCGGGGTACTACCTGGCCAGAGGGCCAAGCCACATCTCCAGAACTGACTAATGTGTGGAGATCTGATGAGACCCACCTCAGGACAGGAAACTAAAGCAGGGAGCCCCAGGTGTGCTCTGTTTGGCCAGAAGAGGTACAACAGGGCAGCCATGTCCTCTTATAATTGGTACAGAGCTGCCCCATAGCACTCCCGTATGGCCAAACACAGCACTGACACTTCAGTTCCCTGCCCTGAGGTGGGTCTCATCAGACCTCCATACATTAGTCAGTTCTGGAGATATGGCTTGGCCCTCCAGCCAAGTAACAAACTTAACCTCTTCCAGGGTACGAAAAGTTCAACTAAACATTCCCAACAAAGGTTGTTCCACCCTTCATGGAATTCTCTTCAGCCCACCCTGTGGGCCTTGTTCTCAGCCTTTTTCTGGGTTACCTTTTGAGACTTCCCCTGCTCTGGAATAGAGCATTCAGCCCTTAGGCTGGCTCCCCTAGAATACCCAGCTTCCTCCAGACCCTGCTTCAGGGCCTTCCATGTAAGCCTTCCTACTCCCTTTAGTTCAAAACGGACCCCCTCTCCTCCCTTTTTATGAGACCCAAGTATCCATTAAGATGTCACCTGAGCTCCTTAGTCCTGACCTCTCAGGCAGGGAAGTGGCTAATTCCAAGAAGCCAGCCCAACCTGTTCCGTAATTAGACTCAACGAATCTCAGGCACTAAGTTTAATGACAATATTATACTTAACTAGGTTTCTTTAGGACAAAGTGAGCCTTTCTGTCATTGTTTATTACTGATATGATTATACCATTACTTATACCATTACTTAGCCTTCCGTGTATTTATCATAGGGAATACCTAGGACATTGCAAACACTGAGGTAAAGTTATTCAGTTATCAGAGATGATTGGCCTTTTATTGTAAGGGTGACCACTGTTTTAAAACCTCCTATATTTTTCTTTGTATAAAATAAAACTGAGTTTAAAAAGCCCCCATCATTGATTCTCACGTGTAAACCTGTAATTTCAGCTAGCAGAGCTTGCTGATAGATCTATCTATAGAATTACTAGTTAGTCCTTTGGTGTTGAGTTAAAAGAACACCTTTCTCTTTAAACAATGTCTTTTTTATTTTCCCATGGGAGGGAGAAAAGAAATTGGTGTGCAGACAGGGACATCTGAGAGAGTGAAGCCTGCTTGACTCTGTGTAGCTGAAGGTTATAGAAAGAAAAGTAAAACTACCTCTCTTTTTCTATTACTCTGCAAGCAGTCCCCTACTGTTAAACATCTGTCTTCAAGCACCTAAGCACCTGTCTTTGAGGGTTCTGCAAAGGTTCTCTTGCTGTGAACACTTCCTCACTGACAAGGAGTCCTACACTAGTAAAAATATACCTGTCAGATGAAATATCCTGTTGTGTTCCATGTGGTCTGCAAATATTCTTATCAGCTTCTTTACTTAAAGAAATTATATATTTGAACAACCCCAAAAGTCCTCAAGTCATAACATGACACCTGGGATGTATTATGAACAAAACTACTTCTAATGAAATGCTAATTTATAATATAGGAGACAGACTTCAGTTAAGGATGTAAGGCACTATTGTAGCTGCACAGATTGCATATTACTAGCTATAGAATGTATTTGATTTTGCTGTACCTAAGGTACTTAGGTGCTTTTGGAAATGTTAGCATTAAGTCCTATTTTCAGGAGTGACTTAGGCACATAGGAACCTACTTACCTCAGTGAAAGGGCTGAAATCACTCTTCAAAACACGACTTGGGGGCTTTTCCAAATCATACCTACATTGCCACAGACTTTCCTAGGGACCTTGGGGAACTTACTTCAGTATCAAGTTCAGCACCCAAAAATGCAGACCCTCAGGCTGGGATCCAGCATGGAACTTAGGTGTTGTAATGCTGGGTGTCATGGCATCCAACTTTTAGGTGCCTAGAAAATCACAGGAGGAAAATTCTGATCCACAAAGCCAAGGTAGGTGCCTAGGCTTCCCATACAGTGCGTAGGGGGAGATGCACCTAAGAATGTGATCCACAAAAACCTGCCTGCTCAGTGAGGAGCCACCATAGTGAGTCCAATGGGAGATGTCAATGACTGGGGTGTACGCTAAGCACTGTCCCTCTCAGAGAGAGGCCAGGATGCAGGGAAGCGCCTATCACTGTTTAGCACTCCATGAATGGGAAAAATTTGCCTGGAGTCAGGTGACTGATTCTTTTTTTTTTTAAAGATGACTTCAGTAAAGCAGTTGACCTGGTACCACTTGTGGATTTCTTGCAGAAATTAGGTGCCTGCCTTGCTCCAGGCAAAACAGCTGGAGCTGTTTTACCTTTATAACTTTTATCCCAGTGGTTACAGCACTCCCTGGAGCTCTCACATCCCAGGCTTCAATTCCTCCCTCTCTGCCAGAAGGGGGGAAAAGGGAGACTCCTATTCAAATCCTACCTCACAGGAGAGGTGCTCTAACACTAACCTCTAGGATGTTCCCTGGTAGATATTGACTTAAATAGTCACTGGGCTGGAGTGAGAAAAAGAGAGTGACTCTGTAGTCCAGTGGTTGGGACGCCCACATGGGAGGTGGGAGACCCCAGCTCTCATCCCCCTGCTCCAATCACTTTCATTATTTATTTATCCACAGTGGATAAATAGCTTCAACAACAGAAACTGAAAAAGCTTCACATCAGAATATCCCATGACTCACAGAGGAAAGCATAATTAAAACCAAGTCAACTATGACTATTTCAAAATGACCAACTTTGGGAAATTAAAGGAATTCGTTAAAGACATCAGCTGATGTGAAAAGCCTAAGGACTTAACTGTGGAGGAGGTTTGGAATTTCTTCAGATCAGTTTTTGTTAACTTATCTGAAATTTGTATCCCAAGCCCGGGGAAAAATCTTGTAAAGAAAGGGTCCAGACCCAGCTTGATGAATAACCACCTCAAAAAATTTTAGGCATCAGCAGAAAGGCTATAGGGAATAGAAAAAGGCATTGATCAGCAATAAAAGCTACATTGTGGAGGTTAGAAAATTCAGGAATAAATTACCAAAAGTCGAGCTGAATTATTTCTTGCCAAGGCAATTAAAATTAATAATAGGTTTTTTAGTTATATAAATAAAAAGAATGAGGAAGGATGAGATTGGACTGCTGCACAATGTGGATGGGAAGGAGATTAAAGATAGCCTGGGTATGACCCAAAAAGCTAAATTAATATTTTGCCTTTATTTTCATTAAGGATGATAATGTGGAACTCATGCATGAAGGCAGGACAGCTGATGGAAATGAGTGTCTAGAAATGGAAATTACTGCATTTGAGGTGGAATTAAAACGTAGAATTTAATACGCTCAAACCAAGGATGAGATAATTTCCATCCTAGAATATGAAAGAACTGGCACTCAAGATTACTAGTTGGAGACGAAGGATTTTTGATAAATCTGTCTATTGTGGAGTAGTACCATCTGATTGGAGAATAATAGCTAATATATATTTAAGAAAGGGGAGAAGAAGGCATCTGGGCAATTAAAGACTTGTTAGTCTGACCTCAGTAATGTACAAGGCTTTAGAACAAATTGTGAGGAAACAATAATTAAACCCATATAGGTAAATGGTAAGAGATCATAGGACTGGAAGGGACCTTGAGAGTTTATCTTATCCAGTCCCCTGCACTCAAGGCAGGACGAAGGATTATCTAAACCATCCCTGACAGGTGTTTGTCCAACCTGCTCTTAAAAATCTCCAATGATGAAGATTCCACAACCTCCCTAGGTAATTTATCCCTTAATCACCCTGAAAGTTAGGAAGTTTTTCCTAATGTCCAACCTAAGGACATAAGATGTAATGCAATGTGGGTTTACCAAAGGTAAATCATAACAGACTAAACTGATTTCCATCTTTAAGAAAATAACAGATTTTTTTTAGATAAGGGTAAAACAATAGATTTAATATACATGGACTTCAGTGAAGCAGTTGACATGGTGCCATATGTGAAATTATTATTTAAATTAGGGAAGATGGGGATCAGTGTAAGAATTGTAAGGTGGATAAGGAACTGACCAAAGGGGAGAGGCAACAGATGCTGAAAGGTGAATTTATCAGCCTAGAATGAGATTATTGGTGGAATTCTTCAAGAAGTGGTTTTGGGATCAATCTTAGTCAATATTTTTATTAATGACCTTCGCACAAAAACTAGGAGTGCAATAATGAAATTTGCTGATACAAAATTAGGAGGCATTATCAATACAGAAGATGAGTGGCATATTATACAGGAAGATCTGGATGACAAAGACTGGAGTGACAGAAATAGGATGAAATTCAACAGTACAAAGTGCAAGTTCATGCACTTAGGGTCTAATAATTTCTGCTACAACCACAGGTCTTGGCATTTGGACACGACAGAAGAGAGAGGTCTGGGGATGTGGTTAGATCACAGGATGACTATGAGCTACCAATCTGCAGGTGTGAAAAACTCAAATGCAATACTAGCATGGAGCAGGTGAAGTGTTTCCAGTAGAGTTAGAGAAAAAAAATATTAATGCTATTGTATAAGGCACTGGTAAAACCTCATTTGGAATACTGTGTATAGTTTTGGTCATTCGTTCTCAAAGATGAATTTACACTGGAACAAGTGCAGAAAAGAGCTACTAGGATGATCAGGGGAATGGAGAGCCTGTCTTAGACTTAAAGATCTTGGTTTGTTTAGAAACCAAGAAAAAGGAGGCTGAGAAGGGATATGACTGCTCTTTATAAATACATTACTGGGTAAATACCAGGGAGAATGAAGAACTATTTAAGCTAAAGGACAATGTTGGCACAAGAAAAATGGATCTAAACTGGAATGAACAAATTAAGGCTGGAAATCAGAAGAAAGTTTCTAACCATCAGAGGGATGAAGTCCTGGAAACTCTTCCCCATAGGAGTTGGGGAGGGGGGGCACAAACAGTTTAATTAGTTTTAAGACGGAGCTGGACAAATGGACAAGGGCAATTGTATGACAGGGTTGCTTGTGATGGTGGGGGCAGATATCTACAGCTCTGGGGCTCACTTCTGGTTTTGTTTGTTTCTAAAAGCTCATGCGTCCGTGTTTCTGCCAGCCAACTACAGGGGTCAGGAAGGGACTGTTTCCCCCAAATTCTCGGAGTTTTTATCTCCTTCCTCTGAAGCTTCAGGGATGGTGACAGCTGAAGGTGAGACTTTGGAGGGGGCAGGCCAGGGATCTGAGATGGTACTGAGCATTCTCTCTTTCTCAGGCACTTGGCTGGCTGATTCTTGCTCAAATACTCAAAGTTTAACATGTGGAGTTGGGAAGCGATTTTCTCCCTAGTCAGATTGGCAGTGACTTTTGAGGGGGGGAGGTTCACTTTCCTCTGCAGTGTGTGGGTGCACGTCACTTGCCAGAATTATCTGAGTATATCTCACTTAATCATTTCCCTGCCATTGTAGAGGCCTCAGGCACTGGTGCACCTCAGTTCCTGCTGTTCTCTGCCAGTGGCACATAATGGTTTAGTCTTCTGTGGGCTGTAATATTTTTATGTGCTTAGTGTTTAGGTGCTGGCTCGTGTTGGTGGCCTGTGATATGCAGAAGGTCAGACAAGTTATAAGCTGGGGACACATCAATTAGAAGTAACGGAGGAGGAGAAGGATCTTGGAGTATTGGTTGATCATAGGATGACTATGAGCTGCCAGTGTGATATGGCTGTGAAAAAAGCTAATGTGGTCTTGGGATGCATCAGGAGAGGTATTTCCAGTAGCGATAAGGAGGTTTTAGTACCGTTATACAAGGCACTGGTGAGACTTCACCTGGAATACTGTGTGCAGTTCTGGTCTCCCATGTTTAAGAAGGATGAATTCAAACTGGAACAGGTACAGAGAAGGGCTACTAGGATGATCCGAGGAATGGAAACCCTGTCTTATGAAAGGAGACTCAAGGAGCTTGGCTTGTTTAGTCTAACTAAAAGAAGGTTGAGGGGAGATATGATTGCTCTCTATATCAGAGGGATAAATACTGGAGAGGGAGAGGAATTATTTAAGCTCAGTACCAATGTGGACCCAAGAACAAATGGTTATAAACTGGCCACCAGGAAATTTAGAGTAGAAATTAGAAGAAGGTTTCTAAGCATCAGAGGAGTGAAGTTTTGGAACAGCCTTCCAAGGGAAGCAGTGGGGGCAAAAGATCTATCTGGCTTTAAGATTAAGCTTGATAAGTTTATGGAGGAGATGGTATGATGGGATAACATGGTTTTGGTAATTAAATATTCATGGTAAATAGGCCCGATGGCCTGTGATGGGATATTAGATGGGGTGGGATCTGAGTTACCCAGGAAAGAATTTTCTGTAGTATCTGGCTGGCGAATCTTGCCCATATGCTCAGGGTTTAACTGATCGCCATATTTGGGGTCGGGAAGGAATTTTCCTCCATGGCAGATTGGAAGAGGCCCTGGAGGTTTTTCGCCTTCCTCTGTAGCATGGGGCACGGGTCACTTGCTAGAGGATTCTCTGCTCCTTGAAGTCTTTAAACCATGATTTGAGGACTTCAATAGCACAGACATAGGTGAGAGGTTTTTTTCAGGAGTGGTGGGTGAAATTCTGTGGCCTGTGTTGTGCAGGAGGTCACACTAGATGATCATAATGGTCCCTTCTGACCTAAATATCCATGAATCTATGTTCTGGTGGTCCCTTCTGGCCCTCAACTCTATGATTACACATGTGTAAGAGACCCCTGTTCAAATACTTTCTCCTCCTCTAGCAGATAGGGGGAAACTGAACATGGGTCTCCCACATCCCAGGTAAATGCTGTAACCACTGACCTAAAACTTTTAAGATGGGCAGCCCCTCCTCTTATGGTGGTAACATTTTGAGCCTTTGAGCACACCTACCAGATCTGGCCCCCACATGACTTAGGCAGCCAAACCCCTATCTTCCTCTGGTTTCTGAAGAGTTCTGGGGCTTAGGAATGGAAGGCATCTGGATGCCTAGATTGAGGCACCTGTGCACCTACCCAGAGGCAGAAAATTTGGGCACCTAGGGAAAATTTAGGCAGCCAAGGAGTTAGATGCCTACAAAGTTCAGAAGTAGTGTTGTGGATCACAGTGGTGCCACAACTAGGATTTAGGCACTTAAACCCCAAATGTAGGTACCTAAGCACCTTCTGTGGATCTCATCCTCAGACTTCAGTGCCCTCTTTTGAAAAATTTGGCTCATTTTTAACTTCGGTCTTAATTTTGGCATCAGTAAAACTGGGTAATACTCTTGGCTATCTCACAGGACTGTTGTAAGGTTAATGCAATTTATGCTGTGACAATTTGGATAATCTGTCCATGTACAACACACAATTTCCAGGTTGACAGAAATATATGCAGAGAATTCATAATCTCAATCTACAAACTCAATTTTGTTTGTGAGGCTAGTCCATCTTCTGTTTTTTAACCTCTATATTGGGATGAAATTCTAAGGAGCGGTTATCCAGGTCTGCCAAGAGAAGACTGTTGTTAAACCTTGATAATGGTTCTCTATTTGCATAGAAGCATTCTTTGTCAGAGTTGTCTACTGCCCAGAAGAACAAGTCTGCCTAGGTGGGCTGGTAACTAATGCCCAGATCCACAAATGCTCTTAGGTGCTGCATTGCTCAGAATCACAATGCCAAACTTTTAAGCACCCAGAAAATACTGGACTAACAATGGGATCCTCAAAGCCTGAATTAGGTACTGAGGCTCCCTGTACAATGAATGGTGAGAGATAGGTGCCTACGAATGGGATCCAGAAAAGCCAGCAAGCTAATGGGAGTTGCTCACATGAACCACGGAGTGTTAACCCTTCCTCTCTCTTGTAAAGAGGCACCTATATCCGCTTATGATCCATAGACTGGAACCCTCTCTTGAAGACGGGTGATGTACGTACCTAAAATGTTTCTTGCAAGAATGAATTAGGTGCTCGCCCAGCTCCACACAAGTTAGAGGTAGGCCCTGTCTCATAATCTTTATCCCAATGGCTAGGATACTCATCAGAGATGTGGGAGATCATGGTTCAATTCCCCCTCTGCCTAATACAGGATTGGAACAGGTTAGTGTCCTAGCAACTGGACAAGGGGATATTCTGCGCTGGGTCCCTCTCCAAAGCTATTCCACTTTAAGTGACTAAATAGTTAAACTTTTAGTGGGCCTGAGGTATGAGAATCTAGGGGTTAGGGCACTCACCTGAGAGAGGTGGGAGATGCCTATTCAATCCCTTCTCATAAGGCGGAGGGGGAGAATTGAACAAGGGGGGTGTCCTACAGCCTAGGTGAATGACTGAATCATTGTGCTAAACTTTAGAAGGGAGGGCTTTCCCCCTATGTGGAGTTAGTCATGTACATCTGCCACATTGGGCCCAGCAAACAAGATAGACACTCCTTTTCCTATCTCCATCCAGTCTGAGAAACGTACTGAGGCATAGGCACCTGGATGTCTTTAGTGAGGAAGCAGTGCACGACATGCCCTGAGGCAGAAACATAGGTACATAAGGAACTTTTACAGTAAAAATGTAGGTGCCAAGGGAGCTTAGGCTGTCCAGCTTTAGCGGGGCTGTGACACTTGCATTTAAAACTTTCAGTGAAACAACCCCAAAAGATGTATCTACTGAATGTGCAGCAGGATTGCATATGCTTAGTATTGCTGCTATAAATCTGAGGACTAGGAATTGGGGTGGAGGAAGAAAAAAAAGGAAAAAGTATGAGTGAATAGTCATCTGACTTTTTACATAAATTGCCTTTGGCCATAACTCTGACACTTAAAATCTGCTGAGCTGGCTAAAAAACTTCCAATTTCGAAATTTTTGACTAACAAAGGACAAACTTTTCACAAAGGTTGACAAAAAATGTCCTGATACTGCCCTACTGAAGATGTGAAACTTTAGCCATTGAGATGTGTGAAAACAGCTGAAACGAAACACCTGATTTGTGTTGTCGCAGCAGCTGTAACAGATTTATAATGGGGTTTTATCTTTAAAACTTGTTTATCTTTAAAACCTGTTAAGAATGGTTTCTCCCTTTCTGAATTAAAGTGGTTTTGCAATCTGTGGAAGGCTCTTGCCTAACTAGCGCAATGACTATTTAATGATTTATCCACAATGGGGCAGTCACTGAGTTGATGGGTAGGTGCAGGAAATTGACTGACACTCACCCTGTTGCCTAGTGGTTAAGGCAGCCAACTAGGAGGTGGGAGATCCAGACTCCAGTTCCCTTGTACCAATCACTTTTATTATATGATCTGTAAAAAGGGGTAAACAGTGAGGTGGCAAAATTTACAGACAATAGAACATTTCTCAGTATAGTAAAGTCCAAAGCTTACTGTGAAGAGTTACAAAGGGCTCTCCCAAAACTGGGTGACTGAGCAACAAAATGTAAGGTGAGATTCAATGGTGATACATGCAAAATAATGCATATTGAGAAACATAATACCAATTATGGATACAAAATGATGGGATCTAAATCATACGTTACCACTCAAGAAAGAGATCTTGGAGTCATTTTGGATAGTTCTCTGAAAACATCTGCTTAGTGTGCAATGGCAGTCAAAAAAGCCCACAATTTAGGAACCATTAGGAAAGGGATAGATACTAAGATAGATAACATCATAATTTCACTGTATAAATACATGGTATGCCCACACCTTGAATACTACATGGTGTTCTGGTTGCCCCATCTCATAAAAGGTATATTAGAATTGAAAATGATGCAGAGAAGGGCAAAAAAAATGATTAAGGTATGGACATCTAGAATGGGGCAGCAGTGCACATGCCCAGAAGCAGAAACTTAGGCACTGAGGGTACTTTTACCCTGAAAATTTAGGTATGCACAAGGTTAGGTGGGAGTTTTGTGGATCACAGTGGAGCCAAAACTGAGACTTAGGTGCATAGTTACCTTTATGGATCCCACCCAGGGGGCCTGTGTGAGATTGTTGTGCAGTGTCGGGCGGGGGAGTTCAAAGAGAGGAGAGTGGCCCTTAGTCAGATTGTCCGCAGTTTGATAAATTCCGGCTCATCCTGCTTCCGGTTCAATCAACGCTCTCCTCCTGTCTTTCACCCTCCTCCTTCAATAAATGCAACTGCCTTCTGGGGTCCTCTGCACCTGCTGCATTCTAACCCCAGAAACACCTTAGCTGCTGTTCCTTCAGTGGAACCTCTGAAACCGCCCCTGCCAGGGAAAGCGTCCTTCAAGGGAAAGATTAGAGCTGGCCGGGAGGGCAATGGTAATGTTTGGAGGGGGAGGAAGGCAGGAACAAGCAAGCTGGGCCCATACATTAAGGGGAAGGAAGGAGGGGGGAGGAGCAGAAAGAGCTCAGAGCTGGCTTGCTTGCTGCTGCCCCACAGCCCTTCTGTGAGAAATGATGGCTGCTTAGCTTGCTCACTCATGCTCCCCTCTCCAAAACCAATAGTCTGCTCCTGGTCAGCTCCTCCTTCCCTACAGACTGCTCCTTGGAGGGGATGGGCAGAGTAAGTGGCCCAGAGATACTTGGGTGTTCGTGGGGTATCTCCTCTTTTCCTCCTTCTCCAGTGTCTCCCCCCACTTCGTTAGCTACTCCCTGTCTCAGAACACCCCCCGAGTAAGCAGTGTAATGGGACAGGCAAGCAGAATGAACTCCAGCACATTATGCTCAGGACCACTGACTTTGGCTTTTCTCATGAACATGCCTGCTTTCTGCATCTAGTTGCACAGATCCAGTCCCACTTGGGGTAGTTTTGGACAAAGTTCAAAGTCATGGGAAATTGAACTTAGCACCTGCAGCTACTGAAGCTAGATGTGCTTGTGTTGCTCTCAGAACAGAGGGGGGGGGATAATCAGGTGCACACGGGGCTTTTCTGTTGTCCTTACAGTTTACCCAATAAAGGGGAAATGCCCTTTTCTCTCTTCCCACCTTCCTAATATCCACTGAAAGCCTCTGTCATATCCCCACACACTTGCTATCCCCTGTGTCCCATTAGTTCTATTTGTCCTCCAGGGTCAGCTTTCTGGTCTCCTTCCATCTCCAAATTCATGCTTCTGAAAATATGGGAGGGTCCAATGTTATTTTGAAGGACCCTCAAAGGGGAACACATTGGTGGGCAGGTGTTTCCAGAAGGCAGATGGATAACTTCAAAGCTATGGGTTTCTCTCATCTGCATGCAGTGAATTAATCTGTCATTGGATGCAATGGAATTGGACAGCTTATTGTGAGCTAATGTTTTAGCCTATTAATATACCTAGATTTTTTTGGTCATTTTCAGTCTTGCCTGTTCAGCTGGGGTTTCTGCTCACTTTTTCATTGTCTCTGTAGGATTTTCCATCATAGCAGTCTTCTGCATTTCTTCTAGAGGTCAGGCAGTCCCTCCTGATAAGTAAATTATTTCCTAGTGTCTGTTATAGCCACATGGAGGCTCTTTAATTAATCTCTTAAATTTTCCTGTTTCCTTCCTCATCCCTGCTATGTTTGTCAACCTTGAGCCCTGTATTGATAGGAGTCCCTTGGCTGGTTGTGATTTTGCCACCCCTCTGATTCATGGCCTATGCTATTCAGTTCTAATATGTAGTTCAATTTCTTTTCCTCCAGTTTTATATATGGAATTGCAGTTACTGTGGGGAATCAGACAAATAGAGAAAACACAAACAAGGAGGGGTGGGGGGCAGAATCATAGGAATGAATTATTGCATGGGTGAGGGGAAGCTCCATTTTAACATCTAGCATAAATACAGGGGAAGAATGGGCCCTGGGGAATATGCCCCAATTTATTTTGTTGTGGTGGAGGGGAAGGGGAAGGATTTAACTCCCAAAAGAATGAGCATTGGTTTAGAGTGCAACTGTGCAAAGGTTAATTCAAACTTAGGTTTAAAAGCGATAAGTCTCCTACTTTGGTTTTTTTTTTTTGGAGGGGGAGGAGGGATATATCTGACCCATCCCATACCCCAAGTTTCTGTCTCATGTATGCATTCCTTAACCTGCAGATAGTTCTCTAAAGTATTCAGGGTTGGACATAGCTGAGTTACATAGATGATCCCCTGTTTCATGCAGGAAAGAGGGATCGAGGCACAGAGGAATTTCTTTCACCTTTGTCTATTCTGGGAACAATCCTTCCTCCCACTCCCTTAATTATAGGCTTAATAAGGCTTTGTCTTGAGCTCAGCATACAAAGTCTGATGAGAAACAAGGAGCACTTTATTTTATAATAAAAAATCACCTCAGTGTTCATGTACATTTAGCCTGACATCTAGAACTCTTACACAAGGCTTTGGATGTCCCTTACATAAGTTTGTACTTCAAAACAGGCAAACATTCTACAATTAATACTGTGTTTGATAGGATGAGACAAAGGTATCATGCAATAGCATGACTGAGAAAACAAACATGGGCAAGTATGTTGGACTAGATGACCCTTTTCTCTTTTTGTAAAATGTTTGTTTATTGCTACTTACAGCTTAGACACTTAAAAGCTTGGCAAAACTACATCAGTTCTAAGAGCTGGCCCAAATTGAATCACTGAGGCAAAGAAAGCTTGCAGTGGTGTGTTACCTTCAGGGCTAATCATGAGCTTGCCAGCAGCTACGCCACCTTGTATTGTGAGCCTGTAGATTTCACAAGGCTAAAGATTTTGGACAAATTCAGGGCTTAGATAGGGGAGAAATATCACCAACCCTTAGCGTTCAAAAATCGGCCAAACTCCCCACTACCAGCACCAAAAAACAAAAACAAACAAACAAAAAACCCCTGCCTGACTTTATCTTCCTTCTGGTTTTCAAGCCTTTAGCATACACTGGTAACGTTTCAGACTTCTTTTCAATAATGAGGGATAGAAGATTACTCCAACAAACATAAAGCTGAGATTTTCATGCACTCACTCAACTCCAGAAGCTGGGGCTTTAAAAAAACTTCAAATAGGGTTAGACTCACAATAAAATTGCAGGAAATGGCACCAGGGAGAAGTTCTAAGGAGTACTGTAATGGGGGGGTACAGACCCTGACCCAGAGCCACAGCCAGGACTTGGTCACTGAAGTCTAAAATTTAGACAGCACTGAAATCCTCAAAACACCTGCTAAGCTGCAGCCTAAAGTTCCTAGGGAGCACTTTGGAGACTTTTATAGCAAAAATGTAAGTGCCTAAGTTTCTGCCTCTGGGCATGTGCACAATGCCTCAGTGTAGGCATCCACACACTTGTCTCAAACCTACGCCCCTGTGCAATCCTCAAACCAGTTGAAGATGGGTGTTCCCCTACTTACCGCATCTGCTGAGTTTGATCCAGTAGGCATTCTCCGAGGATACTTGACTCCACACAAATTGACAGGGGGATGTGAGGGGGGAGGCCTCCTTTCTAACCTTTAGTCCAGAGGTTAGGGAATTCACATGGGATGTGGGAGAAGGCATTTTAACTTGGGTCTCCCGCCTCTCAGGTTAGTGCTCTGACTACTGGACTATAGGTTAATCTGATGTGGGACTCTTTCTCCTGATAAAGCTGTTTCACTGTATAATTAAATATGCATTTGGCCAAAGAGAAAGACTCTATTGACTTGCAATAATTAGGCCTACAAATTTACCCTAATTGTGAGTTTTAGTTGAAAAAAAGTGAGTTTAAGTTAATAAAATATTACAATTTGTAATAAATGTTGATGGGAATAGGTGCAAGAAAACCAGACAGAGAAATTGGATTAGTCTAAACCAAAAAGGTCAGGCTGATTTAATTCAAAGACTGTACAAATTATGCTTGTTAAAAATAAGTGATGTGAAGCTAAAAATTAATGAACAAAAATGGTGTCAGACAGTAGGCCCAATTGGTGGACAAATTAATGAGGGGATGGGCTATTCCACCCATCACTCCCTTTTTGGGTTATTAAAGAGATTTCATTTGGATGGGACAGATAGAAAAGACAGACAAATAGATGGAGGCTCCTGGAACAAGCTTTCTCATCATGGTTATCACCCCCACCATCTCCTGGGACCCCAGACCCTTTTTGCCCGGATCATGAGGGACGTCCTGACCAACTCAGGCTGGAGAGAGGGATCCACTGCCACCCCTACCAGTTCCATCTGAATCCCAAAGTCGCCTGAGATAAAACAGGATCGGACTTTAAAAGCAGCAACAACAGCTCCAGCCTATCTCAGGCTTCTTTTGTTTTTGACTTTAACAGCAGCAGCAATAATAACTCGAGCTTATGCCAACTAACTTCTTCTTTTACCCAAAAGGACAGTTATTACCATCTTTAATACCATCTAAGGCCTTGTCTACACTACAGGGAAAAGTCAGTTTAAGCTACGCAATTTGAGTTACGTGAATAGAGTAACTCAAGTCAATGTAGCTTAGATCTACTTACCACAGTATCCACATTATGCGATGTCAACGGGAGATGCTCTCCCGTCGACTCCCCTTACTCTTCTCGATCCGGTGGAGTAAAGGAGCTGACGGTAGAGCGCTCTGCGGTCGATTTAGTGGGGCTTAACTCGACCTGCTAAATCGACCACTGATGTATCAATCGCCGTGCATTGATCCCCCGGTAAGTGTAGACAAGCCCTAAGAGATTGTCAAACAAAGGGGTTTTCTTTCTAAAACTCTCTTCAGCTAAAGGGAAAGGGAACAAAACCTCACTTAAAGCATTTGAAATATAAAGTATTAACTGTTTTTACTATTTTTCTATATCTTTAATAAAAGGTTAAAAAGGTTTTTAATGGCGTATTTGCAGTGGTACTAAGCAGACTGAGGTCTCTGTATACCAAACCCCAAATCTTGTTTAAAACTATTTAATGTTGGACAATGATGGCATTATGTTAACACCATCTAAATTAATACAAGACCTGGAGCTAGGGTATGCACCTGAGATGTGAGAACCCCTGTTCAAATCCTTTCTCCTCATGAGGTATGGGGGTGGGGGGTGAAGCAGTGGTGTAGCCAGGATGGGACACTTGGGTGGGCTCTGAATTCTGGTGGGTGGGCAATGGCAGGGGGCAGGGGTGGGGGGACAGGAGGGATCGTGGCTGCCTTTCACCCCCTCCAGCCAGCCTTGTGTGTGGGCGATGGACACTCTGGACAGGGTCCCGCAGGGCCCCAGGAGTGCACCCAGCTCTGGGAGGAGATGCCGCTCTCAGGCGGCAATGGCTCCCATCTACACCTCCATCTACACCTCCCACACCTTCCACACCTCCCACAGCGGCAGACCTACCTTTTTGGAGGATTCCTCTGCTGCTGTTGGACCGCCCACCCACTCGCCCACCCTCCTGCCAGTGGTGGATTACCTACTGGGTCCAGGAGGCATGCCCAGGGGCCCAGCCAATTGGGGGACACCAGAAAAATAGGTGCTCCCGCACCTCTACATGCTCCAACCCCCTGCCCAGTGCTCCAGCTGGGGAGAAGGGTCAGGGCCTGGGTGGGCAGAGCGGGGCAGGATCCTGCTCCTCAGCAGGAGCACTGGGTGGAGCTGGGCAAGCGCCTGCACCCCGGCCCCACTTCCCAGCTGGAGCACTGGGCAGGCAGGCGAAGCAGGGCAAACCCGTGACCCTGATTTTTAGCAGGAGGGTAGGGTGGAACTGCAGCTGGGCAAGCCCCCACACCCTGATGCACTCCCTAGCTGGAGTGCTGGGCAGGCAGGCGAAGCGGGACAAGTCCCCAACCCCAGTTCCTGGACAAGCCCCCATGCCTTTACCCTGCTCCCTGGCTGAAGTGCCAGGTGGCCAGAGTGAGGCAAGCACTGGGGCCTGAGCAGAGCCGGGGTGGGCCTGGATGCTAAGTGGGTGGGGTGCCGCCCATCTAGGCCCATCCATGGCTATGCCCCTGGTTTGAAGTGGTGTTTCCCATATTACTGGTGAATTCCCGAAGCACTAGGCTAAACGTTCTAAGGGAAGAGGATTCCCTCCACGACTGTATTGTGTGGCGTTGAGTGTGCACAGAAAGGGGCTTAGATAGCTCACTCCAGCAAAGGGTTCCTCGCTGTGGATCTCAAGCAAAGGTAGGTGCCTAAGTCTCAAATAGGAGTGGGGCTTAGAACACATCCCTTTCCTCGGTGTTTGCTATTGCCTAGCTTAGGCAGCTCCCCACCTACCATGCTGACTTTTGTGATCATATTCCTAGGCGCCTGGCTCTTCCCATGCATTGTATAGGGAGGCTGAGTACCTAACTCAGGTTTGGGGTTCCACTGGTTGGCTAGACACCTATAAGTAAGGTGTTTAATGCTGTGGATTTGGGCCCCAGTTCCTCAATTAGAAGCAAAAGAATGAACTCCTTTCCCTTGGGAGGGCTATAGCTGGTTATTTATTTCTGCAGGGATTCTCGAGGGAGAGTGGAGACTGCTGAGGAAGGAATTACTCCATATCCCTTTTATTAAGGTGTGAGATACTGCTGGACAACACAGATGGATAGAGACAAATATAAATGCTAAAGGAAGAGATACAGCCCCACAACCTTCACCCAAGTTCAACGCCACAGAAACCAGACCTCAAAGTAGAAGACGGAAGATTCTTTGATTTGTTT
Source organism: Lepidochelys olivacea (assembly GCF_965140295.1). Classification (NCBI taxonomy): domain Eukaryota; kingdom Metazoa; phylum Chordata; order Testudines; family Cheloniidae; genus Lepidochelys; species Lepidochelys olivacea. Next base: position 28,152,477 of record NC_140413.1, read on the forward strand.
GTTCTCTTCTAAGAACAGAGCTGAGGAAAGCCTTCTGAATTCCCAGCAGGACTGATCCAGGAGCAGCCGTGGGTGGAGGGACCCTTCTGAGATGCTTGGCTAAAGTAAACTGTCCTTCACTTGACTCAGGCTATCAAAGGGGGAGAGTGAGTCACTGTTTAACTTTTTTGTTTGGTTGATTATTTCCTTTTTCTTGTCTGGTTTTTAAAAGGTCAGGGCTCTGTTACCTGATGATAAAGCCTGCCTTTTTGGGCTCCAGAAGACCTTGTATGGGTGTGTTTTCTGCCATTATAATGCTGCCTAAATGAATTGGTGTGTTGGCTGCTGCAGAGGAGACTGACATTTTTATTGCAATACACAGACCCTGCAATATAGTCCACTTCATCTGAGCAGCGTTAGTGGTACCTGGATTCTGTGGGAGATGCTGATTTGAGAATGTGGCCTTTTTCCTTTGAATCCATTCTAAGTCAGTGACATAGAGGCTTTTGAAAGGATCTCGATACTGCTAGTGGTGCTCTTGTTAGGGTAAGACAGAAAAGCAAGGCGCTGAGCATTAAAAATCCAGTAACAATTTTGAGTTAACCTCCTTGTGATTCCTCAGTCAGGTAACTAATTACCCTATCTACTTACATTTGTCTGAAGTTTTAGTGTAATCCTTCCCTGTCTATCCTATATTATATGTCCTCAAGCAGCTGCTGCCCCAGAAGTGGCAGCATTTTAGCAGTGCATATGTGAGTAACAAGCCAAATGATGGCTCTGAGAATCTCTAAAGCATTCTTAGCTAACTAGCAGTGAGCGGGACATTAGGCTCAAGAGAGACACATTAAGTCTCTGAATAATAATGTATTTTTCCTCCTGGACTTGCGTGGGGAGGTAGAAGAACTGGTGGTGGGGACTTTATAAGCCATGACATTTCCTTCAGTGTTAAACAAACATTTCCACTATTCTACAAAGTGTTTATGTTGGTACTGTCCAGAGCTGTACCTCTGTTTACTAAACATGATCTTCCTAGGAAAATAACATGTCTCAGGTTATAGGCAATAGAATGATTAACCAAAGGTAAGATAAGCAAATTTAGAGTGGTCAGAATGTTTGCTTTAGTATCTATCCAAACCACCAAGATATGTGCAACGTAAAACCGAGAAACCACATGACCTTACCTGTGTATCCCTTGCTCTTCCTGACTCTATTCCTTTCCAGCCGTTTGTTGCCTGTGGTCTTTGTACTGAATGCAGAGTTATATTGTAACTCTTCAGGGCAGGGAACCTTGTCTTTCTATTTGTTCTGCAAAGCATTCTGTACAGTTAGGCGTGTTTTGCCATTGTCGTCAGAAGACAAAATTGGATGTAAATACCTAGGCACGTATTCACTAATTCTCTTCTAAACTAATATTAGAAATACCAACCACACACACACACACACAAACCCTGATAGGCTCCCTGCTTCCGTTATTCCAAAATTACTTTTCAATCAGAACAACAGAAAATGCTGAAGAAAGTGAGTCAGGAGAGAATGTTCTGCAACAGAGCTGCATTTAGGCGATTCAGCAATTTACACACAAGTGGGTTTTTATTTAGATATGGCAGTCTCAATTAGCATCTCATTAGCAATAAGCTGTATAAATAGGCATGTTCTGAAAAAGAGGAAAAATGTCAATAGTCTGCTGGCAGGCACTCAGTATCCCAGCACCAAGCTTTCAACACATATAGGAGCTCTAATTAGAAGCTTGTCCATGTGCATGCATCACTCATTAACTGCCTCTTTTCTGAAAGGGAATAATGAATTGAGCCCTTTAATCTGACATTAATAAATTGCCACCATTTTGGGAGGTATTTGAATGTAAAATGGTGATGTTCATTATCAAAATTATATTTGATAGTTGGGTTTGTTCTGGCTCATTTAGAGGGATAACTTTCATATAATTAGGGCTCCATTCCAAAAAGTTAGTTGGTTGTTCATGTTTTTTCCACAAAGTTAAATGAGCATCTGGATACGTGAAGAATAAGAAATCAAAATCTAAAATGCAGTGGTGCATACTAGGATGTAATACCATATTCCAATGATACACAGAAAAGAAATTAAATGTAGCCTCAGACAAATGCCACAAGGAAAAGACTGGTGGAAAAAATCCACATCTTATTGTGGCGTTTCATCAGTGTAACCCTAACACATCAGAACGGATTTAATTCACTGTACATGGTAAAAGTTTGGGACCTATGTGAAGCCTCCTGTCACTTGTTCTGAATCAGTGCCCTGTTATGCAGGTTTTTAATCAATCTTTATCTAATTTTTGTATAAACGGAAAAGTGATGGAATGTGACTCACTCATATTTTTATTTAGATATAGACTAGAAGTCCCCAGATGGGGAGTGCTAAACATTATATTATTGAAAATATGCAATGACAAAGTCAAATGTGGCTGTCAGTCAGAATTTATACAGCCAATAACTAAAGCTCAAATGGATTAAAGAGAAAAGCTTAATACTATGTTAATTGATTATGAACTAGAGCAATGTTTTCAGTACATTACATGCAACAGCCTTAATATCTCTAAGACAAGGTGGGTGAGGTATTATTTCTTACCAACATCTGTTGGTGAGAGAGACAGACTTTCAAGTTTACACAAAGCTCTTCTTCAGGTCTGAGAAATGTACTCAGTGTCACAGCTAAAACAAGGTGGAACAGATTATTTAGCATAATTTCAAGGGATTATTCATACCATACCTGTTAACAACTCTGTAGTCAGAATGGCGAAAGGAGAGGAAAAAAAAGCTGGGGCGGGATAGTTTAATGGGTTATAGATTGTAATTTGCCATAAATCCAGTGTCTCAAGTCAGTCAATTTTTAGTATCTAGCAAAGTTATGAATTTGAGCTCCCAGGATCCTATTTTGAAGGTGTTGTACAGGTTTCCTTTGAGGATGAGAACTGAAGTCAGATATAGAATGATTATTTTATGAAAAGTGTTCACGCACAGGTGAAATGGTGTTTTTGTCTTATCATTTTCTTATGTGAGTTTATTAAAAGGACTAAATGATTGTCTGGTTTCACCCATTTAGTTATTAGGGCTTTAGTGCATTGCATGAAATACACCACATGTTGTGATAGTCATGTGCAGGCCCATGGATCATGAAAGGTGTGTTGTAGGAGGTTTTCATCATTCTAGCAGTGGACATATGATTACAGGTTTTCCATCTGTTGTTCTAGCAGGGTCTGGTGCCCTTTTCAGTTGGTGTGTCCTGGTCCATGAACAGTTTGTTTCTGGTGAGTTTGCGAAGGTTGTTTGAACTTCAATGGAGGGGGTTCAGGAAAGATTTCTTTCAGGATGTGGTCCCCATTCAGTATGGGTTGTAATTGTTTGTTTGATACCCCATATGAGTTCCAGTGTGGGGTGGTAGGTGACAAGTAGGGGTGTGTGTTCAGATGGGGGTTTATTTTCATACTGAAGTAGGTTGTCTCGGGGTATTTTGGGCAGTCCATTCCATGATGTGATCTATTTCTCTGGTGGAGTGTTCTTCTTTGGTGAAGGCACTTTTAGGTGCGTTAAGATGTATATCCCGTAATTTCTCCTTGGAGCATATTCTGTGGTCTCTGTGTGCCTGGCTGTAGATAACATATTTCCTGGTGTGTTTGGGATGCTTGCTTGATCTGTGAAGGTAAGTGTGGGGATCCATGGGTTTATTGTATATGGTTGTCTCTAAGTTTCCATTGTTGCTGCTGATTGGTGTCCAGGAATTTGATGCTTGTGCGGGAGTGTTATAAAGAGTTTAATGGATGGGTGCTGAAAATATCAAAGTATCTCAGGTAAATCATTGGTCTCGTGGTGCATTTGTCCAGAAATTTTTTTGAGGTGTCCCGTGAAGAGGCTGGCATATCAGGGAGTTATCCTAGTACTCATGGGCTGTTTTCATGTTTTGGACAAAGTGTGTGTTTGTTGAATGTAATTTTTTTACGTGTGAGGATGAAATGCATGATTCTGGTGATATGTTTGAGGTGGATATCTGAGGGTTGTCCATTATCTTGTAAATATTTCATGTAGGCAGTGATGCTATCATTGTGAGGATGTCAGTATATAGGGAGGTGACATCCATTGTGTCAAGAATGGTGTTCTGAGGGAAGTTGTTAATGTTGCAGAGTTTTTGGAGGTAGTAAGTTGTATCCTGGAGGAAACTTGCCTTTTGTGTGGTGAGCGGTTGAGGATGGTTTCTATAAGCCATAATATTCCTTCAGTAAGAGTGCTGTGGTCAGATATGATAGGTCTGCCTGGGTTCCCTTGTTTGTGTATCTTGGGAAGCATATAGAACATCCTTGGAGTAGTTTTAGGGGAGGAGGTTGTAGAGTTTTTCTTGGAGCTTTTTGGGAAGGATTTAATGATATCCTTACATTCTTGGGTTAATTATGATGTGGGGTTGTCTTTGAGTTCATCATAGAAGGTTGCGTCAGTTGTCAGTGGTTCTTCATCAACGTAGTCATCATGGTTGAGAACTTCAATGGTGCCCCCCTTTATCTCCTGGTTTGATCACTTATCTGGATTTCAGGGACTGTATAGCTGTCCTCTTGGTTGTTGGTGGTGAGACTGTGGAGGATTTGATGCTTTAGAATTTTGCAGTATTTTTTTTCCTGAAGCAACCAATGTAATAACCAAGAGTGTTTTTTTCTGCATTGAGGTGTCTGTCTGATTATTATTTTTCCTCAGGACTGTCAGTGGGGACATGATGATTGTGGGTTGTGTTGTCATAGTTGTGAAATAATTCTCTGAGGCAGAGTCAGCAGAAGAATGTGTCCGCTTCTCTACATGTTAGTATGGTATCAAGGTTCTGTGGTGGGGCAAGATCATTCAGTTTCAGTTAGGGATAGTCTTGATAAATGGATTATGTTGGGGTGTTGTGTAGTGTCCAAGTAGGGGGTACTAGTGCCATGGTTTCTCCCAGAGGTGGCATTCTGTGGTTGTGGAGTTGTAGCTGGCTCCACTTTTTGGTTTAGTGTTTGATGGCTGTCATCAGGGGCATTTTTGTTTGTTTGTTTGTTTTTGATAATTTTTTGGGTTTCTTGCATTATTTCCAGGTAAGTTTCTTGATATTTTTTTCTTCTTCTAGTGTGCACGAGCGTGTGATGATTTCGTGTTTGAGGCAGTCTTTTCTAGAGCATGTGAGGTGCAGTAAGTGGTTCCTCAGTTTTTCTGAAGTCCTGGAGAGCTATTCAGCATATTTGGAGTCTTATGTAGTGATTACTCATCTCACTCATGCATTTTCACTTATTTTTATTTAAAACTTTTTGTGTGCAAATTTTATCTGATGTAGTAATTGTCTGTCTATAATGTACCTGTTAGAACCATAAAAATTCATTATTTGTGTTCATAATTGGATGCATTTCCCTCTTTTCCACCAGGTAGGAGTGTTTGTGATATGCAGATAGTAAAGTGGTAGGAAAGGGTTGTAGCTCACTAAAGTCACTAAAATAGAGAGAGAGATTTTATAAGGCTCATAGACTCATGGGCTTTAAGGTCACAAGAGACAATAATGATCATCCAGTCTGTCCTCCTGTTCAATGCAGGCCACAGAATCTCATCCACCCACTCCTGTAATAGACCCATAAACTCTGGCTGAATTACTGAATGTCCTCAATCATGATTTAAAGACTTCAAGTTACAGTGAATCCACCATTTACAGTAGTTTAAACCTGTAGGTGACCCATGCCTCATGTTGTCAAGGAAGGTAAAAAACCCCAAGGATCTTTGCCTAACTGACCCAGGGGAAAATTCCTTTCTGACCCCAAATATGGTGATCAGATAGACCCTGAGCATGTGAGCAAGACCCACCAGCCAGATGCCTGGGAAAGGATGCTCTATAGTAACGCAGAGCCCTCACCATCTAGACTCCCATCACCAGCCATTGGAGATATTTGCTGCTAGCAATCACAGATCAGCTACATGTCATTGTGGGCAGTCCCATCATACCATCCCCTCCATAAACTTATCAAGCTCAGCCTTGAAATCAGTTAGTTTTATTGTCCCCACTGCTTCCCTTTGAAAGCTGTTCCAGAATTTCACTCCTCTGATTGGTTTCAGAGTAACAGCCGTGTTAGTCTGTATTAGTACTCCTTCTCTTTTTACTCCTCTGATTGTTAGAAACCTTCATCTAATTTCAAGTCTAAACTTGTTGATGGCCAGTTTGTATCCATTTGTTCATGTGTCAACATTGGCGCTTAACTTAAATAACTCCTCTCCCTTCCTCCCTCTGATGTATTTGTAGAGAGCAATCATATCTCTCTTCAGTCTTCTTTTGGTTAGGCTAAACAGGCCAAGCTCTTGTTTCTCATAATTTAAATTTAAGGGTCTATGATCTCTTTATTAGATAATGGCTTTTTTTAAAACATTGTGGGACGTCATGATTCAGACAAGTGGAAACATGCTTAACGACGTTCTGACAAAAATACGAAGTACTTTAATTCTGTTACCAGCTCTTCTGTTGTCTGTCTGATACAGAACTTTCTACAGAAATTGTACTTTCTATAAGAGTAACACCCTTTTCCTTTAGGAGTCAGTCTTCTCTGGGCAAGCTGGAACAGAAGTTTACACTCCAGATAGATTAACTTTAACAAAGTGGCTACTAAAGCTTGTACTCCAGTGTATAGGGTTGTGGAATAAGAATCAAGAGACAAGACTTCTGTTCCTGGCTATACCACTGAAACCCTATGTATGACCTTGGCAAATCATTTTATCTCTCCTCCCTCCCTTCGTCTGGCTTTTCTATAAAGATTGTAAACTTGTTGGGGCAGGGACCCTCTCTTACTATGATCTATACTATGTCCAGCACAATGGAACTACAATTTCACTTGCAGACTTTAGGACACTACCTTAATAAAATACTAAGTATAGACTTTGGTAAGTGTAGTGTTGCCTTAGTTTATTTAGAGAATCTATTAAGACTATTTGCTTAAAATTTCAGCAAGTTTTTTAGAATCCTTTTAAGATAAAGTGCTTAGAAGAAACCAGTCTTTCTTCAAATTGAAATAAGATACAAACTTTCTCTGTTTTACCTAAATCAGTTTACATCCCCTGTGCAGAAACACATTGTCCTTAGGGTTTCACAGCTGAAAGGATGAAAGTGATAACACTGGGTTACAATAATTCAATATTCTCAATTAAAATCTATTTCAGTTATAATCTGACTGGCCTTCAGTATTTCTTTATTTCACCAGCTGATTCATGATGCTGGTGACTACCTCTTGTTGCAGAGAAGCACTGGCTGAAGGATACTTTCTGCCCTTCTTTTAGTCTTTCATATGTGTAGGACTTCTGATAAGAAGTCACAGGCTGCACCTTCTAACCTTGCTGCATTTCTGAAACTTATTAAATTTCTTAAATATTTTTAGATTTTCTACATTTTCAAATATATTGATTTCAATTACAACACAGAATATAAAGTGCACAGTGCTCACTTTATATTATTTTTATTACAAATATTTGTGCTGTAAAAATGATAAACAAAAGAAATAGTATTTTAAATTCACCTCATACAAATACTATCGTGCAATCTCTTTATCATGAAAGTGCAACTTAAAAATGTAGGGTTTTTTGTTACATAACTGCAGTCAAAAACAAAACAATGTAAAACTTTAGAGCCTAAAGTCCACTCAGTCCTACTTCTCATTCAGCCAATTGCTAAGAAAACAAGTTTGTTTACATTTACAGGAGATAATGTTGCCCACTTCTTATTTACAATGTCACCTGAAAGTGAGAGCAGGCGTTCGCATGACACTTTTGTAACCAGCACTGCAAGGTATTTATGTGCCAGATATGCTAAACATTCATGCTTCAGCCACCATTCCAGAGGACATGCTTCCATGCTGATGATGCTCATTATGAAACAAAATGTGCTAATTAAATTTGTGACTGAACTCCTTGGGGGATAATTTTATGTCTCCTGCTCTGTGTTTTACCCACATTCTGCCATATATTTCATGTTATAGCAGTCTCAGATGATGACCTAACACTTGTAGTTCATTTTAAGAACACTTTCACTGCAGATTTGACAAACCGCAAAGAAGGTATCAATGTGAGATTTCTAAAGATAGTTACAGCAGTCGACCCAAGATTTAAGAATCTGAAGTGCCTGCCAAAATCTGAGAGGGACGAGGTGTGGAGCATGCTTTCAGAAGTCTTAAAAGAGCAACACTCCAATGTGGACACTACAGAGCCCGAATCACCAAAAACGAAAATCAGCCTTCTACTGGTGATATTTGACTCGGATGATGAGAATGAACATGTGTCGGTTCGTTCTGCTTTGGATCATTATCAAACAGAACTCGTCATTAGGATGGCCACATTTCCTCTGGATTGGTGGTTGAAGCATGATGGGACATATGAATCTTTAGCACATCTGGCACATAAATATCTTGCGACGCTGGCTACAACAGTGCCACATAAATGCTTGTTCTCACTTTCCAGTGACAGTGTAAACAAGAAGCAGGCAGCATTATCTCCTGCAAATGTAAACAAACTTGTTTGTCTGAGCAATTGACTGAACAAGAAATAGGACTGAGTGAACTTGTGGGCTCTGAAGTTTTACATTATTTTTGAATGGAGGTTTTTTTGTACATAATTCTACATTTGTAAGTTAAACTTTCATGATAAAGAGATTGCACTACAGTACTTGTAACGGGGGAATTGAAAAATACTATTTATTTTTTTTTTTTACAATGCAAATATCTGTAATCAAAAATAAATATAAAGTGAGCACTGTACACTTTGTATTTTCTATTGTAATTGAAATCAATATATTTGAAAATATAGAAAACATCTAAAATATTTAAATAAATGATATGCTATTCTTGTTTAACAGCACGATTAATTGTGATTAATTTTTTTAATCACACAATTAATTGTGATTACTTTTTAAAATATCTTGACAGCCCTAATTAAAATGTACTTTTCCCAAAGTGGATTTTGTGAACAATTCTTTAGGATTGTTCTTGAAGTTCCCTATGTGTGAATAAACTGTATAAATCTACGACTTAGTAAACTCATAAATTAAAACTATGTACTCAAGCACTTTCTCATATTAATGAAAAATAATTATAAAATGCAAGCACAGAACTGAATATGTTATAGCCGGGTGTATTTCTTTACTCAAATCAAAATAGTAACAAAGACTCATAACAAACAATTTTTTTAGTTGCAAAGAGTCCTGTGACATGTTATAGACTAACAGACGTATTGGAGCATAAGCTTTTATGGGTGAATACCCACTTCTTCAGATGCAACTTCAGATACATTTTTTTTAGTTAGCAGTATAAGGCAATTACCAAAAAGAATGGATATAGCTTCTATTGATGCATAAGAGTGTAATAAAATACTTACAAATATTTCCTAATTTAAATCTAATTATGTTCTGCATAATAGTTTTTTTCTGTAAGTATTTGTTAAAGTTAGACTTGTCTAGATTGTCATGTAATTAATAGTTCTAATTGAGAAAGATGTTTAGTGTGACTTGAAAATTGTTTGTCTATACCAGATTGAAAAAGATGGACAGAAGTAGGATACCTTAGTATCCATGTTTTAAAAGATGACTACCAATTCACTCTTTACTTTAAATTGTTTTACTTATGATCAAAACATTTTCTTTAAGAACAAATGGTTATCCATATATTTAAATTTAAAATGATACTCTTCTAATGCTGTAGACACCTTTATAAATTACACACTAAAATCCTAATAGTATTAAAATCTTTCCAACAGGAACTCATCCAGACACCTACAGAGACTCTAATCTACTCCTTCATAATTGTGGGAAGCAAACCCTCAGCCCGCTCCAAAAGCCCTGCTAAAAATATAGATTGTGTACCATAAGTGTCAGTTCACAAAATCTGGGCTATTGTGGATTGAAGGGGGGAGAAAGTTATACAGACTCAGAGCTGCCAGAGTAGCTCCCTGCCGTCCCTCTGTCTAAAAACGAGAAGGATCCATTCTTACTTGTAGATTGATAGCACGACCTGGGGTGAGAGATGATCCTTCAGATAGGCCGGTCCCAGGCCAATAGAGCTGTACACGTCATAACCAAAACTTTAAACTCCTCCTGGACCAGAAGGCAGACAATGCAGATGCTGGAACACTAATGATGTGTGCTCCCAGTGATAGGTCGCACTCAATAAGTAGGCCGCTGTGTTCTGCACCAGCTTCAGTCACTAACTGGTATTAAGGTGTAGTCCCATGCAGAGCATGTTGCAACACTCTAATATTTGGGGTAACAAAAGCATGGATAAATGGCAAGGTTTGCATTTGAAAGGAAAGATTTCAACCTTCTAGCCAGTACAGCTGGTCAAAAGTTAGCTGGGTTACTGCTGTAACACGATCATCAAACAGCAGCTGGGGCTGTAAAATAACCTCTAAATTGTGAACCCTAGTAACCAATGGCAGATGTACTCCCTCAGTCAAAGAGATTGATATTGCCTTTACCATTTCCTCTGGCTGCTTTCTCCCACTCACCATCCTCACCTCAGTCTTGTCTTGGTTGAGCTGCAGCAAGGGTGTTCTTATCCCTGCTCCAATTTTGACTAGACACTGGCTGAAGTGGTGGACTGCATCATCCAGATCAGATGAAAGAGGCATACGGTTATACTAAAAATATCACACCCCATGAATCCTTACTGCTACTTATCCAACGAACAGGGGCAGTGACAGAATGGTATCCTGTGGCACCCCATACTTCAAAGTTCTGTGGAAAGAGGAGGAATTTCCCATAACTACCCAATGAGCTCTCTGAGAGAAAAAGAATAATGTCACTAAAGAGCAGCATCTTCGATCCCTGACAGGGTCCATGAGAGAGTCAACACCACCAGCAAACAGTATCTAAGGCAGGTGATAGACCTAATACCCTCTCCCTGATAATAACCTCATGGCCACTCCTCATCTTCATCCCATACTAGGGGGGGATCTTTGACTAATGCAACCAAAGCAGTGCCTGTGCCAAAGTTAAATCTTTAGTCGGAGAGATCCTGAGAGTATACTCTGGATGCTATGAGAGTTGTCTTGTCACAATCTTCTCTGCAATCTTAACCAAGAAAGTAAGGTGTGGTACTGGTCAATAGTTAGCTGGATTGTTATTAGCCAGCTATGACTTCTTGACCAAAGGCAACACATGCAAACCCCAGTGCTATCATTAGAGTTGCACAAGTGTAAGAGAGGGCAGCATTTGGCAAAAGCCTCTAACATGCATTAGTTTTCCCATTAAAACTGTTTAACATTATTCAAAGTGAAAGCTAGTCAGTTTGTTTGTTTTTTTTATTTGTATTACAATAGTGCTTAGAGGCCAAGACTCCACTGTGCTAGTGTGGAAACATATAATAAACAGAGTCCCTGCCCCTGCATAGCCAACAATCTAAGTTAGAATAATTTAAAGACAATGGTTGAATTCTGCTCTTGGCTACCCTAATGAAAATCTTGCGCTAACTAAGTTCAGCTGAGCTCAATGGGGCAAATTTTCCTTTCATTTACATTAGTGTAAATCAGGAGTAATTCTGTTGAAGTCAATGGAGTTTCACAAGTGGAAGTGAAATGAGAATCTGCTCCAATCATTTTCTTACTTAGAAGAAATATCTTTTTTTTAAAAGAGCAGCATGGTAAAGTTCAAACAATGTGAGGCATAGTACCTAAGGTATCTTTAATACATTATTACAGTAGTATCTAGGCAACAACGTTGTTACTCGCTCTTCAGTTAAAATAAATTTAATTTGAGGTTTGATGGTTCTTTAGGTAAAATTTCCTGCAAAGCTGTTCTAAAATGTGAAATAAAAGCAACTCAATACAAGGTGACTGTAGTGTCAAATAACTTACCCCACTGTTTATATCTGAAGAGACTATTCTTTGTTAGAAGGTATCTTTTGTCTGATAGGTTCGGCTCTCAAAGGTATTGTTGTTGAATCAGGATTAATAGGAGCAGCTTTACATATTCAAGGTGGGACTGGCACAGCTACTCAGATTATTGCAAGGGCAAAACTTTAATTTTCTTAAACCTCCTCCTTGATCTTCAGTTTAAAAAGTTCACAGAGTGAAGAAAGGTGCTAACTATCATTTCACTAAAAGGAGTACTAGCGGCACCTTAGAGACTAAACAATTTATTTGAGCATGAGCTTTCGTGAGCTACAGCTCACTCCAGATGCATCCGATGAAGTGAGCTGTAACTCATGAAAGCTTATGCTCAAATAAATTGGTTAGTCTCTAAGGTGCCACAAGTACTCCTTTTCTTTTTGCGAATACAGACTAACACGGCTGCTAGTCTGAAACCTGTCATTTCAATAAGCATCTCTTTTGACTTAGGATAAATGGCAATGGTGCTCATATAATACTATTCATAATTTTGTGGCCCCTTTATGTTAAAAGAGTTAATGGTGCATGTAAGCTCAGAATATGATCATAAGTGTTTCAAATGCTGTAGAGGCCTAACCGCAAACCATAACTCACTTCAGGAGTCCTACTCAGGCAATTACACATGTGAGTAAGGGTTTTATGGATTGGGTCTGGTTACAAATATGCAGATGATTGTACTACACAATATTTTAGAGTAATGGTGGACGTCAAAGAAAGCATCCATAATTAAACCTTTCCTGGGCTACCTACAACTTTGCTGTTTGTTTGAAAATTGCTAGGATGTTATTGGAAGTGGATCCCTAAATTGGCAAATAAGTTTTAACAATATCCTAGTTGCTTGCTTTGCTGACCTTACCCACACAAATAGGTTACGGCTTTACTGGCATTGATAGGACTGCTCATCTAAGGACTACTTCTGTAACTAAGGATTTGCAGGATCTATCTGGAGTTCACATGTTTTCATTGACAGTAAATGTTGTTTTAGAAGTAAAAACATTAAAATAATTTTAATATCCCCTATTTTTTTCTTTTCTGCAAATCCTCAATGTTGCAATTGAAATCAAACTGGGGAAGATGGTATTGCAGAGTATCGATAAGTTATGTGATTATGCTAACTTCAGCTTCTCCGTCACATAGATTAATGGGTGATAGCATAATAACCTTAAAATCATCTTGCTCAATGTCAAGAGGCTTAAACAATCCCATAAAAAAGGAAGCACCGGTGATTCATGGAAAGAAAATAGACTGCCAATGCAGAAATTTTTATCTCTGCAGACAGTAATTACGAGGAGCACTTTTCCATTGCATGGGTTATTTCAAAGAACTTTCTAAACCATGAGGTGCAGCAAATAGCCTTTTCATGGCAAAGCAGCTGCTGCTTTGTGGCTTATCTACCTGCTGTGCAGACCTTTATAAAAAGATTTTTGTCAATTTTACAACAGTATGATTACATAAGCAGGTGCCTTTCCAAAAAATGCTCTTAAAAATAAATGTTCACATACTGTGCACAGTTAAAATTCACCCTCCATTCTGGAATTTCTTTCATAAAGAGATTAAGATTACTATAGTATCTGAGCCCCTCAGAATCTCTAATGTAATTATCCTTACAATACTGCTATGAGATAGGGAAATATTGTTATTCCCATTTTGCAGAAGGAGGAACTGAAGCACAGAGAGACTAAGGCCCAGATCCTTAAATGTAGTAGGTGTTTTTCTGCCTTTTTAGGCACCTCAGTCCACCATTGAGGCACCAGACATTTTCAAAGATGCCACTTAGCTGCTTCCTAACCGCATAGACTCTTATGTTTCCACTAGTCAGTATTTGCAAAACTTCCCAGGTGCTGATGCTACCCTACAGCTAACAAGCTTCTGAGAGCCCTAGTGTAACCCACACACCTCCTGGGTGTGGTGTTCTGTCCAATCTAGTGGCACCGAGACCACTTAGAGGGAGTTAAATGAGTCTGCTCTACAGCCTTAGCTAACAGGCAGGTGGCTTTTAGCTTATGTGGTAGAGGCTCATGCACTAAGCTCCAGGGGTGTCCGGTTCGATCCCACTGGCTGATAATCGGGGTCTGTAGGCATTACACTAGCACAAGTTGAGGCTCTGGAAGCTGGATTCGCAAACTAAGCAGAGGAATGCTGTTGTATTAATATAGATGAAACATATGGGTCAGAAGTGTTACCTTGACCATGAAACTGTCCAACATTAAACAGTTTTAAACAAAGTTTGGGGTTGGTATACATAAACCTCAGCCTGACTTAGTACCATGGCACAAAAATCATTAAAAATAATTTTATCCCTTTATTAAAGATTCAGAAAAGAAGGAAAAGCAGTTAAAAATGTGAAGTGTAACATATTATATAAGGATTTAATTTTAACACCATCACCAGTTCCTTTCCCTTTCACTAGAGATAGTAATTAAAAGGAAAGCCCCTCTATTTGACAATCTCTTTTTGGAGGAGAAAATGAGTTGAGATGTGCTGGAGCTGTTGTTAAAGTGCAATCCCATTTTCTAGAAAACCAAACAAGTTAAACATGTAAAAGGGTAAAGAAAAAGAACAGCACGTACAGAAAATGCAGCTTCTGTCTTAGGTGTTGATTTTCACTTGTGATCTCATTGTGAGAAAAAACACAGGCACAACACGCGGTCACTCCAGGACCTGGAAAACTTGTACCAGCATTGAACTGTTTAAGGCATTGCATTTAGCTGCCTTTCTGGCCACAAGTTTACAGCACTTGTGCAAAATATGCAGTTTTGGCCAGCTAAACCAGTCTCCTAATAGACAGAAGAAAAAAATGAAAGAGATAGGAAAGAGAAGAAATTACGTGGGGAAGGAAAAGGATACAGGGGGGAGAGCGACCAAGTCTCAGATCCCAGGTGGTGATCAAGATTTAGCTTGAGTCAATGGAGGAGGCAATGTCATCGGAGTCCCTCTTTCTGGTCCAGTTTGGTCAAGACATCTCTCAGGATTAGGATGAGGAAGGTCTAGGGTCCCAGGGGATGGTGGGGGTGGCAGCCATGATAATGAATCTTGCTCCTTCCCCTTCTCTCAGTCAGCCAGCATAATGAGAGCCAGTCTCCCCCCAACATTCTCTTTTTGAGAACCACAAAAAGGAGTGATGGGGAGAACAGGCCATCCTCTTGTTATTTTGTCCACCAGTTAGGCCTAATTTTCAACACACCCATTTTGATTCATTGATGTCTGGTCCCACACTTCTCTTGCTTGCCAGGCATGATCTTAACAGTCATTGACTCATAAAAGTACGCCTTTTTGTATTTTGTTTGGACTAATTCAGTCTCTATCTCCTTTTTGGAGCCTTTCCTGTCAACATTTTTTGTTATAGGTTATTGTGACATTTTATAAACTTTCACTTGCTTTTCATAGTTGAACTCACAATTAGGATAAATTTGTATGCTCAATTATTACAACAATGCCTGTTGCCCCAGAGGGGCCCAATCCTGTAGGCATATTCAGGCCATGCCTCAGACCTGATAACTGTCATTCTTCCCCCACCTCCCACAAGGGGACAATGTGCAAGCCACCAATAGGTAGAGTGCTCATACAAAAGACATCTGGTGGCACAGGGAAACGTAGGGTGACTGTGAGAGAGGTATCAATCAAGTGACACAGAGATGATTTCAGCTGCTAGGTCATGGCTCACTAAGTGGCCTACCTGGTTTAGGTGCATAACTCCAGGAGAGGGTTTGTCAGCTGAGAATCCCAAGTGGAGAGAGATACCTCTCTCTGGTGTGTCAACCAGGCATAGCAGGCCAGCCATGTAGCCTTCTAAACCCTCTACTGCAGCCACCTCTCTTCCTCAGCATTTCACTCCTGGCTGTCTTAGGTGGTTCCCAGCTACCTTAGGTGGCTCCTGGTTCAGTTGGTTTCTGAAAATTCCTCTTTGGGCCCCTAACTCTCCCCATGCGTTGCATGAGGAGCCTGGGCACATAGCTGTGGGCTAACAATTCCACTGGGCTGCAGGCTGCCTAAGGATTAGGAGTTGCAGTACTGAGCAGAGCAATTTTTTAAAAATTTTTCTTTTGGTTTTTTGTTCTCTGATTGAACTGAAAAAAAAAGTTTGAAGTCAAATTAAATATTTTGTTTTTTTGGCTTTGGCTTTTTTTACTTTAAAAGAAAATTTGCAACCAAATCATTTGTAATAAAAATACCAAAATGTTTCATTTAGAAAATGTCAAAAAAAATTTCAATAGTTTTCAGTGAAACAATTTGGCAAATTTGACCTGGATTTGACAAATGATTTAGTCAACCTGAAACTGTATTTTTAATTGAAAAAAATGTCCGAATTTTTTTGTCCATTTCTAATCTGGATTAATAGCATGAACAAAAGTTGCAGGACTCTGGACCACAAGTCTTCAACTATCTTTTTTTTTTTGTACCAGCAGCAATAGAAAATATTTTTTCTGATGTCACCTTTATCAGTATCTGAAAGAACAATTTCAGAGTAGCAGCCGTGTTAGTCTGTATCCGCAAAAAGAACAGGAGTACTTGTGACACCTTAGAGACTAACAAATTTATTTGAGCATATGCAATTCCTGAATCCCCCATATCAATATTTGTTGTACATTTCTCTATGATCTGCTGGATGTCCTAAATTTTCAATTTATCATTTAAGGGGTTATTCAAATGCTAGCTTATTCCCTAGATCCACTTTGCTTCACAGTATCCATATTTACCTCACTCCTACAGTAATACAATCACAAACTGATATTTAATGGATTGTGTATTACTTTGTTGAAATTCTCTTGCACGCATCAAAAAAAAAATTTAAAAAATCATACCCCATCAGGAATAGGTGTGTAAATACCTAGATGACAAAAAGGATCTCCTTTTTCTATGCCGACTTTTCTTCAGCAGTCTATGCAATTTATTTATTTATTTTATCCAATATTTCAATCTCTTCCCTTTGGTCTGAAGTGGTCCTATCTTTTTCCACAAATCTCACCTCTTGTATTTAAAGTAAAATTGAAATCCTTTCAGGGATAGAGGTCCACAGATAGGCAGAACAACATGTTAAATATTCTTGTCCAAAATCATCATGTAAATTATTTGGTTCATAAACACTATGTGCCATAATGTAACAGATGACTTATGTATTTTTGCACTGTATAAAAAGCACTCTTCCCTCCTAATCTTTCTGATTTAGTTTGTATTGAATTCACTCATTTTTCACATGAATAGTCCACTTTCCTTGAAACTGAACTCAAAAAAAAAAAAAAACTTTCACCCAACACCTCTTTTAGTGTTAGGTCCTCTGTTGTGTTGCTACATGAGTGTTCTTACAGAGCTTCCATACCTCCAGTATTCTTCCTTTTACGATAATAAAACAAAATGTTTAATTTTCACAGTATTATTTAAGTCTTTCACATTAAATAATGCAAAACCCATCAGTATTTTTTACAGTGCTGGTATTCCAATGAGACCACCCTTCAAAGGGAATGTAAGTACAGGAGATAGTATGGCAGGTGAGTTTTGTGTCAGGTATCTGCACTGTACTGCAGTAGGAAAAGAAATAAGTCTAACTATAAGCGGCCATAATAGTAAATTTATGTATAAACTAACCCTTACCCAATGCTTAGCTACATGTGCATGTGGATTTGGGCTGGAGTGATGTGGAATCTGAGGGGGGAATGGGTTACCTCAATAGCATGCTTGCCCTTTCTTTCAGACTCCACAGAAGGCCCTGCTCAAGGGAGCTCTGTAGGTTTCCACCTCTGGACTCCGAAGTGACGGGCATAAGCCAGTAGGGCTCACAGATTTCACTATATTCTCCCCTGGGAAATCTGTGTGGGTTAGCAGTGTAAGTTACAGCAAATAGATCTTAGAAGTGGAGTGTTCTGTACTCCCTTGCCATTCTTCTGAGCCATCCAGTCCCCCTAATAATGCCATGATTTAAATGTTCTATTAAGCAAATTGCAGGTCCATAATTCTGTGCTACAAAGTATATCGTACCAAGCTCTGAATTTAGTTCATAATGATTTTTTTAGTCTCTACATGGCACTATAATCCTACATATGCACTTTTTATGAGAGAAAAGCCAAAGAGGGTGGAAATAGTTGTAAGAATGGTCTAGACAGATATTTTATGAAACATATATTTTATCTGGCTTGGACTGCATCTTTAAAACAACAGTGTCACAGGCATCAATCATTCTGAAATGTTATTAAAAATATCTGGGCTTGTTCTCGGTTGTGCCTCTAAGGCCTTATTTAAGATTTGACACTTTATCTGCCCGATGTTACCTGTTCATGCCATTCTGGTTTTCACAGGATTCCAGTGAAGATTTGATTTTTCTCTGAAATGGATCCTCATTTTGAATATATTCATAATGGAGCAATCTACCAGCCAGAGCATAGGCATAATATGAGTGAAATTGCCTTAGCTGCCATTTGGACAGGATCTAAGCAGCTTTTCCAGTACTAGTGATCCCAGTAACACCGTGTTGGACTAGCACAATCATAATTCTCAACTGCCCATCATTGGAGAAATCCCTCAAACTGATCTATGTCCCCCACAAACCTTGTGTCATAAATATAAAGGGAAGGGTAAACCCCTTTGAAATCCCTCCTGGCCAGGGGAAAGCTCCTCTCACCTGTAAAGGGTTAAGAAGCTAAAGGTAACCTCGCTGGCACCTGACCAAAATGACCAATGAGGAGACAAGATACTTTCAAAAGCTGGGAGGAGGGAGAGAAACAGAGGGTCTGTGTCTGTATGCTGGTTTCTGCCAGGGATAGACCAGGAATGGAGCCTTAGAACTTTTAGTAAGTAATCTAGCTAGGTATGTGTTAGATTATGATTTCTTTAAATGGCTGAGAAAAGAATTGTGCTGAATAGAATAACTATTTCTGTCTGTATCTTTTTTGTAACTTAAGGTTTTGCCTAGAGGGGTTCTCTATGTTTTGGAATCTAATTACCCTGTAAGATATCTACCATCCTGATTTTACAGGGGGGATTTCTTTATTTCTGTTTACTTCTATTTTTATTAAAAGTCTTCTTGTAAGAAACTGAATGCTTTTTCATTGTTCTCAGATCCAAGGGTTTGGGTCTGTGGTCACCTATGCAAATTGGTGAGGCTTTTTATCCAACATTTCCCAGGAAAGGGGGGGTGCAAGTGTTGGGAGGATTGTTCATTGTTCTTAAGATCCAAGGGCCTGGGTCTGTAGTCACCTAGGCAAATTGGTGAGGCTTTTTACCAAACCTTGTCCAGGAAGTGGGGTGCAAGGTTTTGGGAAGTATTTTGGGGGGAAGGACGCGTCCAAACAGCTCTTCCCCAGTAACCAGTATTAGTTTGGTGGTGGTAGCGGCCAGTCCAAGGACAACGGGTGGAATATTTTGTACCTTGGGGAAGTTTTGACCTAAGCTGGTAAAGATAAGCTTAGGAGGTTTTTTCATGCAGGTCCCCACATCTGTACCCTAGAGTTCAGAGTGGGGGAGGAACCTTGACACCTTGTATTAGTTCATTTTTATTATTGTAAATCATTTACCTAAGAAATGCTAAGCCATGGAAACTGTAGTTAGAGACTAATTAGCTACATTCTCTCCTCCTTGTGTCCCATTCTCTTTCTTGCACCCCCCACATAAGCAAAGCCCATGAGAAATAGAGATCTATGAGATTCACCTTGAGGAAATCCCAGGCATTTGTCCTTCAGAAAAGGGAATTTGCATCTGCACAGAAGATGTAAGGAGCATGGTCTTGCAACAGCACAGAATGTCCCAATGTGCTGAGATATCAGCCCCCAGCCCTTTGGATCCTTAGCCATCCACCCAGACAAATCCACCAAGCTACTACTTCCCTTGTCCCCCTTCTTCCAGGGATTGTGTTGCAATTGGCCTCCCTACTACATCTGTACACTACCCACCTCTCCAAAAGTGGCAGAAGCTATTAGAGAGTCTATGCTGCTAGAGAGGCGTAAATGGGGCTTAAACTAGATGACCCTCATGGTTGTTTCTAACCCTATGATTCTATGAATAATATAGACAAGAAGCTTGAAACCTGATTCACTCTGAGTTGGGAGTTCATGGAGGAATTCAAAGGGGAAATGATGATTGATGTGGTCAGAGTGGCAGACAGTGGTTATCTTATCAGACTTGTTTTGTATGGAATTGCTCAATAAGAAATATTAATTGGAACACATTTAAAATTAGACTCAGCAAGACTCTGTCTTGACTTTGTCAGAGTGACTGAGCTGTGTAGTGGGGATCTTCGTTGGCTTGGAGCCTAGGGTTTGAAACACTAGTTTGTTGAATGTTGCTCAGCCTCTGGGGTGGGACACGTACTCCAGATCCCATAGTGGAGTCTCATTTCCAACATGCTGAAAAGACATTTTTTTGTGTGTGCAGACCACAAGTTACAGCAATTACATGATGCACAAATGTGAACTAAAATGCCTCAACCATAACTGCACAGAACAAAGGCATGCAGGGAGCTGCGTATGGGAAAATAGAGGCAGTCATAGAATCATAGAATATCAGGGTTGGAAGGGACCTCAGGAGGTCATCTAGTCCAACCCCCTGCTCAAAGCTCCATTGTCCAGAATTATTGTAAGCCAGCTAGCCCTCTGATCTAGCCAGCACCATTCCCTCTGTCCACTCTCATCCTGTAGCTAGCTTTATGTCACTTGAGGAACCAGGGAAACTTAGCTTCCTCCCTGCCTCCCCCAAACAGAACTCTTTTGTGAGTAAAGATGCTTTTCCCCATGGGAAGAGACTTCAGGCAGAGTCCATACAAAGGGGATACTGTGTGCTTGTCCTCCTCCCAACTACCTTCCAAGGCCCATGGATTTATTTTGGGGGAGAGATGAAGGAGTGAAGCTCTTTCTCTTTGGAATCACCTTAACTTGAGATCTTATGAGGATTCTGCTTGTCAAAGCAGTAGCCTGCTTCTTGCTGGACCAGCAAGTGCTGACTACTGATACCTCTTCCTGCTGAAGCTTGTATTATGTCATCAGCTGGAATTCAAACGTCTCCTCAGAACCATGTGCGGGAAAGGAAAATTAAATCATAGGAACATGATAAAATGAACTAAAAGTTCAGGTAGCTTGTTCTGTTCTTCTTCCCCGCCCCCTCCCCCCCAACTGATCACAATTGTCTTTATTATTATTATTAGTCCTGTGATGGGGTGTAAACCCCAGGCAGATGAGCAAAGGGGTAGCAGGAGTCTGAGAATTCAATTAGCCCATCATGCTGTACCTGGAAGGTTTCTCAAACTTTATTTGTTATCGGACCCAGTGGGGGAGGAGTTGGGTCTTCTTCATAAAGGAAGGAAGCGGAAGCTATAAGGTTTCCCTCATCCTGGGGCAGGAACCTAAGGGAAGCTGTAGGAGAGGCGTTAGTCCTGGAGGTAGGAAAGGGACAAGGCTCCAGGGAAGTAGTCCTTGGGGCTGAAGTTCTCCAATGGGAGTGGGGAGCTGGGAGGAAATGGTGGGGACTAAAAGCTAAAGCCTGCACAGCTGGAAGTTGCTTAAACTGGGTTTGTTTTGTTTAGGTTTTTCTGTGTCTTGCTGGGGGGACACTGGGTGGGCAAGGAGTGCTTGGGAACTTGCTACTCTGAGAGAAGAGTGAGACTGTAGAGGAGCCCAGGAGGCGTGTAAGATGTATATTGAAAGTTGTGTGGGACACTGTATGGGGCATTGATACCCCAGAAAAGGTGAGACTTTAAAGTGAATTGCCCAGAGGGCTAAGTCACAAGGAGAAGCAGACCATAGTGGGGCTGGAGTCGACAGGACGCACCAGATAAGGAGAGCTTGCTAGCGAAGAGGGGATGCATTGGTCAGTGAAACATTCTTCTGTAATACCCCATAGCTCTTAATTTTCATAAAATCAGTAGCTGAACTGCTACAGCCATTCTTAAATGTATTTTGGAAGACACTGTCCTTTTCTGATCATAGTACCTCCTTCTTTTTCTATGGTGGACACTTCTGAGTGGTTATTTTCACTGTCACAATGCTACATAATTTTAATTGTTTTTCACAATGTCTTTAGAAGAAGGACTTACAGAACTAGGACACCAGCTAATGAAGAGAAGAGCCATTTTAGTACAGTTTGGGCTATATACTGATTTCAAAGATGTAACTGGGATCAGAATTTAGCCTCAGGTCTCCTTCCTCAGGTATTGTAGAACTTTTGGGTGCTAAATTTATTCTCTCTATCTTACATAGGAAGAAATAAGCTGAATATTAGAGCCAGTATCCAAACTTCTCCAAAGTCCAGGCAGTTTTATTCCAGTGTTCCTATTCAGGCCCATCACTATTATCCGGGCTTATTACCAAAATAATATATTTTTTGTTAACAATTAAATGACAAAATATTAGCCCAGTCTTGATAATGAAACAGCATCCTAAATGATTAAATAAAATATACAGTATAACATGTTTCATATAGCTTTACAAAATTACTTAGTTATTTACACTTCAAAACAAAACATGTATATCCTGCACTTCCATATCCTGATGTTTTGAGTTTCCCTTGCAACATCTGAGATCAGAATAACCATCCATCCCCATTAAGGCAGTATAGTATTTGTTGGAGGAGATGGAGGGAAGGAAAACTGACACCATAACCCATAATAATCAATAGCTTAATGGTAAGGGCATTTAGCGGGGATATGGGAGAACCAGGTTCAACTCCCTGCTCCAAATTAGGCAGAGCAGGTATTGAACCTGGTTCTCCCACCCCTAACTACAGGGATGGTGTGCTCTCCCTATATATTTTTTTTTTTTTGTGAAAAACTTTGCAAGGTTTTTGTTTTGTCCTGATGTGGAATTAAACCAATACCAAAATCTCTTCCCCTCCCCCCCACATAAACCAGAATTCCTACTTTCTGGAGAGCCTTCCTACAGTTAGGAGAATCTCAATGCACTGTGAAACCAGTCCTACAATGTGCTGTGTATTCTTAGTTCCCACTGATGTCACAGGATGTTGAGGGCACTCAGGATTGATCCTTGCATAATTACTCCCATAGAACTACTTAAGCTCCCAAAGTCCTGTCCCAGCAGATACTAGTTTAATGTAAAGCCTGTAAAGGATTCTCTGGGGGCAGTATCTTTTGATTGTTTCTAAGTTGTGTTGAGCTAGGAGCAAGAATTAGCCATGAGCTGCTTTGTATCGCATTTCCCCCTTTTCATTTAAATTTGGAATTGAAGCGCCATGCTGATAGCCTAAGGCAGTTGCGGGAGATGAAAGTTCACTAGAGAGAGAACAAAAGAGGAAGTGGGGATGGAAAAGAGATGTTGGAAAATTTGAAATGACAAGGTGGTTTTGATATCTTGCTCCTTTGTACAGCAGTGATGTGAAATCCTTGTCCAACGCGCATATACAACACCAGCGGTGCCAGTCTCCTGTATTAGAGAAGCCTCATTGTGGAACCTACAGATAATTTCAGGGCTCCACAGTGAGGATGCTACTGCACATCGTATATGCACCCAGTTTACCAACACCACCCCCCTCCCCAACACATTGGTCTGTTTTATGTTGAGGACGCAGTAAGCGTGTTTCTAACAATGTAGTTAGTGACCGTATGCTTAGACCACAAACTGGGCTCCCTACCTAGTAAGAGGATAGGAGAATGGACTCTCATGGTCCCGTCAGGAGGGTTTTGCATATTGGAAGCTTGATTCTACTGCCTTGCACCTTGTGTAATCCCACTCACCCTGCACAAATATAAATAACAGGTTACCAGATCAGAATGACTGCAGAAAGTTCTAGGCGGTGAAGAATTGGGTTCTGGATTTGTAACTGGATAGTGCGTACTGGGCCTAGTTCTCCTCTGACATCAGTGTAAACCTGTCCATTGAAGTTAATGGACTAACTTACACTAGTTTAAGTCCAATTGACAGCCTTATAGGAAATGTAGTCCATCATAAACTCTCCCAAGTCAGCTCAACTGAAAAGTGTAAACCATAGAGCAGAGGTTCATTTTCAGAATGATGTGGGGGGCATGTAGCATAAATCTCTTGATATAATAGTACCAGGAGTTTAAAGTTTAATTTCTTATGTATAACACTCAGCTATAATCCTTAGATTTTTAATCCTCATTGTGTGTGTCTCACTAAACAAAATTTGCTTGGCTTTTTTGCACTTCAAGGCATATTAAAAATGCAATATTGATCCACAGGAAGATGAAGTGCTAAAATACATCTGATTTTTAAAAGCAATACCTGAATGGAATTTACATTCAACAGATTTACACAATATTTGAAAGACTGGAGTTAACTATAATGATTATTGCAATCATAATATCTCAATGTAATTGATGTTAAGAATTGCTTAGATTGGGTTTTTTTTTTCAGAAAACAAATTACCTCTATATGTTTGGGTATAACATACTCTTCTCATTGGTCTTTTGACTGTTTCAGTAGTGTAGAATTCTGATGAAACAATGTAACATACATCTAACATGTTAGAGCACTCTCAAAAGCACCAAAGGCAGAATATCCTCGGAATTAAAGCACTGGATTTAGCAGATGTGGGTTCAATTCCTGGCTCTGCAACAAACTACCTCTATGGCCTCAAATAAATAGCTTCTTCTATCTCAGTTCCACATCTGGAAGAAAATAGGAAATAATGTTATTTTCTTTGTCTTGTCTACATAGTTTGTAAGATCTTTGAGGTCAGGACTGCCCTACTATATGTATGGACAGTTCCTAACATGATGTTTTCAGTTGTAATACAAATAACTTTTCTGGATCAACTTACTGAGTTTTAATGAGCATGTGTAAAGAACACCCCCCAGTGTTCCTCAGGAAAAGGGCTAAAAGCTGGTCCATGAACAGAGGATAGATAACAGGTGGATATATAATACACTAAGTTAGTGTGGTTATGTCTCCCACTAGCTGGTGGCTCCACTGACAATAGCACCTAGTTATGTACTTGCAGATTGGGATTTTTCCTTATAATTCACAAGAATTTTTCACATTCAGTCAAATCTATCAGTTAATATAACTTCCTGCAGTCTCTGAACTTGATAGAGCTGTGTTATGGTCAACATTGACCAGTTTGGTCCAGCTGGTTTGGGATGTTCTGAAAAGAGAACAGCCACTCTTGTGTTCCCAGAGTGGCACAGAGGAGCTGGAGCATATGGGTCAATCTGGCCCCATGTCTATTTAAGACAGGTTCTTCTGTCACTTACCTGAGAAGATAAAGCCAAACCCTCAGAGTTGTGTGTTTGCTCAAGCCAATACAGAAATATAGGTCATTCGCGCTTTCTTTTATTGGTGGGATCAGATGAATTAAGAGAAACTGAGAACTTGAATCTGAGGAGGTAAAATGCTTTTGGTTTAATACTGTGGCTATTACATAGTATGAAACCTACAGAGCTATACAATACACTTGAAATGGACATTTCAAAAGGATTACTAGTAGAAGCAAATAATTGTTTATTAACTATTGGAAAGTACTAACAACCACAGCAGATGATCAGACCAGTAGCATTAGCAGGTGCTTAAGAGAACAACTTAGAAAATCAATAATCCATTGTCTTGCCATATAGCAAGTCCATAGCATCAGTTGTCTCAAAGTGAAATTCTTTTTAAATGTAAAGAATTAGGATGCACATGCCATGTGCATTTGAACTGCACACAGTAGCAAAAAGCTCCCTTTCATGTACCTGCTCCAAAGGAGACCTCTATGCCACTTCAGGAGGTCTCTTTGAAACCATCATTGCTGTCGGATCTTTGTACAACCATGGCTTAGAATGATTTAAACATGGTTGTTGTCAAATCAAGTTGTAATATGGTTTGGCCAGGCAAATATAGATTGGGGTAAATGGGTAAAAATGAGTAATAAAAATCATACTAAAGATGTTTCTGTTTTTTTTTAAAAAGGTGTTTCTCGCCATTCAGGGAATGGAATGAGAGGATACGATACACATAAATAACCTCGAGAAGATAAATTGCCAGTGTTCCCATTTACCCTCTCATGCTACGAGAACAAAGGGATGTTTAATAAAATGGAAAGAGAACAAATAAAAGGGAGCACTTTACATAAAATCTACAGCTGAGCTGCGGAAAGTGATGCCACAAGATACCATTTAGGACAAGAGTTTAACAGACCTTTAAAACAAAAACAAAAAAGACTGGACAGTTATATGGGTAATAAAAATATCCTGTTATATGAGATAGCACTTAAAAAATAAAAGTGATAAATTCTAATGCTCCAGCATGTACGTCAACCATTTTAGAAAGTGCAAAAAAACAAAACACACCTTTGGGAGCCCAAAGTATGGGAAGGAAAAAATAAAAGAGCCCCACTCAGATAACGACAGGTTTCAGAGTAGCAGCCATGTTAGTCTGTATTTGCAAAAAGAAAAGGAGTACTTGTGGCACCTTAGAGACTAACCAATTTATTTGAGCATAAGCTTTCGTGAGCTACAGCTCACTTCATCGGATGCATTCAGTGGAAAATACAGTGGGGAGATTTATATACATAGAGAACATGAAACAATAGGTGTTACCATACACACTGTAACGAGAGTGATCACTTAAGGAGAGCTATTACCAGCAGGAGAGCCGGGGGTGGGGGGCTGTGGGAAAACCTTTTGTAGTGATAATCAAGGTGGGCCATTTCCAGCAGTTGACAAGAACGTCTGAGGAACAGTGGGGAGTGCGGGGGGAAAAAACATGGGGAAATAGTTTTACTTTGTGTAGTGACCCATCCACTCCCAGTCTTTATTCAAGCCTAAGTTAATTGGATCCAGTTTGCAAATTAATTCCAATTCAGCAGTCTCTCGTTGGAGTCTGTTTTTGAAGTTTTTTTGTTGAAGAATTGCAACTTTTAGGTCTGTAATCGAGTGACCAAAGAGATTGACGTGTTCTCCGACTGGTTTTTGAATGTTATAATTCTTGACATCTGATTTGTGTCCATTTATTCTTTTATGTAGAGACTGTCCAGTTTGACCAACGTACATGGCAGAGGGGCATTGCTGGCACATGATGGCATATATCACATTGGTGTATGTGCAGGTGAATGAGCCTCTGATAGTGTGGCTTATGTGATTAGGCCCTATGATGGTGTCCCCTGAATAGATATGTGGACACAGTTGGCAACGGGCTTTGTTGCAAGGATAGGTTCCTGGGTTAGTAGTTCTGTTGTGTGGTGTGTGGTTGCTGGTGAGTATTTGCTTCAGGCTGGGGGGCTGTCTGTAAGCAAGGACTGGCCTGTCTGTAAGCAAGGATTGGCCTGTCTCCTAAGATCTGTGAGAGCGATGGGTCATCCTTCAGGATAGGCTGTAGATCCTTGATGATGCATTGGAGAGGTTTTAGTTGCAGGCTGAAGGTGATGGTTAGTGGCATTCTGTTATTTTCTTTGTTGGGCCTGTCCTGTAGTAGGTGACTTCTGGGTACTCTTCTGGCTCTGTCAATCTGTTTCTTCACTTCAGCAGGTGGGTATTGTAGTTGTAAGAATGCTTGATAGAGATCTTGTAGGTGTTTGTCTCTGTCTGACGGGTTGGAGCAAATGCGGTTGTACCATGGAGCTTGGCTGTAGACAATGGATTGTGTGGTGTGGTCTGGATGAAAGCTGGAGGCATGTAGGTAGGAATAGCGGTCAGTAGGTTTCCGGTATAGGGTGGTGTTCATGTGACCATAACTTATTAGCATCGTAGTGTCCAGGAAGTGGATCTCTTGTCTGGGCTGGTCCAGGCTGAGGTTGATGGTGGGATGAATAAATGGACACAAATCAGACGTCAAGAATTATAACATTCAAAAACCAGTCGGAGAACACTTCAATCTCTTTGGTCACTTGATTACAGACCTAAAAGTTGCAATTCTTCAACAAAAAAAACCTTCAGAAACAGACTCCAACGAGAGACTGCTGAATTGGAATTAATTTGCAAACTGGATCCAATTAACTTAGGCTTGAATAAAGACTGGGAGTGGATGGGTCATTACACAAAGTAAAACTATTTCCCCATGTTTATTCCCCCCCGCACCCCCCACTGTTCCTCAGATGTTCTTGTCAGCTGCTGGAAATGGCCCACCTTGACTATCTCCACAAAAGGTTCCCCCCTCCCCCCCCCCCCCCGTTCTCCTGCTGGTAATAGCTCACCTTAAGTGATCACGCTTGTTACAGTGTGTATGGTAACACCCATTGTTTCATGTTCTCTATGTATATAAATCTCCCCACTGTATTTTCCACTGAATGCATCCAATGAAGTAAGCTGTAGCTCATGAAAGCTTATGCTCAATTAAATTGGTTAGTCTCTAAGGTGCCACAAGTCCTCCTTTTCTTTTTGCCACTCAGATTAGAGCATAATCATTGGCTGATAACACCAGGGAAAGAGTGAGAAAGAGAAGGGAGCACTCACCTGGGAAACCCGTGGCACACCACAGGCGATGGGTACAGGGGCTACTCTCAGGCACCCTGGCACCCCTGCCCAGGAAAATGGAAGGTTCAGGACTCCCCACAGTAGCCTGGGCTGCCTGGGCAGCTCTTACCTTGGCCGATCTCTGGCTTTGAGCCTGGCCAGGCAATGGTGTTGGAACAATTTTTATAGTGGAGGGGCTGAGAGCCATTGAACCAAACTGTAATATTGGAATCCTGTATATAATGGAATCCACTTCAAGGCAGGGTGTGTAGAAGCACCCCTAGTTCCAGCACCTATGCGACCAGGTGGTGAAGACTCAGGGGAATAGGTGGGGCCACAGTGGGGATGTGGCTCCTCCATTTGTCCCACTTTTGCTTTTTGAATAGGTGGTCACCGTAGTAGCAGCAAGTTTCAGAGTCTGGTCTTCAGACTCATGGGGCTCACAGTAGGGTGCTAAAAATAGCCATGTAGCCCTTCTGGCTCTGTCTTTGCAGCAAATCTCTCTCCCTGGGCTGCAGAGCTCAAGCTTCAGTCAGAACCAGAATGTCTACATGGCTATTTTAGCCCCGTAGTGGGACCCTCCCCCATCCAGAGTCTGTAGACATGGGTTCTGAGACTAGCTGCTGTGGGTTGTGTATTTTTTTAGTTCAATGTAAATTTAACATGGCTTTCGTCAGAGGAACACGGTGAATAATTGCAGGACAGCAGCAGGAGGGAGATATTGTGATGAAGCTCCATATATCATCTTCTATCAGACTAGATTCCATTCAGGTCGCTTGTTTAAAATGTCTCCCAAATTCTCATCTAAATAGTGCTCATGGGTTAATTTCTGGCAGTTCATCTGGGAAATGAACTGAGTGAAGTATGAGGTAGAACAGATTAAGGAAAGAGAAAAGGTACTGATTAGCATTCTATAGTTCTGTTGCATACAAAGTAACAACCATTTAATCCTGCTGGAATTTTGTTCTCCTACTGTGGATTACAGATACACTGTATTCCAACCATGGCATAGAAATCAGCTGAAGCAGAAGTAATAGATTGGTACATTCTCCCTTCAGATCATCAAATGCTATATTACTGCAGGGAATGGGAATGCATTAACAAGCAGGACTACATTAAAGACATACACTGTGCAGTAACTCCAGGGTTCACCCACATTACATATTCTAATGTTACAAAACAGAAATAAATTGAAAATACAGTTCCAGTGTTCATAGGAGTGGACAGAATGGAGTGGATTTTCTACAAAAAAATAACCTGTATGCTAAAATATTGCAGTGATATAGAACTGTCTGGAAAAGAGGACACTTGTTTATTAAACCAGGCTCCCACACTTGATACAACTCAGTATTTTAGGGACAAAATAAAGAGATTTCCATATAGTATGATGTAATGTCCCCATACAGTGGCCATGAGCATAGAATCATAGGACTGGAAGGGACCTCGAGAGGTCATTTAGTCCAGTCCCCTGCACTCATGGCAGGACTAAGTATTACCTAGACCATCCCTGACAGGTGTTTGTCTAACCTGCTCTTAAAATTATCCAATGATGGAGATTCCACAACCTCCCTTAGGCAATATATTCCAGTGCTTAACCACCCTAATGTCCAATGTAACCTCCCTGCAATTTGAACCCATTGTCTCTTGTCCTATCCTCAGAGGTTAAGAAGAACAATTTTTCTCCCCCGTCCTTGTAACAACCTTTTATGTACTTGAAAACTGTTATCATATACCCTCTCAGTCTTCTCTTTTCCAAACTAAACAAACCCATTTTTTTTTCAATCTTCCCTCAGAGGTCATGTTTTCTAGACTTTTAATAATTTTTGTTGCTCTTCTCTGGACTTTCTCCAATTTGTCCACATCTTTCCTAAAATGTGGCACCCAGAACTGGACACAATACTCCAGTTGAGGCCTAATCTGCGTGGAGTAGTGCGGAAGAATTACTTCTCATGTCTTGCTTACAACACTCTTGTTAATACATCTCAGAATGATGTTCGCTTTTTTTGCAACAGTGTTACACTGTTGGACTCATATTTAGCTTGTGGTCCACTATGAACCCCCTATCCCTTTCCAGTATATGTGTATAATGAAAGAACTAATATGTAAGGAAATGGGGACAGATGATAAATATATAAAACATGGCCCTGCTTCAAGGTGAGTACTAGTAATGGTCAAAGAGGTAGATATATGTATTTGAATAATATTCATATTAGGGGTCGCTAATATTTGGGCTCATACATATCAACCATATCCAAATATTCCCCCAAAGCTTTCACATAACTCCTCCAAAACCCTACTTTTCACTACTTTGGACTTCATTATCAAAACAGGATCACAGGCTCTTCTCCTTATCTAGTCTTCTCAATGGTGCAATGACTTTCTATCATAATATTATTTTACAATAACTTTTTGTATATAATATCCTCAATTTTTTTAAAGAACAGAGGTGAAAACAAATTCTATTATATGCAACGGTAACAATGTATCATTTATCATGAGCAGAGTTTGAACCATGATCCTACTGCACAGACCACTACCACTTGAGCTACAGGACTAACTACATTAGTTGGCATCAGGAGAAGGCTGTTCTCCTGGAGGGGAGGGGTGAGTACTTGTACCATGTGCTAGGCCACAGGTATGGTTCCGAGAGCTCAACCCAGCTTTCTCTTTTCCCCAACTGGGGAGCTTCTGGCCCTTCAGGTGCCACCAGTACGGAGAATGAGTTGTTTGGGACCATGTGCTGGGTTGGGGGGAGGAGGGAACGGTCATATTAGTAGTCCAGATTAGCTCTTTTTCCTACATCCTAGGGGTTGTGGGAGCTTCTACCCTATGTTTTGCCTGAGGGGATGGGCTGTTGGGCCATGTGCTGAATCCAGGGAGATTACAGGGGACCTTGGCTCATGTTTCTCTCTTATCCCACCAGGAATTGGGGGAGCTCCTGTGCCATATGCCATCCCTGGTGAGAGGATAGTATGGTGGGGCCAGTGTGCTGCATTGCAGAGTGAACTATCAGAGAAAGCCCAACCACATTCTTCCCACACCCCGCCACAGATTCTTTGGCACCTCCCAGATATTCTCACCAGTGTTTGCTATTGTTTGACACTAGCATAGACTCATCTCTTTAGACTGCTCAGTGCATGTGTTGGACTGCCTATATTTTCCTGAGAAACAACAAATGAGAGAAGGGAAATGGTGTTCTTAACACTTTACTACTCAGCTAGTTCTGAATGGAATTTTATTCAATAAAGAAAAGGCACCTCTCTAGCCTGTCGGATTTCTCCATGTTGAATATCAAAGGCCTGCTGCAAACAGTGACTTTTCTGAAATGAAAAGCTGCAAGAATCCCATATGATGGAAAGTGTTAGGCAACCTGTATATAATGTCCCTGCTCTGAAGGCCCAAGACTCCCTCCGACTTGAGTGAGCACTGGACTGTGCTCTACATTAACAACCAGATGAAATCCACTGTGATGCAGACAACAATCTGGAGAAACAGGGTGCTGTGCAATTAGTTCATTAAGGAATCCCAAGGACCTTTCTCCAAAATATAATGGTCACAACCGACATGCAGCAGAGTAATTCGATTCACCCGTGAGAACTGATTTTACTTCTAGTAACTTTGTGTTTTAACTCAGCATAGCAATGAAAATTTACCATTCCAAAAATCTGCCATTCCAAAAATCTGCTCAGCCATCATTACAGATATGTTGAGAAAACAAATGATCTATTTTTATCTACTCAACCACTGACCCATTTAAAAAAATGAATTCTTACTCTGGGTGAGTGGTCAGTTAGAATTTTGTAACAATGCTTTAATCAATTGGACATATTTACCTATTGTGCTTTCTTCTCAAACTCAGGAAATATTCACAGCTCTAACTCCCTTGAATTATTAAATGCCATTGAAAAACTTTTGTTAGGAGTTTCTTTCCACCTTTACTTTCCCCTCCCCCAATTCTAAAAGCATTTCATTAGTTATTTGTAGTTAGCATGTGATTTCAAAGAGGTTTTTTTTTTCCTTTCTGTTCTTTTTTTAAATTCAACTTTTGAGATGTCTGTAATATACATATTATAGCACTTTGCACAGTCTAGGATTGTATAAAAATTCTAAATAGGCAGTTCTATTATCTCTCTTTCTTTGTACTTGAGGTTTTTCTTTTGCTGTCTGAAAACTAATGAACCCAAGGAAAGAATTTTATTGTTTCCACATGCAGATGCTTCATTTAAATTTGATGGCTACAGTTCCACTAAACAACAGCGTACATCAATACCTGCGATGCCAACAATTACTTTCACTGTGCCTATGTGAGATTATCTTTCTAGAAATTCTAATATTGTGTAACTTTTGCTGCAGTAAACAAGTTGATGTTTTAGTAAATCATCTCTAATATTAAACATCATCTCTTTATTTAGGTATTGCGCCTACTCGCCTTATGTATTATTTATTGTAGCTTCACAAACAAAGGTCAAATTCTGACCTTGGATGTGTAAATGAGTGGTTCCCACAAATGTGGACCAGCTGGATTATTTTTGGCTGAAATTAAATTCTTTCTTAGGGCTAGATTATGCCTTTTAAGGTACAGCCCTCAGCAAAGGGTCGTATGGAAGATGCATCATCTCAGGAGTAGCCTTGCAAGGCATTATGTCTCAGAGATACCCCTCTGAGGTTTAATTCCCACCCTGCTTCCCCCTTGCATTGGAGAGGTAGGGTTTCTTGCTGACCTACATAACCACCAGAGGACATTGCCCATGCTAGCTCAGCTATCTGGCCAATATACTGTGGGACAGTGCCAGTTCCCCACCTGTTTCTTTCCCATCTGCTTGGGATGGGGGAATAAGCAGTTGCACAATGCCCATTTATCCTTGTGTGCCTGGATCCATGATCTGAGTAGCCCATGTGAGGGTGTAAAGGGAGTTCTTATTTTTCTGCTCCCTTGGTCAGCCAGATAGTCTTCCTCTTTATTTTGGACCTTCTTTCATATAACTGTGTGTGTTTCTATATCTATCTTTCTATAGTGCATTATTAAACATTTAAGCTGTGGCCTTATAGCTATAACATTACATAGACGTGGAAATAAGTCTTACAAGTCATGGATCTTTTGAACAAATATTAATTCCAAGTATGATTAACAAAGTATGATTAACTACACTGTGACTTAATAATCCTACCCAAACTAGACATTATGAAAGTCACACAGGATGGTTTCTGATGCCCTGCACTATTAACAATGTACTATACAGTTATAATTTAATATGGATTCATTTTAATTCAGATTGATGAGTCATGTGGCAGAGTTCTGATAAGTGTCTGGGAGTTTCTTTGGAAATACACAGTGGACATGATTACTGGAGAAAGAAATTAAGACTCATTATTTGAATTTAAAAAATACCAGTGTGCTCAAATTCCAGGAAATTATTTTTTGTGGGGAAAAAGCTCAAATACATTATACACACATGCCCCACTACCACCCACACCCAAAATATTTGGACATAAATTATTGTATCTTCACTGAGGTTATTTTAAAAGTTTTCATAAAAATATGTATCTGGATGTGTCACTAGACACACACAGGACTGTAGGTTGCCAGTTTAAATCCAGCACAATTTATTGGTGTCTATGAGCTATTATTAGTACCATATGGTGACTGTTTGGTGTCCTCTGCAAAATGAATAGGGTGTTGTGTTGTCATTTCTCTGCAGACCTCTATCTACAGCCCAAACAAATCACTATGATGGTGTTAATTGGCACCCGTTGGCAGTGAATGGCAATCTCAGGATTAAGAACTTGATGATGCAAAGCACTGTGTATCCTTCAGAAATAACTTCTTATCATCCCTCATGAGCCATCTATACCCTTGTAGGATCAACACTGAAAGAGTTATGAAAATTGATCTACTTATTTAGCTCTAGAAGGGATCACTCAGGATTAGAGTTGAGGTGCTGTCATAAATATAAAGGGAAGGGTAACAACCTTCCAGTATACTGTGCTATAAAATCCCTCCTGGCCAGAGGCACAAAATCCTTTTACCTGTAAAGGGTTAAGAAGCTCAGATAACCTGGCTGGCACCTGACCAAAAGGACCAATAAGGGGACAAGATACTTTCAAATCTGGGACTGGAGGTGGGGGGGAGGTTTTGTCTGTCTGTTCTGTGTGCTTGCAGGAGAGAGATCAAGAAAGCAAGCGATTCAACTCCATTAGAATTAGTAGTTGCTAGCAAGAAAACTGCATTAGTTTACTTTTGTTTTGGCTTATGATTTTCTCTCTGCTGTGAGGAAGGTGTATTCCTGGTTTTCTTTTTGTAACTTTAAAGTTTTGCCCAAAGGGAAATCCTCTGTGTTTTAAATCTGATTGCCCTGTGAGATTAGCTTCCCTTCTAATTTTACAGAGTGCTTCTTTTACCTTTTTTCTTTCTAATAAATTTCTGTTTCTTTTAAGAGCCTGACTGATTTCTCTATTGTCCTAAGACCCAGGCGTTTGGGTCTGTGGTCACTTTGTAACCAATTGGTTAGGATATTATTCTCAAGCCTCCCCAGGAAAGGGCTTGGAGGGATATTTTGGGGAAATAGGAACTCCAAGTGGTCCTTTCCCTGATTCGCTGTTAAATCACTTGGTGGTAGCAGCGTACCCTCTAAGGCAAAGAGTTTGTGTCTTGGGGAAGTTTTACCCTAAACTGGTAGAAATAAGCTAAGGGGGTCTTTCATGTGGGTCCCCACATCTGTACCCTAGAGTTCGGAGTGGGGAGGGAACCCTGACAGGTGCATTAATAGGTCTGTTTAAGAAAGCTGACTGTGCTGTTCCTATTCTCCTGCTAAAGAGGGGAATTATGTCTCCCTGGCGAGTATTTTTTGTAAGCAATAATTGCAGACACTTTTTTTTTGTTTTGTTTTGTTTTTTAAGAAAACTGCAATAATTAAAGTAAAGATTTAGGACAACAGGGTCCTGTTCCAGTGCACATTCCAATCACTGGAAAGACTCCTATAGATTTTAAATGGTCATTGGAACAATCCTTTGGTGAGCACTTAGGGGAGAAAGTTACAGTGAAGAAATGGAACTACCAGTATGATTAAGTGCTCAGCAGAGCGAATTACTCTGGCCCTTTGAACTATTAATGCGGGTCAACTCCTGTTAAATACACACCAAGGGGAAGTAATTTTATTTCACTGGTAGAAATTTCAGTTTACTCTCTAAATATAAATTAGACAATATAACCAGGGCCTCTGGTGAAAATTAAATCAAAACAAATGACTAATTTCAGAAACATAAGACATAAACATGCTTTTAAGGCAATGTATTTATCTTTTCATAGCTACAATCGTGATTTTTTTCAAGAGAGATTCAGTCAATTACATTAACAAATTTAGTTTGATCACAGTCTTTATAAAGCCTGACTATATAGCGTCTCTAAGACCTACTCTTGTTCATGCCTCTAGTTGTTGATCCTCCCATGAACAACCTATCTACAGTAGTTTCACTTGTGATACTTGACTTGCTTTTTTACACATATCTCCCAAAATTCAAAGCCTGTGAAATATTGATAATATTGTAGAATTGAGAATTATTTTTTTAAAAATAACTCTATTTTAAATTGAGAATTATTTTTATTTTAAAATAACTCACGGAAGTTAGGTTTCAGGAGGCCTTTCTCTGAGCTGATTTGCATGTTAGGAAATTTCAGTGACAACAACACCATCTACGGGGAAGTTCACAAGCTTACTAAAATATTTTAAATTAAAATTTTCTTTGAAATGTTATTGCTTTCATAAGATCTTACATAAGATGTTAGGGTTGCCAACCCTCCCAAATTGGCCAGGAGTCTCCTGGAATCGGCCTCAGTCTACTGGTTGCTATTGAAAGCAATCCAGGATATTTTAATAGGCCAAAAGTCCGGTTGACGGTGCAGTGTATCTAAGGCAGGCTCCCTACCTGCCCTGGCTCAGTGTGGCTCCTGGAAGCAGCTGGCATGTTCCGCTCCTAGGTGCAGGGCAGCCAGGGTGTCTCTGTCACTGCCCCCAACCCGACTGCTAACTCCACAGCTCCCACAAGGACATTTTGCTGCATTCAGGAGCTGCCGAGGGTAAGCACCGCCCGGCTGGAGCCTGCACCCCACACCCCAACCTCCAGTCCTGAACCCCCTCTCGCACCCAAACTCCCTCCCAGGGCCTGCACTCTGAACCCCCTCCTTTACCTCAACCCGCTTCCTCAGCCCAGTGAAAGTGAGTGAGGGAGGGGGAGAGCGAGCAAATGAGGGAGGGGACTGGAGTGAGAGGTGGTGGGGCCTATGAGAAGGGGCAGGGGTAGGGCAAGGTGTTTGGATTTGTGTGATTAGACAGTTGGCAACCCTATAAGATCTCTATCTCTGTCTTCCAGCCTCGCCTGGGCTAACGTGCTACCTTGGATAGCTATCTGAAAAAGGGGAGCCAGGTTGCCTACAAATATATTATTTGCAGCTTTCTCTGCATTTTTAAAATATCTGAGAGATTGCTGGTTGTCCTTGGGCCTTTTCTAGCTATGGTTCTGTAAACTGAATACCATGTGCTAGACTATGACCTTAGTGTATACGAAAATAACATGGAACAATGCTGTCCTTATTCTTCTTTACCTATTAGTTTCCTTAAAAGTTTAAGAATATGAGTGTTACATCACTATTGTTTTCCCCGATGGCTCAAGATACTAACTCCAATGCTGAGAGATTGGTTGGTGCTCATCTGATACCTTCAGACCAGTCCTTCATGTGTTTTGTACTTCATTTCCACAGGGTGAAACATTAAGAACAGCTCTTAATGGGGTTTGGAGCACTATAGAACAAAGATCATGGATTCAGGAGGTCCTTAATAGGAGCGCTATAGGAGAGTACAGAAAAAAGATTTTAAGATTTCAAAATTTTCTTTTGTTTAGAATCAGAGCAAAACCTAAACATTTTGAATTCTCCATGAAAGAAAGAAAATCCTCTCCCTCACTCTTCAAAAACGTTTGGATTGATCAATATTTTTTTCATTTTGATATTTTGCTTTTTAATTTATATTGCATTATAACACATAAAATAATTTTAAAAAATTAATTGACACAAAAGTTGTTTCAAAATGAAAAATCAAATGTTTCATTGTTGGAATCCCCTCCCTGTCCCCCTTCCCTGTCCCCCTTCTCCTCGGAAATGAAATTTCAGTGAAGTTGACATGACATCGCAAATTGTTTCAATTTTGATGGCGCTGCATATTCCAACTGAAAATTGTTCCATCTACATTTTTTCAGCTAGTTCTGCTTAATAGTCCTATCAACACCAAGTTAGGAAGAGAGATGGTGTGGAGGAAACTAGGCTGAGGTCAAGAAGTTCCTAAAAAGTTTAGTGTTTTGACTTATTGGAAAGAGGAGACATTCATAAATCCTGAATCAGGAAAGCACTTAAGCATATGCTTAAATCTATCTCTATTCAGAACAGCACATAAGACTGAATGGGACTTCAGTATATACTTAAAGTTAAGATTTAAGTCCCATTCATGGTTAAGTGCTGTCCTAAATTATTATTTATTTATTTTATTTTTTAGATGTGAGTAGTAGTAAAAATAATAATAATATGTAATAATAAAACACCATGAATACTAGTCACCAGATACTTATTTAATCTTACAATGTATAATGTACTCAGTAGCATAATGTACTCAGTAACATGAAAAACATTGTTCATCAGGAACAAATTAACTCAGTTCTACTCAGCCACCCTGGAAATAAAAAATTATCAAAAAGTCCTTTCCATTAGAGCTGAGCAATGTTTTTTGAAAGAAAAAAAAATACAGTGAAAAATGCACATTTACCAACACCAAAATGTTTTATAAATGTGTGTCAAGATCTCTGAATTGTTTGGTCAGGAAAAAAAAATCAATGAAATGTGAAGTTTCAACATTTTCAAAACAAAATATTTCAATTTTTAACTTTGAAACAACTTTTTGTTTCAAAATTACTTTTTATTTTAAAAAAACAAAAACATATTTAAATGGTCAATAGCAAAACAAAATATTTTGTTTGACCCAAAAAACATTTTTTGACTTCTAAATTCACCAAAAAATCTGAAATTTTTCAGTCTGACCTGAAACTATGTTGTTGTTTGTGGGTGTGTTTTTCTTTTTTGAATTTCTGTTGTATAAATTTAGATTAAATGAAGGCATCCAAAGTTGTTATCAAGATCCTGCACCTATCCAATGTTAAACAGTTTTAAACAAGGTTCGGGGGTTGGTATACAGAGACCTTAATACTATGGCAAATATATTATTGAAAATCTTTAATCCTTTATTAAATAGACAGAAAAGAAAGAAAAACAGTTAAAGCATTTTAAAATGTTAAATATTAAATAAGGCTTTCATTTTAACAACACCCCATTCCCTCCAGCTGGAGCGAGTTTTTTAAAAGGACCCCCACTCCCTCTTTGCATCTGACATCTTTTAGAGGCTTTTAAAGACAGTAATAACTGTCTGGGGGCGTGCGGGGGGGCAGTTAGTTGAGATGGGATGGAGCACTTGTTGTTGTTGTTAAAGTCTGATAACTTCTTCTAAAAGACAAAATAAGACAAACATACACAAGAGGTGTCAAGTACCAGGGGGTAGCCGTGTTAGTCTGTGTCCACAAAAACAACAAGAAGTCCGGTGGCACCTTAAAGACTAAGGGTATGTCTATACTACGAAATTAGGTCGAATTTATAGAAGTGGTTTTTTTAGAAATCGGTTTTATATATTCGAGTGTGTGTGTCCCCACAGAAAATGCTCTAAGTGCATTAAGTGCATTAACTCGGCGGAGTGCTTCCACAGTACCGAGTCAAGCATTGACTTCCGGAGTGTTGCACTGTGGGTAGCTATCCCACAGTTCCCGCAGTCTCCGCTGCCCATTGGAATTCTGGGTTGAGATCCCAATGCATGATGGGGCTAAAACATTGTTGTGGGTGGCTCTGGGTACATGTCATCAGGCCCCCCTTCCTCCCTCCCTCCGTGAAAGAAAGTTTTGCGTTTTGCGCCTTTTTTCCTGAGTTACCCATGCAGACGCCATACCACGGCAAGCATGGAGCCCACTCAGGTAACCGTCACCCTATGTCTCCTGGGTGCTGGCAGACGTGGTACTGCATTGCTACACAGCAGCAGCAACCCCTTGCCTTGTGGCAGCAGACGGTGCAATAGGACTGGTAGCCGTCATCGTCATTTCCGAGGTGCTCCTGGTCGCCTCTGTGAGGTCGATCAGGAGCGCCTGGGCAGACATGGGCGCAGGGACTAAATTTGGAGTGACTTGATCAGGTCATTCTCTTTAGCCCTGCGGTCAGTCCTATTGAACCATCTTATGGTGAGCAGGCAGGCGATACGGATTGCTAGCAGTCCTCTTGTACCATCTTCTGCCGAGCAGCCATGAGATGTGGATGGCATGCAGTCCTTCTGCACCGTCTGCTGCCAGCCAAAGATGTAAAAGATAGATGGAGTGTATCAAAACAAGAAATAGACCAGATTTGTTTTGTACTCATTTGCAAACCCCCCTCCCCTCCCCATCTAGGGGACTCATTCCTCTAGGTCACACTGCAGTCACTCACAGAGAAGATGCAGCGAGGTAAATCTAGCCATGTATCAATCAGAGGCCAGACCAACCTGCTTGTTCCAATAAGAACAATAACTTAGGTGCACCATTTCTTATTGGAACCCTTCATGAAGTCCTGCCTGAAACACTCCTTGATGTAAAGCCACCCCCTCTGTTGATTTTAACTCCCTGTAAGCCAACCCTCTAAGCCATGTCTTCAGTCACCCCTCCCTGCGTCAGAGCAATGGCAGACAATCATGCATCTGAGTTGAGAGTGCTGTCCAGAGCAGTCACAATGGAGCACTCTGGGATAGCTCCCGGAGGCCAATACCGTCAAATTGTGTCCACAGTGCCCCAAATTCCAGCCGGCAAGGCCGATTTAAGCGCTAATCCACTTGTCAGGGGTGGAGTAAGGATTTTAAGAGCCCTTTAAGTCAATATAAAAGGCTTCATAGTGTGGATGGGTGCAGGTTTACATCGATTTAACGCTGCTAAATTCGACCTAAAGTCCTAGTGTAGACCAGGGCTAATAGATTTATTTGGGCATAAACTTTCGTGGGCTAGAACCCACTTCATCAGATGCATGGAGTGAAAATTACAGATGCAGGCATTATTATATTGACATATGAAGAGAAGGGAGTTACCTCACAAGTGGAGAACCAGTGTTGACAGGCCAATTCGATCAAGGTGATGCAGTCCACTCCCAATAATAGATGAGGTGTCAATTCCAGGAGAGGCAAAGCTGCTTTTGTAATGAGACAGCCACTCCCAGTTCCTATACAGGCCCAAATTAATGGTGTTAAATTTGCAAACAAATTTTAATTCTGCTGTTTCTCTTTGAAGTCTGTTTCTGAAGTTTTTTGTTCAAGTATAGCTACTTTTAAATCCGTTATCGAATGTCCAGGAAGATTGAAGTGTTCTCCTACTGGCTTTTGTATGTTACCATTCCTGATGTTCGATTTGTGTCCATATATTTTTTTCATAGGGACTGAGTGGTTTGGCCAATGTACATGGCAGAGGGGCATCGCTGGCACATGGTGGAATATATAACATTAGTAGTCGTGCAGGTGAATGAGCCTCTGATGGTGTGGCTGATGTGGTTGTGTCCTCTGAAAACTTCAGAAACAGACTTCAAAGAGAAACAGCAGAACTAAAATTCATTTGCAAATTTATACTCCTGCTAACTTCAGTGGGCTTTGATTTACATTCTTTAAGCTTTTCAGTGGGAAACATTTGTTCATTTGTTTGTTTTACTTTTTAGTGTTGGAAATGCAACCCTGTATTGGCTTGAAATTTAGACTGCAAAAATATAATCATTTTATTTGTTTAGACCTTGTACAGGTCCTGTTTAAACATATCCATACAAGTGAGTTGGTTAGAAAAGTGGTTTGTTTCCAGACAGGCAGACTGACCTTAGCCTCTTGCCACCTCTTTATGAAGTGTCTGTTACCCTTTCAGGATCACATCCCATTCACCATCATACTTAATGTTGACTCTTTTCATTTACGTTGTGCAGTGTAATCATATGAAGATCTCAAATCCTTTTAAGTGTAAGTATATAAGAAATTCACCAACTCAGAATTTCACAGCAGACCAAATTCAAATATTAACACATACAGATTCCCATTTCTTAATATATTTTACAAAATACATTTTGTGGCTATTGTTACTATGGGCATATGAAATTAATTTTCCAGTTGCACATAGTGGCAGTGTTATATGACAGTGTGTGTCTGTGTGTTGGAGGGAGATGATGTACATTTCCCAACTATTCTACTCTCTAGTTGTCTTCCTATCTCCCTGGTTGCTTCTTCAGTGACTCTTTTGGTTCTTCCTCTCCTCTTCTCCTCTCAGTTAGGGTCCTGCAGGGCTCCATC
Source organism: Lepidochelys olivacea (assembly GCF_965140295.1). Classification (NCBI taxonomy): domain Eukaryota; kingdom Metazoa; phylum Chordata; order Testudines; family Cheloniidae; genus Lepidochelys; species Lepidochelys olivacea. The sequence continues at coordinate 28,194,083 of NC_140413.1, forward strand.
CACGACCTGGTTCTCTTCTCTCTCTACACCTCATCCACTCACAAGGCTACACCTACCCCCCAACTGCTGATGACAAAAAGTTAACTTCACTCTCCATTCTACTCCCCTCTGTTCACTCTTTCTGCCTTTTTGACATCCGCTTCCTCTAAAGCAAAAAGCCTCCACTCTTCCTTAATATTAATTTATGCTACCGCTGCATCTTCCATCATAGATGACCATGCCATTACTACCAAGACGGTCCAGTGCGAGGATGAGATCAGCTCATGGATGAAGAAGCAGCTTCCACAAATAATGCTTTTTACCACCTAGAGTTGACTAGAAGACAACTGGTGGATGATGATCTGGCCTTAGGGTTACATATCTTTCTCACCTCCCATGTGCACTAAACCAATATGCTATACCTGGGTGTGAAGCCATCACCCTTCACAAAACTCCAACTACTACCCCATACTGCAGCTTCTCTCCTCAGCAACCTGGGCTATGTAGAACACTTCAGTTCTGTACTCCACTCTTTACACTGGCTGACCATAGAATAGAGTCATGTTCAGTGTCTTGGTCCTTATCTTCAAGGCATTCAGTGGCTTGGACACAACCTATCTAAAAGATCATCCCCTAAGACAGGGGATGAGGTTGACAGCTCTGCTCCTCAGGCACAATGGAGCTTTCTAACAACAGAGTAAAGCCCATTCATACAGAAACCAGAGCTTTCGTTGAGGGGCTTGCCCATGACTATGGAATTAACTTCTTTAGGAACTAAGGACCATCAGAAACCTCATCACAAACCTGGAAATCCTGGCACAGTCAAGGAATTTTCATGTGATTGGAATAACAGAGACTTGGTGGGATAACTCACATGACTGGAGTACTGTTGTCAAGGTTCCTCCCCCACTCTGAACTCTAGGGTACAGATGTGGGGACCTGCATGAAAAACCTCCTAAGCTTATCTTTACCAGCTTAGGTCAAAACTTCCCCAAGGTACAAAATATTACCCCCGTTATCCTTGGAATGGCCGCTACCACCACCAAACTAATACTGGTTACTGGGGAAGAGCTGTTTGGACGCGTCCTTCCCCCCAAAATACTTCCCAAAACCTTGCACCCCACTTCCTGGACAAGGTTTGGTAAAAAGCCTCACCAATTTGCCTAGGTGACTACAGACCCAGACCCTTGGATCTTAAGAACAATGAACAATCCTCCCAACACTTGCACCCCCCCTTTCCTGGGAAATGTTGGATAAAAAGCCTCACCAATTTGCATAGGTGACCACAGACCCAAACCCTTGGATCTGAGAACAATGAAAAAGCATTCAGTGTTTTACAAGAAGACTTTTAATAAAAAATAGAAGTAAATAGAAATAAAGAAATCCCCCCTGTAAAATCAGGATGGTATATATCTTACAGGGTAATTAGATTCAAAAACATAGAGAACCCCTCTAGGCAAAACCTTAAGTTACAAAAAAGATACACAGACAGAAATAGTTATTCTATTCAGCACAATTCTTTTCTCAGCCATTTAAAGAAATCATAATCTAACACATACCTAGCTAGATTACTTACTAAAAGTTCTAAGACTCCATTCCTGTTCTGTCCCTGGCCAAGACGACTACAGACAGACCCAGACCCTTTGTTTCTCTCCCTCCTCCCAGCTTTTGAAAGTATCTTGTCTCCTCATTGGTCATTTTGGTCAGGTGCCAGCGAGGTTACCTTTAGCTTCTTAACCCTTTACAGGTGAGAGGAGCTTTCCCCTGGCCAGGAGGGATTTCAAAGGGGTTTACCCTTCCCTTTATATTTATGACACGCCCCCCAAATCTCAGCTAGGGTGAAACACTGGCTGGGATTTCTTCCTGGAGCTCTAGGAAAACAGAGTTAATAAGACACATGCATCTCTAAATATACTACCAAGTACATAAAGACTAACAATATTTTCCACATCTCAAGGACGATTTTAACCAGTTGATTCTGGGAAACTTTCACGGGAGAGTGCATCAGCCACTTTGTTAGAAGCTCCTGAGATGTGTTGGATGTCGAAATCAAAATCTTGGAGAGCTAAACTCCACCTAAGAAGTTTTTTGTTAGTTTCTTTGACGGTGTGAAGCCACTTTAGTGCAGCATGGTCGGTTTGCAGGTGGAAACGCCGTCCCCAAACATATGGGCGTAGCTTTTCCAGAGCGTAGACAATGGCATAACATTCTTTTTCAGTGACTGACCAGTTGCTTTCCCTCTCAGACAGTTTTTTGCTGAGAAACACTACAGGGTGGAATTCTTGATTAGGTCCTTTCTGCATTAAAACTGCTCCCACACCACGCTCGGATGCATCTGTGGTTACTAGGAACGGTTTGTCAAAGTCTGGGGCCCTTAGTACAGGGTCAGACATGAGTGTCGCTTTAAGCTTGTTAAAGGCCTTCTGACACTTTCCGGTCCACTGAACAGCATTTGGCTGTTTCTTTTTGGTTAGGTCTGTCAGTGGGGCAGCGATTTGGCTGTAGTGCGGTACAAATCGTCTGTAATAACTGGCCAAGCCTAAGAAGGATTGAACCTGTTTCTTTGACTTTGGGACAGGCCACTTTTGGATAGCATCCACTTTGGCCTGTAGGGGGCTGATAGTTCCTTGACCCACCTGGTGTCCAAGGTAAGTCACTCTGTTTAGGCCTATTTGACACTTCTTAGCCTTAACAGTTAGTCCTGCCTCCCTTATGCGCTCAAGGACTTTTTGTAGATGTTCCAGGTGGTCTGCCCAGGAATCCGAAAATATGGCCACATCGTCAAGGTAGGCGACTGCATATTCTCCTAATCCCGCTAGGAGACCATCTACAAGTCTTTGGAAAGTGGCGGGTGCATTTCGCAGCCCGAAAGGGAGTACATTAAATTCATACAGCCCGAGATGTGTGATGAAGGCTGACCTTTCCTTGGCAGATTCATCTAGCGGTACCTGCCAGTACCCCTTGGTTAAGTCCAAGGTAGAGATGAACTGGGCCCTTCCCAGTTTCTCTAATAGTTCATCTGTGCGTGGCATGGGATAGTTGTCTGGGCGAGTTACAGCATTTAGCTTACGGTAGTCCACGCAAAAACGTATTTCCCCATCTGGTTTGGGAACTAGAACCACTGGAGATGCCCATGCACTTTCAGAGGGGCGGATTACACCCATCTGTAACATATCCTGGATCTCCCGTTCTATAGCAGTTTTAGCTTGAGGAGACACCCGGTAAGGGTGGACCGTAATTGGGTGAGCATTACCTGTGTCAATGGAGTGGTATGCCCGTTCAGTCAGTCCTGGGGTGGCTGAGAACGTTGGCGCGTAGCTAGTGCACAGCTCCTGGATCTGCTGTCGCTGCATACGCCCAAGGGTCATGGAGAGGTTCACCTCTTCCACACCACCAGCACATTTCCCTTCGTAGTAGACACCTTCAGGCCACTCAGCGTCGTCTCCTCCCTGGGCTGTAAACTGACAAACCTTTAAAACTCTGGAATAAAAGGGCTTTAGAGAATTAATATGATACACCTTAGGCTTTCGGTTGGAGGTGGGGAATGCTATGAGATAATTAACAGCTCCCAGGCGCTCCTGGACCACGAATGGCCCTTCCCACGATGCTTCCATTTTATGGGCCTGGAGCGCCTTTAAGACCATGACCTGGTCTCCTACTTTGAAGGAACGCTCTCTGGCATGTTTATCATACCAGGCTTTTTGCTCTTTTTGAGCATCCTGTAAGTTTTCTCTAGCAAGGGCTAAAGAGGTTCGGAGGGTGTTTTGTAGGTTGGTTACAAAGTCCAGAATGTTAGTTCCTGGAGAAGGTGTAAATCCCTCCCATTGCTGCTTCACCAACTGCAATGGCCCCTTAACCTCACGGCCATATACAAGTTCAAATGGGGAAAACCCTAAACTGGGATGTGGTACAGCTCTGTAGGCAAAGAGCAACTGCTGCAATACTAGGTCCCAATCATTGGAGTGCTCATTTACGAATTTATGTATCATGGCCCCCAAAGTTCCATTAAACTTCTCCACCATGCCATTTGTTTGATGATGGTAAGGAGTGGCAACCAAGTGATTTACCCCATGAGCTTCCCAAAGGTTTTTCATAGTTCCTGCCAGGAAATTAGTCCCTGCATCTGTGAGGATGTCGGAGGGCCAACCTACCCTGGCAAAAATGTCTGCTAGTGCCTGGCACACACTTTTAGCCCTGGTGTTGCTTAGAGCTACTGCTTCCGGCCATCGGGTGGCAAAATCCATGAAAGTCAGTATGTACTGCTTTCCTCTGGGTGTCTTTTTCGGAAAAGGACCCAGAATATCCACAGCTACTCGCTGAAATGGAACTTCAATGATGGGGAGTGGCTGGAGAGGAGCTTTGACCTGGTCTTGGGGTTTTCCCACTCTTTGGCACACCTCACAAGACTGGACATAGGTAGAAACATCCTTGCCCATTCCCTCCCAGTGGAATGACCCCCCCAAACGGTCTTTGGTCCTGTTCACCCCAGCATGGCCACTAGGGTGATCATGGGCTAAGCTCAAGAGCTTGGCCCGGTATTTAGTTGGAACTACCAACTGTCTCTGAGGATGCCAGTCTTCCTGGTGTCCCCCAGAAAGAGTTTCCTTGTATAAAAGTCCTCTTTCTACAACAAACCTGGATCGATTAGAAGAGCTGAGAGGCGGTGGGTTGCTCCGTGCCGCCGTCCAAGCTCTCTGGAGGCTTTCATCTGCTTCCTGTTCGGTCTGGAACTGTTCCCTTGATGCTGGAGACATCAGTTCCTCATGGGATTGTGGACCTAGGCTTGGTCCCTCTGGAAGCGATATAGGGGATGGAGCTGTTTCTGTTGACTGTGAACCGCTCTCCGCTGGTGCACTATGTTGGGATTCAGGCTCCGGCTGAGCCTCTTGTGTAGGGTTATCGGCTGCTGCCAGTTCAGGTTCGGTGGGGCCCTCTGGTGTTGAGGTTGCAAGTACTGGATTCAGTGCTGACACGGGGTCTGGTGTTGGTTGTTCGGCTGGTTCCGGTTCTGGGACTGGTTCCGTCTGGGTCTCTGGGACTGGATCCACTACTGCTGTTGCAGACATTGGCCTGGGGTCCAGGTCCATCACCTCTGACTGGGTCCTGATAGAAGTTTCCGGAACAGAGCTAGGCCTCACGGCTTGTTTAGCCTGGTTGCGGGTGACCGTTCCCACCCTCTTGGCCTGCTTCACATGATTGGCCAAGTCTTCCCCCAACAGCATGGGGATGGGATAATCATCATAGACTGCAAAAGTCCACATTCCTGACCAGCCCTTGTACTGGACAGGCAACTTGGCTGTAGGCAAATTGAAAGAGTTGGACTTGAAGGGTTGAATCGTCACTTGGATCTCTGGGTTGATTAAATTGGGGTCCACTAAGGAAGCATGGATAGCTGACACTTGTGCTCCGGTGTCCCTCCACGCGGTGACCTTCTTCCCACCCACACTCACAGTTTCCCTCCGCTCCAAGGGTATCTGGGAGGTATCTGGGCCTGTGGACCTCTGGTGTGATTCCGGTGCAATGAACTGTAATCTGTTGGGGTTCTTGGGGCAGTTGGCCTTTACATGCCCCAGCTCGTTACACTTAAAACATCGTCCAGCTGACGGGTCACTGGGGCGAGGAGGGTTGCTGGAGAATGGGGTGGTGGGACGATAAGGGGTCTGGAGGGTTCTTTGGGAGGTAGGTGGGGCTTTGGGCGGCCCCCGGTAATAGGGTGTGGTCTGGGGTGGTCCCTTCTGGTCTCCGCTCCAACTGCGACCAGTTTTCTTCTTCTCTGCCACCTCCACCCATCTGGCTCCAATCTCTCCTGCCTCAATTACAGTTTTGGGTTTCCCATCTAGGATGTATCTTTCTATTTCCTCAGGAACACCCTCTAAGAATTGTTCCATTTGCATTAGGAAGGGCAAATTTACTGGAGATTCAACACTTGCTCCTGATATCCAGGCATCCCAATGTTTTACAATGTGGTAGGCATGTCGGGTAAATGACATGTCTGGTTTCCACCTTAGGGCTCTGAACCTCCGACGAGACTGCTCGGGTGTTATCCCCATTCTGACTCTCGCCTTGGATTTAAACAGTTCATACTTGTTCATGTGTTCTTTAGGCATTTCAGCTGCCACCTCAGCTAAGGGTCCACTGAGCTGCAGCCTCAGCTCTACCATGTATTGGTCAGTAGAGATGTTGTACCCAAGGCAGGCCCTTTCGAAGTTTTCTAAGAAGGCCTCAGTATCATCACCTGCCTTGTAGGTGGGGAACTTTCTGGGATGGGAAGTGGTACCTGGAGAAGGATTGCTAGGGTTTGTTGGTATATTCTGCTGGGCCTTTATCCTCTCCATCTCCTCCACATGCTTCCTCTCTTTTTCCTTCTCCTCCTCCTTCAGCCGCATGAGTTCTATCTGTCTTTCATGTTCCCTTTGTTTTTCCTCAGCCTGAAATTTGGCTAATTCCAGCTGTAGTCGAGCTGAGGATTTGGCCATTCTAACCTCTCTGTTTTTAACTAACTTTACACCCGAGGTTTAGAAATAAACAAACAAAACTTGGCTGTAAAATTTTGCTGTGCTGGAATAGAATACCTATTCTCTGATAGTGATTGTCAGCCTACAGAAAAAGACAATTCCCTTGTCTCTGCTCTGGGCCCAAATTAAAGCAAAAAACCCCCAACTACTTGGAAACCTGCTTACCCAGCCCAAAGAAGAAAAAAAATTTCTTTTCAAACCTGTGCTCCTTGTAAAACAAAAAAAAAATCAAAATCCTAAAAAAAACCCTGCCACTTTTGTCTCCAGGCAAATGGGTAGAGCACACACCCCCTATTTACTTTTAGGAAGAAAAGAAAAAAAAAAAAAAAAAAAACCTCTGGGTTGGAAGACTGTGAATTTCCCTGCAGGAGTTAAGTACCCTGCCTCCAGGCAAAGAAAACCTGCAATTCACAAGATAATCCCCTTTTGTCTCTGCTTGGCCACAAAGCAGAGAGAAACCAAGCTGCTTTCAGTTTCAAAGCTGCTTCCTGGACTTCCTAAAAATTCCTTTTTAAAATCTGTATTTCTAGTTCAAAAAATCTCAACTGGATCTCAAAATGATTTCAGGTTAATCCCACCCCTGCCACCATGTCAAGGTTCCTCCCCCACTCTGAACTCTAGGGTACAGATGTGGGGACCTGCATGAAAAACCTCCTAAGCTTATCTTTACCAGCTTAGGTCAAAACTTCCCCAAGGTACAAAATATTACCCCCGTTATCCTTGGAATGGCCGCTACCACCACCAAACTAATACTGGTTACTGGGGAAGAGCTGTTTGGACGCGTCCTTCCCCCCAAAATACTTCCCAAAACCTTGCACCCCACTTCCTGGACAAGGTTTGGTAAAAAGCCTCACCAATTTGCCTAGGTGACTACAGACCCAGACCCTTGGATCTTAAGAACAATGAACAATCCTCCCAACACTTGCACCCCCCCTTTCCTGGGAAATGTTGGATAAAAAGCCTCACCAATTTGCATAGGTGACCACAGACCCAAACCCTTGGATCTGAGAACAATGAAAAAGCATTCAGTGTTTTACAAGAAGACTTTTAATAAAAAATAGAAGTAAATAGAAATAAAGAAATCCCCCCTGTAAAATCAGGATGGTATATATCTTACAGGGTAATTAGATTCAAAAACATAGAGAACCCCTCTAGGCAAAACCTTAAGTTACAAAAAAGATACACAGACAGAAATAGTTATTCTATTCAGCACAATTCTTTTCTCAGCCATTTAAAGAAATCATAATCTAACACATACCTAGCTAGATTACTTACTAAAAGTTCTAAGACTCCATTCCTGTTCTGTCCCTGGCCAAGACGACTACAGACAGACCCAGACCCTTTGTTTCTCTCCCTCCTCCCAGCTTTTGAAAGTATCTTGTCTCCTCATTGGTCATTTTGGTCAGGTGCCAGCGAGGTTACCTTTAGCTTCTTAACCCTTTACAGGTGAGAGGAGCTTTCCCCTGGCCAGGAGGGATTTCAAAGGGGTTTACCCTTCCCTTTATATTTATGACAACTGTCATGGATGGATATAAGCTGTTCAGGGCAGAAAAGGTGGGGGAGTTGCACTGTCTGTAAGAGAGCAGTATGACTGCTCAGAGCTCAAGTATGAAACTGCAGAAAAACCTGAGAGTCTCTGGATTAAGTTTAGAAGTGTGAGCAACAAGGGTGATGTCGTGGTGGGAGTCTACTATAGACCACCGGACCAGGGAGATGAAGTGGACAAGGCTTCCTTCCGGCAACTCGCAGAAGTTACTAGATCGCATGCCCTGATTCTCATGGGAGACTTCAATCACCCTGATATCTGCTGGGAGAGCAATACAGTGGTGCACAGACAATCCAGGAAGTTTTTGGAAAACGTAGGGGACAATTTCCTGGTGCAAGTGCTGGAGGAACCAACTAAGGGCAGAGCTCTTCTTGACCTGCTGCTCACAAACTGGGAAGAATTAGTAGGGGAAGCTAAAGTGGATGGGAACCTGGGAGGCAGTGACCTTGAGATGGTCGAATTCAGAATCCTGACACAGGGAAGAAAGGAGAGCAGCAGAATACGGACCCTGGACTTCAGAAAAGCAAACTTTGACTCCCTCAGGGAACTGATGGGCAAGATCTCCTGGGAGAATAACATGAGGGGGACAGGAGTCCAGGAGAGCTGGCTGTATTTTAAAGACTCCTTATTGAGGTTACAGGGACAAACCATCCCGATGTGTAGAAAGAATAGTAAATATGGCAGGTGATCTTAAATACAAAAAAGAAGCTTACAAGAAATGGAAGATTGGACAAATGACCAGGGATGAGTATAAAAATATTGCTCAGGCATGCAGGAGTGATATCAGGAAGGCCAAATCACACTTGGAGTTGCAGCTAGCAAGAGATGTTAAGAGTAACAAGAAGGGTTTCTTCAGGTATGTTAGCAACAAGAAGAAAGTCAAGGAAAGTGTGGGCTTGTCATAAATATAAAGGGAAGGGTAAACCCCTTTAAAATCCCTCCTGGCCAGAGGAAAAATCCCCTCACCTGTAAAGGGTTAAGAAGCTAAAGGTAACCTCGCTGGCACCTGACCAAAATGACCAATGAGGAGACAAGATACTTTCAAAAGCTGGGAGGAGGGAGAGAAACAAAGGGCCTGTGTCTGTCTATATGCTGCTTTTGCCGGGGATAGACCAGGAATGGAGTCTTAGAACTTTAGTAAGTAATCTAGCTAGGTATGTGTTAGATTATGATTTCTTTAAATGGCTGAGAAAAGAATTGTGCTGAATAGAGTGACTATTCCTGTCTGTGTGTCTTTTTGTAACTTAAGGTTTTGCCTAGAGGGGTTCTCTATGTTTTGAATCTAATTACCCTGTAAGGTATCTACCATCCTGATTTTACAGAGGTGATTGCTTCTATCTACTTCTATTTCTATTAAAAGTCTTCTTGTAAGAAAACTGAATGCTTTTTCATTGTTCTCAGATCCAAGGGTTTTGGTCTGTGGTCACCTATGCAAATTGGTGAGGATTTTTACCAAACCTTTCCCAGGAAGTGGGGTGCAAGGGTTGGGAGGATTTTGGGGGGAAAGACGTGTCCAAACTACATTTCCCAGTAAACCCAGTTAGAGTTTGGTGGTGGCAGTGGATATTCCAAGGACAAAGGAGAAAATTAATTTGTACCTTGGGGAAGTTTTAACCTAAGCTGGTAAAAGTAAGCTTAGGAGGTTTTCATGCAGGTCCCCACATCTGTACCCTAGAGTTCAGAGTGGGGGAGGAACCTTGACGGGGCCCATTACTGAATGAGGGAGGCAACCTAGTGAAGGCGGATGTGGAAAAAACTAATGTACTCAATGATTTTTTTGCCTCTGTCTTCACAAACAAGGTCAGCTCCCAGACTACTGCACTGGGCAGCACAGCATGGGGAGGAGGTGACTAGCTCTCTGTGGAGAAAGAAGTGGTTCGGGATTATTTAGAAAAGCTGGATGAGTACAAGTCCAGGAGGCCGGATGTGCTGCATCCGAGAGTGCTAAAGAAGTTGACGGATGTGATTGCAGAGCCATTGGCCATTATCTTTGAAAACTCATGGAGATTGGGGGAGGTCCTGGATGACTGGAAAAAGGCTATTGTAGTACCCATCTTTAAAAATGGGAAGAAGGAGGATCCGGAGAACTACAGGCCAGTCAGCCTTACCTCAGTCCCTGGAAAAATCATGAAGCAGGTCCTCAAGAAATCAATTCTGAAGCACTTAGAGGAGAGGAAAGGATCAGGAACAGTCAGCATGGATTCACCAAAGGCAAGTCATGCCTGACAAATCTAATTGCCTTCTATGACGAGATAACTGGCTCTGTGGATGAGGGGAAAGCAGTGGACGTGTTATTCCTTGACTTTAGCAAGGCTTTTAAACTGTCTTCCATAGGATTCTTGCCAGCAAGTTGAAGAAGTATGGGCTGGATGAATGGACTATAAAGTGGATAGAAAGCAGTCTAGATCGTCAGGCTCAACGGGTAGTGATCAATGGCTCCATGTCTAGTTGGCAGCCGGTATCAAGTGGAGTGCCCCAAGGGTCGGTCCTGGGGCTGGTTTTGTTCAATATCTTCATAAAAAATCTGGAGGATGGTGTGGATTGCACCCTCAGCAAGTTTGCAGATGACACTAAACTAGGAGGAGAGGTAGATACGCTGGAGGGTAGGGATAGGATACAGAGGGCCCTAGACAAATTGGAGGATTGAGCCAAAAGAAATCTGATGAGGTTCAACAAGGACAAGTGCAGAGTCCTGCACTTAGGACGGAAGAATTCCATGCACCGCTACAGACTAGGGACCGAATGGCTCGGCAGCAGTTCTGCAGAAAAGGACCTAGGGGTTATAGTGGACGAGAAGCTGGATATGAGTCAACAGTGTGCCCTTGTTGCCAAGAAGGCCAATGGCATTTTGGGATGTATACGTAGGGGCATTGCCAGCAGATCGAGGGACATGATCATTCCCCTCTATTCGACACTGGTGAGGCCTCATCTGGAGTACTGTGTCCAGTTTTGGGCCCCACACTACAAGAAGGATGTGGAAAAATTGGAAAGAGTCCAGCGGAGGGTAACAAAAATGATTAGGGAACTGGAACACATGAGTTATGAGGAGAGGCTGAGGGAACTGGGGATGTTTAGTCTACGGAAGAGAAGAATGAAGGGGGATTTGATAACTGCTTTCAACTACCTGAAAGGGGGTTCCAAAGAGGATGGCTCTAGACTGTTCTCAGTGGTAGCAGATGACAGAACAAGGAGTAATGGTCTCAAGTTGCAGTGGGGGAGGTTTAGGTTGGATATTAGGAAAAACTTTTTCACTATGAGGGTGGTGAAACACTGGAATGCGTTACCTAGGGAGGTGGTGGAATCTCCTTCCTTAGAAGTTTTTAAGGTCAGGCTTGACAAAGCCCTGGCTGGGATGATTTAATTGGGGATCGGTCCTGCTTTGAGCAGGGGGTTGGACTAGATGACCTCCTGAGGTCCCTTCCAACCCTGATATTCTATGATTCTATGATTCTATGATCACGTTCTATTCCAAGGGCAAGATGCACATTTCATCTCTAACATAAACACACAGCAGTATGTATATTCAAGGAAGCAAAGAAGGAGAAAAAAAACCTTGAAAAACAAAACCTTACCTGAACAACACACTACACTGCAAATACAATTCTCTCTCCAGGGACAGGATGAGAGAGAGCATGAAACACATGTGACAAAAGTTAGTAACATCGCTTAGTGCACTCATGGAAGGTGCTCATATACTACAGTGATATGGGTGATATGAGAATCTATATAGCATAGAGTCTTATTACTGCTGCCTTATCCATAGCGGCTTGAATGGAGTTGGGATCCTGTTATGCTAGGCACTGTACAAACATGTGGTAAAATCTCTATCCGAAAGAGCTTGACACAATTTGTTACACTTGATTAAAGAAAGTGGGAAGACTGGTGTTGTGAAGGATGCAGTAACAATAATAAAATAATCTGTTATCACAAACATCCTACAAATCCATCATCCCCCATCACTCAGGTTTGCACTTTGGTTGACATCATCAACTTCTCTTTGATTCTCCCCTGTATTTTCCCCTCTAAATCAGCTCTAAAATCCATCAGTTCTTCTGTGTTCTCAGTGCCGTGTTCCTCATACAGGCCCAGATATTCACTCTCCTCAATGTTTTCTGTGTATGTCTTTCAGTCTGCAAAAGAGAAGACTGAAAGGGGACATGATAACAGTTTTCAACAACATAAAAGGTTGTTACAAGGAGGAGGGAGAAAAATTGTTCTTCTTAACCTCTGGGGATAGGAGATGAAGCAATGAGCTTAAATTGCAGCAAGGGAGGCTTAGGTTGGACATTAGGAAAAACTTCCTAACTGTCAGGGTGGCTAAGCACTGGAATAAATTGCTTAGAGAGGTTGTAGAATCTCCATCATTGGAGATTTTTAAGAGCAGGTTAGACAAACATCTGTTTGGGATGGTCTAGATAATACTTAGTCCTGCCATGAGTACAGGGGACTGGACTAGATGATCTCTCGAGGTCCCTTCCAGTTCTATGATACTATTAATTATTATTTTTATTATTATCATTACTTGTAAAATACTAAAGGTGAAATCCTGTAAACAAAACTCCAGGTGTCGATGGAAGTTTTAAATAAGTAATGACTGCCGGATTGGGCGTATGTCATCATCATCCTACAAGGTGAGAAATTTCTTTCCATCAAACATAAAGTTGTATGTTGTTTGTGGAATTTTATTAATCAAATCAATAACACTACAAAGCAGCAAACTTATATATTTGACCTGAAAGCAATATTCCATTTCAGGACTTTACACCATGATATTACTGCTTCATTTCCTTGGATTTAATCCTCTACCCAGATAGTCATCACACTCTCAAATAGAATCAAAATTAGTTTAAAAACCTTTTGAGTGGTCGGCTAATATGCTGTGGAATTTCCTTACCATAATTTTCTATAAATATTATGCACTGAAGTGGAAAAAAATGGTTTTCTATGTATTTATTTAGTGATTTTATTGACTTGCAGTAGCTGTATGATAGACTTTCTATATCCCTTAGATTCTGAGCTCATGGGATTTTTGTTTAGTTTGTTTAGTTTAGTTCTTTTTACTTACTTTGGGCCATAAGATGAAGAACTAACAAAAAGGCCCAATTGTCCCTTGTCACAGAGTAGCTAAAGAGAATGAGCCTCCCAGATCCACCTGTGGGTAGTTAATTAGTTAAGTAGCTAGGTCAAGGTGGGTGAGGTAATATCTTTTATTGGACTAACTTCTGTTGGTGAGAGATACAAAGCTTGTCTCTCTCACCAACAGAAGCTGGTCCAATAAAAGATATTACCTCACTCACCTTGACTCTTTAATATCATGGGACTGACATGGCTAAACACTGAAAGTAGCTGAGTGGCAATCACTCAGATAAGGATGAAGGCTTTGAAGCTGTGGCTTGGGCTCTGAAGGTCAACTTCCTCCCTCAGCTTCAGAGCCCAAGATGCAACTTCAAAGTGCTGTTTGCATGGCTATTTTTAGAGTGCTAGCATGAGCCCCCTGGTCCAAATCTATCAATCCAGGCTCGAAGGATCTTTGTCACAGGCTCTATAGGCATACTCTAAAAGGTTTATGAGGACTCAGTCAGGGAGGGAGAACACAGGAAGCTCTGGAGGAGAGAGACTCCCCAGGGGAGCTGATGTGGAAGCTACTCCCAGTCATGTCTCCCTGGAGAGCAGAGGAGAAACTAACAGGCCCGCACAGAAAGTGCTCCCAGGCAAGAGACTGGACCAGCCTGGGAGAACAAACAGGTCATGGGAGCTCCTGGGTAGCTACTAGGGACTTGCTCAGCAAAGAATGATCCACGGCCGGGGAAGGTTAGCACCCAGCAGAACACCCAGCAGAGGTGCAAACTCCTGGCAGGGAATTCAGCCCCAGAGTGATCTGTGGATAGAGGGGGAAGTCATAAGACTGATTAACACAGAGGTGTTGAGTTTCCAGTGGAGTAGCAGAATGAAGATTTTGTTTGTTTCTGTGTTGTCCTTTTCTGTTAAAGAAATGAGACCTACCAAAGAGGGCCTGCTCTAATACTAGAAGGGCCTGCTTGGACTTGTTTATTCCCTAGGTGAGGTGGAACTGAGGCACAGACTCCCCTGTGGTACCATTCTGACAGCAAGGGAGCATGATGGGGTAACCCCTGCACCACTACATCTCTATTTATAGGAAAACCTGTCAATGGGAACTAAGGAGGAGGAAATCTCAGAGTTTCCTCCTGAATTGTTCTGGTGGAGGAAAAAGGGTTTGTTCACTCTTTAACCATATCAGTCCATGGATCCAGTCCACAAACTTCATGGAACACTGGGATCAAAAGAAGCCAGAGAAATTTGCATGGCATCTCTGGTGTCCTGGTGACAGCTCCTTGCCATGGTTTCAGAAGAGCTGTACTCTTGGCTTCCACTTAGTCATGGCTTTGACTAGCTGCAGCTCTACCTGGGACATTCCATAAAGAGGGATTCCCCATCATACAGGGGGCTCCAGTAAGGTAACAGCAGGGGAATGATGTCTCCTGGTCTTTCCTTTCATTGTGCACGTTCCTAGACTTGCAGGCAGCCGTCCAGGAGATTTGGGGGAAGGCAATTGATCTCCCCCTCTTCTTCCACACAGGATGTATTAGATAGGACTACCCACACCATGCACAGATCAAGGGAATACAAGGGTACACACAATCCCTACTCAGACAACACCCCCCATTCTCATCAATCAAGAGCCTTTGCTTCTGTCTCAGGGAGTGGAAATTTCCTGAGTTTTTATTTGCATTTCCTTTGTAATTCTTTTGTTGGGGTTCAACCCTTAACCCACAACTGTTTTGGGTTCTGTTAAAAACAGGGGAGGAAGGAAGACTTGTGGTTAAAGTACTGGATTGGGATTTAGGAAATGAGGACACAATTCCCAGATCTGCCACAAACTTCCTGTGTGATCGTGGGTAAGTCATCTAATCGGAATTGTTCCTCATCTGTATAATGAGATTATATTTCACTACACCATAGGGGTCTTGAGTGTATCACATTCATGAAACTACTGTGATGGGAATCAAATAAAAATAGAATTTGTGTGGCATTACATTGCATTGCAGGCTGGCTCTGAGTTCCTGCTGGCATCGGGACAGCAGAACTCTTGCAGGAACTCGCACAACCACAGCTGCGCTAAGGAATTTGATAGCACCAGTTACTTTCCACTGCAAGCTTAGGAGGAGTAAGAATCTAGAGGAAACTCACAGCCCCTTTTTACCCTGCTCCCTCCCAGGGCAAGGGCTGGAGACCCACTGCAAAGAGCCTTGTAGGACCTTGTCTACACTAGAGAATTGAGCTGGTTATATTGAATTGGTTTATGCACAAATGGGTCAATGACATGACACTAGCCATTCTGAATTGGTTTAATATTTGTCTCATCTCCACTCTAGTGCTCCGCTAAACCAATTTTCAGTTGTCATCCCTTTCTGGGGTGCATCAAGCAATTCCTGGCTCTTGATGCAGTGTTTCCTGGTTGGTTTCGCTACCCATACTCTGTGGGAGAGTAGTGGGAGGGCTAACTGAGCCACTTCAGCATCTCAGCATCCACACCCTGGCACTAAACCAGTTGAGACTGAACCTCTTAAGCTGTAAGTGGTATCTAAACCTGTGGGATGGTAGTCTGCTCCATTCAGTTATGAGGCCATTTAGAAACCATTGGTGGTGAAGGGACTTATGCTGGCACAAACTATTTACAAATGCACTGGGGTCGTAGAATGGTTTATTTTCTCTAGTGTAGACCAGGCTTAGGGCCAAGGGGGAAGGGTGGAAAGGTAGGAGCAGTCTCCATTCAGGGCCCTGTCTAGTAGCCACAGGCAAAGGCTCCCCTCCACTTATGGAAATAGAGGAGAGCACAGGAGGGACGAAATGGGCTTCAGCCTATGGCTCTGTATTATGAAAGTCATAAGTAATGACACCTTTTGAACAATAAATTTTCAGTGTACAAAGTTCTTAAGATGAGAAAGGCAGCTATGACTCTTTATGTTCTCAAACAGTATGTTTTTAGGACTCACCTTTCAGTACTGATCATTTTCACACCACCACTCCCAGATACATCCTATGAATCACTACAGATAATCTAATTCAAATTCTGGCTATTTTCCAAGAAGGGGTATAACAGCTTGCTGCAGAAGAAGTCCGTAAAATATAAATTCACCTGGAGATCCTGTTTTGTGGAGCTCATTATTTAACAATGCTCCTAGATGTATTCACACATTCCAAATGATCTTTATTAATATTAGCAGTGGTGTGGGGGAGCCCCCAGCTGGAATCTGGCAACCTTGTTGCCCCTTCAAAGCAGTTGAAAATAAGCAGTGGATTTCAGATCTGGATTTGAATCCTGATCCAAAAATTCCCTAAACTTTGGAGGTGTTTGGGCGTGAGGTTTCTGGTTAGGCTCAAATATAGTTTGGGTCTGAACCATAAATTAGCCTAGCTATGCTTGACAGTTTGGACCCTGCTTCATTTGCAGGGACCAGGAAGGGTTTCCAGTTTGTAACAAAGTTAAAAAGCAGGCATGTCTAATGTGGTTGTGTGTTTTATAACTAATGCTTCACCCTGCTGTGCTGAGAATGCAAAAGTTGTCATGTTGTTTATGTGATAATGTAATAACTTTAACCTATCGCATACAGAAGATGTATATTATTGAAAGAACAGAGACAATGAATTGCCTTTTGCACTACCTAGAATTTTCACAATGCATTCTACCAAAGAAAAAATCTCGATGAGGCAGGAGAGAGTAGCTGACTTCTTGCACTCCTGCCCCAGAGGAGCTTTTCATTAAATACATATGTATTTACAGAGATAATGATCAATAGTAATAGTTATTTACGGATACAGTGTCCTGTAGCTTATGATTATTAAAGTCAGCTAGTCAGGAGCGGGTGCTGAAGGGAACATTATAACAGATTCTATTGATATAATCACCACAGCCATTGACTCCTGATGGCTTGAGGCTCAGCATATGAGCAAGTGCTCTGCATCCCCTTGTATTTTATTAATATTGTTGTTTGTCTAATAAGAAAGCCATTTACCTGTTGTGTGCGATGAGGCTCGTTGATAGATTTTATCACTCACTTTCCTATTTGTCCCCTGGTGTTTGGCTTTTGCAGAAAACCTTACTGCAAAGTGTCATCCTTTTTCCCAGGAGAACTGAACAAATGGGGTACAGCATCTTCCCCCATCCCACTTTCTGGCTGAAGAATGGTTGTGCAATTTAACAGTGGTCTCAATTAACTTCCAAATACATAGCTACTTCCTTGGGGAAGACACGGCACCAAGATGTTAGGGGGCTTATTCCTTCACCCACTTACTTCCCTGGTCCTTCTCGCATGAACAGAGAGCAACAATACCCAAAGTCCAAAGGTGCAAACAATTCAATGTTTATTGGGGTGAACTTCCAGCAAGCATGATTCCAGTTTCCTTCCTTAGTATCCTCCTTCCCAGCTCTGACACCACAGAGCCTTACACCTGTGTCCCTGTTCCCATTCCTGCCCTTAGCCAAACATGATTCCAATTTCCCCACTCCCATTCACTGTTCCCATTTCCCCCTTTAGCAAAACATGATTCCAATTTCCTTACCCCCCATTCCCTGTTCCCATCCCTCCTCCCCCCCACACCCCTTAAGGTTAACCTGTCCCCCTTATTTTCAGGCTTGACTTGTTTTTTCACCTCCCTTTCCTGGAGGGCCATAATCTGAGTCTTCTAGTAGCTTGTTTGCTGATCATATGTATTCATTATTTGCAGCTCCTTTGTGCCCATCCGCTAAGTAATTTGCATTTACACACAGAGGCTTACTAGCTTGTTTCTGGATCCAAAGCTGTTAGCAGCTCAGACACTGTCTTAAAAGGGAAACATTTTACTTCCACCAGAGTTCTGATTACTTTCCACTTTCATCTCCTGCTCCAAAACACACACAGATCTGAAAAAGAAAGCACAAGCTATTGTGGCCCCTTTTGGAGCCTAATAGGGTTGTAATTAAGTACCATGTTTTATTTGCATTTCTTTTACCCCTTCTCCAATATACACTGCACACGTCCTAGGAAAATGCACATTCCTTCTGTATAGTTTAACCTCCATAACATTATATTAGCCATATTAATTTTACACAAGGTGTAACTGCCTCCCCCATGCCCACAGAGTTTTCATGCACACCCACCAAAGCAACAATCTGATCCCCCAGAGCCACCCCAAGACTCAGTGTTCCCATCATTCCTCCCTTTTTTCTTTTCTTTTACCTGTGCACACACTCAAAATTCTCTTTTGCCTAACATCCCTTGCACTGTGATGATTACTCTTTTACACAACTGTACCCCGATTACACTTCCATCTTGTACAACTAGACACAACCAGGGGCAGCCAAGTTAAGTTCCAATAGAAACCCCTTACATCCTTTAGTGATTTTGATTACGTTACCCAATAGTCAAATCATTTTGATCAGATTCTCTCTCCGCCTGCTGCCTGCAGCAGTCCCTCATAGACCATTTTTGTGGGAAAAGGGCCCATTTTCCCTCAGAATAGCTGTACAGGCTTCTGGGGACAGAAGTATAGTGGTGATAGTAGCCACTCTATCTGACCCCCTTGGATAATATAATTACCAAGCTTCCATCCAATGTGACTGCACAGAGTTGCACATACAGTTACATTTATATAACTAGGTTTTATTTAATCATTAAATCTCTCAAAAAAGGGGAAAAAAAGGGATGGAGTGTTAGGATATAGATATTCAGGCCTGTCTGCAAAGGCTTGTACTTTAAGAATTTAGGTGTATTCGTATCACTTGGCTAGTTCTAGAGGTATAAAAGAAAGAATCAAAATCACTGTCTGCCAGTGTAAGGTCCTTCTCTTACTGTGACAGTCTGAGGCCCTGTTTTTAGATTAAGGCCTTTGGCTAAGCAACAGAGGCAGCCATAAACTGGGAAACAACCAGTCACATCCTCACATTCCAAACTAGTCACATTGAAAGAAGGTGCTATTGGGCTGTTAGGAATACAGTCTTGTCCTGATAATGCCTATCACCTCCAGAGAAAGGGAAGTGCCTAGAAAATGTAAAAGGAAACTTAGTTTGATAGCATCCTGTCTGGCAAGAACTCACTTATCAATAGCTGGGATGTGAAATCCTCACTTCTGTATTGTTTTGTCATTATAGTTCCCACTTTGCTATTGTTTGTCTGTATAATCTCTGTCTGGTTCTGTGATTGTTCCTGTCTGCTGTATAATTAATTTTGCTGGGGGTAAACTAATTAAGGTGGTGGGATATAATTTGTTACATAATCATGTTACAATATGTTAGGATTGGTTAGTTAAATTTCAGGAAAATGATTGGTTAAGGTATAGCTAAACTGAACTCAAGTTTTACTAAATAATCTGCAGTCAATCAGGAAGTGAGGGGGTGGGTGTGTGGGTGGGGAAGATGGGAACAGGGAATGGGGTGGGGAAATTGGAATCATGTTTTGCTAAAGAGGGGAAATGGGAACAGAGAATGGAGGTAAGGAAATTGGAATCATGTTTGGCTAAGGGCAGGAATGGGAACAGGAACACAGGTGTAAGGCTCTGTGGTGTCAGAGTTGGGAAGGAGGATACTAAGGAAGGAAACTGGAATCATGCTTGCTGGAAGTTCACCCCAATAAACATCGAATACTCACGAGCAACTACACACCACACAACAGAACCACTAACCCAGGAACTTATCCTTGCAACAAAGCCCGTTGTCAACTGTGCCCACATATCTATTCAGGGGACACCATCACAGGGCCTAATAACATCAGCCACACTATCAGAGGCTCGTTCACCTGCACATCTACCAATGTGATATATGCCATCATGTGCCAGCAATGCCCCTCTGCCATGTACATTGGTCAAACTGGACAGTCTCTACGTAAAAGAATAAATGGACACAAATCAGATGTCAAGAATTATAACATTCATAAACCAGTCGGAGAACACTTCAATCTCTCTGGTCACGTGATTACAGACATGAAAGTTGCGATATTACAACAGAAAAACTTCAAATCTAGACTCCAGCAAGAGACTGCTGAATTGGAATTCATTTGCAAATTGGATACAATTAACTTAGGCTTGAATAGAGACTGGGAGTGGCTAAGTCATTATGCAAGATAACCTATTTCCCCTTGTTTTCCTAACCCCCCCCCCTTCCTCAGACATTCTTGTTAAACCCTGGATTTGTGCTGGAAATGGCCCACCTTGATTATCATACACATTGTAAGGAGAGTGATCACTTTAGATAAGCTATTACCAGCAGGAGAGTGGGGTGGGGGGAGAGAAAACCTTTTGTAGTGATAAACACCCATTTTTTCATGATTTGTGTGTATAAAAACAAACATCTGCTGTATTTTCCACAGTATGCATCCGATGAAGTGAGCTGTAGCTCACGAAAGCTCATGCTCAAATAAATTGGTTAGTCTCTAAGGTGCCACAAGTACTCCTTTTCTTTTTTCCTTGGGGAACTGTCCTTGTTTCTTAGCCACCATGGAACGGAGGCAACGAAAGCACTGCTTTTTTCCCCCTGTTCTTGTAGAAACACAGGATTTGCCATAGTGGAATAGAATCAAGGTATGTGGGAAAATACGCCCTTCACATTAGGTGTTATTCAGATCTCTAATAGGTAGAGAGTGGCTTAAGCCCTGAAGCATGAGTTTTTTCCCTTCCAATGGTTTTGTTAGACATATGCTGCTCTGTACTTTTCTCTCTTTACTGAGAAAACTCCTACTACTGTGTTCATTTTTCCTCCCCCACAATTATGCTTGAGGATACAGGTTTAGAGCATCAGTGCTATGCCACAGCTTTTCTAGTTGCCCTGTTTGGGATATAAAACTACAGCTTCATGCCAAGACTTGTTGCTCAAGTTAAGAAACTGATGTAATAGATCTGAATGGAGAGTTCAGCAGTACTGTCCATTGCAGTCTCCAACAATGTACAGAAAGGTAACAGGGCTGTGATCCTGCCCCCTTCTCCCTTGGGGAGGCTAGTGTTGCTGCTGCTCTGATGAGCCCCTCTCCTGCAGTCTGAGCCCATAAGGACTCTGGGTCAGATTCACAAAGGGATTTAGGTGCCTAAGTCCCAGCTTTAGACATTACTGCTCATTTCCACAGCCCCCCCTGCTCGGCTGCTGCTGCTGGACCTTGTAGGTGCCTACATTCACTTGGTACGTAACTTTGTGCTTTAAAAGTTCCTATGTTTCTGCTTCTGAGCATGCACACTGAAGCCTCAGGAAGGCAGCCAGGTATCTGTACCTTGCATAAGACCCAGCCCAGTCCAAAAATTTAGGGGAACAGATGTTTCCCTAACCTAGCTTGCCTGAGGGGCCCAATCCAGTAGGCATATTCTGAGCATTCCTAATTCCACACAGAATTGGGGCACAAAGGAGGCCTCTCTTATAACATTTAGCTAAATGGTTAGGGTACTCACCTGGGATGTTGGAAACCCCAGTTCAATTTCCCCTCTGCCTGATGAGGAGGAGACAAAGTGATTTGAATAGGTGTTCATCACCTCTCAAGTGAGGGCCCTAACTATTGAACTATAGAGTGATTCTGACTCTACCAAAGTTAATATTCAGTTATTTAATTAAGTTGAAATGGCTACAACAAGAGAAATTGAGGGACACCTACATCAGAACACCCCACAGTCCACATGAAACTTGCTTGTTTTCAGGTATCATTAAAATTTCAAAACTCAGAATAAGTTCCTCAGAAGCTTTGCAAACCATCTAGGGGAACCTGAGGCCAATTTCATGAGAGCCAAAGATGATCTATGATTTCATAGCAGCATTATGTGACTTTTGCATGGATCTCCATAAAACTTGCTGCCGTCACAGTGACATTTGAGGTTTGTTAGCACCTGAAGCTGTACAGGAGTAAGCATTTACATGGACTGAAACCAAAGAAGACCAAAGTGGACTGAAAACACTTAAACCTCTTGCTAAGTAGAACTGCAGAGTTTTTCCTAGCTTTAGTTCATAACTATTTCATGTTAGCATGAGTTTATGGCACTTGTAATAAAATTCTGACTCAATATAATTATATTCAACTATCCTACCTGTGATTTTAGAAATCATGTCACAGTTCTATTTTAGAATTACTTTAACCCTAAATTCTAGAATGCCCAATGCAGAGCTGAAAATTTTTCACAGAGTGTATATAATTTTGGAGTGAATGAGGGGCAAGGTGAGTGGTAAAATATATCTCAACACTGCTGGAGGTACCTGTAATTTAACAATATATGGTCAAGCTTTGTTCGCACTGGACTTTAAAACAAACCAAAGATTGTTGTGGGGTTAACAAAGAGCTTAGCATAACTTAGCATTGCCTCTTTTTCTGTAATTAAATTACATATGTTTTTTACATTTCTGATGCTCAGTTATTGGCCAGTATTAGGCCACCTGGCTGATGATCTCAAGGAACAATTCTAAATATTTTATAATAGGAATAATTGCATATAGATGATGTTTTGGTGCTATGTTATGCTATGCTTAATTCTACTGGCATTTGTTACCCATTCCCCTTGGAACCAGCCAAGAAATAACCACAGATAAAGGTCGAACTAGAGCAGCACTGAGGGTTGATTGATTGCTTCCCTTATTTGCACAATTATACTCATACACACAACTCATTCATGTTGACAGGCTGCAGGTGCAGGTGTTGGTTTCGATTTTGCAGGTGGCTGAGGCTGACCAGGCAACAGCTGCTCAGAGATCGGCCGTGAGGTGATGAGGGTCCCCGAAGTCCCTTCTCATCTGCAGGAGGGCTCTGCTGCTTCTGGTCCAGTCCCAAGTTCTTGGTGTTGTGGGTTACATCTCTCTCTGGCTGCAGGTTTATATACAGTCCCATATACACCTTGATTATCCTTACATGGTAATATTTCAGTTCAAACCTTGTGATTGGTTTTTCTCACACACACACAGTATCTCACTCATTCCTTACATTAATTGTTTACATATTCATAAGCAGGAATACTATTGGTAATATAGAGCAATGCAGCTTTAAGCAAGCATCTAACTCTTTCCACTGCTTGTGGTTCATAGAATATCAGGATTGGAAGGGACCTCAGGTGATCATTTAAGTCCAACCCCTTGCTCAAAACAGGACCAATCCCCAATTTTTGCCCCAGAGCCCTAAATGCCCCCCTCAAGGATTGAACTCACAACCCTAGGTTTAGCAGGCCAATGTTCAAACCACTGAGCTATCCTTCCCCAATGCTGGTTTTGTAACAGCATAACAGAAAACTGTACAGACTGCACTCGAAAGAGCAAATGGTGGGGAGGGGTACGTCTGGCTACAGCATTTACTTGGCTTAAGTGCCTGAATGTATACACAGGATCCTACTCCAAAGTTTCACCTGTACTTAGGGAGTGTCTGTTGCCACAAAAGATGCATCTGGGTCCAAGAGTTTCCTGTCTTCCTTGGCTCTGATTGGACTGCAGAAGAGGAGATAATGCATCAGGGAAAGCACATAGCACACAACCAGTAGGAAGCAGGGAACACTGTTAAACACCTGTGCTCTCTGCAAAAGGGCTCCCTTTGCTGCCAGGAGCAGAGGAAGAGCTAGTTGAAGCCACCTATGCAACTGCCTTTCAGTTGTTACCCTAAGCTCCAACTGCAGCCCAAGGAACAGGTGGCCATGGGGTGCAGCTGAGCTTGGGAGCTATGGCCTCTTCTGTCAAATACCAGTGGATGTAGGCATTGCTACAAGATAGATGAATATGTCCAATTGACCATGGAAGAAGGGGTGGGGTAGGATGATGATTTTGGATAAATAGCCATGGGAAGAGGCACTGCAAATTTGTTTAGTGGGGTCACATTTACAGTTTGTGATGGAGGGGTCTGAATATAATTCCACATCTGTCTAAATGGTCTCAGAATCATAGTTTACCTAATTTTTCAATCCTGTATTCATAATCATAAGTGGTATCCAGTTTTCAAAATCAGCTCATGGATTTGCAGATATCATAAGTACCTTCTGCATACAAGTCAGAGCATTTCATCCTTTTGCATGACAATCTCAGTAGATAGTGAATGCTTTTTAAAGAAAGCATCATTCAAAGTATTAAGTAAAAGAAAGTTTTGATGCTGCTCTAAGTGTATTTTCCTCAGACTTGCCATTTGGATTGAAATCAGTGTAGCTGAAGTACTGCAATGCTTTAAATGGTGCAATTAAACCTCATTATGTTTGACAAACGATATAATTATTAATGAGTTATTTAAAATAAAAAGGTTACTTGGCTGAATCCAAATCCAAATTACCCCAGATAGAATAGAAAAAGCTACACAACCATACACACTGGGTTCAATTGTTCCTGACACTGCATGGGTGTGTAAAATGGGGGAGAGAATGCAAGGAGCTCTTCCACCCTGTATGTTTTCTCCTCATTGCAGGGTATATGCACACCCTGAGCACAATGTTTCTATGATGTCAGCCCCAAGAGTTATGGTAGTCTCCCCACAGTGGTTATGCACCCCATCATTTACCAGTGCATCTGGTCCTACTGAGGAGGTGGAAAATCATGCTTGCACTCTGCCAAAGGGTGGCACAGTGACTGGGCTTATTTTTCATCCACCCCAGTTCTCTGCTCAGTATAGTGTCTGAGTCAGCCAGATATCCCCCTGTGGTTCCCAGTGCAACTTCCTCATGTACAGCTGTGTCCTAAGGTAGGATCTAGGCTTAAATGTGGTCTCTTCCCAGAGGTTTGTGGAGCTTATCACTGCATTCAGATTCACACAAAGAGAGCATGGAGCTCCTGCAAGATCAGGGTTTTAGTTTGTAAGCAAAAGGGGTGAGTTTTATGATTTATGGAGTTTACATGGCTCATTTTCAGGAATGTAAGCTGCTCAATAATTTGGGGAAGAAAAGTCATGGGGCATGTGAAAGAGCCACCAGGAATCTGCTCACTTAAACACTGATGGTGGGTAACAATGTCAACTTAGAAAATAAAAAGAAGGCAGACATATTTGCTCAAAGTATGCTACAGATTCTTCCGCTTTACCAAGTTCAAGTTTCTTCTGTTGGTGCTATGTGCTTCTTCGCATGTCATGAAGTAGAAAAACTTCTCCAGCTGTGTTTACTCAGATGCTGAGTGCCAAATCATAGTTGCTCAATTACGAGGTGTACTGAGAGCATGGACCAGGGAGTCTTGTCCACTCTCTACTCCTCAGCAGGTAGCATTCGTAATTAGCCTGGTTGTTCTGGAAGTGCAGGGTGGAAGAAAGGCTAATGCAGCAGAGCCAAACGGTTGGAGGATCTGAATATACCTTTTCAAAGATGAAGCAAGCCACATTTCTGAGCTCTCCCACTGCTAGTAGAAGCCTTATACTTTTCAAGGGAATAATACCACCGGGTAGTAGTGTTGAGACAGAGCTCAGTCTCACCTGACCCAGCAGGCTTCAGGCTCTTCCAAGCTCTAATTGGGCCATTAAGCACTTTTTGCTGCATTTTCAGGTTTCCTCCCTCTTTCCATTCATTATAAACAAAGAAACATGGCCATTTGCAGCTGCATTCTTTAATTTTACTTAATACTTAATATTACTCTCTCTCTCTCTCTCACACACACACACACACACACGACAAAGGAGTGATTCTCACACCCAACCTACAGCACCCAAGCTAGGTCCTAAAAACATCTCTTTTATCCTATTTGAAGTTTCTAATTCTAACCCTGAATGGACTCATCCCATGTAACAACTAAAGTGGGATGGAAGACTTCGATGGAGTGTAAACAAAAAAACCTCAAATCCAGATTTCATTGTGAATTTTCTCTTACACACCTTTCTGCAGTACATATTAGAAGAGAGACTTCTTGTTCTTCTCCTTTGTAAGAGTGGCATGGCTGAAACCAAAGGCAGAATTTGCTCCTCAAAATCATTTTGTTATGTTTAAGAAATGAGAGGAATTGGCCAGAGCCTCGCTATTGATGATTCCTGAGTGGCTGAGAGATGATTCATGTAACACAATTGGGTGTATCCCTGCCTGTGGATGTCTGTGTAAGTGCAGTGCCCATCACGAAAGCTTATGCTCAAATAAATTTGTTAGTCTCTAAGGTGCCACAAGTACTCCTGTTCTTTTTGTAGATACAGACTAACACGGCTGCTACTCTGAAACCAATCAGAGGTTTGTAGCTTAACATCAGCATCACAGTGTGAGAGGCAACTTGGTGGGTTTGGGAGGGCTCAGCAGTCCCACAGTGCAGGTTGCATCCCAGGGACCAGGTCATACATTCCTCCACAGATTGGTCTTAATAGCTCACTGCTTAAAGCACTTGAGTGAGGAATTTAGACCATAACTGTCACACGCTCACACCTGCTGCGTCAAAGACAGGTGTTCTTCTGAAATGTAATTAGCAAGCAGGTCTCCCTCAAAACAATCTCATGTGGGTTGGCATCACCTAAGGGGCCATCCTCATAGCTACTATGGGCATGCACTTGCCCAACACCAAAACGAGATTATAAACATATCTGTGCATTGCTGGATCCTTGAAATGGATCTACATGCCTGTAACCCATTCTTGTTAGCAATAATAACAGGAACTGTGTGTAGACTGTATATAAAAAATAGACAAGGAAAGAATATTCTGAGTCTGTGCCCACCCACTTCTCTCCCAACAAGGAAATAAACTACTTCAGAAGACCAAATCCTTATTGATCACTCTGAGGTAGAGTAATATTTTCTTATTGTTAGGGTGACCAGACAGCAAATGTGAAAAATCGGGACAGGGGGTGCGGGTAATAGGAACCTATATAAAAAAAAGACCCAAAAATCGGGACTGTCCCTATAAAATTGGGACATCTGGTCACCCTACTTATTGTTATCATTTGTACATTGAGATGTATAAATTATGTATGGGATATATAAATTATGATTTCTTCACATTATCACCAATTCATTTCTCATCTCTTTTGCAAATGCCTGTGAGCCCCAGCACTTGTTTAGCTTTAAGTTTAGGGTAATGCACTACCACCTAGGGTATTTCAGATGATAATTACAGATGAGCAAGTGTTTCCAAGGTAAATACTCTATAACTGTTACAAATTATCCTATGCATGTGTTTTATTTTAAGGTTCTTGTTTTAGTTGCTTTGCAGGTAAAGGCATTTTGGAATAATTACCAATGCTATCTGCATGTTGCACTATAATTTTCTTCAAGAGTCTAAAATATTCATTTATAGTGCATGTCTGATCTTCCATAAGGAATTACTATGGAAGCTTGATAATCAGTCTTGCTGTTGACAGAAAAGTGCTCTCAGCTTTGGATTATTTAGGAAATAAAGAGGCTACATTAACCCCAGAAGAAACTGATTTTATAGCTTGGTTAAAGCCTCAGAAGTATGGAATAAGTGAAAGTATACATGAGAGAGAAATTCAGTAACTTTTAATAAAAGTCATATTTATATACATTATGGTAAATCATAAAATCTCAAGCATATTTATTTGTGGTGAGTGCACAGAGATGAGAGCTATACAAAATCTCCAGTTTTCGTTTAATACAATTTTCAGAGCAAAATGGAATGAATTGGATGAACCCTAACACATTTAGATGCTATTTCCTATAAACTCTCTGATACTATACATTAATTTTCACAGATAGCTGGCAGATAACTACTCCATTTCTAATGGCTGTGATTTTATTGACTTCCGGGAAAGAAGAAAGAGGCACACCATTTGCATGCTAAAAACTATTGTTTCACAACACAAACTTCTATTTATTTAGTAAGATAATTTGACAAAGTCAGACAGAGAAAGGGGGAGGTATGATGGTCAAACCTAGGGAGGGAAGCTGAAAAGGGAGAATAATGAAACAAGGAGAAAGTGAGGAAATTGGGGCACACAACCCTGACCCCCCACTAAATCTGATCTCTACCAACTGACCTCCTACCCCAGGACAAGTGTCCCCTATCTCTTTTTTATTAGCCTTGAAACTGTGTAATTTTTTTTACATTTCAATATGTAAACACTATCTTCAGCTATTAGAGTATTTTAAGTCTCTGCAGCAGCTCAAATACCATCCTGATTTTCTTCCCTATGAATTCATCTATCATGCTGTCAGACATTACTGGTTTTGACAGGCCATGTTCTACTGCTGGATGTCTCTCTTGAAGACTTCAAACATGTCTTGATGAGTTTAAGTCTCAAAAAGCTATATTCAGCCAAAGCTACAGTTAATACTCATAGTCAAGAAAAACTACACAGAATATCAAACACCTAGGTAAATTGACTGCAGCCTCTTTTACAATGAAATTCAGATTTCCCAGCAGTGAAGGTTTGGTCTGTATCATTTCAGGATGACTCTGTAGCTCTTTTCATATGTCAGAAAGATCATGTCTTGTGATGATCAGTATTTCTTGTGGCTCTTTTCTGAACCATTTCTCATATTTCAACATCCCTTTTGAAGTATGGATTCCAGAACTGGACACAATAGTCCAACTACCCAGCATTGTACACAGAGGTAATACTATCACTCTACTCAACGTTCCCCTGTTTATACATCTAAGACTTGCCTTCCACCCCTTAGCCACAGCATCGTCCTGGGAGCTCATGCTCAGTTCTCTGACAGCCACACACCTCTCAGTTCTTTTCAGAGTCAATGCTTTCCAAAATACGGCCCATCATCCTATGAATGTGACCCATATTTTTAGTTCCTAGTCTATAACCTTGTATTTATCACTATTAAAACATATGTGAGCCCCCTAATCACGCGCTCCAGATATTTCTGTAGAAACAACCTGTTATTATTTACTTCTCCATCCATTTTTGTGTCATCTGCAAACTTTACCAGCAATGACCCTAGATTTTCTTACACCCCATTGATTATGTTATGGCTTGAGAAAACAGTCATTGAGGCTGGTGGATGTGGCTGCCACCCTTTATTTAGGATGGCTGTGGGAAAGAACTGGGATCTTTTATAGTGACTCCCACTTACAACAAAGGGATATGCAAATGTAACCTACGTGCCAAACAAGGAGATATCGCTGTAAGAGATCTACAGGGGAAAAGTGGGGGGAGGAATGAGTTGTGTTGGGGTCACTGTTGCTAGGCAGATATGCAATTAGCATGCTAAGACCAGAAGTGTCAGGAATTGGGTGTGGTAGTTTAGGGCATGCTCAATAGGTCCCGTGACTCAGAGACTCCATTAAGGGCAATTAGTCAGGGCAGCTGCTTGTTAGGATATAGATATTCAGAACTGTCTGTAAAGGCCTATACTCTGAGAATTTAGGTGTATTCTTATCACTTGTCTAGTTATAGAGGTATAAAAGAAAGAATCAAAATCACTGTCTGCCAGTGTAAGGTCCTTCTCTTACTGTGACAGTCTGAGGCCCTGTTCTTAGGCTAAGGCCTTTGGCTAAGCAACAGAGGCAGCCATAAGCTGGGAAGCGACTGGTCACATCCTCACATTCCAAACTTGTCACGTTGAAAGAAGGTGCTATTGGGCTGTTAGGAATACAATCCTGTCCTAATAATGCCTATCGCCTCCAGAGAAAGGGAAGTGCCTAGAAAATGTAAAAGGAAACTTAGTTTGATAGCATCCTGTCTGGCAAGAACTCACTTATCAATAGCTGGGATGTGAAATCCTCATTTCTGTGTTTGTTCTATCACTGTAGTCCCCATTGTTTGTCTGTATAATCTCTGTCTGGTTCTGTGATTGTTCCTGTCTGCTGTATAATTAATTTTGCTGGGTGTAAACTAATTAAGGTGGTGGGATATAATTGGTTACATAATCATGTTATAATATGTTAGGATTGGTTAGTTAAATTTCAGTAAAATGATTGGTTAAGGTATAGCTAAGCAGAACTCAAGCGGTCAATCAGGAAGTGGGTGGGTGTGTGGGAAATTGGAATCATGTTTTGCTAAGGGGGGGGGAAATGTGAACAGGGACACAGGTGTAAGGCTCCGTGGTGTCAGAGCTGGGAAGGGGGACACTAAGAAAGGAAACTAGAATCATGCTTGCTGGAAGTTCACCCCAATAAACATCGAATTGTTTGCACTTTTGGACTTTGGGTATTGTTGCTCTTTGTTCATGCGAGAAGGACCAGGGAAGTAAGTGGGTGAAGGAATAAGCCCCCTAACACTGCTTTACAAAAAGACGTGATCTGCGTGATTTGGGAGAAGCTGAGCCACCAGAGGTGACACGTAACAGTTGATAGTGGTGGGGATAATTTAAAGGTTCAGGGTGGGAGAGACGCAACTGCCCCATGTGTTGTCTCTGAATGTAGGAACCTTCCAGCACCTCTCTGGGCAAGGGCAGCCAATCTTGCTGGTTCCTGAGGGGTCGGGGCAGCAGGAACGGAAAGCATGTGCCGCTGGGCCAGCCCCAGTCCCAGAGGATAACTCACAGCAACAAAGTTTGCCCCCAGAGCACTTGCATCCTCACAGACACTTCAGCAGGGGGAGGGTGTGGGCAATGCCCCTAACTTGGGCTTAGCACAGGGAACTTGCTTCCGGCACCTTCCACAGCAACTGCCCACCCTCTTCCTGGCCCGGGGCCTGGCCCAAGATCACCACACTCTCTGCTCCCTGCCCAGGCCTGGATGCTGGGGAAAGGGGCAGGGCGAGCTGGAAATCGGCTGGGCACAATGTGAGAAGTACAGAGTCCCTCTACCCCCAGCAGGCTGAGCAGAGCAAGCCTGGGAGTGGCCCGCTGAGCTGCAGTGAAGGGCTGGGAACTGGAGCTGGAACAGCACTGGCCGCATCGGGCCCATGCGGCATGTCATGCAGCACTCGGCCATTGCAGTCATGGGCTTTTCATGGGGCTGCAGGGTCAGTTCACTCTGAGCTCTCCCAGAGCTGCTTGGTGCTCATAGAATCGGGAGGGAGGGGGTTCCTGACCGTGCTCTCCCCCCCTGCCCCCCCACTTTGCCTCTGTGAAGCTGTTTTCCTCCAAACTGTGAAGCATTTTGCAGAAGGTTAGTGATGTGACTTTTCCAACATGGGGAAGCCCTGGCAATGTGAGTTATAGAAGGATGAAATTGGGAGGGAAAACTAACTTCTATCTTATTAATTGTATATCTTGAAGGTTGTTTTATTTTAGCTTATTTTAGTTAAACTCTTTTAACCAGTATGGTTCACTAATTCTTTCCTTATTTAAATGTAATGATGGGGAAGGAGTCATCTGTATTTTTCTATTCTCTGTTTTGTATTTTTCTTGTAACAACATTTTTATTTAAATACTTAATACTGATTGGTTGGCTAATTAGTTGGCTGACTAGCTAACAGAGTGATTCCAGTTCAGCAGAGGAGGAGGAAGAATCTATGTAGGTTCCAAATCGAGATCTCTGCAGGCAAGAGGAGGAAGATATTATTGCAGTGTTTTTGACTCAGTAGACAGTAGAGAGTTGATGAACAAAAGCGCTAACTGAGACTTAGGTGAACTAACCCAAAGCTTTTGGAACTCTGAATTATTTTTCACTGTGTTTCTGTGGGGAGTGACCTATTTAGTTTGAATTTGATTCTTTTGTTTATATTTATGTTTAAGTGAAAATAATGTATGTGGATTATAAAGTATTCTCATTATTTAGTAGAAATTAAGCTATTATTATTATGAAATTGTATAAAATTGATATTTAAGAATTAAGATATTTAATTTTGTTCTTTAGAACATGATTGTGTGGAGGATGACCCTGTGTAATCCTTGATGAAAATCGTCAATGATTGAATTCTGGGTCTTCATGTACTTTTCTATAGGAGATGTGTTTAAGCACTAGGAGAGGGGAGGTGAAGTACGCTTTAGCCTGTCTAAAGGTTACACAATATACTAGCTAGTGTGCATGTGGGCAGTACAGGAGGGCATTCAATATACTAGCTAGTGAAGAAGGAGAAGGGGAATATGCAATTCACTAGCTGGTGTGGGTGAGAAAGAGAGAAGCAGGAGAGAGAACACAGAGAGAAGCAGACAAAAAAACCACAAAAGACACAGCTTTGAAGCACAGTGTGTGGCCCTGGAGATACCTAGAGAGAGAGGTTTTAGGGCCAGGATGCTGGCTGAAAGAGGCTTAGACCTTTGAGTAAGGACACTGGCTCTTTGTTTTTTCGTTCCTCTTGTGTTCAGGGAACCAGGACTCTGTATATTATTTGTAAATAAACAAGATTGCATAAAAAAAATCTGACTCTCACCAATTTCTCCTACTAACCTGGATTAACCTAAGACCCCAAATTTTCAGCTATCCACTCAGGTCAAAGGGGGTGACACTAAAGATTCTGAATGGAATTGCACCAAGAACAGATCCCTGCAGAATCCCACTAGAAACTTCCCCTTTATATGATGATACCCCATTTATAATTATTTTGAGATCTATCAGTTAGCCATTTTAAATCTATGAATCACTGTTCTCTCTCTCTCTAGTTCACTCTAGAGCTTCTGTCTATAACCTTCTCAAAAGCTTTCCTTGCTTGGATTCCTGCTACAGTTTTAAAGTGCACATATCCTCACAAGCTTAATTTCATGTATTAGAATTGTTCCCTTCCTCCATAACTTCATGATCACAGCTCAAAGACCCAGCATTATATAAAGCAGGCCTGTGGGTTTTAATACCCACATGACAGAAGTTTATGATATGGTGCAGAAGAATGAGACAGAAGGCTCAGTGCCTACATGTGTTTGAGATGCAATATCTTTGCACAATAAAAAAGAGATACATGAAAGGGCAGACTGAAATGAAAACAAAAGGATGGAGTCAAAGTCTATGATGTGGCTGACAAAATGCAGGAAGTGTGACTTTGCTAGTTTGGACACATGATGATGAATGAAGAGGACCTGGTGAAGTTAGCATGGCAGAAGAAAGTGGTAGGAGAGAGCCCTCAAGGAAAGCCCAGGAAGTGATGGATGGATTGCATCAAAGAAGATGGTGGACCTTAGTACTGCCTTGGACAGCCAATGATGGTGGATGCTTGCTTGATGACCCAGCCCCAGATAATGAGATAAGGGGAAGAAGAATTATGTGCGATTTCTAAGTAGTCAGGTGATATTTAGCTCTTGCTACAATAGGATGCAATCCAGTTTGGCTTCGCTTAACATAATTAAAAGGGCTCTTTCTGCAAAATTGTCTAAGGCACTCATATTTATACTGAGTAAAAGCCTGGAGATGAGCAGTGTCAGAAGAGACAGAAGTTCAAGCCTGCCTCCTTTCCATTTAAGGAGTATGTGTTTGAGGTCATCCAAGGGCCTGCGGATAGCTTTGATGGCTAGTATAAAATGCTTCACTTGGGCAAACTGAGAAAAATGGAACCACAGGAACAAATGCATTTGTCTTATTTCCTGCTATTAGACACACAAGGTGGGTGAGGTAATATCTTTTGTTGAACCAACTTCTGTTGGTGAGAGAGACAAACTTTTGAGCCACACAGAGCTCTTCTTCAGGTCTGGGAAACGTACTCCAAGTATCACAGCTAAACACAAGGTGGAACACATTGTTTAGCATAAGTAGTTAGGGATCATTCAAGGTAGTGTGGCCCGTTAATGCCCCGGAGTCACAGGACAAGAAGCCGGGGAACGGGGGGGACGAGGAGGTTAGTTTTTTACAGATTGTTGTAATAAGACTTATCCAGCGTGTCTTTTCAGTCCATGATTTTTAGTATCTAGCAGAGTAATGAATTTAAGCTCCCAGGCTCGTCTTTTGAAAGTGGTGTGTATGTTTCCTTTGAGGATGAGGACTGATAGGTCAGACATAAAGTGATCACTTTGTGAAAAGTGTTCATCCACAGTTGACAGGGAGTTTTTGTCTCTTATAATTTTCCTGCTATTCCATTACAATTGATTATCTGATTAATGGACAAAATGCATGAACTCTTCATTTTTTCGAATAGCTGTAACCCACATTTCAATAAACTGGCAAAAACAATGAACACCAGGTAACAGATAGAGAGGTGAAAGCCAGAAAGTGATTGCCATACACTAAATATTTTTTTCTTTTTTTATTCCACCCAGATTCCTACTATACGAAGTAAAATAAGGGCCAGCCTCAATTACTTCACCTTAGGGGATAAAAGGAGAAGAGACAAAGTTACAAACAACTGGGGTTTAATGTTATTCAATTTTTGTATTCCTTCTCCTCAATCCTCCCACTTTTTATCCAGTGCAAGCTGCCAAGAGAGAATAAAAAGGATTAGGAATCACTGGGCTTTACTTCCATTGGAAGTAAGCTGTTATTCAACATGAGGATTATTTTAAATCAGTAAAGAAATATAAATATTTTATTATCTTTGATTAAATGGCATATATACTAGAGGCTGGTGAATACAGAGGAAATATACTGTAGGCAGGAAATTCATTTTTATTGAGCAAATGCAGCCTACTCATGAAATGATCAGATATCTCTACACATTCAGGTTTTACTTCAGAGCTTACAACAAGGACTCCTAGTTAAAGTTAGTCAGGTTTCTTTGGGCAGCGCATACTTGGTTCTAGACAGCAGGTAGACTTATTTTAAATTT
Source organism: Lepidochelys olivacea (assembly GCF_965140295.1). Taxonomy (NCBI): domain Eukaryota; kingdom Metazoa; phylum Chordata; order Testudines; family Cheloniidae; genus Lepidochelys; species Lepidochelys olivacea. The sequence continues at coordinate 28,228,552 of NC_140413.1, forward strand.
GAACCAAAATCTGACTTCAATATCAGAAGAGGTAGCATAAGATAATTGCATTGATCAAGATTCAGGGTTGCTTTAATGAATAGGATCTTTCTCCGCAAGAAACCTATACATGTTACAAACGTTGTCTTGCCCTGGGTCTGTGTTCATGATTATAGTTTGACTTTTCATGCAGCTCTTAAATATAGCTCAAATCCTGTTCCCCAAATGGGTTGGCCCGAGGAAGCTGGGAGCACATTTATAAATAAAAATAATTGTGATCGGTCTCTGCTAAATAGAGCTGGTTGAGAATTGGGGGGTAGGAAAGGGGAAGAATTCACAAAAATTGTCAATATTATTCTCCCTTTTTATTGTAATCCAAAACTGATGATTCCCCCCCCCCCCCAAAAATCACAATTCAGAAAATTTTGTACTGTCCTAGTTAGAAATAGCAAAGGCTACTCCACCCAGTGGAAAACATTCTGTATAACTACAGCAATAAACCGCACTGGATTGACCAGAACAAGCAGGCTGATGACTGACAAACACATGAGATTTGTTTAAAAGGCTAACTGCAACCAGTGGCAGATTAGCCACTGGGCCAACTGGGCCTATACCCAGAGGTCCTAGCCAATTGGGAGGCCCCAGACTCACAGCCTGACTTGCTCCACCTGACCGCCACTTTTGCCAGGGAGGGGAGTCTGGATGCTGGGGCTTGCTGTGCTTTGCCTCTCTGCCCGGCATTCTTGCCAGGGAACAGGGTTGGGGCATGGGAGCTTACCCCACTCTGCCTGCCTGATGCTCCTGCCGGGGAGTGGTGGGAGCTCCCGTGCCTTGACCCCGCCCCCTGGGAGGAGCACTGGGAGTGGGGAGTCTGCAGGTGGAAGGGGTGGGGAGGGGAATCCACTAATTCTGGCCCAGGGCCCCACAAAACTAATCCACCTCTGATTGCAATTTTATAAATTATATCTGGGGGAAGGGTACTACATTGCCTGCCCCAGGTCTCATGTATCAGGTATTTAACTGGTTCTAGTGGAGGTCACAGGGTGTTTACTATGAACCACACAATAAGTAGACTCAGACCCTCCCGGTCTCTCCCATAGGCTCATTCAGTTTGAAACCTCTTTCCCTCATCCCTCCCATTGAGGGGGTGTGGAGTGACAGAGGCTAAAAATCTGAGTGGGGAGGGACCTCAATCTGCAAAGACTTCAAGCTCTTCCCCTCCTACAAGAACAAGGTCCAACTGTGCAATCCTGGGTCTCCTTTACATCTTGGAGCTGCTTTTTTAGCTACACCAGTAGTGCTAGCCACACCCCTCACCCACCATGCCCGGTCCAAGCCTTAATCTCACTGAGGCCAGTGTCAGCCCCTGCATCTGACAGGTCAACTCCATTCTTCCTTAAAGAGCTCAGGGCATCCTGTGGGATATCACTCTGTGTTATCACCCCCACCCACCCACAACTCTGAAAATAGGTCCTGGCTACCACATGGTTTATATTTTTCTTGCCCTGTTGATGCAGGCTGGCTCATTGCCCCCATGCCAAACTCATTTTGTGAGCATCTTGGACCAAAACGTGTCATCAACTCCACACCCCTCTGCATCCTAGTCCCTAAATGTAATTCCATTCTCTCTCCTTAGTCCCCAAGATTATTTTAGGCCAGGTGAATAATCAGGATATCATAGCTGTAGTTCAGCCCTCAACAAGTGCTGGGATTGGCTCATGCCCTGTCTGCCATACTATCACAGGCTAATGGCTTCAGCCTTGCAGCTCAGTTCCACTCTACCTGTTGCCTGGCTGATGTCTGGCCACAACTTCATAAGAATCCAACATCCACAAGCACTGGAATCTACGCATGCCCTGTCTGCCATCCGAAGAGCCGATCCCACAGTGTGTCTCTACTGCTGAACCACTGCAGGCATACAGTATACATTTTGCAACTACCCCCCAAAATAGCAGACAAGTGCACCACCAAGGGGATGCTGCATGCTATTTCCAGCCCTAGCCCCAAATAATCCAGTGAATATAGCATTTTGCACAGAAGGAGCAGAGCCCAGGGGAAAGTGAACCTGGATTCAATAATACTGGGTATGTCCACAAGGTGTAAAGCAGTGGTTCTCAAACTTCTGTACTGGTGACCCCTTTCACACAGCAAGCCTCGGAGTGCGACCCCCCCCCCTTATAAATTAAAAACACTTTTAAATATATTTAATACCATTTATAAATGCTGGAGGCAAAGCGGGGTTTGGAGTGGAGGCTGACAGCTGGCGACCCCCCATGTAATAACCTTGTGACCCCCCTATAGGGTCCTGACACCCAGTTTGAGAATCCCTGGTCTAAGGCAATGTGGTACTTACATCAGCAATGAATGCACAGCACTAGCTCAAAGAAAGCACCAGCTAAGGCAGATAGAGGCATACTGTCGATTGTATCATGCTGTAGTAGCATTAAATGCCATAAAATAAAACAAAAAGACACCAATCATTTGCCCTAGAGTAACTCTACTGCCTTCAGTGGTTCCAGCTTCACATTTGTATGACTCAGAACAGAATGTGGCCTGGTGGTCTTTGTTGTGTTTAACCTGCCCATTTACCTTTCGTCACAGTTATGGGGCTATCTGCACCTCTGTCCCCTTTCTCCTCTCTTTGAGGGCATTGCCCCACGGGTGTACTGCCTCTTGCCCTTTCTTGTTTCTATGTGGAATTTTGTGAATGCACCACTGTTAGCCAGGACTTGGGTACACTGCCTTGTATGTACCAATTGCTGATCACCCTGGATTTCATGCACCTGCCCTTCCTCCCTTTTGGAACCTGTGACCAGCAATATTGGCTAGCAGCCTTCTCAAAGTATTTTTATTAGGCAGTTGGAACAAAGTTTCAGAGAAAAGGGATTTTAAAGTAAATAGCCTACATGCAGATTTATTGTCATCTAATCGTACGCTTCACAACAAGCTAAGTTAAATGGGCTTTTCTGTTAAGTTACAGGAAAAGGACTGAACCAACTCACAAGACCTTCCTTTATCCCTGTGGGTCTCTCAGTCTGGTTCTTTCCTTTCACTTGAAGGGCAGTGTCCTTTGAAACCCTGCAAGTGTTCTTTGTTCTCCATGCTCCTTTAAATGTTCACTCCCACCCCCAACCCTCAGTCAAACCAGTTCTTTAGGCTGTCTAGGAGGTGACTGGAAATTGCATGCACACACTGAATGGCAGAATATGGCCCTTGAAATTTTCTTTTATGTTTATTTCTAAAGTATTCTGTACATTTGCATTTTTGAAGTATTTCACATGTTGGAATGAAATCCTGTGCCCATTAAAGTCCGTGGGAGATTGCTTTGCAGATACAACTGTTAGTTTGTGGTCTGATTTTCAGAGATTCTGAGCACTTACAACTCCAAAGGAAGTCTGGCCTTTGTGTCAGCATGTGCTACAAAAATCCAAACAGCAGTCTTAAAGTGGTGCTGAAATAGAGTGAAAGTGGGGAGAGGGGAAATGGAATCTAACAAAATGACTTAATATTAAAATCCTTGCTGAAAGATTTGCATGTCTTACAGCGAAACTCTTTCCAGTGCATTTGGCAACAGACCTCTCTAATACAGTCCACTTAGTGATACACAAATTTAATGCTTTTACTAGATAAATGAAAGGTAAATGCAGCAGTTATCCTGATTCAAGGTAGTAGTAATTTTATTAAAATAGTTACTGAATACTTTAGCTCCCATTATGAAAATTGCACTTGGACATATTTTAATTAACCTGTTCACTGCTTGTCCAGCAGCACTGAATGTGTGGTGGAGCTCTCAGTTAATGTTCCATTATTACTAAAAATAATGCATAGAGACCAATAAGTGTTAACTGTGCTTTACATGTCAAGAGTGAAATCCTGATTCTTATTGAAGTCAATGAGAGTTTTGCCATTGACTTCAGTGGGGTCAGGATTTTACCCCTAGAGTAAAAGCACTGAAGTCAGTGGGGCTGCTGATCGTTAAGTACATTCTTAAGTACTTTGGTGTATCAGAGCCATTTTGCTCAGCACCTTGCAGGATTGAGCTCATATTTCACAATAACAATATTTGGGGGGTTTCTACTGCAATATTCATAGATGGTAACATACAAGTATGGCACGAAAAATGAAACTATGTGAAATTCTACTTATTTTAATAACCTCAGCTATAATCTTCATTTTTTGTTATCTTGTATTTATTTTAATTAGCACAGTAATTCTGTTAGCGTCAAATCTATTGTGCTCACTGGAATATACATATACATTGACTCAGGTCAAGGAAGTGAAGTCACTGGAAAATAAGAGCTCTACTATGTTCATCCATACAATGCAATCTTCTACATACAGAGCTGAAATCAATATTGGTGCTAAAGTGTGTCCTGGGACATACATCTGTCTGTGTCTAATTTACTTTCAGGACCCTATAACAGTGGCTTACCTGGTAAAGCATCAGGTGCAGCCACCTCCCCAGTTCCCCCTCACTGTGTCTGTTTCCCCTCTGGTGAGTAGAGTAGATTAGCCCTATAGCTAAATCCTTTCAGGGAAACAAAAATACAAGGAAAGTCCAAACCCTCTCCCTCCTAGATCCAGCACTTATCCAAACTAGCAAACCTTCACCCCTCTGTGCTCATCCTCCTTGGTCCATGGGTTCACAATCAATCATATACTCTTTAGTTTCTTAAAGCCTTTTGATCAAGACTTATGAGCAGTTCCTGAACCCCATTAGGTCTCCCCTCAAACTCTGCCCCCTTGAGCCCAAAATATCACCCCTTCTTCAGGTGCTGTCCTTCTGGGCTTAACCCTCATAAGCCCTTTTTTCCAATAGCAAATCCTATTTCCTTTAAGAGTCTCACTTTTCTGAGATTGTTTATTATGTCACTCTCCCCCCCCACACACTTACATTTCCTACCATGTCTTGGTACCCAATCTATAGCCCCCCTGCATACTGTGAACTACATGTCACAGAATGTCTTGTTTCCGGGCTGAACTTGCAATAGAACCAGTCTAGACCATGAACAATCTCTTACACGGCCAGTTCCCTTGTGCACATCATCATAGTATAAGAGTGCCTTTAGCGCTGATTTAAATCAATGTGAAGCCTGAAAAGGATGAATTTGGTCTAAGAGTTTTTGTAAATTCATGTATGCAATGCACTAATAAAGGACATCCAACTTCGATGTGACTTGTTTACATATGGCTACAAATATTTGCCTTTCCATCCCTTATCTATAGACAAACTGATTAATGATATCCAATCAGAGTCAGGAGCAATCTTTTATAGTTTGGTGTCTGTTCTGTATTATCCTATTGTTACTTTACACCACATGAGAAACTCATAAATGGAAAGGTAAAATGTTAACACACTCAAGATGTTCAGACATTGAGGTAAGCCTCAACGTGAGTATGAATATGTAAATGAGCCTTTTTAGATCACTTTCCCCTTTTCTCCTACCTTCTGCTATGTTTCCTCTTTCTTCCACCCAATGCAATGTTCATTTACCTAGCTTCCATACATCCTCATCCCAACACCAAAGCACAATAATCTCTCTGACAAATTTCCCTACAATAGATCTTGTGATTCACATTCTCTCCTCTAGCAGGTTGTGGCCAGGCCATAGCAACTGAGTTGAGAATGTGGAGAACCATTGGTGAAAACAGGATCTGATACAGAGCATATGCATGGAGCAAGGTAGTTGACCTGCCTAGGGGTGAATTTGTCTATTACTGAACATTGCAAATGTTATTCACGCAAGCAATCTCTATGTTGTGTAGTTCTACGAAAGCCAATAGGGCTGTTTCTATGAATAATCTTTGTCCAATTGGGCCCCATGTCTTCCTTTTCTGTAGGCCAAAATTGTCTGCTAACTTTCTTTTTAATTTGTGTTCATGATGCCATCCCTAAGGAAAGGATTGTTAAGTCCTTTAGATGCTGACTATCCTGCAACTCCATTGATTTTTGAGGAATTTTCAGTCTCCTATAGATAAGAAAGAGTTGCCATCAATCCAATTCAGATCTCTAACACTGAAATTATATTTTTATGTAAAAAGCTCCCAAAACAACTTACTTGAGAAAAGGATACATTCATAGGAACAAATAAGCTTGTATCAATACACACTACCAAGGTGCTTTCTCTCCATGGTCTAGAGTGAAGCTAGCTTCCCATTGTAAACCTATGCTTGTACACACCCATATATTATCCCCTTAACTGTATGAACCCACTCCATGTTTCCCACATTGCATAGAGTATGTCTGGAAAGTAAATAGTATAAATAGTATAAAGTTGTTTATCGGTCTCTCTCTCTCTCTCTCTCTCTCTCTCTCTCTCTCTCTCTCTCATGGTTTCAACTCAGAAAATGTCACACTAAATTTTCATAATTTTTTCATGTTCACCCAGAGAGAAAAACAAATTCTGCGCTCAATTACAGGCTACCCATGCATTCTTGTTGAAGGCATTGAGGTTGCAATGGGCATAACTGAGGATAATTTTGCCCCACAAGTCTATGTCTTAGTCTAGTGGTAGCTGCTGCTCTTGGAAAACTGAATATCCACAAAATCTATTAATTCTATTCCCACAGTAGTGCTACCGCAAAAATTGCCTTTGGGAATTTACTAATTCCTTTCTTTTTTTCATACCCTCTTCAGTGAAATAAAAAAAAAACACCCTGAAGAGCATCAAAAGCCTGTGGGGAAGTTTAGCTTTGGAACCTCATCTCAAACCAAACTTTGCTGCTTAGTCCCACTTTTACTATAAACATAATGAATGTGGACTCCCTAGATCTGCATGCTATCTGCCTTCAGCCTTTTCAAATTCATTTTACCAGAAGTAAAAGCATAATGATGTGCTATAAACCAGAATCCTTAATGCAATATCTTTTCTCATTCCAAGGTGACAGAGATTGCAGATGTTAACACATGCTGGTTTTAGCCAGTGATCGAGATTGGCAGGTGCTAGATTATTTATTGCTGGTAAACATAACTTTAATTCAGCATATCTCCACTTTCCATTGATCTCTCTGAGAAACTTTCCTCTACATCTCTGCCCACTTTATCCTGTTCCCTCCTGTAAAATATTCTCCTTTCCGCCTTGGATTTGTTAATCTCATTCTTTAGCTCTCTCTCAAACAGAAATGTGGTTCAAAGTAAGAATTAATCTCCAGTCAGCATACAACTGTTTTTCTGTCTTCACTTTAGTATTCTAATAAGCTAGGAAATCATGCTACTATGTCCCACAGAGCCCAGATAAACCAACAAGATATGCCGGTAGACACTGAAAGATTATATATGTAAATTAGGTTCAATTTGTGGAGGCAGAGTTGGCCAGAACTGTCAGAATAATACAATTTTGGTGATTTATGTTGAAGTCACTGCAAAATAGTTTCTGTAAAGAGATAAAAAGGTGCAGGAAAAATTGAATGAATATAAATTATAGTATGTTTAAGGTGGAGTATATTTAGATCAATGGCTGATGGTGTCCAAAGAATATCATTATTTAACCACTATCAAATAAAACATGATACACTGTATTATGGCTAAAGAACTTTCACAGACAGAGGGGAAAATACAGAGTTAATTACTATTTTGATTAAATAACTAAAACAGCATGTTGATTGTCAGGACGTGCAGAAATAATAAGTATTTGAAGGCAAGTGTGAAATGCTATGATAATTAATAATTCATATTTTATTTTATGTCATTCTGCTGACTTATGTGTTTACATTGCAGAAGAATACCTGTAATACATTTGTTATCAGCATATACTGAGATTACACTGGTTAAAATGTAACTGGAGGTAAGGTGAGCAGACCAATCATAACCTTCCTACCTGCCTTCATACCTATAGGAGTAACAGATTATTAATAGTAGTTTTCAGAAATATCTGTGTCATTATTGTAGCATTACACTTGCAGATGGACCTAGAATTCTTACACACAATGTATAATGTGCACACAAAGTGAAACCAGTCAGATTCCATGTGATAAATTTTAAACAGATTTATACTCTGGAATGAAAAAAAATAGTATTAATATGTTTAACACATAATGAACGACACTTCATTGTTCCTTTCCACTACTGATATGTATTTGATTTATTTCTAAATTCCATGTTGTTTATTATACTAATATCTATCGCTTCACAGTATAGTCAGGTAATCAAGTTGAAACATTTTTGCATTACTTGCTTTTGAAACATCTAATGCTGAGGGTTTTTTGTTTGTTTGTTTGTTTTTCAGATGGTACTAAATGTCTCACAAATGTGCAATCAAATTGCTTGATTTTCTGAGATGTCTAATAACTCCTTCTATAAAAGGATTGTGACCTCAAGCAATGGAAGAGCCAATAGATTGTCCTTGCTTGGGGCTATTTTTTTTAGTGTCTTTTTACATATTTTTAGAAGTAAAACTTAGAGCCTAGTTTTTCAAAAGTGACTTTCAGTTTTTGATGCCTAACCTGTGACAACTTAAATGGGCCTGATTTTTCAGAGGGCAGAGCTAATGAGTCAAGCCCCTTTAATCTAACAAGTTAGACTGGTCCAGTGAACTGCAGTGCTAGCCTCAGGCTAGGCAGACTGGTGTTCAGTTCCCTCTCTGCCACAGACTTCTGTGACCTTGGGGAAGTCACTTAGGCCAGAACATTTAAAGCTATTTAGGTGCCAAAAGATGCAGCTAGGCCCCAAGTGGGAATTTCAAAATTGCCTAGGTGCCTAACTTCCATTGATTTCATAATGGGGATAATATATTTTTCTACCTGGTAAGGTGTTGTAAACATAAATATATTAAAGAATGTGAGCTGCTTATGTAAGTATTTACTATAGATGCATATGAGGTACCTAAAATCACTAGGCAATTTTGAAAATTGAAAATAAGCCTACTTTCCTAACTTAGAGGTCAATTCCTGAAGAATTTACTTTTTTTTTATTCAGTCCTTACTCAAGAAAGGCTGAATAAAAACTAATAGTTTCAGCATTTGACCCCAATCAATTCCCACAATTTATACATTTTTTTATTAATTATTTAAAGCATTTATACTTGTTATTGGGATGAATCATGCAGCAATGTAAAAAACATCTTAACCAGCTAGGTAGGTGAAAATCGAAGATTCAGAATGGTGCATATAGGTAAAGTGACGAAGCCCAGATGCCCAATCATCCTGTGGCACTGTAAAATACCCTAAAGGGCCAGAGTTTGAGAGAGGGAAGGGATCTTGGGAAGAGAGAACCAGAAAAGTGATATCCTGTAGTACATGTTGTGGGCAAAATAAAATAATTCATACCGTGTAAGGGAAAGGGGCACCTAGGCAATATGTAACCCATCTCCTGTTACAAGTTACATTCCCAACACAGCAGCCAGCCAGTAGGCTATGCACCAGAGTAAGACAGTGATAGCCAGTGCAGAACAAACACTACGTTGGCTACTATATCCCCAGTTCTTACCACTGCTAGAGATCACCATCTGGTCCATAGTGCATTCAAGGCCCTACCTGTGAATGGAGCCAGAATTTGTGCCAACTGTATAGCCAGCCTCTACAAGGATGCGACAGAGGGCAACACACAACACCCCTGAACCCAAGTAGTCCCCAGGGACCAGAATAAAAACAAAAGGATGTTGTTATGAATTAAGGCACAGCACAGTGATACCACTCTCAGAACATACCTTACAATAGCAGTAAGATGGCAAGGCAGACATATACAATAAAATTATAAATGGTCCTCAAGGGAATCAAAAACACAGAGAAGACTTCCCAGAGGCAGCTACAGTATATCCATTAGTTTATACTACCATCCTGACCAAAGCACGCATGAGATTGCATAGATTTCTACACCACTTTCATAACCCCCATTGATTGGAAAACCATTCCCACAGAGTAGTTATCAATAGTTCACACTCAAGTTGGAAGGGCATATCGAATGGGGTCCTGCAGGGATTGGTTCTGGATCTGGTTCTGTTCAATATATTCATAAATGATTTAGAGATAATGGCAGAGAGTACTCTAATATAATTTGTGACCTATCTCAAGCTGGAGGGGCGAGGGGGTTGCAAGTGCCTTGGAGGATAGGATTAAAATTCAAAATTATGATGGAGAAATGGTCTGAAGTAAATAAGATGAAATTCAAAGTACTCCACTTAGGAAGGAACAATCAACTGCACATACACACCCCAAATGGGAAATGACTGCCTAGGAAGGTGTAATTCGGAAAGGGATCTAGGGGTTATAGTGGATCACAAGCTAAATATGAGTAAACAGTGTCACAGTTGAAAAAAAATCCAACTAAACAACAACAACAAAAACATCATTCTGGGCTGTATTAGCAGGAGTGTTGTAAGCAAGACATGAGACGTAATTCTTCTGCTCCACTCCACACTGATAAGGCCTCTACTGGAGTATTGTGTCCAGTTCTGGGCACCACATTTCAGGAACGATATAGACAAAGTGGAGAAAGTCCAGAGAGGAGCAACAAACATTATTAAAGATCTAGAAAACATGACCTATGAGGGATAATTGAAAAAACTGGATTTGTTTAGTCTGAAGAAGAGAAGAGTGAGAGGGGACATGATAACAGTTTTCAAGTACATTAGTGTTATTACAAGGAGGAGGGTGAAAATTTTTCTCTTAATCTCTGAAGTCAGGACATGAAGCAATGGGCTTAAATTGCTGCAAGGAAGGTTTAGTTTGGACATTAGGAAAAAACTTCCTAACTGTCAGGGTAGGTAACCACTGGAACAAATTGCCTTGGAAGGTTGTGGAATCTCTGTCATTGGAGGTTTTTAAGAACAGGTTAGTCAAACCCCTGTCAGGAATTGTCCATTTATTACTTTTTCCTGCCTTGAGTGCAGGGGACTGGACTAGATGACCTATTTAGGTCTCTTCCAGACCTACACTTCTGTGATTCTGTGATGGTGGACACTTCCTCCGCATGGCTATGCAGGAAGTACTGAAACCATATATTGAATGCATCCGATGAAGTGAGCTGTAGCTCACGAAAGCTCATGCTCAAATAAATTGGTTAGTCTCTAAGGTGCCACAAGTACTCCTTTTCTTTTTGCGAATACAGACTAACACGGCTGCTACTCTGAAACCTGTCATATATTGAATGGTGGTTGCTATAGCCTGTCAAATCTGGCATCCATCCATATGTTCAATAGAAACTTCAAACATACATCCGATCTTTCCCTGGCTTTGTCATTCCAAAGGACAGAACAGTCAAGATTGCCTTTCACTGCACTGAGTTCCAGCACTTTCTAGCTGTGTCTGAAACCACAGGAGATCCTGTCCCTGAAATGTAAGGACAGGCTTAGCATGACAAAGTTGCACCAGAATAGCTTAAGGTGTGAATTTAAACCAATATAGTTTAACCAGTGCAAAAGGCTGTGTGGATATTTAAGTTTAAGAGTGGTTTATTTCAGTTTAGCTTAAGTTGATGAACAAATTTAACTAGATAAGAATAAGAAGAGTGTCCACACAGCCTTTTACCTTGACTAAACTATGTGTGGCTTGAAAACTTGTCTCTCTTAACAACAGAAGTTGGTTTAGTAAAAAACATTACCTCAACCGCCTTCTCTCTCTAATATCCTGCGACTGACACACCTGAAACAACATTGCATTTAATGGCCAGCATAATTTGTACTGGAGCAACTTCCTTGTATAGGCAAGCACGAAGACAGACTTCAATCACAATGATGATGAAGTGCCTAATGAAATACAATGTGCCCACAAATGTGGTTGTTGTAATCTTCTTTAATGCTCCTGACTTCATCTTTATTGACCCCCAGCTCTGTTTCTGCAATCTCTTCCAAATGGGTGATAACCCAATTATGATGTTTTTAAGCAAGCCCTAAAACTTTATAAGCCAGTGAAATCCCAATCCCGGCCAGTGAAAAATAATCACACCTCTTCAAGCCATGTCAGTGAAAAAATTGTTATTTGAAAAGTTTAAAATATAAGGGAAAGGTTAAGTGGTAGCATAAGCACAGACATAGTTATCAAAGACAATTAAATAAGAAAAAATATTTTTCATTAAGTGAATAGTTAAAATAAATGTGGATTGCTGAACTATGTAGTAAGTGAATCTGTATGAAAATTTAAAAACACAAGTGAAAACGACTAAACTGAAGTGAACTAAATAATCTAGACAAAATTAATTTCACTTTTCCAAAATAAAAATGATAGAGTAAGCTAGAGTAGATATGACACAAAAACAGAAAACAAGAATATATTATAAAGATAATTAAGAATTTTAACAGTTTGTCTTATGATGGAAAAAAGCTTAAAGGAATTGCTTTAATTTTCATGAAGGAGCTGTAAGAAAATGCTTGAATGATGATGATAATATGAGCTTAGAAAACAGATTTAAGAGCTAGAGAATTAGATTTGGTCTTGAGAATTTTAATCATTACAAGGCAGCATGGAATACAGATAGAATGCTCAATGAATTCTGTGAAGAATTTCGTAGGTCTTAGAACAAGGTGCTTTGGTTAAAAAATAACTCAGAGACAAAAATACAGAGCTATTATGCCACCATCTTGCTAAAGAAGCTGCAGATCAGTCAGCTCAATGAATGTAGACTTTAAAATGTTGACCAGGATTGCAAGTGGAAACTTTGTTATATACAAAGACATCCAGTAATGGGATGTTCAGTATTAAACCACTCAAAGATACGAGAAGGAAAAGTATACTTCTAATATTAAATATAGTATTAATAAAAACATGCTGAAAATTTGCAGATTGTACGAAAACTATAACATAATGATAACTAAAGCTGGCTGTAATAGTCTGTCAGAATTCTGCAAAATTCTTCATCCAAATTTTCAATTTTACGTTGGGAAAATCTAAATGAAGTAAGTTATTTCAGGTTGGTTCAACTCAAATTGGAATAAATGTTGTTTTGAACTTCTCAAAAATCTTTCATTTTGAATCAGTTCAACAAAACATAAAACTGCATTTCCTTATCATGGTGCACTGCCTTTTGGAGTTGGATTTCCGGCCCCCACTCCATCTTATGGGCCAGGCTCCCTGGAGGAGTACATGTCTCACAATGCAATATGGGGACCTTCCCCTCTTTGACTGAGATGCACATTACACCCAAGGGGCCATGAGCAGGTTTCAGGGGTTCCACCAAGCAGACCCAACATTAGACTTGCTGGGTCTGAGGGCAGAAAGTTGAAGCCCCACCGCTTGGGGCTGAAACTTGGGGCCCTGAGCCCCCCACCCGGGGCTGAAGCCAAAGCCTGACCAATGTAGTTTTGTGGGAGCTCCTGTGGCATGGGGCTCCTGGCAATTGCCTTGCTTAAAACTCCCTAACACTGGCCCTGGGTTTTATATGCAGAAAACCAGTTATTGTGGAACAGGCAGGACACTGAGTTTTTATGAGCATGTTGGGCGGGCCTCAGAAAGAAGAAGGTTGAGAACCCCTTCAGTATACCATGGGAGTCACATGACTCTGAATCTGAATGTGTTATGTATCAATTATTTAGATAATGGCATAGAGAGCACACTTATAAAGTTTGCTGATGATACCAAGCCAGGAGGGGTTGCAAGTGCTTTGGAGGATAGGATTAAAATTCAAAATGATCTAGACAAACTGGAGAGATGGTCTGAAATAAATAGGATGAAATTCAATATGGACAAATGCAAAGTACTCCACTTAGGAAGGAACAATCAGTTGCACGCACACAAAATGGGAAATGACTGCCTAGGAACGAGTACTACAGAAAGGGATCCGGGGGACCACAAGCTAAATATGAGTCAACAGTGTCATGGTTGCAAAAAAAGCGAACATCATTCTAGGATGTAGTAGGAGGAGTTTTGTAAGCAAGACACGAGAAGTAATTCTTCCATTCCACTCCACACTGATTATGCCTCAACGGAAGTATTGTGTCCAGTTCTGGCCACCATATTTCAGGAAAGATGTGGACAAATTGAATAAAGTCCAGAGAAGAGCAAAAAAAAATATTGAAAGTTTAGAAAACATGACCTCTGAGGGAAGATTGAAAAATTTGGGGTTTGTTTAGTCTGGAAAAGAGAAGGCTGAGAGGAGTCATGATAATAATTTTCAAGTACATAAAAGGTTGTTACAAGGAGGAGGGAGAAAAATTGTTCTTCTAAACCTCTGAGGATAGCATAAGAAGCAATGGGCTTAAATTGCAGTAAGGGAGGTTTAGGTTGGACATTAGGAAAAACTTCCTAACTGCCAGGGTGGTTAAGCACTAAAATAAATTGCCTAGGGAGGTTGTGGAATCTCCATTATTGGAGACTTTTCAGAGCAGGTTAGACAAACACCTGTCGGGAATTGTCTAGATAATACTTAGTGCTGCCATGAGTGCAAGGGATTGGACTACATGACCTCTCAAGGTCCCTTCCAGTCCTATGATTCTATGGGAAATGTTGTCTGGCCTGGCCTATAGGGAAGAATATGAGTGGAAGACTTCTGAACTATAACTCCTATAAGGCAAAGTGCCACAAGGAGAAAATGCAGTTTTATGTTAAAATTATGCAAAAAGAATCAATTCAGGTCATTTAAAAAAAACAAAAATATTTCAGTTGGGGGGGGAATTGTTTAGTTTTATAGAAAATGTATAAACCAATCCTTTTGAGGTTTCTGAATATCAATTATTTTGAAATTATGTTCATTAGAAAATTGTAATTCTTTGTCCCAATTTAGGGTAAAACCAAATATTGAAATGTCATTTTAGTTTCCTGTGGGAAATTCTATCTGTCACGGAGTGTCACCTGGACTTTCTTGTCAAGCTGGGTGACACATCTGTTCAATCTCTGATATATGAAGGCAGCTTTAGTGTCCACTCCAGCCGGCATAGACTAGTCTACCTCCTTCACTTTGTGAGCTGAGTTGACAGAGTAGCACTGGGACTCTTATAGCAGGTGCTGTATGATGCTTGTGGAATGGGCCAAATGTCAAGGGGCAGCCTATGTACATCCAACCTTCCAAGGGAGCCATACAATGCCATACTGACCTCCTCCTCCAAAAGCTTCATATTTTTGTAGCTGGAATCACTGGATGATTAACATAGTGTTATAAGTTTCTTTAGTTGCACTCTTCAGTACTTGAAGATACACTGCATTGCTATTAGTTTTCTTGGGGGGAGCTCTTGAAAGCAGCAGGAGAGTTTGCTCTTTGCCTCAGTCTTTCTAATAAGCCAATTATTGGAGCAGATTTCTTCCCATGGATCGGGGATCTGGTGTTTCTGATTCCTGAGAGAGGGGGTTGCCTGCATGCTGCTTGACCACTCCTGTTCAAAAACTGGTGGACATAAAACAAGTTACACAAAGAAAATAACCAGACCTCGATATCAATGATTTCTCCTTCAGTGAGAAACTGACCTGTAATGCCCCCAAATCTGCTACTCTTTTGTGGAAGAGTGACATGTTTGGGAATGCATGTTAAAGGAAATAAATATAAATCCCATCCCACCTTCCCAAATAAAGACAGTAATTGAGAAGGATGCTAAACATTGCCAGTTGCTGGATGATTCTGAAGTCCTGTGTGGATGAGGGAAAATTCTCTAGGGACAGTACTTTCCCCCTTCTTTGATGGAAGCACACTGGGTTGTGATAATTATCTTATAAGAACTATAGCCTATCTTTGATGTGTGAATGACTTTTACTATGCTTCTGAAGATTTCACAGTAATTGTAACAAGATCTGTAAGTCTTAAAATATAATAGATTTCCCAGTGCATTTCTGAATAATAAGTGAAAGTTAATGTAATACAGCCAGAATAGAATCCTTCAAATATCTATTTCATGTGATATTTATTTTGACCTTTCACACTTACACTACATATTTCTTTCTAGCTATTCTGTCATGATGCACCTTTCGTATGTGCACTAGAAATTGTTCTGCTAATTACCAGTTCAAACTAGGGACATTTTTTCCTGTAAGTGTCTTGCTGGAGGGCGATGTTAGGTCAATGATTATATTGGAATACATTTTGATTGCGAGATGCAATGAAACCAGTGCCATGCCCATCTCCACTAGGAAATTTCTTGTTGCCTGTAAAACTTTTTAAAGATGTTAAAAGTCAATAACAATAAATCTTTTCTGAAATGAGATTTTTTTTCAAAGCATTTCACAACCAGTTCAAGTCTTATGTATGTCTCATAGTGATTATCAATCAATCTTATGCTTCTTCTCAAATCTGTATGTAAGCAGAGTCAGGATGAGCTCTACCCTGACATCTGGTGGTGAGTTGTGGCGGGTTGTGGAAAAGAACTTCAGGGGCTGATCTCATTTGCTTAGGCACCCTTCCTCCCCCGCCTAGATAGTCACTTTGGCTGCTGTAGGAGCCCCAGTTTCTCTTTTATTGGGGCAGGAAGAATAAATTGTTATTATCCTGATTATGTGAATCAAGGACAGTGGAACTGTCCTTGGACTTTTGTTATGATGGAGGGACTAGCCATCAGCTAAGCAGCACTTGCTTTGTTATAATTCAAATATTATTTAATATTATTATATATAATATTATTATAATAAAACCACATACCACACAACAGACCCACTAACCCAGGAACCTATCCTTGCAACAAAGCCCGTTGCCAACTGTGCCCACATATCTATTCAGGGGACACCATCACAGGGCCTAATAACATCAGCCACACTATCAGAGGCTCGTTCACCTGCACATCCACCAATGTGATATATGCCATCATGTGCCAGCAATGCCCCTCTGCCATGTACATTGGTCAAACTGGACAGTCTCTACGTAAAAGAATAAATGGACACAAATCAGATGTCAAGAATTATAACATTCATAAACCAGTCAGAGAACACTTCAATCTCTCTGGTCACGCGATTACAGACATGAAAGTTGCAATATTACAACAAAAAAACTTCAAATACAGACTCCAGAGAGAAACTGTTGAATTGGAATTCATTTGCAAATTGGATACAATTAACTTAGGCTTGAATAGAGACTGGGAGTGGCTAAGTCATTATGTAAGGTAACCTATTTCCCCTTGTTTTTTCCTTACCCCCCCACCCCCAGACATTCTTGTTAAACCCTGGATTTGTGCTGGAAATGGCCCACCTTGATTATCATACACATTGTAAGGAGAGTGATCACTTTAGATAAGCTATTACCAGCAGGAGAGTGGGGTGGGAGGAGGTATTTTTTCATGCTTTGTGTGTATAAAAAGATCTTCTACACTTTCCACAGTATGCATCCGATGAAGTGAGCTGTAGCTCACGAAAGCTCATGCTCAAATAAATTGGTTAGTCTCTAAGGTGCCACAAGTACTCCTTTTCTTCTCTCAACTGTGTAATAGCAGAGCTAATTTTGATTTCATTCAATCTGGTTTCAGATTGCAGAGCTGAATTCACTTTGGGCCAATGGTGCACCAGCACTGGGGCTCTCCTTCTATGAGCTGAAATCACTGAGTACCATGTTAAAAATAGTAGGGGGCCTGAAGATATATTGGTGAGTGGCTTGCAGGATGGCTACTGGGGAGGAGCAGCCGGTGGAGCGGCTCGTTGGATGACTACTGGAGAGGAGTACCTGGTGGCGAAGGCTGCAGCAGAAACCCACGGAGAGGCGAGGCAGTCGGACTTTGGAGCACATAAGGTGCCCCTTTACTTCTTTCCCCCCATTTCCACACAGGTGGGAGGTGGGGGGTTAAAATGCTGTAGATGAACTTTTGAACTCTGGACTCACCAAGGACAGAGACTTTTGTGTTGTTGCACTTTGGGGTTGCTGTACATTTGGGACTTTGGGTGACTTTTGAGTTGCTGGACTCAAGAACCAAAGGGAAAGGACACACCCAGTTTGCTTGGGGTGGGTTTTTTGCTCGTGGTTTGTGTTATGAATCCTGTTGGTGGTGTTTCCCCAACATAATGCCACAGTGTTTCTCTCTGATATGAAAAGACTTTTGCTACACTCAGACTCTGTGCTTGTGAGAGGGGAAGTATTGCTTCTTATAGGCGCCCAGGAGGGTGGTATATATTTGTCCCAGGTCATTGGGTGGGGTCTCGAGCTGGTTTTGCATTGTGTTATTAGAACAGAACCCCGAGATACTGAACCCGGCCCTTGTTGCTGCCAGCTCTGACGGGCAGACAGGTTACATGTATATTTTCTATCCAAAGTTCTTGTGCCATGATAATAAGCTATGGAATAGTAATTTGTTTTGTACTTTGTTTTGCTTTATTATCTTTTGCAGAAAAATGCATGTGTTATTTTCAAAGCATTATTGCAAGGACATGCCTCTTGAAATGGTATTTTTGCATCAATGGAGAAAAAATTAGTTTCAGAAGATGGATCTATTTTGCAAAATGGACAAAGTGCTTGTTTCCTAAATCTTGTTCTCCTTCATTGGTCTTCAGCCATTTATTTTTCAGTCTGACTTTCACTTCTACTTCTTTAGAGTCACTATTACATAGAGTTATGATAGAAACATACTATGTCTGAGTTTTGGTTATGTTCTTGACCTTAACATGATGCTTATAAAGAAAGTCTATCCTTTACATCAATGTAGCTAATTTCCTTGGGTAACTCCAAGGAAAACACTGTAGATGCTGCATGTGCCGGCCTATTTTGTAATGGCACTTCACAAATATGTTCTTCTAGCCCAATTTAAATGGAAGACTTGTCATCAAAATTATACCTGGATAATTTAGAAAACCCGCAGTTTGAAACATTCCATATATGTTGGTCCACATTTAAAAGTTGAAAGACACCTGTCACTGTAGTATCTTCTCCTAGCAGAGTAGCAGTACAAAACCTAAGCCAGACAGTGGTGAGCATTTCTTTCTAGGCTTGACAACAAAAAGAAAGTTGGTCTTGTGATTAAAGCACTGGCCTGAGGTTCAGCAGCTCTGAATTCAGTTCCTTTTTTTGCCACAGATTTTTTGTGTAATTGTAATACCGACAGACCCCATGTGATAACGGGTGGGATCAAACCTGGGCCCTCAATGCGTGAACTTCCACGTGGCTGTTGGCTAAGACTGTGCAGATTTATCAAGCTCTAGGTAGGCTAGGTGCTACTAGAGGGGGACAGAGCACCACAACAAGCAGGCATGGGCTACATGATCTTGGGAAGACACTTATTCTCTTTGTGCTTCAGTCCCCTGTTGTTTGAAATACAATAATGTGACTTCCATTCTCCCAGCCTTTGTCTGTCTTGTCTATTTAGATTGTCTTGTCATCTCTTCAGAACAGAGACTCTCTTACTATGTGTATATACAGCACTTAGCACAAGGGGGTCCTTATATCCACTGGGGCCTTGGAGTGCTATTACAATACTACTGCTCCTACTGAGTGACAAAGCACTTGAGAATACAGTGAAGGGAAGCATGGAATGATATAGCAGTTTTCAGTTCCTGTGGTTGGGATTTATAAGGCTTAATAATGAGGATAAGATGTTTCTGGCACAGAAATAAGATTCCTGGATTTTCAGAAAAACATGAAAATATTTTAAAAACCAAACAACAACAATTAAGTTGACACCAAGAAGAAACACACCTGTCATGACAAGTGGTACATCTCAGAAGTGTAATGCGAGGATACTAAATCATGATCATCTCTGCATAAATCATCCCCTTCCTACCAAAAGCCACAACTATAAAAATAGGGGTTTTCAGGGGAAGAGGTCCTCCATATCTAGCTGTGGGGAAGCCAATAATGAAATACAGCTCTAATTCCAATTCTGAAACCTACCATCAAAGCTCCCAGGCCATTGGACAGACCTAGGCTCAGGTTCTAGGATGTTTGCAAAAGAGACTTGAAAACTTTCAACATGTTGACACTGCAGGCTGGAAGGATGCAGCTAGCAACAGGCTATGCTGGTGGACTGCGCTGCACCAGGGAGTCAAAGAGGCCGATGAGAAACGGTTGAGAGAGAGAGAGTGAAGAGAGCAAAGAGGAATGTGCAGCAGGCCTGGAAGTGCAAGTATGTGTCAGCTTCACCTTCTCCACCACATCCCTGCGTTATCTCTGGCATGAGCTTTCACTTGAGAACTGGACTTTTTAGCCACTCAAAACGCTGCAGCACAACACACAGTAACTTGCTTTGGACAAGATGGATGGTTACCATTTCATTCATCAGATGTAATGGAGACTGCAACAAGCAGTGATCTGTGTAGGAAAGAATCTGGCTCAGAGTTCATTGCAGCACAATTTTAACATGCTTACTGCCTATACTGTTTAAAGTAATGCTGTATTAGGATTGTTGCACTGCCTAGGGAATTTGACCATTCACACGATTTGTCAGACCCTACAAAGTTTTCAAATGGATTTCTCAAGTAGATGAGAAATACAATTTTTCTCATTGCAGTTCTATTTGACTATGTAAACACTTATACCAGAGTTTCTCAAACTGTGGTCCGTGAGCTCCATTCAGGTGGTCCGCGGATAGTTCCCTCTAAGGTGCACGAGAGAATGAAGGGCCACCGATCTAATTAGTGGAGCTGCACAGGTGTGGCTCCAATAATTAGGTGCCTGGACCCTGGAGAAGACGCACATGTAAAGTGAGGTGGTGGCCTTCGGGGGAATAGGCGGTAGGTGGGAGGGGGGCAGTGGAGTCAGAAGAGGGCGTGGGGGCAATTTGGGATGTGCACGGCTGCAGTGGCCGGAGAAAGAGGCGACTTTCCCCAGCTCCAGGGCTGCAGCTGCTGTGGAGAGATAGCCCTCCTTCCGAGCCTCAGCTCTGTGGCTGCTGTGGACAGGGAGAGACCTCCTTCCATCCCAGCCCCAGCTCGGGGACTAAGGTGGTGTGGGAAAGAGGGCACAACCATTGCATTAGAAAGGTAAGACTACTGATATTAAAATATGAATGTGTGCTTTTATTTGTAGAACAAAAAATCTTTAATTATTATTAAGGGGTTTTTTTATATAGCGCTTTTATCCAAAGTGCTTTACAATAGTTAGTTAACAGTACAAACAACATTTGGAAAGATCATTAAGTGGTCCGCCAAGACCCTCAGCGATTTTCAAGTGGTCCGCGGAAAAAAGAGTTTGAGAACCACTGACTTATACCATTAACATATGCATGAATTGCATATATTTATTTATACAGTTTAGGTATAGTAAGACTGTAGCTGATAGACAATGCTACACACACAAGTAAGTAAAAAAGTAGGAACAGTGATATACTTCAGTTCACCAGAAACAAAACCAGATGCAATAAACAATGTGTTGTCCACAGCATGAAACTTGAACTTCACAGAAGTCTCAAGCACCTGCTGCGAGATGTCTCTGATAGCCAGGCATAAAGCATGCAGGCTATGTTTTAAAAACTCACTGGCAACCTGCAGGTTGTGTGGGCATAGATAGTCAGGCTCTTTAAGGACTGAATAGTGCTCATACACATTGTGTGCTGGTTGTTGCGAATAAAGGACTCAAAATGGTAAATATCTCTGCTTCTTTCCTGCTCATGCCCCCGAAAAATAGGGGCCAGAGCCTCCTTTCCTTGGTGTAAATTGCTGTAGCTCTCTTGAAGTGAAAGGAACTATAGCAATTTACACCACCTGCAGGTCAGCTGGGATATCTGTAGCACTAAATCCAAATGTATCCAATATATTAATTATTCCCTTTACTGTAATGTAAAAATAATAAGTTTTATTGTATACTTACATGCCATATCACCTGCACCGGTTACTGCCACATCACACAAGATAGATAAAACATGTAATGTCTGATTATCATAACATGAATCATATATTCCTATAATCACAGACAGCAATATGCAGTCCTAAAATGCAGTTGCAATTGGTCCGAGGTATAATGTCATGCTAACAAATTACAATGAAACCAAAAAAACTTGCATCAATTATTTTCACTTTCACCATTTTAATACGGTGCAAAGGAAAATGAATAGCATATGACTAACATTGTGGAACTTACATCCTTCTCTCCTATGTGGTCACATGACAAATGTGTATTGTTTTCAATTATTTCTTTTTAAAAAGTTTGCTTATTTTATAGTTTAAGGTACATGAGTCTCGTGATATATGCCATCATGTGCCAGCAATGCCCCTCTGCCATGTACATTGGTCAAACTGGACAGTCTCTATGTAAAAGAATAAATGGACACAAATCAGATGTCAAGAATTATAACATTCAAAAACCAGTCGGAGAACACTTCAATCTCTTTGGTCACTCAATTACAGACCTAAAAGTAGCAACTCTTCAACAAAAAAACTTCAAAAACAGACTCCGATGAGAGACTGCTGAATTAGAATTAATTTGCAAACTGGATACAATTAACTTAGGCTTGAATAGAGACTGGGAGTGGATGGGTCATTACACAAAGTAAAACTATTTCCCCATGTTTATTCCACCCCTGTCATCCCCCACTGTTCCTCAGACATTCTTGTCAACTGCTGGAAATGGCCCACCTTGGTTATCACTACAAAAGGTTTTCTCCCCCGCTCTCCTGCTGGTAAATATCTCACCTTAAGTGATCGCTCTCCTTACAGTGTGTATGGTAACACCCATTGTTTCATGTTCTCTATGTATATAAATCTCCCCACTGTATTTTCCACTGAATGCATCCAATGAAGTGAGCTGTAGCTCTCGAAGCTTATGCTCAAATAAATTTGTTAGTCTCTAAGGTGCCACAAGTACTCCTTTTCTTTTTTCTAACATTTAGTTTCCATAATTAAGATTATCTAATGGCTGGAGAATTAAACAGTTTAAAAAAAGGCAATATTTCAGTACAATATAGAACAATTCAGCTACATGTCTCCTGTGTTATATACTTCACGCTTAATCTAGATGATGAAATCACAATTGCAGGCAAACATATTAGAATGTCATGCAAAAAAACAAAGTGAAGAGAATGTTAAGGTGGTATAGCTAAGCACACAAAACTGAGGAAATGAGAAAGGTGAAGTTGCATGTCTTTTATCTAGAAGGAGTCACAGTTTCAGGGTAAAACTGCATGTGCATCCCCTCTTCCCTGTAGTTCCCATTCAGGTCTCTGGCATCACCTGTCTTTGGGCAGGGACCCTTGTGACACTTCCTTTGGCCTGGGGTTCAGGGGTGGAGTTAAGTCTGCACAGCTCCCTGCCTTACACGGTGATATCCCCAGTGGCACAGCTCCCACTGACATCACTGGGGCCAGGATTTCATTTCTTGAAAATGAAAATATAACCACTCTGATTTCACTCAATATGTACAGAAACTGTCTCTGTAGATTAAAAGCAAGTGTTCCTTTTTTTCAAATACATGATGAAAATACATTTCAGTGACAGAAAAGCAATTTTCCCAAATCAGTACTGTATAATATTTTAAGCTCTGCATTTAGTACTATGTGAATTAAATTGCAGAGAATAATGGTTATATTAAAGTAAAGAGTAATAAAAGTTGGAGTCCTTGACTCTAATTTCTGACAATGAATTGTAAGTCTTTTTAAACATAAGAAGTTCTGCTTTATGATTCTCACATACACTAGATGGTAAAAGACATGCATTGTACCATTCATAGTCTTCAACACTTATTGTAGCTCAATGTTATCTCCAGGATACTTTCTTCAATCTTTCCAATGACTTGACAATGCTAACCATCATCTGTGGAATGCACGTCAGAGTTCTTGGTTACAAAGATATGGTAATGTATGAATCATTGATGGAGACACAGAAACACACTTGCAGGGACAATGATCAGAACCTTATAATGGCTTTACTAGTAAATCAATTAAAAGTCAGTCATTTGGTTTTCATACTGCACGTTTCTCCTTTGCAACACATATGAAGTGAAATCATGGAAATACTTTTTGTGGGAGGCTAAAATCTTTTAAAATCTTGGTCTGTTGAATTGTTGTGTAATAAGGATGCATTTGAAGTAGAGCTTTTAGTATAATAGACTTAGCAAGTTACAGAACATCAGGAAAATAATAGGGTCTGAGTTTGTACAGACTTCTGCAGAAAGTTGTAACTACATTAAAAGGACAAAAGGGCTCACTGAGTGCAATCTAAAACAGAACCTATAATCTTATTCAAGAAATGCTAGATTTCTTCTAAAAAAAATTTTGCACATAGAACAGGGAAAATGGAATTAAATGGAAGTAAACTAGAAAAATAATGAATTGTAAGTATAGAATTGAATGGGGTTAAATTTTATAAGCTATACATAGGAGAAATGTAGAAAGATTCTGAAAGGAAAGTGAAAAAGTGTACCTAGAGAAACTTACATTTGCCTCTGTCAGGAAGAAATTACGTATAGAAACAGGGTCTTAATGGACCATTATGTGACTTGTGCAGCCAACTGTCCAGGACAATGTACAAATTTTGATTGTTTGTTTATTTATTTATTTATTTTAACAGACACACTTTTAGCAGCCTTTGAAAATTTGTCCAGATTGCAACTTTCCTATTTAAAGGGCAACTTTTTCAAAGGAATGCCCAATGGCATACCTACACAAAATGTGTGCATTCTATTTTGTTTGCACATATCAGCCCTTGCACATGGCAATCATGTAACTCAGTATTTCGCAAAGTGTGGAACAGATCCACTGGAGCATGGGGTATGGAGGTCTAGAGAGGAAGGTGTGGAAGATGTATCTATTAAGACAAATAGGCTTTTAGCAACAGTGATAGTGTTGAAGGGGAAAAATTGATTTGACATGGAGGCCTAGCTTTCAGAAGTTTGGGAAACACTAGTATAATTCTGTGTATGAGACCTGAGCCTGCAAACACTTAAGCACACAAATATCTTTCCTCACATAAATAGTCCTATTGACTTCAGTGGGAGTGAGGTGAAATTATATGTACATGTGAGCACCTAGCCATATTTTAAAATGTACCGCAAGCACCACACAATTCATACCATCAGGACCAGCAGTATTTATACCTTGCAGCAGGCTCTACAGAATAGTTAACAGCAGGCGAAACTAAAAAAATGCATTATTTAAATTACACCAGACCGACATTGTCGCAGGACAGCAAGACAGAATGCTACTGTCCCTGACTGTGAAAATGAACCTTTAGAACCTCTTCATAGCTCCAGGTTGGGCTTTTGTAACAGTCCTGGTTTCTGGCTGTTCAAATGCAACAGACAGCCACTCAACTTCACCCCTCCACTCTGGCAGCAGCCTTCCCCCTTTCTTCCCATGTATTATGCAATACACAACATGCAGCTATAACCATTAGAATGTTTTTTCAAAAGTTCTGCAGCCATTGATCATCATGCAAATCTGCATTACAGTGCAATCCCACCAGTCAGAGCTAATTTCTCAGGCCCAGTCATGGCACTCCACCATCTGCAGCTCTTCCGTCACTAGTTTCCAGAAATTTTTTTGCTCTATGTCCATCAACAAACTCTCCTCAAAGATGCACTCATCTTCCTCATTGTGGTTCCAGTTGTTATGGTACTTTCCGAAGGTCTGCAAACACAAGAGAATTGTATATCCTGTATTTGCAATGTTTGAGAGAATAGAGAAAATGAGAATAGTGCTGAGCTCTGTGGACTCCATGCGTCTGGCAGAGATGGCAGAGGTCAAACAACACCATGCAGTTTTGTGGGATGTGCCACTTTTTAAACAAAAATTATGGGATGTGGAATGTATTATGAGATAGGAAAAGTTGCAGGCTGGAAACTTGACTCCTCCCCCTCCCAAACTCTCATAAATCTGTGGAAGGATCATTACTATCTCACAAATCACTACACAAATGTCCCAAAAGGCATTTACTGGACAGCAACACATGGCATCCTGTGATAACTCCCATGATGCGCTGGACTTTACATCAGCGCAAGCACTCCTGGTGAATATACCCAGCACCCATTGCAAGCAGCCAATATGCACATACCCAAGCAGTATAAATACATCAATGACTGTATGACATTATAACTTGGGTTGACTAAAGTTTACAGTGTAGTCATGGCCGGTGTCACACTGCTCCTCAAAAGTATAGTGTTTCTATAAATAAGGAAATGCTTATAAATAAATACACCTGCAAACTGAAATAACCTATTATTTCCCATTTAATCTATTCTCTTGCCTCTACAAATTGTTCCCTAGAGTATATTTTCAGTGATTTGTCTAGTTCAGTTTTAAATTACTCAAAAAAGAGGGCTTTCTTTGGGTTCCTTGGAGGATTATTCCACATCTTCACAGAATTCAATATTAAGATATTTCTGTCTAGTTATCCTAATTTTTCCATTGTTCAATTTCTAGATATACCACCTGAGGATTGCTCTAAACTGAACATTTAGATTGATGTAGCTTACACGGTTCAGGTGTAAAAAATCCACTCCACCTCCCCGAGTGACCTAGCTGTCGCAGATGTGGCTAGGTTGATTGAACAAATCTTGCATTGACTTAGCTACCAACAGTGTGTTCCTACACCTACAGAAATACTCCTTCTGTTGCTGTAGGCTGCATCTACACTATAGGGTTATACCAGGATAGTTACGGCAGCGTAACTGTTTGATATAGTCCCTGTAGTGTACATATGGTCTGAGTTAACTTAAATAAATCCCCTCCCGGTTCGGTGTTCCCAGTCTTCAAACACCTGTAAATTAGTATGCTAGGCAAAGTAAATATGAAAATATTTAAGGACCTTTAAGATACAAACTGCTCTGCCAATTTTTTTTCAACATCCAATTTACTCTGTTTAGTATTCTAACACAATATAGTATAAGAACGTAAGAATGGCCATACTGGATTAGACCAATTATCCATCTATCCCAGTATCTGTCTTCTGACAATGGCAGGTGCTAGATGTTTCACAGGGAATGAATAGAACAGGATAATTATTGAGTGGTCCATATCTAGTCGTCCAGGCCAAGCTTCTGGCAATTGGAGGTTTAGCGATACCTGCAGCACATGATTGCACCTCTGACCATCTTGGCTAATAGCCATTGATGGACCTATCTTCCATGTATTAATCTAATTCTTTTTTTAACCCAATTACATTTTTGGCCTTCAGAACATCCCCTGGTAATGAATTCCAGAGGTTGACTGCGTGTTGTGTGAAGAAGTACTTCCTTCTGTTTGTTTTAAACCTGCTGCCTATCAATTCATCAGGTGAATCCTGTTTCTTGTGTCATGTGACTTTCTTATTCATATTCTCCACACTATTCATGATTTCATATCCCCCTTAGTTGTCTCTTTTCTAAGATGACCGGTCCCAGTCTTTGTAATCTCTCCATACTCCGAATCATTTTTGTTGCCCTTCTCTGTGCTTTTTTTCCAATTTTAATATATCTTTTTTTAAGATGAAGTGACCAAAGCTGCATGCACTATTCAAGTTGTGGCTCTACCATGGATTTATATAGTTGCATGATATTTTCTGTCTTATTATCTATCCCTTTCCTCATGGTTCCCAACTTTCTGTTAGTTTTTTGATGGCACATTGAACAAATGTTTTCAGAGTACTATCCACGATGGCTCCAAGATCTTTCTGGAGCAGTAACAGCTAATTTAGGCCCCATCATTTTGTATGTATACTTGGGATTATTTTTTCCAATGTTCATTACTATTCACATGCCAACGTTGAATTTCATCTGCCATTTAGTTGCCGAATCACCCAGTTTAGTGATATCCCTTTGTAATTCGTTGCAGTCAGCTCTGGACTTAACTATCTTGAGTAATCTTTTGTATAATCTGCAAGTTTTTCCACCTCACTGTTTATGCACATTTCCATATCATTTTATGAATATGTAAACAGGCACCATGCAATAACCTAATCCAGACAGATCAGATTAGACAGAGTGCAGCTCCTAACACCTGAACTAAGGATTCAATTTAGTTCATATTGAAATAAATAAGGATGTGTTTCAATATGATATAGGCTTGGACAAAAAATTCAAGCATGGTTACTTAAAGTCAGCCATTGAAATCCACATTTAGATACTTAAATAATTTACCTGATTTTTCAGAGATGATGAGCACCCGCAACTCCCACTGAAGTAAGTATACTTTTTGAAGTGGTACATCCCACAAAAAATAACATTGTTGATGAAGTGATAAGCTCTGAAATGTTTGTACAGCCAGAAATTAAATATCTGTAAGTATCAGAGAAATTGAGGAAACAACCTAGATAGCTATTCTTTCATACTACCTCCTTTTGCTAACTCTGGCTATAGGTTTTCAGCGGTCATCAAGATATGTGAAATACAGAACTTTTTTCATGATCCTTGACAGGCTTTCATGAAGGGCTGCTGATCATGGGCTTTCAAGAACTTCTCTCAACTCCTGACATGCTGAGTAAAAGCAGAGTAACTGCCACAAACATATCCAAGTAAAAATAAAACACACACTTATTTTGTATTAGTCTGGGAAATTATCTACTAAGTTTCACAAAAAGAAAAGGAGTACTTGTGGCACCTTAGAGACTAACAAATTTATCTGAGCATAAGCTCAAATTTCAGTGGAAATGCATCCAATGAAGTGAGCTGTAGCTCATGAAAGCTTATGCTCAAATAAATTTGTTAGTCTCTAACGTGCCACAAGTCCTCCTTTTCTTTTTGCGAATACAGACTAACACGGTTGCTACTCTGAAACCTGTTACTAAGTTTCAGAAATTATTATAAAGATTAATATTATTGAAAACTAGCAAAATCCACACTGATCAGCAAGAAACGAATGCTGTTGAACCTCTGGGGGTGGGAAAATTGAACCACCCGTGAAACTGTAAATATTATTATATTATTTTTGTGGCTATAGTGTGTAAAGACCTGAAAATGTTTGTTTCTTCATATGGGCATTTATAAATGTATATAGCCCAGGTCGCCCACCTCTCAGGTGACTTGTCTAACCACAAGGTTTTAGGGTATTCTAGGGTGGGCTCTCTCAATCTCTCCTGTTCAAACTGTTCTGTTTTGTATAAAATACATACATGGTAATTGGACCAGAGCGAGAGTGAAAATGACTCTATTGCCCAGTGTTTGGCATGCTCTCCTGGGAGACCCAGGTTCCTGTCCCTGCTCCAATAACTATTTAAGTATGTCATATAAATTGGAAGAGTTTGAACATGAGAGATCGAGAGAGCCCCTAGCCCAAATTATCCTATAGCCCACTGGTTAGGGTATTTACCTGCAATGGAGGTTCAAATTCCTAGTCCACATCAGGCAGAGTAGGGATTTGAACTCAGGTCTCCCACATCTTGAGTGAATGCTCTATAACTAGATATAAAAGGGGCACCTCATCATCATCATCATTTTTACATGAGAAAAGACTACGCAGGATTAGTGCCTAACTGCAGGAGAGGGCTCACAGCTGTGAATCCCAAGTGGTGGGACACACTTCCTGTTAGGCACATAAGTCCCTTTGAGTGGTGGAGCAAAGATCAAACCCCTCGCCTCAGCATCTCCTATTGGCTTACCAGCTTTTTTGAATCTTTTTCTTAGGCACCTACCTCTCCTCATGATTGTATATGGATTCTGGATGCCTAACTCAGGACTCTGGATTCCAATAGACAGCAAGGCACATAAGAGGTGGGCATTCAAACATCGAGCCTGTCCCTTTTGTGCACCTGGCTTGAAGTGATTTGCCCAAGGTCACACAATACATCAGTAGCAGAACCAGAAATAGAACCGAGGTTTCCTGACTCCCAGTTCAATGCCCAATCCACAAGGCAACACCACCTGTTTTTGCTCAGTTTGCTTCAAATGTTCATTTCCAGTCTTAGATCAAATCTAACAATTTCTATAGCAACAGCAGGTTTTAAAAAGGGGGAGGTGGAATCAGACTGCTGTCACTCCATAATACAACAAATCTATGAAAAGGGGTGGGCGGAATGGGGATTCTGTCATTACATGTTATATGTCAGCAAATCTATTCAAAGCTTGGACCTTACAAGCCTGTGGGATGAGGAGGGGAAACTCAAGGAATGGGGAATGAAACAAACAAACACATTCCCTTTTTTTTTAAAAAGGTTTAAAATAATGGAACATCCACAAGACTAGAAAGAATCTCATTAGATATACAAATGCTTATGCCAAGATGTTTATTTTTCTTCGAGCTTCCGATCATAATCATTGTCCAATACTATAGCTACATTAACATTTGCTGGAGGACTCATGTAGCTTGAGATGATCCAATATCTGTTTCTTGCTGTAGTAGATAATAGGGTCAAGAGGAAGGGATGTTTTAAACACGCCACAGTTGATGTGTCATGCCGAGATAAAACACCAGAGGGTACGTTGGGCATTTTTTGGGTACTTGCTAGCAAAAGACTAGTTGATTGATTTACTGTCTGCCTATATTAATTTACAAGGGGTCATTTTAGTGAGTGACATAAAATAATATGAAAGTCAAAAATCAGTATGACAAGGTAAAAGTATTTTGAGGCAACCAGGGACTTTATGGACACAGAGAGAGTCATAAATAGACATAGCATACAAGAAGATTCAGTAACAATATCATTCAAGACATTTAAAATTGACTAAGAAATATATGTATTGATAAAACATGCATTTCTTCTGCTCTCTTTTTAGTTGCCCTTACAGTCTGAAACTAAAGCAGGTGAAAAAAGAAAATCAAACATAAGTTAGGATTTCTTTTTAAGTATCCTGTTGCAGAAACCAAGGAAAGAAAGGACAGTTTAACTCAAAGGAAAATAAGAATGTCAGTATAAACAATAAAAAATTAACAGTTTTAAAGCAGATGAGATCACAGTTGGAGATGTCAGCACGGGAGGCAAGTGTGGCTTAGTAGATAGACCATTGGTCTGGGACTTGGGAGATTTGATTTCTATTCCCACCTTTGCTACTGGTTCTCTGTGTGATCTTGGGCCAGTTACTTCCCATATCTGTCTCCGGTTCCCCACCTGTACTGTGGGGATATTTACACTCCTATGCAAGTTATTTCCACATCTGTGGATGAAAGAAGTGTTACTATTCTATTAACAGACTTTTCTCACACAGTGCCATTTCCTCAGCCATGAGGCAGGAAAATCTACCTTGGTGCTAAATGACTGATGGATTAAAACTATATTAAAACTGCCAACAGAACAGCAAAACAACCCAATAACTAACTAAACTAATTATGACAACAAAATTACTTCAGAGATGTAGTATTTTTTAAAGGAGGAATCATAACATAGAGCAGAATTCCACCTCGCAGCCTGGGGTAGTGAGAAGGAACTGAGTGATGGCTGGGCCTGCCCTCCCTCATATGCCTTTGGGTGGAGAAGGGGCATGTACAGCCCCTGCAACAGACATTGCAAACCAAAAACTTCTCAACCTACATGCATGAGACCCACATACATCAGAAGTGAGGCTATCCAGACAATCTTTAAAGAAAAACAAGCTCAATTAAGTTCACAACCAGGGACAAATTTACAACGGGTGTAAGTGGGTGCAAACTCTATTGAGTTCAACGAATTTGTATCAGCTTGCAGTCAAGAATTTGCCTTCATGAGTGTAACAGAGAACAAATACACATATACTTTTAAAAGTTTCATGTCCAGTACTCAGGCTTAGTGAAAGACTGAGAAATTCAAGCCGAAGAAAAGCTGCCACCTGCACCCCACAAATTATTGAGTATCCTAGACTGAACCAAAACTCATGGAAAACACATTGCATATCTTTAATTGTCTTTTATATTAAGGCAGTGGGCATCACTGGGCAGGCAGAAGGTAGCTTAATTTTTTAACCCACGCAATTGTAGGCTCCGAAGCACAGGGAGTGTCGAACTTTGTTCTAAGCAAAGTAAATGAAGAAAGACTTTTGAAGCAGTATTGGCATGATTTGAAGTGAGGTGAACACCTATAGATAAAGTGAGACATGACAGATTATGACAAATCCACACAAATCAGCACAAGAGTTGTAACTGATCTAACAAACAAAAGACAGCCTCAAAATTTTAGAACTTTAAGGGTATCACTCATTAAGGATCAATAAATGGCATAGCTGACAAGTTTTATTAAGAGTTTTGTGTTACATGTTACGCAAATTAGTATTTATATACTTTATAATTTATTTGCAGATGATCATAAGTTTCAGCTTATAATGAATACACCCTGCTGCAAGCAGTGGATGGGGCAGGATGTGGAACTGCACTAAACTTGGCAGCTATGGCTGGCAAAGATGTGAGGGAATCTGAAGTGACTGCTAGGCCATTTGAACAGGTAAGTGCCGGAAGGTATCTGGATTGTGTAGATGGATGGATGGTGGACAGCACTGGGATTTCTGGAGGGAGGAAGGTAGATGAGTGAGTGCTGGAGGGTATCTGGAATTCCTGATGTGTTCCTGGGGGCGGAGAGGTGATGGATTAGGTGGGTGCTGGACAGCTGGGGGGAAGCTGAGGGCTGGGTGTGGGTGCCTGTGGGAATCTGGCTGCTAGAGGGACATTTGTTGGTGGGAAGAAGCTGGGGGCTGAAGGGGTTTTCTGGAAGAACTACAAGGGCTGCCTGGGGGAGCTTGGGTTGGTGGGTGTCTTGTCTGGGAGGAAGTTGGGAGATCCTGGCATCAGTGCTGGACCCCTACCTCTGTTCTTGTGGCTGCTGCTCTTGCTTACCCCTCTTCTTCACTACTCCTTCTCCACTATGATCCAGAAGGGGGAGACGTGAGGGAAACAGAGGCCATGATTGCAGCCATTCCCGCAGTTCAACGGAATGCCTTGCAACGCAGCTGGTTTCCAGGAATGCAGACCGAGCTGCCAAATGCATGTGTGTCTCATGAGATACGCAATGGAGAGCTGTGTGAGTAATTGAGACTTTGGTTCATTCGTAAACCTGAAAATTAATAACTAAAAAAAGTTTCAGGTCAACCCAAAACTTTTTTTTTTTAATTTTGGCAAATCAAAAAAGTCAGAAAATATTATTTGGACTAAAAAAAAACCTTGTTTTTGATTCAAGGCTTTTTAAAAATTGTAAAAATAAAATTGAAGGATTTTGTGAAAAGAAAAGTCATTCTTAATTTAAAAAAATAAAGATTTCATTTTAAAATGATGAAATAAAATGTTGACTTTTTAAAAAATTTGGGGTAAGTTTTGACATGAACAATTTTGTGAAATTGACAAGAATTCACAAACCATTTTGGTGTAGTAAAATCTGCATGTTTTGCCAAAAAAGCTTTCAATAGAAATTTTTTCCCCAGCATTACTGTAATAGTTAATGGCAATTTTGTTGTTTGTTGCAAAGAGTTCATTCTTTGGATGTGGCCTTTTACTGTTCAACAATTGTCTACACCTGTTGTAATTTTGACAATTGTGAGTTTGTTATACATGATTGCCCTGTGTGTAGATTTGTTATGAACCTATTTGGTGTTTTAGAGAACTGTTCACAGTTTGTGTCCCTTACAATATTTTCTATTCAGAATTTGATATTTGATCTATGTGATTGGCCATTTACGTGAAGGTAGGAGCCCTTTCAGGATATACTTAGGAGGTAAGCAAACTTAAGAACCTTTTGGAAATTTAACATTTTATCCTGTCCCCATCTGCACAAGAAGGAACATTAAATTTGTCTACGTATGTGGACCCTAAATTGAAAAATTACTGGGTTCTCTCTTAAGAGAGAAAGAGAAACAAGATTTGTTATCTGTTCAGAATCTTTACATTACATTTCCTCCCACTGAATTCCCACCAAATAAATGTGTATATGTATAGCAAGGATGGGTTAACATTTCTGGCACAAATAATTAATGCACGACCATCCTCATTCCCAAATGAACATGCTTATTTGCTCACAATATTTGCAGTATTAAAATCTCCTTGCCAAATGGGACATTTTTCCCCACAGGGAACACTTTCACAATAGTTAATGGAAAAAAATAAATTAAATGTTGGGTAGTTTCATTTTTTTGGGAAATATTAGGCACATCTATACAGTTCAGTTTAACAATTTCCCAATTTTTCAGACTCCTAGGGCTTTTTATCATGATACAGCATTTGTTCCAGTAAGGAAAAGACTAGAATCAACAGGTACATACTTGACATGAAAATTTGTTGAGCGGAAATACAAAAAGCATTACATAAAACAAACAGATAGTACAGGAGACAATGAAATGAGAAAAGGGAACATCCTTTCATTTTCAATCCTGGAGATTAGAGATAAAATACCAGGCACATTAAATGTTCAAAGTAATTTCTCGCTCTCTCAACAAATGATTTATATTACTAAATCTCAGGGGCATGGTCTGAGATTGAATGCATTTAGTATATTACAAGTACAACCTCCTTCATTCCCCCCACAAGAAAGCTAGGAGTATTTAGAGATAAGATAAGACAAACATTCACCATCTTGACCTAGGACAGCAGAGCCAACCCCTGCCCATTTACTACCATTCCTGATAAGCCCTACCACAGTGACTACAAGAGCCCTCTGACACCATTTCCCAGCATGCTTGGAGTCAGTTCTGGGGACAGAATGGACCAGAAACAGGCCATAAGGATGCTTCTGCGTGGGGTGATCTAGCAAGCAGCTTCCTGGACTAACGATGCTCCCTCCGCGCCTCAATGGGAGGGCACAGCCTGACTCAGCGGCAATAGGACTAGTTTTTGTTTCAGTTTTGAGCTTTGAGTCTGGGAGCTGAGGGAAACAGAACGACTCAGGGAGTCTCTGCTTAACTCCCCTTCCCCACGAAGGGAGCCTTTGAATTTCTGTGGGACACAGTGCATGGGTCAGGCACTTTCAGCACTGGCTACCAAGAGCCAGCCAAGACCCCCACAGGATTCCAGATCAGGAAGCCATGAGAAGTCCTTGCCCCACCCAGGGGAGAAAGCACAAGAAGAGGACTCTCTTTTTGTTTAAACCAGCTAATGTTCACAGTGCTGCAGCGCTCATCTCCAGGCTTGTTCCCAGTGTACCATCTGCCTGGGAAGGCGCAAGGAGGTGGGAAATTTGTTGATGTTCTAGTGCTTATCAATTAATCTTTAACCTTTCCTTCCCCACATCCTATTTTCTTGCTCCCAGTAAAGTCCCACTTTCATTTATTATTATTGCTGGGTGTGGCGTTTCTTTGCTGGGGTTTGTGTTGATGTACTTTATTGTTTCTTGTGTGTTGGGTTTTATACTCCTTGCCAGCAGTGATTTGCCAAGTGAGAGCACCCCTTGTCTCTCAGGCAAAGGAAGTAGTCACCTTGCATAGAGGCACCAGGCATCACAAGAAAGAACCCAGCACATTACTTTAAAAAGACTTTGGAAAAAATAAAAGACACAAAAAAGTCCATAGAAATGCTTATGGGACACTGAGAATTTACAAAACACTGAGGCACATATTACCTCTATTTGTATACACCACTTGAAACTGGAATAATTATTTAGCTATAGGTAGCAATGAGACACAGCATGGAAGTATTTTGAAAGTGGTGTCAGCTCTATTGCTGACCCTCTTCAATATTTCTTATTTTTATGATATGCTGCTTATGTGAATAGATGAGTCAAAACAAACAAATCTCTTAAATGTCATGGTTCAGCTAAAATGGTACCTGCATCTGAACCATCTTAGATTTTGAGTTTGGTTTTGCAACAACACTAGCCTATGACACTTTACAAAACCCAAAACAAAACACAGTATCTTCACTTATGCTCATCTATAACATAATTATTCAGTACTCAAGAGGAACTAGTAATGGACTATATTCACACTGGAGAACAAAATAAGAACTCAGACGGAGACCAACACCTACAAGACAGAGACCAACCCCTCAGACAGAAACCAACACCTACAAGATCTTCACCAAGCATTCTCAAAACTATGACACCCACATGAGGAAATAAGGAAACAGATCAAAACAGAGCCAGACGTGTATCCAGAAGCCTCTTGCTGCAAGACAAGCCCAAGAAAGAAACCAACAGAACTCCACTGGCCATCACATACAGTCATCAGCTAAAACCTCTCCAACGTATCATCAGTGTTCTACAACCCATCCTGGACAATGATCCCTCACTTTCACAGGCCTTGGGAGACAGGCCAGTCCTCTCCCACAGACAACCCACCAACCTGAAGCATATTCTCACCAGCAACTACACACCTCACCATAGTAACTTTAACTCAGGAACCAATCCATGCAACAAACCTCAATGCCAACTCTGCCCACATATCTACACCAGAGACACCATCACAGGACCTAACCAGATCAGCCACACCATCACCGGTTCATTCATCTGCACATCCACCAATGTAATATACGCCATCATGTGCCAGCAATGCCCCTCTGCTATGTACATCAGCCAAACTGGACAGTCCCTACGTAAAAGGATAAATGGACACAAATCAGATATTAGGAATGACAATATACAAAAACCTGTAGGAGAACACTTCAACCTCCCTGGACACACAATAACAGATTTAAAGGTAGCCATCCTGCAGCAAAAAAAACTTCAGGACCAGACTTCAGAGAAACTGCTGAGCTTCAGTTCATTTGCAAATTTGACACCATCAGCTCAGAATTAAACAAAGCCTATGAATGGCTCGCCAACTACAAAAGTAGTTTCTCCTCCCTTGATGTTCACACCTCAACTTCTAGAAGAGGGCCTCATCCTCCCTGATGGAACTAACCTTGTTATCCCTAGCCTGATTCTTGCTTGCATATTTATATCTGCCTCTGGCAATTTCCACTACATGCATCCGATGAAGTGGGTATTCATCCACGAAAGCTTATGCTTCAATATGTCAGTTAGTCTATAAGGTGCCACAGGACTTTTTGTGTCTATTTTTCACTGAAACTTTTAAAATTGAATATACTAGATACAGATACCAGACACTTCAAAAAGAGAGATGTATGAATTGCATAGCTGGATTTATGAACTGTATTCCTTTGCTACCTGCTATGCTTACTTTTGAAATTGACTTAATCTTCAGTGTCTGACATGCTTTAATATGCTGAGATTTAAGTTTAAAATACATTGTTCTTATTGCTAGTTTATTTACACACAAGTCCAAATGTGGTTGTTTTGGTTTGCTATTCTGTATGCTATCTTTGAACCTATGAGATGTTCTCTGTTTCCAAGCATTGTATAGGAGAGAGAATACACTATGGGCTTAATTTTGCCTTGAAAACACAGCCCTGCATTGGAAAACATGATGAGGAATGTTGCCCAAAACAGTCCTGGAAGGAGCAATCACTTTGGCATCCTTCCTCCCTCTTCCATTTGGGATGCTAACCAGCAGAAAGCCTAATGCTCAGGAGATATCATGCCCAGCATTTGCGCAGAGGCCTTAGGGATAGTGAAAAGAAATGATTCCTTGCATCCAGTCCCCCTTTTTGCACCTCAGAATGCTCCAGGCCAATCTGATCTGCAGTTTAGCCTTTTCATCGCTGACAAATTTAGGGTAATTCACACTGGTGACATACTCCTACCCATTACTGGGTTTTAAATAATTTCACCACTGACCAAAGACACACAGGTACCAGACTAGATCCGTGAATGTACCTGTTGAATGTACAATGGCAGTGTAAAAGGTAAACAATGTTAGGATGCTTAAGGAACAGGATAAAAAAATAAAGGAACTGAAAAGGTATTAGGCTACTGCTGTGCACTTTACATAGGGCTTCTAACAGGGTGACAGTCATCCGAGCGTGTACCACCCTGCCTTGTTTCTCTTCTTGGACTCATAAGAACTCCATATTGCACTCCCAAAGGTAATTAAAACATGCCCCTTCTAGGTCAAGTGTATTTAGTCCTTACACACATTAGCCCTCCAACCCCCCCATTCCAGTTCTGTCTCTCTCTTCCCAGCCCTCCTTCCAGGTGCTGGTCACAGTTCAATGTAACTCTCTCACCAATCAGGAGTTTGGCCCTCCAAGCCCAAACCCCAGTTCAGTGTCCCACTGCCCTTAGGTAGGGAATCGCCAGCCCTCCTTCCCAGACCTAGGTCACAGTTCGTTTACTCTCTGCAGGCCCCCTTGCCTTTTCCTTATAAGAAGTGTGATTGAGTGACATGACCCACCAGTCACATGCTGTTTCTTTTCCCCATCTGGGGCAATGAGTTAAGCTTGACTGAGGTGGACTGAGACCCATTTCCCCTGAAAGCTATGTCTACACTGCAGCTGGTATCAAGTCTCCCAGTCCAGGAAAACAGACTCATGCTTGCGGGGCTCAAGCTAGTGCACTAAAAATAGCAGCATGGATGTTGTGACTCGGGTCACAGCTTGGGCTCTCAAGCCTGAGGGGCCAGTCATCCTGTGACAGGACTACACTTTAAAACCACCCAGACACTGAAGCAGAGCTGAATGTGACAGCCATTGATAAGTGGAACTTTTTGTTGCAAGCATATTCAACCACTGCTCCATAATCTATACTGACTGGTTGTGAATCTCTAGGTGACGTTTCAAGGTGTTGGTTTTGAACTATGAAGTCCTCAATGGGTTAGGACATAACTACCTGATTGGCTGTCTCTCTTCCTGTGCCATACTGCCACAGAGGAGCTCAACAGAGGAGCTGGAGCCCTGTTAGTATAAATCTGAAGGCACTGATGCAGGGTGTCCTCTATGCATCTGCCTGGACAAATACTTTTCTACTGACTATTTGCAGATACGCAGAAGCAGGGCTGTGTATTGTTTCTGGGGAAGTAAAGACCACTCTACATTTACTGCACCCCCTTATGCAAAAGCACATAAGCTGTGATGTTCAGGAAGAAAAAGAAGAAGAATGCAGGATCTAGCTGTACCATTCCTAATACTGTATCTAGCTCGTGGTGTACAAAGCCAGTGATCTCAGCCAGTAAGTTTATATCTAGCACTGATGTGAAGTAACTGGAAATACCCTATGCTGAAGTCCAATCTCTGCTGGCAGTTCTTAACTGTCTTTTGTGTAGTACCTAATTGCTGGATAGCACTGCCACTAGTAGGAAACAGAGCAATGGCATTCAGATTGTGGCATGTACTGATGACTCAGTATGTGTTAAGAGCTCTTGTTGTCAAAGAAGAGCTGCTGTTCACTTAGTGAATAGCTTTGCAGTCCATTATGACTGAAGAGTCAGTTTTGAATTCCCACTGTGGCTGTTCCCTTTACATTCATGTGCACTTGTTCTATACATCAAAGTGGAGGAATTTACGATCAACAGCAAGCAATTTCTGGATAGCAGCTAGTGGAGTGCGAGATGCTGTCAGTTGGCTGTACTGAATCACATGGAGAAGCAGGTGGCCATTCCCACCTCTTTCGCTGGCCTTTCATTGACCCCTTTCATACTGGCACATGCAGCTACATAGAGAGATTCAACAACAGCATCAATTATGGAACAGAAGAGATGTTCTTGTTGCTAAGTTACATACTGCATCTTACTTGTGTATTAGTACTGAACTGGTATCCCAGTCTACAGGGTTATACAAATGATACCACTGGCAGAAGGTTAACCCACGAATATAAGGGAGTAGAAAACGTAGGCCTTTTTGTATTTGTACGCAGAAAGAAAGGAGTCCTAGGCTCAGAGCATACCTTGTACATACATATCCCTACTTTTAAAAAGGCACACTTGAGTTTGTGGGGTAAATTGCACCACGTTTTCCCTCCCCTCTCCCCCTATCCCTAGTGTGTTAATAACCCCTTTAAATAAAAGTTCAAAGGAAGTTTTATTGAATCCTGTTTCCATGCCGGCTGTTGAGTAATGTCCCAAAGTCTCCAATTCTGTCCAGACCCAAAGCTTTACCTTGAAGCAAAGCCCCAGCTATTCCATTATTAGCTGAGATCATAGAAAGTGTTAGATGACTCTCCCTTCTCAGAATAAATATTTAAACCCTTCTTAATTAAACATCTCCCTTGGACTTTAGTTTGGGAGATGATATAGTGAATGTCAGTGAGTTCTTATGACGATTACATGGACGGAGACTCAGCAACTGTGAAGATCCCAGTTCCTGCTGCTGGCAATGTTACTAAGAGTAAACACATATCATGAACTATTTCAGATACATGCCAAATTACTTACATTACTTGGGACACAAATAGGAACATGAATAGGGAAAATCTAAATCAGGACTTTCGTTCTCTCTTCCCTCACCAGTTTCTTTTCCTAATGCTTCTATAATCAACAGCCATTGTCAACCCCCAAACAGTAAATCCAAAAACTGAAAAGTAATTGTTAGCAAATACTTTGATTTTCCAGGTGTCTTTTGCATCCCACTGGAACATGCTAATAAGTAATATTTGTCTTACATTCAAGGAAATAGGAAACAGTGACACAGAGTAGACAAAAAGAAATGTAGATTATAAACAACAGAGACTCTAATTCACACACAGAACTACATGTTTTTTTATTACTAAATGAGCCTCAAAGTAACTATGGGTGGATACAGAATACACAGATCAGTAGAGAACAGAGAACCTGGAGGTGCCCTGTTCTGCTCTCCACTTCCATGAATGGAATTCCGAGCTTAGAGTAGAACTCAGAAGCTGCTATTTTCCGGCACCCCGTTCAGCCTGCCCGTACTTCTTCATTTGAAACACGTAAGCCCCTAAATACTCTTATAGTTGCTTTTATTGAAAAGGAAGATCTCCAGATTTTTTGCTTTGCAATGATATGGTGCAAGGTAATATTATATATATATATATATATATATATATATATATATATACATATGGGGACAATTTTTACAGTGTGTGTGTGTGTACACATGCACAAACATTGCAAGATTTGGCCTCAATCCTGAATTGCTGCAGTTGGGATTTAGCATGTGAAGCAGATGGGCATTTTTATTTTAGGGCCAGATTTCTCTACCTTTATCGTACTATATGCACTGTAATTTTGACTCAGTGTGAGTAAGGGTGGCAGTATGCAGCCCTTAAAATAATCACTAAATTGACCACTAACTTCCCTTTCTATGCAGCCCTGAGCGGAGGACAGTGAAACGTTAGACAATGACTGCAAATGAATGTAGTAAAACTCAACCATCAAGTTTACCATACTTATCATAATCCTATTTTAAAATAAAATAGCAGCACTAGCTGTGCAATAAGAAGCTTTACATTTCCCAGCATTTATTTATATTTGCAGTCATTAGTTATTTAAAATGCAAGGGATAAAGGGAAAAAAGACATAAGTAAGTCTTAT
Source organism: Lepidochelys olivacea (assembly GCF_965140295.1). Lineage (NCBI taxonomy): Eukaryota > Metazoa > Chordata > Testudines > Cheloniidae > Lepidochelys > Lepidochelys olivacea. Next base: position 28,269,404 of record NC_140413.1, read on the forward strand.
AAAATAAGAAAGCAGAAAATAATTATTAGTGCAGAAAAACCTGATCATCTTTAACAAAAAGGATTAGCCAATAAAAAAAATAAAGGCGAATCAGCATGAAATTTGACCACAGTGTGATGGTTGGGTCGATTAGCGATCATGAAGAAAAAATTAAAACGTAACGAAGAACTGTAAGCAAGAACCCTCTGCTGGAAATGTGTTAAATTTTACCTGCTCCATCCAAGGTCTCAGTGATCTGCCCTCCTACATTTTCTTTTATGGCTAGTATAAAGCTCTGAAGTGTGCTAGCAATTAGAGCTGTGAAGAAAGAGAAAAATAATAAAAATGTGGGAGGACAGGTTCTCTCTCAAGAAAGAATGTTCACAGCTCTGAACACAAAAAGTAATTGCTGGCTGAGCAGGGCCTTGTATTTTCAGCTTCACATGAAACAAAGAAAAAGCATTACACCTTTGATGATCTCCTATTTGTTTCATATTTAGTCCTCTTGTAAGTAAAAGCAAATCCAAATCCATGATAATTTGCATCATCAAGGCCTGATTTTTTTTCAACAAGTTATTAGTAATTTTCTCTTTGAAGTCTTTCATGGGATTATTTTCATGATTATGGGTTTTTTAGTAACATAGGACAACGGCAGTTTATATAGTTACACAGTCAAGGCCTTATTCAGCAAAGTAGGCACGTGCTTACCTTTAAAAAGATTCTTAAGCCCCATTGACTTCAACGAGCATATGTTTAAGCGCATTGCTTCAGTTTTTCCCTAACACTGAGGATTAGATCTGGAAGGAGTTACTGGACATGACCCTCAGATGGTGAAAATCAGCTGAACTACTGTTACTTTAATTAAGCTGTCCTGCTATACACTAAGAATTTGAACCTATGCTCAAAGCTCCCATACACTTTAATGGTGCAGATTCAGGGCCAAACTGAAGAGCTGATCCTATACACTGTATTACTATAGTGTGCCGTTATATCATGAAATAAAGGTATTTAGCTGATAAGCAGTTTCTTAAGTGCAGAATATTTATAACACTTCATTTACTGAATTTAAATATCAATTATCTATAAAATGACAGAAGACCTGAGAAACTACCAAATACTAAATCTGTGTACATATAAGTATACTACAATAACAAACCTTCCCCCTAAAAGTCCAATAAAACTAAATTACACAAAATGTTCTGTAAAGTAGCACAATTAAAGTATGTGAATGTACACACAAGAGTGCTCCAGCATATTTGTAAAAGTGCAATTACAAAGGAACAAAAGTCAAAAGTGAATATAATCAAAAGTCAACACTCTGATATTATTTAATTCTGAGAGAGAAGAAAGTCAATTTCATCCTGATTCTCTACCCAACTCACTATTTTTTAAAAAAACAACAACAAGGAGTCTGGTGGCACCTTAAAGACTAACAGATTTATTTGGGCATAAGCTTTCATGGGTAAAACACCACTTCTTCAGATGCATGGAGTCCCCATATCTACTCTAGCGACACCATCAGAGGACCCAACCACATCAGCCACACCATCAGAGGCTCATTCACCTGTACGTCTACTAATGTTATATATGTCATCATGTGCCAGCAATGCCCCTCTGCCATGTACATTGGCCAAACTGGACAGTCCCTTCGTAAAAGAATAAATGGACACAAATCAGACATCAGGAATGGTGACATACAAAAGCCAGAAGGAGAACACTTCAGTCTTCCTGGACATTCTATAAAAGATTTAAAAGTAGTTAAATCAAAAAAACTTCAGAAACAGACTTCAAAGAGAAATAGCAGAACTAAAATTCATTTGCAAATTTAACACTATTAATTTGTGCTTGAATAGGGACTGCGAGTGGCGGCCTCATTACAAAAGCAACTTTGCCTCTCCTGGAATTGACACCTCCTCATCTATTATTGGGAGTGGACTACATCCACCCCGATCGAATTGGCCCTGTGAACACTGGTTCTCCACTTGTGAAGTAACTCCTTCCCTTCATATGTCATTATATAATGCCTGCATTTGTAATTTTCACTCCATGCATCTGAAGAAGTGGTGTTTTACCCATGAAAGCTTATGCCCAAATAAATTTGTTAGTCTTTAAGGTGCCACCAGACTTCTTGTTGTTTTTGTGGATACAGAGTAACACGGCTACCTCCTGATATTGTTTTTAAGTTTCAAATGGCAAAACAAACAGGATTTGCCCTCATTTTAACATATGAATGGTGGTTTTGTCCAATACAAATCTGGATCTCGGCAGGATAGCAGATCTCAGTGTCTGTGCCAAGAAGAGAAACCTTGCCCTTTATTTATCCAATGTGAGTTTCTCTACTTCAGTAGATTTTTGAGTAATTTACCATACACAAGAACCAGGTTTGACACTTGGAACTGGCCTCTCATACAATCGGTGGATAGATAAGGATAGTTCTCAGGCAATGGAATGCTTACAAACCTATGAACAAGAATAGAGTCCCACTGTCCCACTATTATCTGTGATTCTAGAAACTGAAATAAACTTTAAGGAACAATACTGTATTGGCAGGAGGATGAACTGGATGACTAGACTTTTTCTATCTTGACCTTCTTTGGTTCTCTGATAATCTATAACAGCTAAAAACAGAAGTCTTGCAAAAAGGGTAAATTCAAGTAACCTATTATCCTTTATGCAAGGCAAGCTTCTTTTGATTTGTTTAGACCAGGTTAGACACATGGCAAATACCTTGTACCAGGGAGTGGAGCAGAGTTGCACCATCTGGGCAGGAGAGCAACAGCACATTCTTCCTTCTCTACCCAACTCACTCATTCTTTATACCATCCTTCATGGTGTGCAGCATACTTCCCTCAGCATGGCCAGCTGGCACATTGTGGGTGGAGAGGCAACCAAACAGATAGATGTCTCTGCCTCTTCTCCCACGGGCTGCCCCAGAGGGAACTGGGAAAGAACAGTCCCTGGGATCCCTTGAGAGTGGGGCCTGGGATTCTTCCCTATCCTTATATAGGCTGCTTAAAGGGAGGAAGGGAGCCTCCTTATTCCCTCTGCACCTTTGTAAGGGCCAGGCCCATTTACACAATATATAAATAAATAAGAGTAACCCTTTCTGGAGCTGTAAGGGCCTCTTCCCACATATTCTGCGTGCTGCCTCCTGTCCCCCCCAAAAAAAAAATTAGAACAAACAAAAAATAAACCTAGAAGCCTCCTCTGAAACAGAAAGAAAAATAAAAACTACCCCAACTAGAAATCCCAGCTCTTTGTAAACATGCCCCAGCGCTCAGCTTATCCCTCCTGTCCCAAAAGACTGGGGAAAGAGATGGACTTTGCAGAATGCTCTAAATAGCAGCATATTTGTGAATGCAGAGCTGAAGGCCCTTCACAGAGAGCACCCTGCCAGCTGCTCCTTTTCTTTTGAAATGGAGCTGCACCAGTTGAGCACCTCCATTGATTGCGGATGTGGCAATATTGCATCGGAAAAGAGCCTCAGAAATAGGCAGGTTCCAAGTCATTTAAGACTGCGCAGGTCAAAACTCAGTACTTAGACTGCATCCAGGAACCAATGGGCAGCCAATGTAGAACACAGCACTGCAGTTTGTTCATGTGGCTTCAGTTTCCATCTTTAATGAAGGTGCAGCCCCGTGTAAACTGTGTTGCTGTTTAATCCTGGATCACAATAGTAATGTTTACACCTGAAAGAATCTGTTAAAACCTCCTGGCCTGACAGATGAAAAAGAGCCCTCTTGGTCACTGTGGTTATACGATTATCTAACTGCAGCTGGGGGATACAACAGCACCCTTAGCCTGAGACTTTTCATAACAAATGTTGGGCATCCACCTTCAATGAAAAGGGCAGACATATTTTATAGTGCTTTCAGCCACCTAGCCCTCATCCAGGCCCCAATCTCTACTAAATCTCAGGAGCATCATTCAAGAGAACTGGCTGGATGGGATGGGATAGACACACACAGTGTGATGTCACCAATGTATGGTAAAATCCATAGTCCATTCCTCATCACCCACCTCTCAAATCCCTTGTATGCTCAATGACCAATGATCATTCAATAGTTGCCCTGTTCTGTCCATTTCCTTTGAAGCATCTGGTACTGACCACTGTTAGAAGACAATATACAGAGCTAGATGGACCATTTATCTGACCCAGTATGGCCGTTCTTAGGAAGTAAAGCTCTACAATGGTGCTTCACTTTCCGGTCCTCAGGATGGTTCCTCTGTAGTTTGAGATCCAATTTGGAACTAGCAGAATGAATCAAGAAAGAAAGATCCTGACTCTAACACCCATCAAATGTGGGAATGTTTGGCTTCTGATCCAATTATGACTCTTGTTGTTTCTTAGCTTTGAATTGCACCCAGCAATATTTGCAGCTGGTACAAATCTCATATTTTCTTTATAAAGATGTCACTTCTGTGCCAAAAATTGAGCCAAATTTTAGGCAACAAAGTAGTTCTATGTTGTATAAAAAGGGGAGACAGACAATAGCAAGACATAGGATTATATATTTCTTTATTGAAACCTCTCATATTCTAGAAGAATGGGGGAAAACCACAATGGTTTATCTTTTCTTAAAATTCTTCTTTTTACCTAAGAGTTTTCATACATATTGAAATGTCCCAGATATGTCATATGATATGTCATATGTTGGCTACAAAATATATCTATGGGGTTTTTTTAAGTTTGCTTTATTGTACTTCAAGGCAAAATAAAATAAGCAAGAAGATTACATAGCCTTATCAAGTGTCAGCCGAAGGAAATTTATGAAAAATTGTGAATGTGTTCATGAAATAAAGTCTGGTCCCCTTCCACTTTTTTACCATGCATCCTGTGTTTGCCATCTTCCACTTATTATTTGTATTACAGTAGTCTCTAGAAACCCAAACTCAATTTGAGGTCCTATCATACTAAGCATTGAAGATATTCTTAGAAAGAATTAGGCCTTATCTTGATGATCTTATCATCTAAACAGAGAAGACTGAGAAATGTCATGAGAAAGAATGAATTATTATCCCCAGTTTACAGGGAAATTTTCAGCGGTTCCTCTGTGATTTGGAATCATAATTCCTATTGACTTTCAGTGGCATTTGTGCTCCTGAGTCAGTTTTTAAAATGGTACCCTATGTAGGATACTGAAGGGCATTCTAAAGTCCATAGCAGAGGAGAAATTGAATTTAGATCGCCAGAGTCTCAGATCAGTGTCTTAACCACAAGACCATCCTCCCATTGTAGTGATGCACTGACAGCACCTGAAAGCAGAAGACTCAGGGCTGGTCTCCACTATGGGTAGATCGACGCTGCTGCCATCGATGCAGCAGGGATCGATTTAGCGGGTCTGGTGAAGACCTGCTAAATTGATGGCAGAGCACTCTCCAGTCAACCACAGAACTCTAGCTGTCCGAGAAGAGCAAGGGAAGTTGACCGGAGAGCGTTTCCTGTCAACTCAGCACTGTAAAGACATTGAGGTAAGTCAACCTAAGCTACGTTATTCACGTAGCTGGAGTAGCATAATTTAGGTCAATTTACCCCTGAAGTGAAGACAAGCCCTTAGGAAAGCTATTGAGGCAATGTTTCCATTTTTGGCTGGCAAGTGTAATTTAGAGCAGCCTTCAGGCTGTACACCATCAGTCTCCCCCTACACTAGGCTGATCCTCAACTGTCTGGCTATGCCTGCTTTAGAGCCACAATTTGCCAGCAATTAGGTGCAAAGGGATTGCACTGCAGAAAAGAATCAAGGCCATTAATTTGTAAGTCTTCAGATAGCAAATATAAAGAAGGCTCCATTACAGAGATACTAATTTGCCATGTTTCCTTGTCACACACTGCCTATGACAAATGTTATGCCATTGGCCCAAATACAGCCCTTCTGTATGTGGACACAACTTCATTGACTTCACTTACATCAGGGCTGAATTTGGCCTGCTGAATTTTAGCTATTAAACAGAGAATTAGCTCTGTGCTACATGTGGTTATGCCGCTTGTTGGTCTAACACTTACAAAACACTCTAGTCAGAGATGCCAGATGCAGATTCAGGTGGCAGTGAACTTGCAGGCTCATTCTCATTAATACTCTTGCCAATAACAGAATGATCTTAAGCAGCATGGATCACATTAAAGCCCTTGGTGAATTGTACTGCTAGTTCCAACTTCCAGGAACATAATAATTCTGATTATTGGAAACAGAACATTTGAGCTGGAGTTAATTCTATTCAGGTTTAGATGCTAAAACTATAACATAATTTTAGTGCACTGTAGGTCTGGGGACTGTATGGTACCTTCATAACAGGGCCTAAGTAATTCTTTTGAGCAGTTTGTTCAAATAGCATGTGGCAGTGTTGGTATAAGAAGGAAATTTTGTTAATCCAGTAACATGCCTAAACCGCTGCCCATAGCTGGAATAACAATTGTTATGCTTATTGCGGAAAGCAGCTGTCAAGCCTTTGTAGCACAACCTTAGCACAACTAAGAGACCAGGAGAGGAGTGGGAAGTGAGTGATTATGAGGCATAAACTTGACCCTGTGCCCTCCTGGCTTGAATTGTTTCTGAAGCATGTGGTTTGCAAAATGGAAAGCCTGGAAATAGTTAATTACTGCTCGGTGAAAAAAGGCTGGTTAACTGACGGAAAACTACACGATGGAAAACTCCACACTTAGCTTCTGCTCAGCAGTTTTTGTTTTGTTTTGTTGTTTCTGTTTTTGTTTTTTATGATGAACAAGTTATGTAATACAATCAAATTGGGTATAAAAAGAGGAAGAAATCGGAGCTTGATGGACACTTGGATACATCTCAAGTTCCCCTGCAGATGGCTAGCAAATCACTGGCTGTCTACAGTTATTCACTCGAGACTTCCTCAAGACCTTGGGTAAATATGAATCTGGGGGTAATTCGGGGTGCTCTACTAATCTGTTGCGGACATGTGTAAGTGCTGGAGACTAAATAAAGTAGAAGTTTTGAGTGAAAGCACTTTTGTTTACCTGCTTGCATCAACTGTCTATCAGCCAGACGACTGTGTCCTCTTTCACTTATTTTCTGCCACCGCCTCACAGAGAGTAAAGTTACCAAGAGCTTTGGGTTCAGCAAAACCCTGGGTAGCACTGGAGCCAATGGGGTGGGGAGGCAGAGGGGGCAGTTTCCCTACTTTGCACCTTTAAGGTGTATGTATGGCACCTTCTCAAGCATATTTTTCAATTGAAAAAAGGCCACCAATGACTCATTCCCCCTGCATGCCCTTGTTCCCTTTGGTTACAAAATCTACCACTACTGTCACATGGTGTCACTTAAATAACAGAGTAAGGAGAGTGGAGTAGATGTATGGTTAGATAGAAGACACTAGTGAATACATGCTGGGCTTATTTTTACACAAGTCATTTTAATGTCTTTAGTCACCCATAGGAGTTCAATGTTGTGCTCTTTTCTGATGATTTTATCTTATATTCAAACCACTTCTATTTCATAGTAAGAGGTCATAGTGCTGTAATAAACACTACTTCATCAAATTCCCCCTCCCACAATAGCTACTTATTCTAGGAAACTAGAGCAGGTAGAAATCTTCTAGGTTTTGAATTGTGGACAAAAAAATTTTGTTGATATTTTCAGTTTCAGAGAAAAAAGGGGAAGGGGTGGGAATGAAGGAAGATATTTCAACATTTTTTGCCAAATTCTTTACTGTTTTTCAAACAGATCTACAAAAAACCTTCCTACCACATTCTCCACACTAATAATCTTTTCACATCTTGTCATAAATATAAAGGGAAGGGTAAACCCCTTTGAAATCCCTCCTGGCCAGGGGAAAGCTCCTCTCACCTGTAAAGGGTTAAGAAGCTAAAGGTAACCTCGCTGGCACCTGACCAAAATAACCAATGAGGAGACAAGATACTTTCAAAAGCTGGGCTGGAGGGAGAGAAACAAAGGGTCTGTGCCTGTCTGTATGCTGGTCTTTGCCAGGGACAGAACAGGAATGGAGTCTTAGAACTTTAAGTAAGTAATCTAGCTAGGTATGTGTTAGATTATGATTTCTTTAAATGGCTGAGAAAAGAATTGTGCTGAATAGAATAACTATTTCTGTCTGTGTATCTTTTTTGTAACTTAAGGTTTTGCCTAGAGGGGTTCTCTATGTTTTTGAATCTAATTACCCTGTAAGATATCTACCATCCTGATTTTACAGGGGGGATTTCTTTATTTCTATTTACTTCTATTTTTTTATTAAAAGTCGTCTTGTAAAAAACTGAATGCTTTTTCATTGTTCTCCGATCCAAGGGTTTGGGTCTGTGGTCACCTATGCAAATTGGTGAGGCTTTTTATCCAACATTTCCCAGGAAAGGGGGGGTGCAAGTGTTGGGAGGATTGTTCATTGTTCTTAAGATCCAAGGGTCTGGGTCTGTAGTCACCTAGGCAAATTGGTGAGGCTTTTTACCAAACCTTGTCCAGGAAGTGGGGTGCAGGGTTTTGGGAAGTATTTTGGGGGGAAAGAGGCGTCCAAACAGCTCTTCCCCAGTAACCAGTATTAGTTTGGTGGTGGTAGCGGCCAGTCCAAGGACAACGGGGGGGAATATTTTGTACCTTGGGGAAGTTTTGACCTAAGCTGGTAAAGATAAGCTTAGGAGGTTTTTCATGCAGGTCCCCACATCTCTACCCTAGAGTTCAGAGTGGGGGAGGAACCTTGACACATCTTCTCTGTAGTGTTGAGCCATGTCTTAATTTGGTTTTACTGCACTTGCTTACCTCTGATTTTGAAATCTTTCTGTCCAGTGTTATGGGAGAACTGGCCTTGACATAACCCACAGACATCTTGTGCACTTAGCCCCCATAAGCTGGAAGCGAAAACCCCACTTAGTGAAAAAGAATATAGCCTTGCTTACACAGACAAAAACAGCTGCAAAGTGTTGCTAATACAGGATTCATGAGATTGGGGGAAATGTAAATAGCTGAACTTGGTCTGGGTGCCTGTGTTTGTAAGTTTCTTGCTAGAGCTGCTTTGCTAATAAGTAAAATTTATGAATTCTTTGCTGTGGCTGGGGAAATTGTTAGCCTATTAACACTTTGTTTTGTAAAATATACAAAAGAACATTTGTAAAGAGTGTACTTTGAAGAATTTTGGATTCTTTTTATGAACAAGAAGACACTGACATTAATTTCCTCAGCAGCCAGGGGGAAGGCTGTCCATTGGAACCCTGTTGCTGCCACTTGATTCCACCTCAGACTTTGGGAAACTATATTTTAAATGCTTCTAGACAATTGCTAGTTTTAAAGTGTGCTTTGTACTCAGTACAAACAAGAATTGTTGAGTGAAAGCACTCTCAATCATTTATTAGATGGAGGTGCTGAGTCCCCTAAGGATTTATTTCCTGACACCACCTGAAAAACAGAGATTAGTTACCATAGCTTTGGGTTCAAATAATCCCAGGTAACACCAGCACCTTCCTGGACAACATAACCTCATATAAAGTCTGTCATTTATTAATAGAATGGGATAACAAGATTTGTGCATATCCCTAATGGAATTTCCCAAATACTTCAATCCGAACACAGTGGTTGAGATAAAACAATAAAACAAATTTGGATTGTAAGTGACTACAAGTAATTAGGCATATAAATCATAATTGATTACAAGGAAATAAAAGATAAAACACAATTAACACCTAATTTAACCAGCTAAGTGAATAAAAAGCAAAGGTCTCTCTCACCACATGTTCCAGCAGTCTTACTTGCTGAACTTCTTTCAGTCAAGATCTCTCTCCCAGTCCAATGATGCTTTGTTTGTTCTTCAGGTGTTAATGATGCCATGGATCGAAGAGCAAGGGAGATTTGATTTGGGGCATCTGCCCTCTCTTCTTGGTAGTCCTTTCTCTTGCACAAGAATCGTCTCCAGCTGATGTTCAGGAGACAGAAAGTCTATGTGGCCAGGAACCTTAAGCTTCTTCTCTGTCAAAATATAGATCTTTTGCCCACACCATTTCTCCTTGGGAAGAGTGGCCATTTAATCAGATGATGGTCCATTTGATTTCATTTATACTTGGCTGAGGCATTGGCTAGCCTTTTGTCTCTGGGGAACTTGTTTTTGACTCCCCTCCAGAACATGTAGGAACACAACTTGTTAGTATTATACAGTGGAATAGTCTATCTTTACAAACAATGTTGCAACACATATTCTACCAGGATAATAATGATCAGCAAATAGCAAATCATGAGTTTTCAAATGATACCTTACATATGCTTTGTACAAAATTTAACATAATCTTGTAAAACAGGTGAACACAGGGGTACAGACTGTTACAGTAGATAATTAGGTGTGTTAAAATGCAATATGCAATAAAAATGTATGCAAAAGTTCAGGTATAAACAATAGTTAATATGAAATATAACCTTTAAAGTAAGAAAGGTCAACCTACCTTAATCTGGTATCTTTTTTTTTTATGGCTGCAAATTTTATGGGAACAATTTTGTAGCTACAATTTAGGTCACTTTGAAATATTTGATAATTCACAGGTTTAGATGTCTAAGTAATCTAAATTGCAGGTGAAAATAATTGTGGGCAGTAAGAGCAAAATTGTTCCTGAAATTATATGTACCCTCAAAAAAATGAACACTTTCAGATTCATATTTTCAAAGTCTCCGTGTCTTCCTAATTCCTAGAATCTTTTGACGATTTTAAATATACAGAGTAGATTCTCGGGCGGGTTTTAGGGATGTTGTGTTTCCTTACAACAAATTAAATACCAAACCTTTGAACTGGGTGTAAAGTTTCCCACTGAAGACAACCAGACACTTCAGAGATTTTGTGGTTTGAAAAAAGGACTCTTGCTCCCTAAAATTTTCTGAGTTTTCCAGTGGAGATTAATGCCCATTTTATGTTATCTAAAGCTCAGCAGGAGCATGCAAACAGTTCTGAATATTCAATATGAAGGTAGCCCCTACAAATCTAATGGAAAGAGAGTATTCAATAGCATGTGAGAAAGGAGTTAAAAATTCATTTCATAGATCTGCTATGAGACTTTGGCTGGTGGAGCTATCATTCAAACTTACAAGCTAGAGTGAAAAGAAATAGAATTAACTATGATCCACTGATTTATTACATAGAGAGATGTAACATTTAATATTTATCCCAAGGAATATTTGCCCAGATAATTATCAGTTTTCATTACGCAAACTAATGAAAAGGGCATTTCTGACAGTGTTCTTTCCAGTCCTCTAATCCAAGGCTTCGAGAATGTCTTTGAAAGTAATATTGTAGCATAGTTTCTGCTTGAGGTTTGATTATGTGAGAATTTGACAGAGAAGCATAGCTACTTGTGATTTTAAAAGCTTCATTTAGGAATCATTATATACTGTGTGCATCACTTTGGTTCTATTTGAGATTTCAGGAAGGGGCTATATTATATCATGCTTTAATTCTAAAGAGAGCTGGAAAGATGTAAATCTCAATCCAGAATGACAGTGTACAAAAAAATATCCACTTCATTTCTTCAACTTACTCAACAGACTTACAGTTCAAAGCTGAAGGAGAATGGAAGACAGCAGGTCAAGTCCTGAGCATTTTGGTTTGTTTATTTATCTGGGACAGAGCGCAGGAATAACATTTCCATTGAAATCCTGAATTGCAGGAAACCAATGCTGCACTTTTTTTTGATTCCTTACTAAAATGTTTCTGCAGCACCCTCAACAGAAAGGTACGTTTCAGACTGAACATAATTTAGTCCCAGGCTGAAAGAACTAAAGCCTGACCCAGGCAACATTTACCAATTATATGAAATACAAATGCAGCAATACAAGTTATTGTTGCCTCTTTGGCCTGAGTGATTAATCAAAATTCCAGGCCTTGCAGGGTTATTTCCACTGGGATGAGAAACTAATGGTATGAGTCAAGTCAAACTAACTTGATATCTTTTTTGGTTTTATTGACGTACAAGTTTGGTTGATAAAGGTAATGGAGTTGAAGTAATATACAGACTTTTGTAAGGCGTTTGACTGTGTACCACACAACATTAAAAAAACTGGAATGATATAAAATTAACATGGCACCCATTAAAAGATTAAAAGCTGGCTAATTGATAAGTCTCAAAATGTAATTGTAAACAGGGAATGCTCATTGAGTGGGTGTGTGCTTCTAGTGACATCCCGCAGGGTTCAATTCTTGGCCCCAAGGTCAATTTTATCAATGACCTGGACAAAAACATAAAATCAGCACTGATGACATCACATCTGTAGATTACCCACCACTGGGGGAGCAATAAATAACGAAGAGGACAGGCCAGTGATTCAGACCAATCTGGATCACTTTGTGAGATGGCTCAAGCAAACAATGTGTGTTTTAATATGGCTAAATGGAAATATATACGTCTGGGAACCAATAACATAGGCCATACTTAGAAAATGCCAGACTCTGTCCTGGGAAGCAGTGATTGAAAAAGATGTGGGGATCATGGTAGATAATCAGCTGAACATGAGCTCCCAGTGCACTGCTGAGGCCCAGAAGGGCAAATGTGATCCTTGGATACATAAACAGGGGAATTTTGAGTAGAAGTAGAGAGGTTATTTTACTTCTATATTTGGCACCTGCTGCAGGAATACTGTGTTCAGTTCTGGTTTGTACAGTTTTAGAAGGAAAAACTAGTGAGGTTTTACAGAAGAGCTATAAGAATGATCAAAGGGTTAGAAAACATGCATTAGAGTGACAGACTCCAGGAGCTCAATCTATTTAGCTTAATAAAAAAAGATAGGGGGTGATTTGATCACAGTCTGTAAATACCTACCCAGGCAACAAATATTTGATAATAGACTCCTCAATCTAGCAGAGAAAGATTTAACACGATCCAATGGCTGGAAATTGAAGCTAGACAAATTCAGACTGGAAATAAAGCTCAATAAATACATAAATAAAGCATAATGTATTTTTTTTAAACAGTGAGGGTAATTAACAATTGGAACAATTTACCAAGGTTTGCAGTGGATTCTCCATCGCTGGCATTTTTAAAATAAAATCAAAATAGGATATTTTTCTAAAAGATATGCTTTAGGAATTATTTGGGGGAAGTTCTGTGTTACCCAGGAGGTCAGCCTAGCTGATCACAATGGCACTTTCAGGTCTTGGAAGCTCTGAGTCCATACCCTCTTATGTAATCTTGTTTATTTACAAAACAGTACACCAAGTCTTGTTTCTCTGAACATAGTAGAAACAAACAGACAACAATTCCCTTGCTCGGAACTCCTCAAGTCCAACAAGCTGTGTGCCCAAGAAGCCCTGTCTTTTTTGCTTCTTCTTCTACTGACTTTCCACATCCCCTCTCTCCTTTCCTCCCCCACATACATACACACACACACACACACATACAGACTACAGCTTATATTCTATCCCTCTCTATTTTCAACCAGGGAACCCCACAGTTGGCATGGTTTAGCTCTCATCTGGGATGCAGCCCAGTGCCTTGGGCATTAGACTGCCAGATGTTTTGTATGACATAAAGGGGTTTGATTGCTCCTTCTTTTAAGCTTGAAAGAGTGTGCTTTGAATGCTTATTAGCTTTAATGAGGTGTGTGATTGTCTTTGAATCGAAGATACACTTGCTGGCAGCAAAGGAGCTTTCAGGAAAACAGAATTTTAATAAAATAATTACTCTCCCATATTGTTATTTTAGACTAGTGATGCCTTTGTCATGATATGATATATTCTTTCAACACACAGCCAAATTGTAAAACAAATAAATGAACATTGTAAAATTGGATCTCTTGAAACAGTTATAGTTTTAAATGCTGAGTTGAAGTTTCCTTGAGGCCTTTAACAATACTTTTATTTCTGAAGGTGCGTCTGTGTTGGTAGTTCACACAGGAGTATCCAGTGATAAATGTAATAGGCATGCAAAGGCTTCATTAAACTCCTTTTAGTTTCCTACTATCTTTGGGGGGGGGGGTTCGTATGCAAAGCAGTTCTCTAGAGTCATCTTGCCATTATAGTTTTCCTTTACTCTCACATAATTTCCTCCAATCAATCAGAATAATGTTCTTGTTTACTACTATGAAACTACTTTTTCATTATTAAACTTTGATCATTTTTCTAATAATTCCTTGTTTTGACTTCCTGATGTTAGATTCTGTTTTCCAATAAATAATCATTTAGTGAATTTCTTTCCTTGGATCATCATAATTCTGGTTAGAAACAAACAAACAAAAACACACTAGAGAGTACTACATTATCAAAACATTTCAATTTTTTTTCAGTTCAGTCTGAACTATCTGGCCACTCAACACAAATTCACAAACTGTTTCGGGTGAACCAAATGTGCACTTTTTTGGTGAAGTTATTCTCTGGAAAAAAAAAAATTCACCCAGCTTTAATAATGACTGCTTCAATTCTTAACCACTCCCCTTTGCTGAAGGTCCTTCCAGAACTTTGAATGCCACTACCATGGTGACCATAAAAAACCACCCAAAGAATCAGGACAGTGAATTATGGTGTCTAATATAGCTCTTGAATCTGGACAAAGTAAACAAAGCTCAGTTGTGATTTGTCATGGGAAAATTCATAAGCAACTCATAAGGTATGGTTTGATATAACATAACTTTTTCATTAATGACTTAGATAATGGAGTGGAGAGTATACTTATAAAATTGCAGAGGACACCCAGCTGGGAGGGATTGCAAGCACTTTGCAGGACAGGATTAGAATTCAAAATTACCTTGAAAAATTGGAGAATTGGTTTGAAGTCCACTAGATGAAGTTCAGCAAAGACAAGTGTAAAGAACTACACTTAGGAAGGAAAAATCCAGTGCACAACTACACAACAGAGTATAACTAGCTAAGCAGTAGTACTGCTGAAAAGGATCCGGGGGATACAGTGGATCACAAATTGAATATGAGTCAACAATGTGATGCAGTTATGGAAAAGGATGTTATAATTCTGGGATATATTAACAGGAGTGTGGTATGAAAGACACAAGACATAATTGTCCCACTCTACTTGGCACTGGTGAGGCCACACTTGGAGTGCTGAGTTTTGGGCACCACACTTTCAGAAAGATATGGACAAATGGGAGGAGAGTCCATAGGACAGCAACAAAAATGATAAAAGATTTAGAAAACCTGACCTATGAACCAAAAACCTGGGTATGTTTAGTCTTGAGAAAAGAAGAAGAAGCACAGACCCAATAAGAGTCTTCAAATATGCTAAGGGCTGTTATAAAGTGATTCTTCCTCCTGGTCCACTAGAAGATAGGAGAAGATATCAGTTTCATGTGCAGCAAGGGAGACTTAGGTTGGAGATTAGGGAAAAAAATGAATGATAGAATAGATAAATACTGAAATAGGCTTCAAAGGGAAGCTGTGGTATCCCCATCATTGGAGGTTTTTAAGGACAGATGAGATAAACACCTATCAGGGAGGGTCTAGGTATACTTTGGTCCTGTCTTGGCCAGGGGGCTGGACTAGCTCTGCATTTCTATGATTCTCTGGCATTCAAGGAGTTCCAGGCTTGTCAGTCAGTTCACACTCAGCTCAGAGGTCTCCAATGAGGCAGTGTAGGGATTATTGTGTCAAAATTTAGAAAAAATTCAATGATGTGGCTTGGAACACAATTTTTTGGAACATGTAAAAAAAAAAACAAAGCAAAACAACAAGAAAAGCAAAGAAAAAAATACCAGCCAACCCAACCTTGGAACTAGGGTGTTCCCACAGTGGAAAAACCCTGCCAAGAGGAGAAGGGGAGTTCCTACCTACATTTATCTCCATTCTTGGCCTGTGAACAAAAAGTCAGTCTTTCTTCCCAAAATATTTCTTACTGCCTTTTCAAACACCATCTACTTCCTTTCTGCATCTGGCCTCACCTTTCCTTAAAAATGGGCTGTATGTCCAGTCCCTGGACCCACTCTTTGGCTGGAGGTTAAAGCCTTCAACAGGCTAGCAAAATGAGCTCAGTCTCTGCACTTGCAACAAATTTAAGTCTCTTTTTCCTTCTAGAAGAAACATTGTTGAAACAAAACAAACCATACAAGTCACAGCAGAGCTTCCCTCCCTCAGTATGCCAACTTGGCAGTCCATCCACACAGAGCAGCCCTACCTGTAGACTTGCACTTGCTTTTGTACACTGTGAGAAAACTATAAAGAATCAGGAGTTTCCTAATCCTGTAGGTTAACTCTCTCCTCCCCACATAAAACATCAGCCTGGTTTTCTGACTAAGTCACTCTCCCACCTATCTCTGGAGTTAGAGTGTGCACCCTCTCCCAGCCTTGTAGTAAATTAGAATCAATGGTGGTACCCAAAATTAGGGACCAGTTGTGTATTGAGATCACAGGGATCAGATATAAAAATATTATTTCTGAATAACACCTGCCTAATCTTAATGAAACAACAGTTGCAAATCCCACAACAAAGTAAGTTATGGAGAATGCTGAGAGTGTAGAGAGTTTAGGAGAGTGCCATTTTGTCTATGGATATTGAATTAACATCTACGTCTCCAAAGCCATTACTTAGCAGAAGACACACACACTGTTTCTCTCCACCCAGACCTGCAAGCCAACTCATCTCTAATGCAATTAAATACTTTGGGATCTTTTCCCCATCACTATGATATTTGCCATCAACCTGGTGGCAGTCCAGTGGAACAGGTAACCTAATAAAAGTCAATATTTTATTGTGGGCATTATCCCTTATATAAAATGGAACAATGAATAATATTCTTCATCAGTTGCCAGTCACTGCTGTAGGACAGCAGTATGTTACAGTGTTTTGGGCTATTGTGTACTATTCCATCACCGATGCTATCTGTAGTTCTTACTGGTTCTGCTGCCATTTCGGGGACAAGAAAAAAAAATTGAGACCATGTGTGCATTAGCTGCCTCTATCATGAGAAGAGGATCTGAATCTGTCCATAGGCAAACAGATGCAATACTTTTCCACTGCACTTGAAACTGGCTCCATTTTAATGAAATTGAAGGTGGCAAGCTATCTTGGGTAATCTAAGGAGCTCTACGTCTTGTTTATGTGAAATATTTCACACAACCCACTGTTAGTTTACCTACAGATATCAGAACTGCATGGCTCGTTATATGTTATTCCTTTAGTATTTTAGAGTCTAATGGCAAAACACAATCTAGTAGTACATTAGGTAATAAAATACTTTGTGATAGATTTGCATGAAAGGTCTCTGGATTTTATGTCTTCTAGTAGTGCATTTGTTTTATAGTATTATTAATAAAACCTTTCCCTGAGTGAATCCAATTTCAAATACAGCTTTGTCTCTTTCATGATATACTGCATGAGACAGCAATATTGGAATGAGTCAGGTCAAAATAACAGGTACTAGTAATTTTTGTATAACAGGTACTAGTAAACATATTTTTGCTTTCATTATGATTTTACAATTACTGTTGTGCAACTTTATTTTTCATTTTCTCTATTCAGTCAAAAGCAGACTATTTTTCAGTCTGAAAATAAACCAGAAGTATAAATCAGTAAAACAAGATTGAGAATAAATTTGTAAAAAATCTAAATAGACTGTTCTGAACAATAGAGAGGCATAAATATCAGAATTTTCCAAGATATTAGGATGATGCGATCCATAGAAGTTTCTAGATAGGTTTGATGTAGTCAGCAGCATCCCTGGTTTTGTGTAATTATTTTTTAAAACTCTGATTCACAAATCAAATCAGCACTAAGCCCAGGGTTGTGAGTTCAATCCTTGAAGGGGCCATTAAGGGATCTGGGGCAAAAATTGGGGATTGGTCCTGCTTTGAGCAGGGAGTTGGATTAGATGACCTCCTGAGGTCCCTTCCAACCCTGATATTCTATGATTCTATGATTGTGACAGCATATGCAAACATACTTTCCCTACGTCCCAGTCTAGGAAGAGATATGCACAGATCAGAAACAGGTGAGAAGACAACTGTCTACTCTCCTCCGCAACCTCCTGGTAATCCACCAAAATGTGAGTTCTGCTGTCTAACATCTTCTGTAGAACCCCCACCATATCATGGAGCACTCTGCTAAAGAGTAATGAAAGCCCTGTCAGAACAGCTTCACTGGAATCCCACCGAGGGAAGGGGTGGAGGTAGAGAGCTCCCACCGAGGGGGTGGAAATTAAGCTGGTCAGAAAATGTCCCACAAGAAATTCCAACATTTAGAATTCTTTTTCATAGTGTTAAAACATTGAAATATTTAACGTTAAAATAAGTCAAAATTAAATACCCCATTTCCAATCATGCTGAAGTTTTTCCATTGAAAATTGTATCAAAAATCAACACATTCCCACAATACAGTTTGAGAAAACAGAGTTTTCCAACAGAAAACTGTTCTGTCAGAAAATTTTTGACCTGCTGTAGATGGGAAGAGCACGGAGACACAAGTCATCTGATGCTTTTGGCCACCAGCTGTTCTTGGAGACTGATCATTTTTGCTCATTCCATGTGGGGGAAACTCAGGTACAATGGTCTGAGATTGCTCATGTAGTTTTCCCTCCCTATTGGTTGCTCCCACAGATTTTTTTAACTGGGAGAGAGATGGCTGTGGGAGATACCAATGTAATATATGCTTATCATGTGCCAGCAATGCCCCTCTGCCATGTACATTGGCCAAACCAGACAGTCTCTATGCAAAAGAATAAATGGACACAAATCTGACATCAGGAATTATAACATTCAAAAACCAGTAGGAGAACACTTCAATCTCTCTGGTCATTCAATAACAGACCTAAAAGTGGCAATTCTTCAACAAAAAACTTCAGAAACAGACTCCAATATGAAACTGCAGAACTGGAATTAATTTGCAAACTTGACACCATTGAATTAGGACTGAATAAAGACTGGGAGTGGTTGGGTAATTACAAAACCTAAACCTAATTTCCCCCTTACTAATTTTCCCCTACTGTTACTCACACCTTTTTTGTCAACTGTTTGAAATGGGCCACTCTCATAACCACTACAAAAATTATTTTTCCTCCCCTGGTATCCTACTGTTAATTGAATTGTCTCTTTAGACTCACCTCACACTTGGTAAGACAACTCCCATCTTTTCATGTATTTATACCTGCTCCTGTATTTTCCACTCCATGAATCTGATGAAGTGGGTTCTAGCCCACGAAAGCTTATGCCCAAATAAATGTGTTAGTCTCGAAGGTGCCACAAGGACTCCTCGTTGTTTTGGCTGTGGGAGAGGCTGTCTAAAATAACTACTCTGTTTACTCAGTCTGTTTACTCAGTCTGTTTCCACAGTCTTCTCAGATGATTAAAGAAAAAAAAAGAATATATAATAGAAACAACCATAGGACAATAAAACATGGACGAAGCATACAGACAGTGTTTCGTGTGCCACAAATTCACAACCCTTTAATTATTAGATTACTCAAAGTGCACAGCTTTATAGAAATAAGTCCTCTGGCACAGGAAGAATAAAGCCACTTAGAAGTCCTATATCATTATCCAATTCACCGCCACAGTCAAGTCTGTCAAAACACAGCTAGGATCCTTAGAGTATATGTTTGTGCTAATGGAGGTTCTCCGGCAATTTTTTAGCAGTTTCTTGAATTGCTTTGTCTGAGCCTATAGGATTTCAAATCTCTGCTGATTTGTGCGATAACAGACACATCAGCATGCTGAACCAAACATGCACAGAAGTTGAACCCTCAAGGTCCAAAATGCTGAGCTGAATCCTACCTGGGTGTTACTTCAGAGAATTGTGCCTCCTGACAGCAGGACTGAATTTGTGTTTTGAAGGCATTTCCCACTGAGAGTGTTCAAACTCTGACTAGAAAGTGTTCCAAACATACAGAATATTAGGTGTCACTGGCTGGTGCTGTCAGACATAGTCTTCAAAGTTCCGTCTCTCAGCATTCAAGCAAAGGTTTGGTCTTGGGAAAACATGCCATGAACTGTTAGTTTTGGTTATACAAGATCCCTTGAGAGAGAAGCTTGGCAAGCTAGATAAGAGTTTGTCCTCTGCCTTAGTCTCTCTAATGACAATCAATTCATGAGGCAGAGTTGCTTTCTGGGAACTGGAGTTGGGCTGACATTCCTGAATGAAGGGATAGCATATATGCTGTTTGTGATTGCCTCTCTGTGCCACCTGGTGTGCTGGGTTCCCACTGAGTCTGCCTGTTCCACCAGCTTGTATTCCCCTTACTCTGTGCTGTTGTGACAGGCTCTCAAGCTCCCTTCCAGCACACAGACAGATAGGGTCACAGCCAACTATAGAATCACACAGAGTCTGCAATCAGCTCTGTGTGGGAGGACTCAGCTCAGGGAATTGCCCAGCACTTTGGCGCACACACCCTCTGGAGTGTAAACCCAAAATTATATTGGTTTGCGCTGTATAGAGATCTATACAGCATGAGCTCATGAAATTTGCCCCCTCCCTCAATGTGGAGGAAGATATGCACATCTTTTTGCCCCTCCCTCCCCCATCATGAATTGCACAAACTGGGTATTGGAATACACAAAAAACAAGTTTATTAACTACAAAAGGTAAATTTTAAGTGATTATAAGGGATAACAAACAGTTCAAAGCAGATTACTGAGCAAATAAAGCAAAACACACAAACTAAGCTTAATACACTAAGGAATACTGGCTACACATCATAATTTCTGACCGTAAATATTATTTCAAGCACATTGCAGAGTTTCTTGAAGGTAAACTGCACCACTTGCAGCTTAAATCTCCAGGGATTCCTTTTACAGGCTGACCTTTCTCGCCAGGCTCAGCTCCTACCTCCCCCAGCTTAGTTCTTTGTTTCTTCAGGTGTTTTCAGCAGTCTTCCTTCTTGGGCGGGGAGGCAGTGGAGAAGATTCAAGATTAACTCACGCTCCAGCCTTAAATAGGATTTGCATATGGCAGGAATCCTTTGTGTCCCATCCTGTGGAAAAATACCAACATTTTATGCTGGCATCCTGTACCAGGTGACAATCGTATGACCCTGCAGTGTCAAAGCAGCATCCCAGGAAACTTCTCAGGAAGGAGGGAGATTAGTATCTTCAAAGTCCTATTGTTCTTCCTAATGGCTCATCCAGGCTATTTGCATACTGTCTGATGGGCATTCCCCAGGTGAAAACACAGCTGTAATTATTACATAGTCAATATTTCTAACTTCAGGTGCAGAAATGATACGTGCATAAAAATTGGATAATCACATTCACTAAACCATAACCTTTCCAATGATACCTCATATGACCCATCTTACATAAAAGATGTCTCAGTTATGCCATATTCATATTATAACAATATTTTTATGAAGAATATGGGGTGTAATATGACAGTCTCTTCCAGGACTGCTGGGTGCATGAGCAAATAAAGCAAATTACATTTAGAATATATGCAGACTCCAAGTCACTTGTTTCCCCTTGGAGGTGAAATCAATCTGGAAGACCCAGTATATCTAATACCACTCAGCAGAGGGTGAGCAATTCAGGGTTCCATCATTCGTTCTTGTTTTGTTTTAAATAATGTCAAGAATTCTAAATTCTATTCAGTAAAATCCTTAAGAAAATGACAGCTTTATATGACCTTGGTCTAATCGCACATAACATATTTCAGAGTAGCAGCCGTGTTCGTCTGTATCCGCAAAAAGAAAAGGAGGACTTGTGGCACCTTAGAGACTAACAAATCTTTCTTTTTACACATTACATAGTCCTGCACTGACTTGTAGTCACATACTTGGCTTAAACAAAAAAGAAGGGAGAGGAATTGCCAGGGAGGTACAAGGTAGTATTAAAAGGAGAAACAAGATGAAGCCAACAATGAAGAATATAGGTCATATTAAAGTACAGATTTCCCCTCCTTCACTAAAGCTTTATAATGTGTCAGTTAAAAGGTTTAAGATAAAACATTTTCAATACTATTCATTTTACAGGCATTTATTTCATTGTTGAGACCTGTGCTTCTTTCATGTAGAGAAAAGCTCTTGAAACACATCTATTTTCCCTTATATTTGTTACCCTGTAATTTTTTTCTTGCAAAGCACGCTGTGATATCTTGGGGAAGAGCCACAGTGTTAAGAAAAATGTATGGTCATCTTCAAGAATATCAACCAGGTGATGGATGGTGCTAGTGGTATATCAGTTTGCAGATTATGCAGTGGTTGTGGGACAGATGTTGGGAGACTACTACGTTGTCTAAACTAGGATAAAAGGTGCGTTATTAAAAACATATTCTGTGTTTAACAAATTGACGCTACATGGCGATAATTGGTAAAAATGCTATTAGTTAGGCAGGCGACCATGAATCTTCCTTCAAATGTATTTTACTTTTCAAATTTGGAAGCTTTTATTTTGTGGAAAATTAATTAAAAACACTATTTGGGGAATTAGGGAACAGCTTTCATTTGTTTCTATTCTTTGCTTTCAGTTATGACTGTTAAACATTTTAAGTGATGCAGAACGAATGTTAATGGTAAATTGCTGAAGTGTGATAATTGATTTCTTTATTAATAGAGGAGATTTAATGCTCAGTGGGAGGCTCAATTTAATTCACCATGAGAAACTTAGTAGTAAGGGTCATATCAAAAGCAGGGTTCTTCACTTTGGAGATTGCATGATGTTTCCTTTACCAAACATTGCTGCATTTGCACAACTACCAGCCACAGCCTATGGCCTGATTTTTCAGAGTTGCTGAATGCTTTCAGCTACCCTTGACTTCCCCTGGAATTGTGATACACACCACTTCTAAAAACCAGATTAAAAGAGACTGAATTAGTTCTGCCACTAGACATGTAAGTGATTAAAGTGCCACAACCTACAATGTAGAAAGCAAAGGGCAAGGACTGTCTTTGTATTATGTGTTCATACAATGGGGCCCTGAACCCCAACGGTGGTCCTTAAGCATTAGTGCAATAGCAATAACCATCAGGAAAAAGGAGAGTGCATACCGAACGCAACAATGGTAACTTTTTATCATGAAGAGAAAGGGGGCGGGAGTAACTCCAGTATCAGCCACTTCCGGAGACAGCATGGCAGACTAGCCTAAACAAATCTGATCCAAAGAGAATATGGGAATTCCAAGGAAAGAAACTCCTCTTTCCAATTTCTTTCACTCACTTATTCAGCACAAGTAGATTTAGAAAAGCAGCTAGAAAGTTTTGATGTGGGAGCGTGTGAAATAGGCCTAAGAGGGGGCCGAATCTTTGAAATATTGTGGAGGCAATGGATCCTAAAAAGAAACACTTTCTAAAATACATCAAAGGACCTTCATGAGTATGCCTTTGTGACATTATTTGATTAGAACAGTGTTTTCCAAACTTGGGACGCTGCTTGTTCAGGGAAAGCCTCTGGCGGGCCAGGCCGGTTTGTTTACCTGCTGCATCTGCAGGTTCGGCCGATCGTGGCTCCCACTGGTCATGGTTCACCGCTGCAGGCCAACAGGGGCTGCGGGAAGCGGCGGCTGGTATGTCCCTCGGCCTGCGCCGCTTCCTGCAGCCCCCATTGGCCTGCAGCGGTGAACCGCAGCCAGTGGGAGCCACGATCAGCAGAACCTACGGACACGGCAGGTAAACAAACCGGCCTGGCCTGCCAGAGGCTTTCTCTGAACAAGAGGCGTCCCACGGTTGGGAAACACTGGATTAGAATATGACCATATAGATCATCATTGCAACCACCGTTATATATTTGCAGAAAATATTGTAGAAAGGTTGTCGAGTGAGGTATCTATGAAAAGGCTTTGTTTTGCTAGTTATGATTATGCTATCTGTATGCATATATCATTTTTGTATGTGAAGTTATAAGTATTGGAATATCCACCAGCTTTATGGGGATTGTCTGCCCCATTCTTTGCAGCTCACCCTAATTGAGTGACCATAAGCTATCCCCCACTGGATACCAGTCACAGCCAGATATGCCATGTAAGATATCTGCAGAAATGTTACAGTTTGCCATATATGATAACCGTGTGTATATGTTTGTATCACCTTTGTATTATGTGTTATAGATATGCATGTATGTCTGTATTTCAAACTTGTGCTATGCTTCTGGGTGACACGCCCAGACAGTTTGGCATCAGCACTGCCTAGCTTGCTTGATGGCTCATTAAGGACCATCAGATATATAACTGACCCACTGAGAGAAGGCAGATACACATTATGACTCAGCGGGACATGCCCACGAAGAGAACTCTAAGGCTTCCAATCCATGTGCTGGGCAGCTTGTGTTTGAAACAAAGGAAGCACAGGCCACATGGCAAAAGACTATAAAAGGCAGCTGCATCTTCTCCATTTTGTCTTCAATCCTGCTTCTTACCTTGGAACGAACTTTGCTACAAACTGAAGCTCTGAACAAAGGACTGAATGACCCATCCAAGCTGTGGATGTATTCCAAAGACTTGACTTCAGACAGCAGTTTATTCCATCACTGCTACAAGCTTGAACCATTTAACATTACTGTATGGAATTGATTCCTTTAACCAATTTTAACTCTCACCTTTCTTTCTTTCTTTCTTTCTTTCTTTCTTTCTTTCTTTCTTTCTTTCTTTCTTTCTTTCTTTCTTTCTTTCAATAAATAAACCTTTAGATTTTAGATACTAAAGGATTGGCACCAGCGTGATTTTTGGATAAGATCTAAGTTATATATTGACCTGTGTGTGTGACTGGTCCTTTGGGACCAGAAGAACCTATTATTTGATGGGACTGGTTGTAAAAAAAACACTCATCTCTGAATCCAGTGTTTGGAGGTAATATAAGAACTGGGATGCCTGAGGAAACTGCCTTTATGTTTTCTTGTTGGCCAGTGTGGTGAAACAGGAGTTTAATTTTGTGGCTAGTTTAGTATATCTTATAAAAGAATAACCACCAGTTTGGGGTTGTGTTTGCCCTATTTCTCAGCAGTTCGTCCTGAATTTGGCATTCTAAGTTATGACCCACTAAGGCACAGTTACAGCATGGACTATATTATTTAGCGTATGGTATGAAAGGAAGTATTTATTAGCTAATAGCTTGCTATCTGCAATATAGTTATCAAATCTCATTTGGAGTTATTAATGATTTATTTCAAATGGGCACAAAAAATTATAAGGACCAGATCCCGAGTGGGTGTTATTTGGCATAGCTTCATTTAAATCAATGGAACCATGGTGATTTATATCAAATGTGGCTCTAGCCCTAGGATTCTGAAGTTCAGGATGGAAGCTGATAAGTGAAAAGCTCCTTTCATACTATTTTTAATCTCCTCAAAAACAAGTGGGAACACATGAGCCTACCAAATATAGATTATCTTTGAAAATGTATTTCTTATACAGCTCCTGCAGATGCTAAAAAATAAAATTGGCACTTTTAGAAAACTTACAGACATATAATTAAGGGTATATATGACATAGGTTTATTTTTAGTTAGTTGGTCCATAATCTATTTCCTTGAAATGAGCAAGTAAAAGTTGCAATAAAAAAGTATAATTTCCTTAAACAGAAAAAAATATCACGTCTTCTGTAGCTCACAATAACAATGCTTCATAGGAAAAGTAGATCAACACCATTGATCTAATTCAAAAGAAAAATGCTAACTAAAAAAGGAAACTTGAGGTATAGAGAATGCCACAGCGAAAAAAAAAAAAAGTTCTATGCTGCCACAGTTGAGTTGATTGGGACTGCAGCTCAGGTAGCGCCAAATGTCACCAATAGCAGTATCCTCTTCTCAGCACACCACTTACATCACTTGAACCAATACTGACAAAGTGTTAAAATCCTTAAGAAGAGAAGACAGTCAAAAACTGCTCAAGAATCAGGTGGTTTTTTTGCTAGCATCTTCAATTCATGGCATTGTATACTTTGGAGTAAACCAGGCATTTTGAACTGAAAAGCCAGCATTAATGTGTTTATTTTTTATTAAATATATACCTCTTGAGCTATGCATATGCACAGTATGTATTAACGAAGTACAAATGGGCCAGTATCAGCAATTAAAAGCCACCCTAAATCACCAAACTAGGATCCTTTGTTCTCCCTATACACCAAATCGCTCCTCCCTACTGCCCCAGCCCCAGCCTCACTAACCTCACTCACCACATAAAGATTATTAACATTTTATGGGCAATCACAGGTTGGGCTGCTCTACAGCACCTCCTGCAGGACCAAGTGTGATGCTGCAGGCACTCCTTACCTTAGTGCACAATTTGTGGCCATCAGCTCGTAATCGGTGAACTGAAGATATAACAACTCAGAATTTGGGTGTCTGTGCCTTTAAGAAACAAACAAAACCCAAAGACAAGAACTTAGTTGCATCACTTGAGGGCAAGGCCCTGACCTGATCCTGGGCTAGTATTGAGAAACTCCTCCTGTTTGTCCATCTCACCCAGCATTGCCCCTGAGGAGAAGCAAGCAAGCTTTCTTAACTGGCCTGCTGGCTCCTGACTGGACAGAGTCTCCTCCCTCCTAAGCCTCTAGAGAGCTGTCTTGTTGGTATTTGTGATGGGGTTCGAGTCACCGCTCTGGCGTCTCCTGCTGGCTGTCCTTGGAATTAACTTAGTTCACCAGTGTGCCCTCATCAGGTGACATCTCGCCACTATCACTTCTGCTCCAGGACCTGTGTCAACCTAAGGACCGTGGTGTCCTCGTCAGGACACAGCCCTCTGGCTGTGTCACAGTCTGTTCTCCCCACTTCTGGGGGAACCACAGTCCACTGTCCAGCTACTTACTCAGAGGCAAGTGGGGGTGGGGGGGCCGACCCAGGCCCACCCACTACTCCAAGTCCTGGCCCAGGGACCCTGTAGATGGCAGCCACATGTTGCGTCCCCTCCAACCCCACCGTCTATTTCCCTGGGCCACTTCCCCACAGCCCCATCACCTTCTCTGCCCTTGTCTCAGGGCCCCAGCCTGTCAACAGTCAGCCAGGAGCTCACTCTTGCTCCCCTGATCCTGCCCAGCACTGCTCTCTGCCTGCAAGGCAGACAGTCCTCCTCCCTCTCTGAGCTCCAGGGAGTGACTGACCTACTCTGCCCTGCAGCTCTTCTTCTATGGGCCTGACTCTGATTGGCGGCTCCTCATAGCCCTCACCAATTGGCTGTTTCCTGCATGGGCTCCTTAGGGTCCTCTCCAATTAGCTGCCTGTTGCACAGCCTTCCTAGGGTTCTATTAACCCTTTATGAGCTAGTGTGGGGCAGACGCCCCATCACAGTATCCTCTAACACGGGGCAGAGTAGTCTGATGGTCCCCATCATGTGGACTACATTGGAAGAGAAAGTGCAACATGGTACTCTGTTCCCTGCAGGATAAATCTTTTCCCCACACTAGGTATTCCCTCTGGAAGAAGGCCCAGGAGCCTT
Organism: Lepidochelys olivacea; assembly: GCF_965140295.1. NCBI lineage: Eukaryota > Metazoa > Chordata > Testudines > Cheloniidae > Lepidochelys > Lepidochelys olivacea. Next base: position 28,296,605 of record NC_140413.1, read on the forward strand.
ACCAAATTTCCCCTTTTTGTGAACTCTGTTATTTCTAAGACTTACTAATTTGTCACATCTTCCTGAGTCAGTCACATGAATAGTCTATTACAGCAGTCATATTTTTTTTCCACTGAGTACCCATCCTTATGTGCTGCTTTTTCATCAGACTGTTCATTTGGAACTATTATGAGCCATATCCAACAGCTACAATTATTTAGAATTAATGCTCCACTCCAGTACTCTCTTTTGATAGAGTAAAATCCTTGTTATTCGGACACCAGCAAACCAGAACAAGCAGATATCCTGATGAAGAGAAGAGTTCATTAAAAATAAAAGTTGGATATATCTTAAGAAGAATTTAAAAAATACTCCACTGAATAAAATGATACTAACTGCATTTCAAGACAGATTCCTTGTTGGTATAAGCAGGAGCAACTCAATTGACTTCAGTGTAGTTGCACCTATGAGAGCCAGAGGTGAATTTCAACCATTATTTTTATTTCTTCATTTAATCTTTATTTGATCATTTCAGTATTAAGACAGTGGAATGTGGAATTGCTCACCCATTTAATGCTTGCCTAACCCCCATTTAATCAATTGTCACTGGGCAAATTCCATTAAGTGAATCTTTTTGGTTAGGGTTAGGGTCCCAGTTAAATATCAATCATTATTTACTATCATTAGGTAAATTGTTTCCCTGGGAGAGGACATAATAAACCAACCATCTGAAAAAGCACAGTCCAGTCATGTGTTTCTACTTAACACTATTGCATTGCTGCTCTTTTCCAGGGCCTTGCAACAGTGTTTTAAGAAAATCCACCCATCCACATGAAAAAAAGCTTGAGAGCTTGGCAAATATTGGAAAATGTTTTATGAAAACATTGGCTAGATAGGACTCAGAACTCAATCCAACCATGTTCATGCCCCTTATTGTTCTTTTTATGCCAACATACCAGTGACAAGTTTACATTCATAATCTGGAGTTTTACTCACTGAGATAAGGAACTGTACTTTTGCCCCTCAAAAATACAGCAGTTGCCATTGAAAAGTCTACATTTTCATATGTTTCTATATTATTATTACTACAGTGAATATGGCTGCTCACTGCTGTGATACACAAAACCTCTTAAAGTACTCAGTGGTGCGCCAGGTACACCACAACTCTAAGGAAAATGCTGAAAGCACTTCAATGCTATCTAACACCTCTATAGGTGTTAGATGTGGCAGAGACAAGCACATTGTAAAGGTCCTGGTGCTATGCAGTGGGGTTCATGGCAAGGCATATGAACCCTGACAGAAATCAGGGGGGGGCACATGACCCCACCTTCTCCCCACCCTGCAAGCGTTGCCTCTGAGATGTGGCATGTCCCAATAAGCGCAGATACTGAAGTGGCTAAAATAAATGGATATTTTACTACAGCTGGCAGAAAAGGGAAAGGTTGCAGATAACCCAGGGTCAGTGACTTAAGCTGCTACTTTTAAGAGGAAACATAATATTTCTTAGCTTGGCCCCCAGGAGCAGTCCAAGATGGGGTTAGGGTCCTCAGACCTATTGCCTGGAATGCTCTTTCCTCTCCATTTCTCTGTTAGAGACAAGTGGGTATCTTGCACATTTCCTGGCTAGTGGAGTGTTACATTGGGGGCCTCTCTGAATTTGTCCCCCTGCTGCTGCAGCAGCACTCACTGCCCAGCTCCTACTAGTGAGCTGCTCCAATTGTGGTGGCAAATAACCTACAAGGTCCCCCAGTCCCTAGCTATATATCACATCCCTGTAGTAGGACCGTAAACTCCCATATTGTTTCCAACATCCAATCAGAACATACTGGCCACTTTCCAGGCCAATCCCCAGTGCCTCCTTCCATTATTGATCTTCTGTATGCTGATGATTGTGTCATCCTCGCGCACACTAATAATGACCTTCAGTCCATACTGGATTTTCTTGAACAAGTTTACTGAAGCCTAGGACTCTCACTCAATATTGAGAAGACTAAAATACTTCAGGCCTTGCACATGACCCACCACAAATCACCATCCAGGGTCAGACTCTGGAGACAGTTGAGCACTGTTGCTACCTCAGTAGCCAACTTTCTCAAAATGCAAAAATAACAGTGAGATCCAGCACAGGATCCAGTTGCACAAGTGCTTCCTTAGGGAAATCGCTCTGATGCATTTTCACGACCGTGACCTTCAGCAGGACACCAAGATCCAGGTTGTGACATGACACCCCGTATTCATCATAGAAATATGGTTTTGATATGAATATGACATAACTAAGATATGTTTTATGCAAGATGGCTTCTGTGAGGTATCATTGAAAAGGTTATGACCTACTGAATGTGTTTATCCAATTTGTATGAATTTGTATCTGAAGCTAGGAATATTGACCAAGTATCTGTATTTCAAATGTGCAACTTTGGGTGACACCCACAATTAGCCCTTTAGGTACAACAATGAAAAAGTCTGACAGGGCTGATGGCCCATCAGCAAGGACAATGGACTATGAAATAGCTTAGTCTTCCTGTGTACACTCCAAACAGCCTGCGAGTAATGGCTGCTATGACCATGCAGAGACATGTGACTGGTACTGGACCCCATCTTGGAATGCCAATGTTTTTCCACTGGAAGACAAAGGGTTCTGCCATACATAAAAGCTTTATAAGGCAGAGGAGTGACATCATCGTGGTTCTCCTTTGCCTCACCCCCCCCCCAAAGAGACACTGGGTAACACCTGAAAACAAGAACTGAACTGGGGGAGAGAAGAGTTGAGCCCAGGCTGGAAGGGTGTCTAGCTTGTGAGTCATAATACCTGAAGTTTCAAGCTGCAGTCCAGTGCAACTGGCTTTCAGGAATCTTTGCAATCTGCCTGAAACAACATTTAAGGGTGAGAAATTACTATTTGCAGCCAATTTCCCTAGTGTATTAAGTTTAGACTGCATGTTTTGTTTTATTTGCTCAGTAATTTGCTTTGTTCTGTTTGCTTTCTCTTATAATCACTTAAAATCTGCCTTTTATAGTTAATAAATCTGTTTTGTTTATTCTTAAACCCAGTTTGTGTAATTTCTAACTGGGAGGGGGAAAGAAGCTGTGCATATCTCTCTTCACATTGAGGGAGAGGGCAAATTTTTATGAGCTTGCGCTGTGCAGATTTTTCTATTCGGCACAAGACAATATACCTTTGGGTCTGCACTCCAAGGGAGTCCCTTAAGATGAGTCTTCCCAGAGCTGATCTCAGTGTCTGTGTCTTTCTGCAGCTGGGTGTGGCCCTGCCTGTGTGTGTGCTAGAGGAGGCTTAAGATCCTGGCAGAGCAAGACAGGTTAAAGGGGGCCCGAGCTGTAGAACAGGTGGGCTCAGTGGTATCTCAGTACATCAGATGGCACCTTAAGAGGTGCAACCTGTCACACAGGTCTATAAAACAATTATTGTTCCTACACTCCTCTATGGATGCAAAACCTGGGTAACATATCGACAGCACCTCAAGAGTTTGGAGAGGTATCACCAATAATGCCTCCAGAAGAATCTTTGCATCAAGTGGCAAGATCGCTGCACTAACTCCAGCATCCTTGAGAAGGAAAGAAAAAGAACAGCTCACTTCACGAAAGCTTATGCTCAAATAAATGTGTTAGTCTCTAAGGTGCCACAAGTTCTCCTTTTCTTTTTGCGGATACAGACTAACGCGGCTGCTACTCTGAAACCTATATGCACAGAATTTCTTCCTACTCTTGCTACAAACGGTATTATTATGAATACTGGTTAGTATTTTTGTTACACCTAAATACCCTGATCGGGATTGGAGGCCCAGTGGCTTAGGCACTGTGCTAACAGAGGGGACAAGTTCCCACCCAAAACAGCTTACACCTAGTTGCTCTCGATTAGGAGTCTAAATGCCATTTTCAAAAGCATCTCTAAGCTCCTAAAAGCCTAAGTCTCTTTTGAAAATGGGACGTAGACAGTTTTAATAATTTTTTCCTTTAGCTCATGTGTAACTTTAAGCATGTAAATAATCCTTTTGACTTCAATGCAAGGTACACAAAAATCAATGATTTTTTAAAAAATAAAAAACCCTTTTGTTACTTAAATCAGATTTATTTAAAATTTTAATTAAATAAAGGTTTGGGGTTTTTTAATATAACTATTTAAAATTAAATTTGAAATTGACAACCTATATATATATATATATATATATATATATATATATATATATATATATATATATATATAAGCCTTAACATAGGTTGTTAACATAGATTATATATATATATATAATATATAAAACAACCTATTACAATTATTTAAATTAAATTTTAAAAAAATTGAGTCATATATATTGTTTGCCAAAGTTTTAAAGAGAGTCAAACCACTGAACTGGTGGAAGTCACTGGCTAAGCACCTGGAACCAGTTTGCTAAAGTGCTAAACCAGCTTTCAACAGCAATAGCCTCTTCTGCAGGTGCAGAGAGAATATTTCCTTCATTTCAGTTTATTCACCTAGTTCAGGTCAATGACTAGTTCATTCAAAGTTAAAAAACCAATTGGGACCTGAAAAACAGAAAAAGCTCATTTTCCTCTTTCGATCTATGAATATAATCTAGGTGTGAGAGGGTGAGATTGACCAGTTGTAAAATCTTGAAGGACATGGTGACCAACAGCAAAACATTCAATTTTTTAATACAGATAATACTTCATTTATTTAATAAATCAGTTTGTTTTAAATTTAAAACTTGTTTTGATATACTTTTTGATAAACTCCCCCCCACGTATCCAGAACATCTAAGTTAGTTTTATTTAATAAAAAAAGATAAAATGCTGTTTTGTGCATATTTAATTGATTTTTAATTTTAATCCAAAGATCTTGACAAATCACCAGTAAAAAATTAATCATCTAGTAAATAAGAAATGTATCATTCTCCATTTTTCTAATATAATAAAAATGCAAAAAATTAAGACTCTGAATAAATGCAAGTTAAGTTATATAATAGACATAGTGTATTCACCTGGTGAGAAAAAAGAAGCACCAAATTTAGCATCAAAGCTATTGTTAGTTGCAAATCAATATGTTTTAATGGTTACACCAATCAAAATCAACCTTTTTTTAGGAAAAAAAATACAAATACAAAACATAATTGAAATCAATGGTTTAAATCTAGATATCCTGCTCACTGATTTAAAAGCATGATTGAAATCTGTGACTCAGCTTGCTTTGATTGGTCCTGCTTTAATAAAGCAATTCAAATGGTTACGTGCTTTGCTGTATTAAAGCCTAAGAACGTATGAGGACCGATGTGTATGGTTGATGTCATCCAGGATACAGGCATCTATTAATGCTTCTTTTTCAGCATATTTGTGACCCTTTTTGAGGAGAGGGATTCAGTCATTTCCCCTTACTCTATCAAAATAGCTTTTCATTTGTTATTCTTCTGTACTGAGACTTAGCTAAGACAGAACAAAAATAATATTGATTATCAATAGGGCTCCACCATTGCACATGGGCACCATGCTAAAGAAGCAACAGATCGCTGTCTTGGTAGAATTTGAAAACATGCCTGCATGTCGCATTTCAGTAGAGCTGGAGGAAAGCCACAAACCAAGTTTCAGTCGTGTTGGGACCTGAACAGTTAGCTTTCAACCCATCTCTAAGTTCAGAAGCAAAGTTAGTTAATATTAGACAAACTACCCTAGCTATTTACAATGTACTGCTTGTGTGGGCATATGGGTGATTGATGTTGCCCTCCAGTGGCTGACATAAAGAGAATAATGACAGGTTTCAGAGTAGCAGCCGTGTTAGTCTGTATTCGCAAAAAGAAAAGGAGGACTTGTGGCACCTTAGATAAAGTGAGCTGTAGCCCACGAAAGCTTATGCTCAAATAAATTTGTTAGTCTCTAAGGTGCCACAAGTCCTCCTGTTCTTTTATAAAGAGAATAAGGGACTTACTCCTCCTGCAAGGAAAAAGTTCGAATAATAGGAGCTTGTGCTTTGGAGAAAAATGGTTAGAGTTCTAGTCTCAGCTCCCTAAGAGATGTGTGAGAAATATATAGCACTCATCCCTGTTGTCTGAAGAGGTACATTTAAATTAATAGGAGGTACATCTTCTGAGAAAATACTGCCTGACATCTATACCAAAGGCAAATCATGCTCTTGCTCTGAAGCAGAAGGCAGATAACGTTCAGAATATAATACGAATAATCGCTCACGGTAAGGGAACAGTTTTGGGAGACTAACATAACTGGTGCAGACACAGATGTGCCTAACTAATCTCACAGGCAGTATAGCTGGATGGTATTGAAGCAAAAACATGCCCGGGTCAGCCAAAGAGTTGCTAAACACACACGGAACCCCAGGAAGTAAGTGCAAGACCATCACAGAAAGTACCAGCAGCAAGCAGTGACTCACAACTCTTTCTCTCAGCCCTACACATGGAATGATGCTTCTTTCTCCAGCTGGCGACATGAAACTACCATCCTGGATGGCATGCTGTCACCTGCAATTCTGGATGGCATCAGCACAATTCAGCAAGGAGGGGTCTATATGTTACATGGAGTTTTACACTTATTGCAACCACAGTCAACTTCACCCACTTTAGTGGATTTAAATGTAGCTTTCCTGACAAGTGTTATTTTCCCCCTTCATACTATGCAATTCTGAACAAATGCTGCCTTAAGCTCCTTTTTTTGTCAAAGCCAAAAAAACTTATGTGAGAGACTTCTCATGTGGTGTATGCAGCACTATCTGCCTTTACCCAGGAAAGTGAGGTTAGACACTTTATCAGGCAATGTCCTGGTAATAAAAGATGGCATGGAGCCCATATGAAATGCAGGCAAAGGTTATTTTCCAGAAATGCCCTATTACAGAACATGCTGACATTTTATGGATTTTATTAGAAATGCATAAATTGTGAACATGAAATGTCAGCTGAGACATTAAGAAAGATCAACTATGTACTCTTTCTAAAAGTAAAATAAAAACTCTTTTATTATTCCTTGATCCAGCAATAGGCAGTATGTAGCTGGTTTGTTTTACTTAGTAGCCACCAATCTGTTCACTAAACAAATAAAACAAACAAACAAACAACTTTGATATTTCCCAACCAAATATATTCAAATGCCCTCCAAAGTGTAATAACATATAGTTTGAAAACTCTAGCTCATACACAGTCATAGCTTTTGAATTTTAAACAGACTATGTATCAACCCAAAACCATTCTAAGAAAATAACATCTTCATTCAGTTTGGGAATTGCTCCCAAAATAATTGCTGAGTAAGATTCAATGTGAAAAATGATGTGCAGATTTATGGGGGGGAAAACAGTAAATTTTGTGTGTGACAGTATTAGAATTGTCTACATAATTATCCTAGCAGATATAATTGTTGGTGTATGTATATCTATAAACAGATTGTCAAATATATTCATACGCACAGTATTTGATATAATGTAAAAGCTTTTCATTAAAAAACATTTTACTTACCACAACTATATTTCACATAGAAAGGCGATATTTAAGGAATCATTAAGCATCTGTATTGTTAAGTACTGTGACAGGGCAAGGCCAGATGGCTATAGAAAAGGAGTGGGAGATAGATATATTAGCTCCAGGCTAAACAAAGCCCTTGTACCAGGTTAAGTGAAATGGAAGCTGCTCCAGGTCAATTAAGACACCTGGGGCCAATTAAGAACTTTCCAGAAGGTAGGGAGAATGCTAGGTTGATTAGTACATCTGAAGCCAATCAGGGGCTGGCTGAAACTAGTTAAAGCCTCCCAATCAGTGAGGTGGGTGGGCACATCAGGAGCTGTGGGAGGAAGTTGCGCTGTTGGAGAGGCTGAGTAGTACACACCATATCAGGCACAAGGAAAGAGGCCCTGAGGTAAGGGTGAAGTGGAGCTTGAGAAAGTGAGGGCTGCTGTGGGGGAAGTAGCCCAGGGAATTGTACATGTCATGTTTCTAAAAGGTCAGCTACCATAGCTGGTACTATTAGGGTCCCTGGGCTGGAGCCCGGAATAAAGGGTGGGCCTGGGCTCCCCTCCCCCACCTTTGCCCCCTGATTAATCACTGAGACTGGGAGACAACAGAGACTGTGCAAGGAAGGATAACTTCTCCTCACCTCCCTCACTGGCTTATGATGAAAATGGCTCAGTAGACTGTGACCCTTGTCTCTAGAGAGAGAAGGGTTATGTGGAGGGTCACAGTGAGCCTCTGAGGCTAGCGAAATCTGCCAGGAAACGCGGGACCCATGGAGGCAAGGACAGAGCTTTGTCACAGTACTCAAAAGTTAAAGAACTCCAAATTTAAAGTGGTATGCACATGCAACCTTAAATCTGTTCCTTGGCATACGCTTTGTGACATCAGGAACAAATTTTTAATGTGCTTATGTCCCAGGGGTGCTAAATCCCATTTTCAAAAGGGATTTAGGAACTCCAAAACCTATGACTCATTGAAAGTCTGTGGGACTTATGCTCATAAATCACTTTTGAAAACTTGATTTATGTTCCCAATGCTCTTTTGAAAATTTAACCCTTAGTTAATGGGGCTAGAGTGCCTAAATCATATAAGCACTTTTGAAAATGTCACCCTGTCTGTAATTTAGGATAACATATTTCTCAATTATACAATGTCTGATTTTTCCCTGCAGCTTTAGATATCTATGAGTAGTATGTTCTATTACTATGTGAATGAGAAGGAGAAGAAATCCTATGATTTGTTAATCTGTGTTGGAGAGATTTAAAATACTCTGATAGAAAAAAAAAGTAGAGGCATATTACAATATGTACGATGTGTATGTCACTCCAGAAACTAACCCACTATATGTGTGCTATAAATTTTATAATCAGACACAAGATCCAAGTGAAGCCACAGAATAATTTGTTACAACATTAAAATTGCTGGCCAAGGACTATTTAAGCCCCAGTCCAGCAAACAATTTAAGTGTTTGTTTAAACTTTATGTCCCAAGGATATCAACTGAACACACACACACACACAGAGAGTATTTCACTGGGGTAGGACCCTACCAATATTAAAGATGCACTGATTTGGAGCAGGATACCAATTGGAACATATTCATTTCAGAACCACTGAAGAGCTGAGAAACCGGTGACCTAACTCAATTTAACAATATACTTTGTTCAGTGTGATATAACACAATTCCAGCTAAAATCTATGTCAAAAGAGAAGGCAGTATATGGGGTAGCAGAGACTCGCTGTGCTTCCAGGCAACCACACCAATATAAAATACTGTATTGCATGCACATAAGCAGGCATATTACAAACCTAGACACAAAGGGAGATTCTATTTCAAATGTGGGAGAACACACAAGTCAGATGAACATCAGGCAACCCCACCCCGCACATATGTCACAGATATAAAAAAAGACAATTACATAGTCCAAATGGACAAACAACCAAAATAGAACACAGATGAGGTTTATGTGGAAGCAATCAATCATGCAAGGGCAGAGAGAAACTATTTCAGCTACCATGGCCTAAACAGATCAAACATTCACCAATGTTACCACTGTGGGGGGAGGGGGGGGAAGACATAGAGTCACACTGGGAACTCATGTTCAGCTGATTATCCACAAGGACCCCCAATTTTTTTTGTCAGTTACTGCTTCTCTGGAGAGAGATTCCCCATCCTGTAAGTACAGTATGGCCTACATTCTTTGTTCCTAGATGTATACAAATAATGTTTTATAAATGTGAAGTACACTGCTTCTTGAGGTGAATTGGAGTTAATTTTACTCAGTTACTCAGTAGGTGCAGCTCTGACATTTGCAAATTATTTAAAAAATCTGAATATGTAAAATATACAGTATTTACCATATTACATATTCAGTTACATTTGTGTGTGCTGCTTACAAGTTTTGATTCAAGAGTGTAGGTTGTGTACCTGTGAATTTCTTTCAATGGGCTGACCTGCAAGAAGGGAATTAGCTACAGTTAGGGTTGTTGTGAGCATATTACTTTGCATTTTTGCCATTCTCGGTGGATTTCAGTTCTTGCTCTCATGAAAGAATCTGCTCAGGAGTATACACAACACGATCATAATGAATTTTAGAGCTAGGCTAGATTAGATTAGATGATGGTCTAATACATGGATAAGAGACGTGGCCATATTTATACTAGATTTCTTAGAGTTCAAAGCCAGAAGATACCATTAGAGCATCTGTCATAAATATAAAGGGAAGGATAAACCCCTTTGAAATCCCTCCTGGCCAGGGGAAAGCTCCTCTCACCTGTAAAGGGTTAAGAAGCTAAAGGTAACCTCGCTGGCACCTGACCAAAATGACCAATGAGGAGACAAGATACTTTCAAAAGCTGGGAGGAGGGAGAGAAACAAAGGGTCTGTGTGTCTGTCTATATGCTGGTCTTTGTCGGGGATAGACCAGGAATGGAGTCTTAGAGCTTTTAGTAAGTAATCTAGCTAGGTATGTGTTAGATTATGATTTCTTTAAATGGCTGAGAAAAGAATTGTGCTGAATAGAATAACTATTTCTGTCTGTGTATCTTTTTTGTAACTTAAGGTTTTGCCTAGAGGGATTCTCTATGTTTTTGAAGCTAATTACCCTGTAAGATCTCTACCATCCTGATTTTACAGGGGGGATTTCTTCATTTCTATTTACTTCTATTTTTTATTAAAAGTCTTCTTGTAACTGAATGCTTTTTCATTGTTCTTAGATCCAAGGGTTTGGGTCTGTGGTCACCTATGCAAATTGGTGAGGCTTTTTATCCAACATTTCCCAGGAAAGGGGGGGTGCAAGTGTTGGGAGGATTGTTCATTGTTCTTAAGATCCAAGAGTCTGGGTCTGTAGTCACCTAGGCAAATTGGTGAGGCTTTTTACCAAACCTTGTCCAGGAAGTGGGGTGCAAGGTTTTGGGAAGTATTTTGGGGGGAAGGACGCGTCCAAACAGCTCTTCCCCAGTAACCAGTATTAGTTTGGTGGTGGTAGCGGCCAGTCCAAGGACAACGGGTGGAATATTTTGTACCTTGGGGAAGTTTTGACCTAAGCTGGTAAAGATAAGCTTAGGAGGTTTTTCATGCAGGTCCCCACATCTGTACCCTAGAGTTCAGAGTGGGGGAGGAACCTTGACAGCATCTGTAGTTTGATCTCTTGTATATCACAGGTCATTACATTTCACCCAGATACTTTATGCTGAGTGCAAGGAGATTAGACAAGATTCTCTGATCCATCTCAGAGCAATGACAATCCCTCCCCATCTTCGGCACCCCATCGCTATCTGTGGCCAATCTCTGATGCTTCTGAAGCAGGTCAAAAAACAAACAAACTCATAATACATCTGGACAGTTGTGCCTGGTGCAGGAGAGGAATTCCTTCCTTGCCAATACAGTCAAATGGCTGAAGCTCTGTATCATGAGATTTTATTATAATCAGTGTCTTAATTCAGAGCATTACCAATGGATCTCTGTTGCTGTCAGTGCTTTTTTATCATGGACTGCTGCAATCCCACCCTAGAGATATTACAGTAGTTAATGTGAGATGGATTCAGTCCTTCCTGTCAGGCCATTCCCAGAATAATGACAGACAATTGCTCCTTTAACTCCATGTGCCAGAGGGCTGTATTCTCTCTCCCATCACATTTAACAGGTATATGAAGCCACTGGGGAGCACTTCCAGGCATCACCAATTCAAGACAAGACCCATCTGAACATCTCCTCCACATCTAATGCTCACAGAACTGTCTCCCAGTGTCTATACTAGTGTCTCACTAAGATCAGGGCACAGGTGACAAAGCAGTTAGCTGAAGCTGAACCCAGGCATCACTGAGTTGATTTGCAGGGAAGAAATGGCACTTTTCAACTTTAATTCAAAAGATAACAACAGATTTTTCATTAAATTCTGCAAACTTTTTGAGAGGAAGTTCCTAAAATTATAAAGTGGAACAAATACCATTTCATTTAATAAACACATAATGTACTTTCCTGAAAGATTATTTGTCAGATTTAATCATGCAAATGTTTCAACTGAATTTTAACTTCATAAATCCAGTGAACTTTCAAGAAAATTCAAGAAAATACATCACTCAGCTGCCACAAAAACATGCAGTAACACAAATGTAATGGCAGCAGTGCATAGCTGAACTGACTTGTGACATCAATGCCACTCAAGCCTCTACTGTAAAAAAAGTCCAGTAGGGACATCAAAATCCACAGCAGACACTGAAGTATTAAAACCCGCTCATATCAAGTGTTACATTTGACTTCCAGCATCATTACAGCTGTCAGAGCCATATCTTATTTTGAGAACTCACCTGCATTTCTTGGTGCTTAGGAATGCCAGTGATTGCTCATAAAAAAACCCTCCACAACTCTCAAACAGACAGAAAACAAAAAACAAAACAAAACAGCTGCATCTGCAAAATAAACTTGACTTTTCTTAGACTAGCCAACTTGCATCCAGATGCATTCTGCTTATGTACCAGCATTAATATCACTTTGCTAACAGGACTCTTTGTTCTGTTCCAGTGAAGAGGCCTCCTTCATTACAACTGCCCCATTGAAGAATAGACAGTTTACTGCTATAGGAACATTCCCCTTAATGTTTTCTATTAAAATTTACTTTTAAATGGTTTTTAAGCATCAAGAAATAAAACTAAGATAAGCTACAAGTTATCAAGCCTGGATTGCATTTCTTACTTAGAATGCTTTGGTGTAGCGAGTGAACTCACTCTACAGCATAGACCACGTAATCCAAGCAGCACACATTCCATTGCAGGGGAGTCCTCTAGGAAATGCATATTTTCTCCTCTCAGTTACTTCCCCCTGTAATTTGGTCTCCACAGTTCAACAATCGTCTGTCTACCGGCACGGCACAGGATGTAGCTCTGTTCAGAGCCACTGCTCCTCGCAGGAGTCACCTGAGAGGAAAGCAAAGCTTTCTTTGCCCTTTGCCATTCCATGGCATTTGGGATGGATTTTACACCTGGTCATCTACATGGTACCACAATGTTTATGCGCGAGCCCAAAACGACAGCTGCTCAGAACCCCCACAAAATATAATGAAAGAGGCACCTAGTCTGGAGAGAGCCAATCAACTAGTCTAGAACCCTCAGTGGTTTCTCCAGCAATCATGCAGTAGGAAGTGAAACCCTATAATTCTTTATGTGACTTTTGGGATCACTACTTTCCCTTGTGGTATAGCTCAGATATATCACAGCATATGAGGGAGTGGTCCCTTCCTATTGCCCTATTGTGATAGCAGTAGGTCAGCTACTTTAGGGGGAGCAAGAGACCTGCATAACACCTCACCCAGAATGAAGATAAAAGATGAGGGGAATAGTGAGGCTATTCCCTTTGGCCCCAGGAAATGGCAGGAGAGGGAGAAGAACCACCAGCCTTCCTTTCTGAAAGCAGCTGGGGGTACCCAGGGTTTTTTTGAGGAAGAGGAGGAAAGAAGGCCATTGGCTAGTTGGCTCAGAAGAGGTTGCTGTAGTGAGATACATTTCTCTGTAACTGCTTTCATTCAGGTATGCAATGCATAACAAACCTCAAAGTCCAGTCTCCATTTCAGTGGTTTTAAGGTTCACTGTAAACACATCAATGTCAGACCACAACCTTGCTAACCAGTACAAGGTACCCAATCATCCTTTGGTGGTTGTCTATATTTTGTTAAAATACATTCTATGTTCCAATTAAGTTTTCACCAGAGTGTGTCAGTATTTTTATCAGAAAGGGTTTTGGGTTCTTTTTCAAACTATACAATTATTTTCACAAAATTGTTTGGTTTTCTCAAAATTTTCTAATATTTCATGAAAAAAATAAAATTGTGCCGATTCAATTCCAAATGAAAAATTTCAATTAGCTTTGAACAGAAAAGAAAAGTTTTCAATTTGCATTCCCTTCTACTTCTCTCTTTTCAATTTTCTTTTCCCACTAACTCCTTTTCAGCTAAAATAAAACCCAAACCAAAAATGCTTTAATTTCAGTTCAAATCAAATCAAACTGTTGACATTTTTCCAAGGAAAATAATTGCCACTTTCATCCAGTTCTACTATACTTAATTGCACCCTTCCCCCCACACTATATTTTTTCTTATTGTCCTTCTCAGAGGCTAGATTTTCCAATAATCTCTTTTGTAGGTGCTTGCTCATTTTGGTCCTGATTCTGTGAGGCATGGTGTAACTTTAATGGGAATTTGCAGAATCATGATGTTTGAGAAACGCATCCTGAAGTGAACTGGTCCATGTTACTTTTTAATGTTATGTTTTATTTATATTTTGTTTGATGTCTAGAGGTTGTCAGTCACAGGCAGGTGATAAAATACAGTAATATCTCTTCACATAGATTTTGATATTAAATGTTATATTTATTACTAATTGGCATATTCAACCTTTACATATGCAGTATGTTTTTTTCTAAACAACAGTGTTTTCTCCATCTCTATTTTCCCAGCATTTTGCCAAATCTGATTGCTTTATTATATCCCGCATTTCTTGAAAGTTTGCCATTTCCAAACTGAATGTCTTTCTCCTGCCACTTTTTAGCCTTTACATAGGACTGCTCACTGTTTCTGAAAACCTCCTCCAACTGTGTGTTCACCCTCTACTTCACTTAATACCAGTTCTGAGAATGATTCTTTGACAGTGGATGTAGCTATTAAATTAGAAAGCATGGTAGATCAGGTCCACAAATTTAATGCAATCCTTATTTCTTCCAATACATATGTTCTAGAAAATTGAAATATCATGTGACTGCTGTTCCCATTCCTACACAGGATTTCATTTTGTGGCTAAAATGTAATGCCACTGTATTGGGTATTACAGAATTCTAATTGAAATGAAGATTGTTGAAAAGCATATCACTATTTCATTAAACTCCTTTGAGTCACACTTTGAAAGAATTGCAAATTATTTCAATACTTCTCTCATTTCTATTCAAGGGAGTTGATGGGTGGACACACCAAAACATTACACAGACCAGTGGTTTTCAACCTTTTTACATTTTTGGACCCCTATAAAATTTCAAACGGAGGTGCAGATTCCTTTGGAAATCTAAGGTCTGGTTTGCTCTGAGGAAAGTCGATCTAAGTTATGCCAGTTAAGTTACATTACCCCTGGTCTACGCTAGGAGTTGAGGTCAAATTTAGCAGCGTTAAATTGATCTAACCCTGCACCTGTCCACACGACGAAGCCCTTTTTTTTCGACTTAAAGGCTCTTAAAATCAATTTCTTTATTCCACCCCCGACGAGGGGGTCAGTGCTGAAATCGGCCTTGCCGGGTCGAATTTGGGGTACAGTGGATGCAATTAGACGGTATTGGCCTCCGGGAGCTATCCTAGAGTGCTCCATTGTTACCGCAACTCAGATGCACTGGCCAGGTAGACAGGAAAAGGCCCACAAACTTTTGAATTTCAATTTCCTGTTTGGCCAGCGTGGCAAGCTGCAGGTGACCATTCAGAGCTCATCAGCAGAGGTGACCATGCAGAGCTCATCAGCAGAGGTGACCATGATGGAGTCTCAGAATCACAAAAGAGCTCCAGCATGGACTGAACGGGAGGTACGGGATCTGATCATTGTATGGGGAGAGGAATCCGTGCTATCAGAACTCCGTTCCAGTTTTCGAAATGCCAGAACATTTGTCAAAATCTCCCAGGGCATGAAGGACAGAGGCCATAACAGGGACCTGAAGCAGTGCCGCATGAAACTTAAGGAGCTGAGGCAAGCCTACCAGAAAGCCAGAGAGGCAAACAGCCTCTCTGGGTCCAAGCCCCAAACATGCCACTTCTATGATGAGCTGCATGCCGTTTTAGGGGGTTCAGCCACCACTACCTCAGCCGTGTTGTTTGACTCCTTCAGTGGAGACGGAGGCAACATAGAAGCAGGTTTTGGGGAAGAGGAAGATGATGATGATGAGGTTGTAGATAGCTCACAGCAAGCAAGCAGAGAAACCAGTTTTCCCGACAGCCAGGAACTGTTTCTCACCCTGGACCTGGAGCCAGTACCCCACGAACCCACACACAACTGCCTCCTGGACCCGCCAGGCGGAGAAGGAACCTCTGGTGAGTGTACCTTTTAAAATAGTATACACGGTTTAAAAGCAAGCATGTTTAATTATTGATTTGCCCTGGCATTTGCAGCTCTCCTGGATGTACTCCCAAAGCCTTTGCTAAAGGTTTCTGGGGAGGGCAGCCTTATCCCGTCCACCATGGTAGGACACAACCCACTCCAGGCCAGTAGCACATACTCTGGAATCATTGTAGAACAAAACATTGCAGTGTATGTTTGCTGGTGTTCAAACAAAATCCGTTCTTTATCTCCCTGTGTTATCCTCAGGAGAGTGATATCATTCATGGTCACCTGGTTGAAATAGGGTGCTTTTCTTAAGGGGACATTCAGAGGTGCCCGTTCCTGCTGGACTGTTAGCCTGTGGCTGAACAGAAATGTTCCCCACTCTTAGCCATGGGGAGGGGGGTGGAGGGAGGAGCCAGCCACGCAGTGGGAGGAAGCAAAATGCGACCTTGGAACGAAAGCACATGTGCTATGTATGTAATGTTAACAGCAAGGTTTACCATGAAAGAGTGTACCTATTGTTCTATAAAATGTGTTTTTAAATACCACTGTCCCTTTTTTTTCTCCACCAGCTGCATGTGTTTCAAGGATCACAGGATCTTCTCCTTCCCACAGGCTAGTGAAGATTAGAAGGCAAAAAAAACCCACTCACTATGAAATGTTCTCTGAGCTCATGCTGTCTTCCCACACTGACAGAGCACAGATGAATGCGGGGAGGCAGACAATGTCAGAGTGCAGGAAAGCACAAAATGATGGGGAGGAGAGGTGGCGGGCTGAAGAGAGGGCTGAAGCTGAAAGATGGCGGCAACGTGATGAGAGGAGGCAGGATTCACTGCTGAGGCTGCTGGAGGATCAAACTAATATGCTCCAGCATATGGTTGAGTTGCAGGTAGCTGGAGCACAGATCGCCACTACAGCCCCTGTGTAACCAACCGCCCTCCTCCCCAAGTTCCATAGCCTCCTCACCCAGATGCCCAAGAAAGCGGTGGGGGGGGGGGCCTCCAGCGACCCAGGCACTCCACCCCAGAGGATTGCCCAAGCAACAGAAGGCTGGCATTCAATAAGTTTTAAACTTTTAAACTTTTAAAGTGCTGTGTGGCCTTGTCCTTCCCTCCTCCATCACCCCTCCCAGTGCTTCTCTCCTCCACCACCCCTCCCGGGCTACCTTGGCAGTTATCCCCCTATTTGTGTGATGAATTAAGAAAGAATGCATGAATGTGAAGCAACAGTGACTTTATTGCCTCTGCAAGTGGTGATCGAAGGGAGGAGGAGAGGGTGGTTAGCTTACAGGGAAGTAGAGTGAACCAAGGGGTGGGGGTTTTATCAAGGAGAAACAAACAGAACTTTCACACCGTAGCCTGGCCAGTCATGCAACTGGTTTTCAAAGCTTCTCTGATATGCACCGCGCCTTCCTGTGCTCTTCTAACCGCCCTGGTGTCTGGCTGCGTGTAACCAGCAGCCAGGCGATTTGCCTCAACCTCCCACCCTGCCATAAATGTCTCCCCCTTACTCTCACAGATATTGTGGCGCACACAGCAAGCAGTAATAACAGTGGGAATATTGGTTTCGCTGAGGTCTAAGCGAGTCAGTAAACTGCGCCAGTGTGCTTTTAAATGTCCAAATGCACATTCTACCACCATTCTGCACTTGTTCAGCCTGTAGTTGAACAGCTCTTGACTACTGTCCAGTCTGCCTGTGTACGGCTTCATGAGCCAGGGCATTAAGAGGTAGGCTCGGTCCCTCTATAGCAAGGATAACTATAGGCATTTCAACATCCCCAATGGTTATTTTTGAGTCTGGAAAGTAAGTCCCTTCCTGCAGCTGTTCATACAGACCAGAATTCCTGAAGATGCGAGCGTCATGTACCTTTCCCGGCCATTCCACATTGATGTTGGTGAAATGTCCCTGGTGATCCACCAGTGCTTGCAGCACTATTGAAAAGTGCCCCTTGCGGTTTATGTACTTGACGGCTTGGTGCTCCGGTGCCAAGATAGGGATATGGGTTCCGTCTATGGCCCAACCACAGTTAGGGAATCCCATTGCAGCAAAACCATCCACTATGACCTGCACATTTCCCATGGCCACTACCCTTGATATCAGCAGATCTTTGATTGCATTGGCTACTTGCATCACAGCAGCCCCCACAGTAGATTTGCCCACTCCAGATTGACTCCCGACTGACTGGTAGCTGTCTGTCATTGCAAGCTTCCACAGGGCTATTGCCACTCGCTTCTCAATTGTGAGGGCTGCTCTCCTCTTGGTATTCATGCACTTCAGGGAAGGGGAAAGCAAGTCACAAAGTTCCATGAAAGTGCCCTTACGCATGCAAAAGTTTCGCAGCCACTGGGAATCATCCCAGATCTGGAACACTATGCGGTCCCATCAAGTGCTTGTGCTTGTTTCCCGGGCCCAGAATCTGCGTTCCATGGCATGAACCTGCCCCATTAGTACCATGATGCCCACATTGCCAGGGCCTGTGCTGTGAGAGAACTCTGTGTCCATGTCCTCATCACTCGCATCACCGCGCTGACGTCGCCTACTCACCCGGTTTCGCTTTGCCAGGTTCTGGTGCTGCATATACTGCTGGATAATGCGTGTGGTGTTTAATGTGCTCCTAATTGCCAAAGTGATCTGAGCGGGCTCCATGCTTGCCATGGTATGGCGTCTGCACAGAAAAAAGGCGCAGAACGATTGTCTGCCTTTGATCTGACGGAAGGAGGTGCGACTGACAACATGGCTTACAGGGTTGGCTTACAGGGAATTAAAATCAACAAAGGGGGTGGCTTTACATCAAGGAGAAACAAAATCAGCTATCACACAGAATGGGTCCCTCAAGGATTGAACTCAAAACCCTGGGTTTAGCAGGCCAATGCTCAACCCACTAAGCTATCCCTCCCTCTTGTATTTCAGGCAGGACTGAATCTCCATTAAAGTTTTCAAGGTGCCCCGACAGACCTCACCAAAACGATTGTCAGCTGTTGATTTCATGGAGGGAGGGAGGAGCAAATGAATACAAAACAAATCTGGTCTATTTCTTGTTTTGATCCACTCCATCTATCTTTTACAGCTTTGGCTGGCAGCAGACGGTGCAATAGGACAGCTAGCCATCCTCATCTCCTGCCTGCTCACCATAAGATGGTACAATAGGACTGCCTGCAGGACTAAAGAGAATGACCTGGTCGAGTCACTCCTAATTTAGTCCCTGCGCCCATGTCTGCCCAGGCGCTCCTGACTGACCTTACCGAGGCAGCCAGGAGCACCTCGGACACAATGACATTGGTTTTCAGGCCTATTGCACCGTCTGCTGCCACAAGGCAATGGGTTGCTGCTGCTGTGTAGCAATGCAGTACTGCGTCTGCCAGCACCCAGGAGACATACGGTGACAGTGAGCTGAGCAGGCTCCGTGCTTGCCGTGGTATGGCGTCTGCACAGGTAACTCAGGAAAAAAGGCACAAAACAATTGTCTGCCGTTGCTTTCACGGAGGGAGAGAGGGGGGGCCTGACAACATGTACCCAGAACCACCCACGACAATGTTTTTTGCCCCATCAAGCATTGGGATCTCAACCCAGAATTCCATTTGGCGGTGAAGACTGCGGGAACTGTGGGTTAGCTACCCACAGTGCAACACTCCGGAAGTCGACACTAGCCTCAGTACTGTGGAAGCACGCCACCGAGTTAATACACTTAATGCACTTAGAGCATTTTGTATGGGGGGACACACAATCAACTATATAAAAATGATTTCTAAAAAAAGAACTTCTATAAATTCGACCTAAGATGAGTAACATAATTTAAGTTGACATAGCTTAGATCGATTTACAGCAGTGTCTACACCACACTACATTGATGGGAGACCCTTTCCCCATAAAAGAGCAATAGAGAGGTCCTCCAAGCTGCCTAGGCAGCTGCAGGGAGCAGCCAACCAGGGCCCCACAGGATTGTATAAAAGGAGCTGCAGGGTCAGACTGAGTTCATTCTGCTAGCAGGGACCAGGGGAGCAAGAGGTGCTCCTGGCTGGCTGCAGGAGCTGCAAGGGACAAAGCAGGCAGCTACTGGCAGGGTCTGGGGGAGCAAGGAAGGAGCTTCTGGCTGGCTGTTGGGACTCAACTAAGATGGGCAACAGGGAAGTGACCCAGGGAAATGTACAGTGGCAATTAGTAAAGGGACACAGCACTATACTATACTGCTATACTCAAAGGGTCCCTGGGTTGGGACTTGGAGCAGTGGATTGGACCAAGTCCCCCCACCAGCCATGAGGGGAAAGTGGCTATGCCCTAAAGAAGGGTAGTAGACTTTGGCACCTAAGGCATGGTGGCTTCAGTGGGACTGACTCAGCAGGAAGCTGTGGTCAAGAGGAGTCCAAGAGAAGTGGCTCAGCAGGAAGTCGGGTCACTGAGGACTCAAGTAGAAGCAAGGAGTCTCCAGGGAAGAAGCCCTTGGGCACTGCTCAGTTCCAGAGTAGGAGCCTAGCTGGACCAAATGAGGGTATCATGATGGAACCTGATGGACTGGTTAAAGACTGAGCCCAGGGAGCGCTGTAGGACACTGGGGACATTTTGGATTGTGTATACCAGATGGGGTTTGTTTGGTTTGCACATGGACAGAGTGTGACTTGGCTGGAGGACTGAGTCACCAAAGACCCACCTGACAAGGACAGCAACCAACAGGGGTGCTGTGAGTGGAGAAAGTTGAGAAAAAACTGCAGGCACACACACACTCGACAGGGGTGCTCATGAGAGGTGAGTGCACCTCATTACACCTTGTTATTCCTAAACGCTTCCTGATAGCCTAAATTCTCGGTTAATTCCATCATCTTTTAGTCAATACCATGCCATTTGTAACTATAATACAGCCCTTCCTCTTTCTTACTGAACTTGACTACTTATGATGTCATAATTTCACAAGTTCTCTACTCACTATAGAATTTTCCAACATAAAGAAGAGCAGAATTATTCAGTGCAAAAAACAAACAAAAAAAGGAAAAAATTTATTTTTAAATATGCACATGCACACCCATTGTAAAGAAGCCAAAAAGGGGCATAAACGTTCCACCCACCCAACCACTTTTAGCTTTCTAGCTTTTCTCTTTTGGAGTCTGCAGGCTGAGACATTAGCATGAGGAAATGTGTGAACATCAACTTTCAGATGAAGAGTATGCTAATTCTCAAGTTTAGTTATGAACACAGAACAGAAGAGATTTCTTTGTATAATCTTGGTACCAGCAAAATTAATAAAATATCTGCAATCACAAGCAATGACTTCCACTCCAGCTTCTATTTGTTTTGTCTTTAAAAATAAAAGCCACAAAACCATTACTCTGCACAGAAAGCTGCCTGTGTTTCCATTTCTGCTTGTTATTGGTACATCCCTGTCAAGGCTTATTGTCAGCCCTAGCTGTGTAAAGTCTAATTTAGACCATGATCCTGCAAACACATACTCACATGCTTAAATGTAAGCATGTGCATAGGTCCATTGAAGCCAAAAGAACCGCACATAAGCATATACTTAACTTAAGCCTAAGTATTTGCAGGATCACAGTTTCAGATTGTAAATTTTGTACCATTCAAGTGTATGTAAAGCACAGTACAGAGCTTTGGCACTATGCAAATAATATTTCCACCTTATCACACATAAAGGCACAAATATACAAGCAGACAGCTGCTACATCAAAGATCTAACAATCTAAGGCAGTGGTTCTCAAACTGGGGGTCGGGATCCCTCAAGGGTCTCAAGGTTATTACATGGGGGGTCGCAACCTGTCAACCTCCACCCGAAACCCTGCTTTGCCTCCAGCATTTATAATGGTGTTAATATATTTAAAAGTATTTTTAATTTATGGGGGGTCGCACTCAGAGGCTTGCCTTGTGAAAGGGGTCACCAGTACAGAAGTTTGAGAACCAATGATCTAAGGAAATGGGCAACATAGGAAGAATGGGAGACCAGGAAATACATTTTTGTCTGTGTGTTTATATATATACACACAGACACAAATGTATTTCCTGGTCTCCCATATATATATGAGCTTCAAATTAGTCCTGTGCCTTGATTAACTTGTCCATTTAAACACCTATTTTCAGATTCCATGGGCATAATTTTCAAAAGTCTCTTAAGCATTTAGGAATTTAAATCTCATTGAAAGTCAACGTGATTTAAGCATCTAAGTCTCTAAGACACTTTTGAACATTTTACCCAGTATCTTCTAAGGGAAGGAGTTCCATCTGGAAGCCAGGAAATCCCGGTGCTAATCATGATCCTGGCTCTGGCACTGATTCATGGTGTGCCTTTGGGTAAGTCACTCAACCTTCTTCACCAGTGTCCCCATCAGTAGAAAGAGGACAATACTGCCTACTTGTTTCAGAGTGTTGTCGTGAAGATTCACTAGTTAATGTTTTAACTGCACTTAGAAAATGTCAACTGCTATAATTGATAAATATAGCCATTTGTACATAGCAATGTTATGGGGTTGAACTGATATGTTTCTAACACAGAAAATGATTTGGATCAGTTTAAATTAATTCTGTCTCATCAATGTCAGAGAGGAAAAGGGGACAAAATGGAAAGGAGGTATGGAAAAGAAAAGCAGATTCTGATGCTCTTTTTCTGGCAGCAATGCAATGCCACAGGCTAAGCCACTGAAGAGTGAGGTCTTGTCTACACGTAAAATGCTGCAGCTATGCACCTGCACTTCAGTGAGACACTACCCATGCTGATGAGAGGGCTTCTCCCATTGATGTACATACTCCACCTCCCGGGAAGGCTGTGGCTATGACACTGAGAAAAGCTCTCCCATCAGCGTAGCACTGTCTATACCAGGAGTTGGGTCAGTACAACTGCATTGCTCAGGGGTGTGGATTTTCCGCAACTCTGAATGATGTAGTTATTCCAACCTAAGTTGCTAGGGTAGACCAAGCCTGAGTGACTATTTCACATCTCAAGCTACCACACTTTCCACAGACTTGAAAAGCAGAAGGAAGTTATGATGCACGTTTTCTGATCTTACAGGTACTTTCTGCAAAGAAATCTTTTTATTTTTCCTGCCATAGAGCAGTACAGTGAATGTTTATCATGTTCCCTGTAGTTTGCAATAATTTTCTTAGCTTAAAACTGTCATTAGTTAAAAAAAAAGTGATGCTAAAGTAGATTATAAAGGAGAAAACCAGCTGTGACTTGCCTTATGTTATATTCACAAAGCAGAGATGTCTAGTAGGCACTACTTTGTAACTTCATATGACATTATGAGTGCATCTGTCATACACAGAGTATGTTGTCACTTTATCACTATTCTGTAAGGTAGCCTGAGGGTATTGGCTATTGGCTTCTACAGTAAAAGTATAAAATATGGGTTGTCATTAATGATGAGGATGATAATTATGATATTAGTGGTGATTTATTTGTATGCATGGTGATGAAATGTGCACACTTTGTATTAGTGTCTTTCCTTTTACTTATTTGTATGTGCAATTGGATGTGGATTGACAGCTCTGGAATCATAAATCTTTATCTGCACTACAGCTATTGCACTTTGTCATACCTACGATTACGTACTATCCCTTTCTTTTCTGACTTTTACATCTTGACAAGCCTACCCAACAAAAGGGAATTCTTCTCTCTTGTGTGAGGAATGTTCATGTAGAAAATTCATTCAGTTCCTATAATTCTAACCTTGTGATTTTCTAAATTGCTTTGATTTCTTGTAGCTGTACCTTGACAATAGCCTTTCATAGTAATAGAGTCCTGTCACAGCAATTAGTATAGTGAATTATTGCTGAATCGAATCAGATAGAGCTTGTGTTAGTAATGGGAGAATAGGAGTCGGGCTAGGCAGTGTAAAGATGTCTGTTGCCTGAATAGAACATTTTGTATCAAAGTGAAAAGTGAAAAGGTAGAAGATATTGCACAAACTGGATTTATTCAATGAAATCCTAGCTCCCGTGAAGTCAAAGGGAGTATTGCCATTGACCTTAAAGGGGCCAAGATTTCACCTATGGTATTCTGGTGGGCTATGGAAATACATAGGGCAGCCAGGGATGGCCACAGTATAGGAATGGCCCAGCCACACCCTCCTTCTTACAACTGCATTTCGTATTCCAGCCATGGGTGTGGGGGAGGTCATGAGAGCACCTACAGGAGCCTTCTACACTAAACCAACTTTTGTAGAGCTTTGCAACAATGGAGTGGAGAAAATATCAGGAAATTCCTATGACTGATAATTTCTCCATGTAACAGTAGAACAATAATGTTGATGTTGCAAAATTACACTATGAAAAAACTGAAGCTCTCATCAGTATTACTTATTTGTAATTTATATTGCACCATTGAACTGAATATTAAGAGCAAGGAGAATGGCACAATTTAGGTGTATCTAAATCAAATAATCATATTCATTACATTTCTATAGTAAAATTAAACTGTTTTCCCCATGCAAACTTTCCCCCCATGCATCGACATTAATCCCTGATTGAAATGGGTTAAAGTAGCACATTTTGGATCTGGAGAGATAAATTTCCCTAAATTTCAAGAAGATTGGGATCTGGTGTTCCAAGTTGGGTCCACTGTACTGTCTGCTCCAAAGTTCCCATTATTGCATCCCCTTTCTTCATGCATTCATTGCTTTACACTTCTACTTTTAACACATTGCCAATATTCAATTTTGTGTTTTGCATCCATTCTTACTTCAAGAGACTTTTATGTTTCTTTCACGTATCATTCTCCCCCACCCTCCTTTTGTACCTACATGTTTTCTGATTGCTTTTTCTTTAAAGTAGTTCTGTAGTCAGGAGTCACAAGTGTTGCATCTACATCTTCCCATCTTATTCCATTTATGCATCACAAGGGGGGTTTAGTCTTTTAATGTACTTCTTGAATTATGTGACTAAGAAGTGTGAAAGTACATTCGTCAGATTACATCCCTTTTGATTTCTTCTGCTTGACCTCTCTCCTAGTTATCAGATTTTATACTCTTTGTTCTGTGCAGTCATCTTTCTGTCATCTCAGTGATGTATGACTTGGGTGTTTTACATTAAAAACACATTTGTTGCTTTCCATTCTTCTTTCCTCTGCTTTCCAAAATTGTTTTCTTCTTTCTCTTCCATGAGGGGCGAAGAAGACAGGAGGTTGTTTCACTCCTTTATATCATCACTTTGTAATGACCCCCAGAAAATAGCTAGAGCACTGTTTAAATTATCTGGGAATAAAATAAAATGTTAAACTGCTCATGCTGGGGAATGTTGAAAGAACCTTTGCAAAAAAACACCCCAACTAAAGAACACATTGGAATCTCATATAGCTATGTTACACTATACTTTAAAAAAGCCACACACATGCACTTAAAAGAATGGACATTGTGAAATCTTCACAACCATAACCACCTTAACCCTTCCTGTTAAAGAGAATAGCAAGAAACACTGAGACAGCCTCATCTGTCTATAATTTCATACGTGGGAAGGCCAGAAGGGACCCATTGTGATCAGCTAATCTGATCTCCTGTATAACACAGCCCATAGAACATCCCCAAAATAATTCCAAGAGCAGATCTTTTAGAAAAACATCCAGTTTCGATTTAAAAATTGCCAGTGATGGAGAATCTACCACGCCCTTTGGTAAATGGCTCCAATGTTAAGTTACCTTCACTGTCAAAAATGTACATCTTATTTCCAGTCTGAATCTGTCTAGCTTCATCTTCCAATCATTAGGTCATGTTATAACTTTCTCTGCTAGATTGAAGAGCCCATTATGAAATATTTGTTCTCTGTGTATATCTGTGAACACAAATTCAATCTCTTTGGTATTACTGAAACCTAATAAGATAATTCCCATTATTTGAATGTTAAAATCAACAATTATCACATATTTGGGAAGGATCAATTGAGCAAAAAGAGAGAGGGAGTGGCACTTTACATCAAAAATGGCATTACCTGTTTCCAAATAATTGATTTTGAATGTTTATGGGTCAATGTCCTAACAGATAAAGCACAAGTTGGATCACCAAAGCACATTAGGAAACAGGAGGAAAAAAAGATGTGTGATCATGGTGGACTTCAGTTTGAGTGACATATGCTAGAGGTCTCATACTGCCAGTACTAAAACCTCCTTGGAATTGTTAAACATTATAGATGACAAGTTCCTAATTCAAAAAGTGTTGTATTCAACAAAGAGGAATTCTTTGTTCGACCTCATTTTAACAGAGGAGCTATCACAGAACTAAAAATTAATTGTTGCTTAGGTATAAGTGATTGTGATTTTGATCATATTTATAAAGGGCATACAAAATAAAGTCCAGATCTGTTGTTATATATATATATATATATATATATATATATGGTTGTTTAAAAACATCTAATTTCACAAAGCTGAAAGCAATTACGAGTCAGATCAGCTGGGAGAAAGAATTCAATCCGAAAAATGTGAATGAGAACTGGGAATTGTTTTAGAACACTTTGCTAGATGCCCTGGAAGAAAACATAAAATCATCATCAAAGTTTACAGATGATACAAAAACTGGGGGGAGTGGTAAATAATGAAGAGAACAGGTCACTGACACAAAGTACTCTGTATCACTTGGTAAGCTAGACACAAGCAAATAGTATGCATTTTAAGATGGCTAAATCATAGAATCATAGAATATCAGGGTTGGAAGGGACCTCAGGAGGTCATCTTGTCCAACCCCCTGCTCAAAGCAGGACTGTAAGAGTATACTTCTAGGAATAAAGAATGTAGTCCATACTTAAAGGATGGGGGTCTCTATCCTAGGAAGCAGTGCCTCTGAAAAAGAATAGGGGGTCATGGTGGATAATCAGCTGAACAGGAGTTCTCAGTGTGATACTGTGGCCAACAAGGCTAACACAATCCTTGGTGCATAAACAGGGGAATCTCAAGTAGGAGTAGAGATGTCAATTTACTCTGTATTTGGCACTGGTCCAACTGCTGCTGGAAAACTGTGTCCAGTTCTGGTATCCACAATACAAGAAGGATGTTGGTAAATTGGGGAGGTTTCAGAGAAGAGCTGTGAGAATGATTAAAAGATTAGAAAACATACCTTTATAATGATAAACTCAAGGAGGTCAATCTATTTAGCTTAACAAAGAGAAGGTTAAGAGTTGACTTGATTACAGTCTGTAAGTACCTACATGGGTAACAAATATTTGATAGTACAAAGGTGCTTATCACCAGAGTCAAGATAAAGAGAATATCTTACTCTCAATTATACAGAGTAATATTGTCAAAAGTGCCTACGTCATTCAAAAACTCCTCACTTCTTACTGCTTTATTCGCGTCTTTGGGGGTCTGTACCAATTCTTATTCAATCTCTTAAAGGTTTATGGTTATGGTTACCACTGAGTTCACTCAATTTTAGTTTCTTGCAGGCTTATTATCACTTTCAGTTTTTCCATTAAGTTTTTCACTGGGTCCCATAATGGTACCCATACCTTTCCTCAGCATATCAATTGCTGCTGCTGTTATTTCAGAGTTGATTTTTGTGGATATAGTTTCCTGGTCACCTCCACATCCCTTTAAACATATTCTGCTATCCTATAAGTTTCAGTATTCTTTTCATATTGACTCTTTGCTCTATGTGTACTTGTTATTGCTAGCAAACCCAAAATCATTTGCAAGTCAAACTCCACAACCTGAAACTCTACATTCTCTGTTGTCCTTATAAACACAAATCAAGTTGCATTGCCACATGTTTGCAGTTTTTCTACTGTTAGTCATCTAAAGCCAGAGCTTGTAAAAGATTCTACTTCTATTGCTTCTTGCAGAAATAACTGCCTGAATCATATATTTACTTTCCATTTCTTTTTAGTTTCTTTAATTTCTCCCTTTCAGTTGTGTATTTTGTCACATTTCCTTCAAAGCCTGATTTGCCTGGAGTTGGTCCATTTTTAAGTCTTTATTTAGATACCATGTCTTTGTTTCTGGTTTACCTAGCAGAGAAAAAGATACTTTGGACTTGTTTTTTAATATATTTTATTTTATCACATAAACAGAAGGAATAAACAGCCTCTGCCTTCCTGTATTTTTGTCTAGCAGGCCACATCGTAAACTACCCACATGACCACTAGATCTTCATCTGGTGTTTTAGTAAAATTGTCCCCCCTTTCCTTCCAAGTAGACTCTTTGCTAACTAGAGTACCTAATTTAAAGATCTTACCAGAGTGATGAAAAAGTAATGAGATTTTCTTTACATTTTTTATGAGAAATTGCACCATACTGATCTGGATCACAATCAAGAAAAGTACATTTTTTTAAAGTCAGAATGTCATTGAAATGGGAGCCTTCACACCAAAATAATGTAAAAACACAATTTCCACATGCTTATCATCCAACTCGATTATCAGCTAAAAGAAATTTCATAGCATTCATGTTGTGGCCCCTGTCAGAGTCTCTTACTCTGCAAATCCTGCAGAACATCCACCACTATAATATGACCAAAGACTACATCTGTGCCTGCGGACTGATGCAACTGTTAACATAATTGACCAACTGTACTGGAACGTCAATGCAGTCATCAGTGACATTC
The DNA here is from genome assembly GCF_965140295.1 of Lepidochelys olivacea. Classification (NCBI taxonomy): domain Eukaryota; kingdom Metazoa; phylum Chordata; order Testudines; family Cheloniidae; genus Lepidochelys; species Lepidochelys olivacea. Next base: position 28,325,123 of record NC_140413.1, read on the forward strand.
AGATAGGTCCTCATCAGGGCTGGCACTGCAATAATATTAGCAAATAATATCATGGGTGCCAAATAAAATCTTATAGCCAAAAATATGCACTAACGACAATTGCCAGGTGTTATGACTCCAGGAGACACACAGAGGGATTAACAACAACTGCCCCAGATACTTGGGATGAACTTGGCCATCAAAAGACCACATGAGCAATACGTCAGCACTATTTTTTTTAATGTTGTCATCAACACAGCATCTATGACTGATAATAATGACATTGAAATCCTGACTGTAGACATTGGTGGCATTTCCATCACGTCTGTCTACAAAATTCCATTTGTTGTTAGTGGAAAACAGCTTTTCCTTTAGAAATTTAAGACAATTATAGTAGAAAAATCCAAACGATTCAAAACAAAAAAGCTGAAATTACATTGAAACTGTTCAGCTGGTCCCCCACCCCCAAATAGTCAGATTGTTGATTTTTTTGTGAACATTTTTGAAAATTTTGAATTTTTGTCCTGATTCAGGACAAAGGTGACAAGTGTTATTAAGATTTGATGGGAAATAGTGCTCTAACTGAGGCAAGAGGAGCAGAATCTTTCACAAGCTCTGGCTTTAGATGAAGAAGTTATTCAGCAGAAAATTCTGAAAACTAAAAAATATTCCTGGGATGGAAAAATTATTTCCTGCCCAGCTCTGTTTCTGATCCACCTTTTCAGAAGCTGGAGTAAAACTGCTGAGTCATTGTAATTAGTGCAACTTGTTGACTCCACTTGGAATGTAAAGGAAATGGCAGTAGTTATCTAGATTGAAGGAGCTAGAACAAAGGTTGTCCTGGAGGGAACCCTAGGTTCAACTAGGGAAACTTAGGCTGAGGTTTATGGTTTTTTAAACCTTATAACTTTAGTATCTATGTATCCTTATAAAGAGCGGATAGGGATGCCATCATGTCTTAGGTATGTTGCAAATCTGAAATTTATATTGAGGAATGCAAATTGTGTTTTAATCCCTAGAAAATATTCCAATTGTTTGCATAAATCTAAGACAACTAACTTTTTATATTATTCTGATACAAATAACTTAGAATGTTTGAATAACAATTAACACTTATCTGGTTCTTCAAAACGTGCAAATATTCACTAAACAAGTAAAGTTAAAGGTGACATGGAAGAGGCAAACTGATTCTTTTTCAACATCTTAATGACAATGAAAATAGCCATCTTAATATTTTAAGTAGTTTTATTTTCAGATATATTTCACAGGTTTGCAATAGTGAGAAGTGCTCCTCACTACATGTATTTTAGACCACTGTGCTGAGCCAAATGGACAGTTTCCTTCAAATCAAATGACTGTATCATAATGATCTGTGACTTTAATTTGATCTTAGATGAGGTGCTCTATAAAAGCTCTAAATATTGCGCAAGACATTTAAAAATGACAGGTGTTATTAAGGTTTGGTTGGAAACAATGCTCTAATTGATGTTTGTTCTCATCTCCAGTAAATTAGGCCATAAAGTAGACAGGGATTATGCATTTTATTTGGGGCTCATTAGCCTTGCTCACATATGGATTTCTTCACCCTTCAGTCTAAGACACGATAGAAGTGAAATACTAATTGGAAACAAGACTTTTATAGACTATTTTCCAATTTCTAGCATGTAATTTCGGAGATAGAAAGAAATGGCCAGCTAGACAGAAATTAACTGTTTCTATTTTTAGAGATTAACATTTTACAGCCATTTTAAAAATATTAAAATTTGGGGAGATTAATATAGGTTCAGTACAGTCATCTCTTACACTTTAGCATGTGATCAGATGTTTCATTTGGGCTAGATAAATTGGCCATATAACACTTTAAAAGAAGCTACCAAGGATATAGATCATTGAGTTTGATAGGGCAGTAAGGCATCTAGAAGAGTTATAGTAGTCATTGTCGGCTTCTTCTGACTAGCCAGAGTTAATCAAGTTAATATAAGGGAAATCCTTACACAAGTGGGATGCATTGTCTCTGCACAAGTTTTGTCTTAGAAGGACAGAGAGAGGCCAAAAAAGCACTTTTGTACCAAATGGTTAAGTTAGGATATTAGAAGAAAGAACTATACATAACAGTCATTAAAACTGAAACAAATTCTTGCCTCATTTTATCTGGTATCTTGTCCCAGAATGTCCTATAGTAGGTGCATCAAAGAGTGGTTCTTTGACAGTTCAGGGCCTCATTAGCAGAACCTCAACAATTCCACTGCACATGGGAGATGGGAATGGTTGAAGAACCGGAGGCCATTCAAAAAGTCCACATATCACACACAGAATGGAGCCCAGAGGATCAACTGCTTCACAGTTACATGAGTCAGATTCACCAATGGAATAATGTTACAGACATATTATCCTGTGATGCCACTCTGTTCAGCTTTCTTTTTTTCTTTCTTTGCCATTTTAAAGAATGTCTTTGTGGTGGTGATGAGGTGACTGGACGGGGAAATGGATCCAAAAATAGCCTTGAGTAAGATTTGCCAAGAGATCATTCGCTCTTTTTCCTGAAATTGGCAGAAAATAATGTGTTCTTCTGCTTTTGTTGCTTAAAATACTTTGTGCTTGAAGGAGCACGCATGGCATTTAAAAAGAGCTCTTCACATCTCCTTTACTTATAAAATCTTTAATATTTGTTTCTGCATCTCTACATGCCTATAGACCAACATGTAAGAGAAATGAGAAAGCAGCACTTGTACTGTTAATTATTTCTTAACAAAAACATTTGTTAAAGTAAACAATGTTTTTGCAAGCTATTTCTGTTTAAAGCAAAAGATTCATATGTTGTATGAAGACTTTCAGAGATTACACTGCAAAATTGTTAGGGACACATAGTTTTGCAAATCTGGAATGACCAGTAGTGGTTTCAAAACTTCCAAATGAGGAAACAGACCTTTCATGGAACTGTCTGAGGAACTTGCACCATGCCTCCTGTGCCAGAACACTGGAGTCAGGAAAGCCCTACCAGAGTGCAGAAGAGGGTAACTATTGCCTTGTGGAAGCTAGCAACACAAGACAGCTGTCTGTCAGTTGCAAAGATGGAAATTCCACAGTTGGGGTTGTGGCTGTGCCGGTTTGTGAGGCGATTAACACTGTGATCTACCCACGTGAAGTTGCTATCAGAAAAGTTCCATAAATAGTAGCTGGATTTGAGAGGATAGGGTTTCTGAATGATGCAGGGGCCACCAATGGAACCCATATCCCAATATTTTGCCCACCAAAAGGGATGAATGAGTATGTAAGCTAAAAAGGTTACTGTTCTCCCATTTTCCAAGGCTTGGTGGACAACAGAGGCAGATCCATCAATACCAACATGGAACACACACACAAGGGATTTGAGAAGATTAGGATTATACTGGAAAGGGGGAAGGAGAGACTTTATCCCCTAGAAATGATATGGTTCTCTACAGTGTGTCTGTGCCCACAGTTACTTTGGGAGACCCCACTTACCCATGGCTAACTTTGCTCATGAAACCATACCCCAGCATCAATGTCCCTGGAAAAAGGGAATTCAGTTATAAACTCAGTAGCTGCAGAATGATCAGTGGCTGCGTTTGGTAGGCTGAAAGCTCATGCGCACTACCTACGCACCCATCTGGATGCCATCATGGCCAGTGCATCACATAAGCATTGCCTGCTGCGTGTTGCATACCATGTGTGAGGGTAAAGATGAGTGTTTCTGTCCAGAGGGGGCAGAGAACAAGTCGGGTTTACAGACTCTGTACAGGAAGCCAGATCCCACCCACATGCATGCTGGTCCTGGTTCCCAGCAGGCAAGGGAAATCAGAGAGGCCATATGACCACACATCTTGGAACAGCAGGGAGGCAGAGAGTGATATCTGCCTGTGCCGAGGGACACCTTCACAGCTGCTGGAAAAGCAGAGAAGGGAACACTGGCACATACTTGTGGGGGCTATATAAATTTGAGGGGTTTGTTCCCTTTTAGCCAAAGGGCATTCACTGTTTGTTCCTGTTCCTCCTCTGGGTAACACCTTAGAGGCTGGGTTTATGCTGTGGAGGGTGATGGCTGAGCTGTACTGCAATCGTTGTGCAATGCTTTTGTGTCAGTGCTCACACTTGTTTGCAAACATCTCATTGGAAGCACTCAGTCTGTCTTAGCAGCACTTGGTTTGTGGGGAGGAGGGGGTTTGCCCATTCTTTTTCCCCATTGTTCATTGGGGAGCTATTTGCACCTACGGGCTGTTATGGAACACTAAACCCAAGGTTGAAACTGGTCAAGTTTGGAGCGGGGGGAAGAGGGGCTGTTTAATCACTGAATACTGGCAGTTGCTTGTATTGTTACTTTAATTGTGTTTTGTTGTTCTGTATAGAACCAATGCATAAAGACATTTATCTACCTATTTTCTGTGTTGTGAGTTCTGCTGCTTTTAATACTGCTGGTGCTTTCTCAGCCCATAACCATTCATTTTCCTCAGCCCTCCTGTGCATTTGTGGAATTTGGGTTACGTGGGTACATGGCAGACAGAGAACATTTGCAGTGTGATGGCCCCAGACAGTTACACTATTTCAATTGATATGCTATGAATCATGAGGTCCAATGCTGAACCTGAAAACATCTTACGTTCATCATACTTAAGAAGGAGAGTCTACACACAAATCAAGGAAACTATAACATTTATTATAGCTGGTATACCAAATGTGAAATTGAAACTCTTAAAAGGAACTGTAAATCAGCAAAACACAGAGACTGAATCCATGAACAATGGCCAAATGTCAATGTCTTTGAACTTGTCTCCTTGCTCTTCCCCTCCCCCTGACAAGTGAGGTGAGGGGAAGTGTTCTGGGGGACAACTGGGCACTTCTCCTGCACAGAGTTTGGGGTGAGGGGCAGGCACATAGTGAGCTTCAGGGACTCCCATGGCCTCATTGTTCCTTTCCTAGATGCTCAGTGGTGTCACTCTGTGAAGGGTTTCAGGTGCTGGTGGAGGATATTGTCCTAGGACTTCTGCAGACTTCTCAAGATCATTCAGGTGGTTTGAGTCCTCCGCCTCATTAGCACCCTGTACAGCAGAGGAGGAGGTGGTGGTTGTGTTGCTGGTTGCTGGAGAGGTGCAGTGGCTATTGCAATATGTGGAACTCATTTGGCCATCAGTTCAATGAGCCTCTCCATTAGGACATGCTCCCTTTCCCTATGGTATTTATCCTGCTCAGGAACTGGTTTATCAGTGTCTCTTCATGATGAAGAGACCCATCATCCCATGCTCTGTGGAATTGAAACTGCTCCTGGTTCTTCCTAGCCATGCAAACGGGAAGGTCCTCCAGGATCCTGCTATCTCTGGGGTGCTGCTCCTGCTCTCTATGTGGAATGGTTTCCCCCTCAGGAGCCAAAAGTCCTGCCAATTCAAAGAGAAGAGTAGCATTATTTTTTCCTTTGGAAGAAACCAAGAAATCCCCCTATATTACATAATTTTGCTGTGGAAAGCAACAATATTGATACCTTTCAGCATTCCAGGAAAACTGTTACACTACACTTGATTCCCTGACAACTTTTGTAGTCCCCAAGGAAGCAGCAGAGGCTAATAACAGTAAGATACATGTACTAATGTTTTTTTAAAAAAATAAAATTTGACAATTGTCTCAAGGTGGTAGAAGAGTCAATTCTTCCCAGGAGCTATTTTACCAGTTTGCAATTTATTCTTTTAAGGCTTTGGAGAACACACTGTTTTTTGAGGTAGCAGAATGGAAAAGAGAGGTGGCTTTCCAGTCCTGTGGAGTACAGCCAGTAATCTATGCTAGAGAAATATTTCTGCTAATGGTCACTGTCAAAATATAAAGGGAAGGGTAAACCCCTTTGAAATCCCTCCTGGCCAGGGGAAAGCTCCTCTCACCTGTAAAGGGTTAAGAAGCTAAAGGTAACCTCGCTGGCACCTGACCAAAATGACCAATGAGGAGACAAGATACTTTCAAAAGCTGGGAGGAGGGAGAGAAACAAAGGGTCTGGGTCTGTCTGTATGCTGGGTCTTTGCCAGGGATAGACCAGGAATGGAGCCTTAGAACTTTTAGTAAGTAATCTAGCTAGGTATGTGTTAGATTATGATTTCTTTAAATGGCTGAGAAAAGAATTGTGCTGAATAGAATAACTATTTCTGTCTGTGTATCTTTTTTGTAACTTAAGGTTTTGCCTAGAGGGGTTCTCTATGTTTTGGAATCTAATTACCCTGTAAGATATCTACCATCCTGATTTTACAGGGGGGATTTCTTTATTTCTACTTACTTCTATTTTTTATTAAAAGTCTTCTTGTAAAAAACTGAATGCTTTTTCATTGTTTTCAGATCCAAGGGTTTGGGTCTGTGGTCACCTATGCAAATTGGTGAGGCTTTTTATCCAACATTTCCCAGGAAAGGGGGGGTGCAAGTGTTGGGAGGATTGTTCATTGTTCTTAAGATCCAAGGGCCTGGGTCTGTAGTCACCTAGGCAAATTGGTGTGGCTTTTTACCAAACCTTGTCCAGGAAGTGGGGTGCAAGGTTTTGGGAAGTATTTTGGGGGGAAGGACGCGTCTAAACAGCTCTTCCCCAGTAACCAGTATTAGTTTGGTGGTGGTAGCGGCCAGTCCAAGGACAACGGGTGGAATATTTTGTACCTTGGGGAAGTTTTGACCTAAGCTGGTAAAGATAAGCTTAGGAGGTTTTTCATGCAGGTCCCCACATCTGTACCCTAGAGTTCAGAGTGGGGGAGGAACCTTGACAGTCACCCCTTTATATATTGCTGAATGCAGAGGTGTGGCCAGCTATGAAGGTGGACCAAGGATATTTGCACTGCCATTTAATCTCCAGACCCAGCAAGAACTCCAGCTAGACCAGAAGTTTGCTGAGATATCCTTACATGACTGGAAGGCAATTCTACTTGAAATTAACAATATTTTCAGCTAGCATACAGAATTTCCATAGAAAGGGAGAAGCAAACAACAAACGCTGCCTACTCTCCATCCCCCTGGCACCACCGGAAAATCCAGCATCTGTGCCTGGCTAACAACAATGAAATGAATAGGGAAAGAAAGAGACACATCGCAACATTATTTAATTCCCAGAAATTTCAGATCAGCATTGCAAGCCTCTCGCCTCTCCTCAGCAAAGGAACACAACACCAGACTGAATCCTTCTCCCACTCCTGTTTCCCCCAGTTCAGTGTGGGGTGAGTCCACGCACCATGGACAGTAACAATTTTTGTACTCTTCCAAGGATAAATGACTGCTGTGATGTTTCTCAGACAATTAAAGGGTTTCCTTCACAGACCCAGACCCCTGCCCCTCACCTCAACAATCCCCTGCCTCACAGCTCCCATTAGTAAGGGGATAGCAAGATTTGGGGGAAGAAGCACAGACATTATGTAGTCCTCCAAGAAAAAAACACAGCTGTTAATAACTTTTATAATCAACTATATGTTTCCTACAACTGCCCCTCCTCAACCAGGACCTTTCTAAACCTGCCCCCTCCCTTCCCCCTGTCTGTGCAGCCCCTGGACCATCGCTGTCTGTGTGCTGGCCAAGAAATGCACAGTGAGGGGCACAATTAATATCCCTTAATAATCTGTTTTATAGCTTCTGCCAAATGTGTAATAGTGGTTCCTGGGAAATCAACAAAACCTTTGATTTATAGCCACATCTTCCTCAGGGACCATTTTGAGGTGCAGCAGCATGGGGCTGGGCTTAAAATCAGGAATGTAGCAAGAGGTTATATTTATGTGGAAGAGGGGGTCCCATTGTAATTTACCAGCTTTGGGTTATGGTTACTGCTGCTGCTTGGGGTGGTCCTCAGATTCATCAGGGGACTTGCTCTACTGCCTCCTCTGGATAAAGGTGCAAAATTACATGCTCCTCATCCTCCAGGTCTTCTGGGGCACTCTCCAAGGTCCCTGCTGCATCCTCACTCTGGCCCTCATTGGCATCCAATCCGACAGTGAGGCCAGCGGGGTTAAGGAAGGGGTCATGAGCCACCCTGTACTGGGAGCCCTTAACAGCACCTGGCCCAACTCCTCCTAGAACATCCATGTCCAAGGATCCCTCCAAGAGTGACTGTTCGAGCCTTTTGCCCTCCAGTACAGCTGCCTCAGATGCTTGATGCATTCTGGGCACTGTAGTGCAATCTGCTAGATACCTGCCTGCTCCAGCCTCTGTGAAATTTCCCAGTAGAGATGATTGTTCCTGCCAGTCCAGAAGTTGTGGAGCCTGGTGTATTCTGATCACCCACTGATCAGCAACTGGGTGTGGCAGCAGACTACGAGGCTGCTCACAGGAGAGGATCCATATTCTCCTGTATGGATCAAAAAAGGGCAGTGGAAAACCATTCTGATATGCTAAGTACAGCTCCCTTCTACCAGTGAAATCAGGGACACAGGGGCCTTTATAGATTGGGTAAGGGTCAGGCAGAAAAGAGTTCAGTGAACTGTGGCAATGGATGTGGGTGACTATTCAAACTTGAGACCTGGTACTGCCCATGTCCTCCATTTACATTATCTTTCGTATGGGACCTACCACAGCCCAAGGCATGTACTAACCCACACCCCTCAAGCGTGCTAGCTTATTCACCCTGTATTCACCTTCAGATGCATCCATGGTGTTTAGACATGGACACCAGTCACATTTATGGCACAATTATGGACACATGCACAGTGCTAGTGTAGATATACCCTAAGAATGCTACTATTAGAGGCAGGCTGAGTTTGCTGGAGTACATAGACATTTTTAAAAAAGGATCTTGGAGGAAAAACAGCACTGTTCTGTTCATTGATAAAAGAGCCTGCACATTTAAAGTCATTTCCAGCATAAACACACAAAGACAGCATTAGTAGCAGCATATTCACATGAACTGGAAATTGAATGGAGCCGCTCACTAGACAATCCCTCAGTGCCAATACCAAGCGCTGAATTGTTGCTGCCTTTGGGTGAGATCACAAGTCCAGGGAGTGGGTGCAGAGTGTGAAATTGATAAATACTTTTCCCCAAGATATTGAGTCTAATAAATAAAATACTCAAATGTAATTTAAAACAAGCTTATTTAGAAGCTACCACCACGTGGAAGTCAGGCAAACACAGGAGATGAGTCATTATGGAGAGGAACATAGGCTGCACTCCTAAAAGGGTGGCAAGGCCCCCACTCCAGAACCCTAGAAGTCTGAATTGTTGCCAAAGCTCCTGCTTTGCATCTACTCTGCCCACTTCATTTGCCATTGTAGTCAGTGACAAAGCCACAATCAGACCGTAGTGATGCTCTGTAAGCATATCCACAATGCACAGAACTTGCTGTAAACATCTCCAAAACCACTTTAAAATCTCTCCTTTGCCTACATAAAACTTAGGCTGATGGGCCGAGACCACTATCACAATGACAATATTGTCTCATTGTTTCCTTGTAATTGTCCACCTGTCTATATGCATCTGTTGTCTCTCGCCTTAAACTTAGACTATAAGCTCATTTGGGGCTGGGACAGTCTTTTAGTTCTGTATTTTTACAGTTGGGCCCTGGTCCATAACTAGGGCTATGGTACTCTGAACGATAACATTCACTCTTCTGATGTACTCACGTGGATTGGTTTGAGCTCCAAAACAGAAAGACCAACAAACAGAAAAAAGAAAGGTATGTAAATATCTCCCATAAGTTATTGATTCTAATCTTCAAAGCCCTTAAACGTAAACACATTTTAAAAATGAGCATACTGGAAACCATTACCATGTTGACACAAGTAAATGCAGGGTCACCCACAAGTCCCCACGCTCACTCACACTTCAGCTTTGACAACAAACCATAAAGCCTAAATATGGTGTTTGTACAGTCACAAGTAACAGATGGTGTGGACCAAATCCCACTTTAGAGAGAACACCAAGAAGTAGAATGGCTACCTGAGCCCCCTGGCAGGCAGGGCAAGCATACACCCCTTTATGGAGTGTAGCCTGCTTTCCTAAAGTACAAGGTCTACACGTTTGCTTGGCCCTACCACAGGGCATACCAGGGCTGTAGGCTTTTTTTTCTTGATGGAAAAAAAAATAAAGGAAGTGATATTGATGAAGAACAAGTCAACATCTCTACACAGCCTGATGCCTTCAGTGCACTGAACATCACTTTCCAGTGCTTTTAAGATAATGCAGTGCACCATACAGCAATTTATGCACCAGACTTACTGTAATTTTGAGATATTCAATTCTATGGACTCCTCAATCCCAAATAGTTCATAAAATAAGGGTTCTACTGTATGTGTGTATATCTATCTATCTATATCCCCTATACACCTCCTACTGCATCACTAACATTTTGTTCAGGAAGCAGGTGTCCTGTCTGAGGTACAGACTCTGTTTAAGTTGTTATCTAGCTATAACAGGCTTACAGTATAAGATGAAAGGTCTACAGGCCAAAACACATTTCAAAAAGAATGGTCAGAAAAGTAAGCCCTTTGAATTCATATTGAATAGCAGCAGAATCCCAGATAACATTAAATGGAGTGCAAGATAAATAATAAAGCTATTACATCACTATAGGAATATTTTATGTACATTGCAGTAGCATCTAGAGACCCGCTAATCAAGGTGAGACCCTGAAGAAGGAGGTATGTGCTGGTGTAAACCACACGCCTTCTAGGTGTGGTGTTCTGTCCCATCTATTGGCACCGAGACCACTTAGCTAAGGCAGTAGGGCAGACTCATTTTATCTCTCTCTCTAACAGCCAGTTAGCTCTTAGCTCATGCGGTAGAGGCTCATGCACTGAGGTTCCAGGTTCAATCCCGCCAGTGACCGGGGTCTGTCGTTGTTTCACTGGTACAGTATAGCTGAATTAAATGTAAATCGCCTATTAATGTGACTTATTTTACCTCTCTCTTAATGGACTATTGCTGAGGAAGGATTCATGATGAACACATCTTGGTTAACTTAACTTCCCATTTTTCACAGTGTATTTGTGATAACCCATATGCAGTCCACATGCTAACACAGCACTCCCCATCTTTGTTCCATATACAGCAAATAGATGCTAACTTTATTTGTGATCTACAAAGCTACCAGTGCACAATGAAATTTATATAACCTTATTCTGCACAACATCTAATGATTCTAAAGAATGTGAACTTGCAGACCCCATATCAAAGCTAAAACTATAGTCCCGGATCAAGATCCTAACCACCAAATCACGATTCCTACCAAATAATTGACAAGACAATGATTGACAGGACAAGACAATGACAATCCTTCTTGCATCAATTCTAACATCTACCTTGGAATGGAGTGTCTTAGGTCTGAAGCCCCTCACAGTCTCAGAGCCTATATTCAGATAAAAGGGCCAAGGCCAGATCCTTATCCTTCTACCCTCCGTATGTTCAGTCCTGTAATACTTTGGCTTTAGCATGTTCATACTCAGCACAGAGCCCCTCTTAATATGACTTCTTCAATGCTACTTCCATAAATCTCTGCAGAAAGAAATAATTACAAGTATTTTTTCAACTGAGTAAAAGAAGCTGTATTTTGGGCAGGGTTTTTTCTTTTTGTTTTGTTTTTGCTACTATAGAGTGTATTATTGCAATTTAACTGTTATATTAATTTGATTAACAAACTGTAATAATAATAAAAAAGTGCAAAAGTGTCTGAAACAAGCCTTTTCTACATTCCTATAATTCAAAAACAACCCAACATAGTTTTTGTTTTCCAAATTTGGCAGTAAAATGCTACTCTCAAGCTGCAGAACAAATTTCATAGACCAGTTTGTTGTAAACACCTTAAAATATTATTACCATAATGAAAGTTTATAAAGCTCAGGCACAAACTTCAGTAATGGCATTCTTCACATTGCAGTCATTGTGCTAGGAATAAATTCTGGCTGAGGCACTTTCTGGCTCTTTACAAGCATCTGTCATGGGAAGATGATATGTGGCAAACTTTGAATGCTTCATATGTTCTCTGAATTATTGCACTGTGAGAACCTATTCAGTGCTCTCCCACTTTATTGGCTGACTATTCCATTTCTTCCTTTGGAAGCCTCATCACTGGATAGAAATGTAGACTATAGAATAATCAGCCACTCAAAACAGAACACTGAGAAGTTCCAATGCAATTTGGTTATATTTCATAAGGATAGAGAAGCCATCATCCAATGATTATACATAGAGTCAGGGCCTAAAAATAAACTTTGTAAAGTTAATGGACCCAGTTCTGATCTTGTTTACATTAATACAAAACTGGTTTAACTTTATTGACTGATTTACACCAATACAAGTGACACCAGAACATGTCTACCACATGTTAAAAACAAAGGAACGGTGGGGAGGGAAATATTGATCCCAGGCAGCAGCCACTGCCAGAGCAACATGTTGATCTATTTCACTAACATCCACATTCCATTATTTTTCCTTCCTAGCTAGTGTCAGTGTAGATCTAGTTCAGTCAGGGAGACTTACACCGATTTATCAAAAATAAATAAATGAAAATAATTTTCCTTTTTAATTTCAGTTGGCTTTCAAGTAAAGTGAGGTATAAGTTTTTGTTGTAGTTAAAGTTAAATTTATATTGAAGAGATTTTTTTGTTAACCAACATCTACACATTTTTTTTTTACCAGCAAATCCCTTCCTCTATTTAAAAAGTAGTTTAATATTAACATAACATGTTTTCTTCTTTACTCTCATTCATAGTTAATGTTTGCATGGGAATCTCTTGCATGAAGATATTCTAGTACAATAGTAACATCTAAAAATACATTTTTCTATATTTATTATTTAAAGTAAAGATAATTGTAAGTTGGCAACATCCAGGAACTCTGTGTAATTTGAATGAAGATTTGATTTGACCTCTTGGACAAACATAGGGAAGTCAAGTAATTTGCAGTTATATTGTGCAACATAGAAAATCTGATTGTAGACCTTCAGGGCTCAATTAATTGATACAAGTTTTCCTGATTAGTTTGTTGCTTTCCCTCCTCCCACAATAAACCTGTTTTTATCATAGTTTATAATAGAAAATGTTTGTGGTGATTCTAACAATTGGCCTTGACTCTGTCTATAATTTCTAGTTTATACAGAATAGAATGAATATTAACTATAAGAATATATAAGCCAGCCCTTTTAAAAAGCAGAATGCAATGGACAGTTAATATGTAAAAATATAAACATTAAGTCCTTAGTGTGGCAAATGCCTTATTTGGAAAATAAGATGTGGGGGGATAGGGTACAGTTATTTTGTAGATACACTTTTAAAGAGACTGTTTTAAGTTATAAAAGCACAGGAAAAACAGGAACTTCAAATTATTTATTGAAGTCAGTGACTATAATCCTGAAAAGGTGTGGGAAATACACAATTGATAGTTTTCAGAGTAGCAGCCTTGTTAGTCTGTATCCCCAAAACGAAAAGGCGTACTTATGGCACCTTAGAGACTAACAAATTTATTTGAGCACAAGCGTTCGTGAGCTACAGCTCACTTCATCGGAAGCATTGATAGTGCATGACCTATCCACGGGGATGTGTGTGTGTGTGTTTAATATATATTTCAGAAGATTCTTGGGGTACATTACAAGTATGTGCATTGGGAAGAGATTTCTGGTAATAGAAGACCCTTTAATCTAGCAGAAAAAAAGGCATAATTCAATGGTGGGAACCTGAAGTAGACAAATTCAAAACAAATTACAGTGAGAGTAATTAACCAATGGCAAAGTTTACTTAGGGACACGGTGGATTCTCCATCAACTAAATTATTTAAGTCAAGACTGGATATTTTTGTGAAATATACAGCTCAAACAGAAGTTATGGGCTTGGCGCAGAAATTACAGGGTTACTAACTTTGGCCTGTGTTATGCAGTAGGAAAATTCCCACACACAAGCCATTCTTTTTAGGGGACAAATCTGAGGAGCTATCCCAGATTGAGGAGTCAACAGAGGAGTTTTTTGGGGGAAATGATGAATTAAACATTAATAAAAATCACCAGGACCAACTGGTATTCACTTGGAGTTCTGAAGGAACTCAAATATGAAACTATAAAACTATTAACGGTGGCATGTAACCTATCAGTTTGGCCTCTGTACCAGATGCCCAGAGGATAGCTAATGTAATGCTAATTTATAAAAAAAGACTCCAGAAGCGATCCTGCCAATCACAGGCTGGCAAGTCTACATTCAGTGCCAGGCATATTGGTTGGAACTATCATAAAGAACAGAATCAATAAACACGATTTGTTAGGAAGGAGTAAACATGGCTTTTGTAAAGGGAAATTATGCCTCACCAGTCCATAAGAAGGCTTTGAGGGGGTCAACAAGAATGTGGACATGGGTGATCCAGTCGATATAATGTACTTGGATTTTCACAAAGCCTTTGACAAGGTCCTTCATCAAAGGCTCTTAAGCAAAGTAAACAGCCATGGGATAAGAGGGAAGATCCTCTCATGGATCAATAACTGGTTAAAGATAGATAACAAAAGGTAGGAATAAATGTTCAGTTTTCAGAATGGAGAGAGGTAAATAGCAGGGTCCCCCACGGATCTCTACTGGGACCTGTGCTGTTCAACACATTCATAAATTATCTGGGAAAAGGGGTGAACAGTGAGGTGCCAAAATTTGCAGACAATAGTAAATTATTCAACATAGTTAAGTCCAAGATGACTGCAATGAGTTACAAAAGGATCTCACAAAACTGGGTGACTAGGCAACAAAATGGCAGATGAAATTCAGTGTTGATTAAAGCAAAGTAATGAACATTGGAAAACATATCCCAACTATAGTACAAAATTATGGGGTTTAAATTTACTGTTACCACTCAAGAAAAAGATCTTTGAGTCCTCCTAAATAATTATCTGAAAATATCCACTCAGCGTGCAGTGGCAGTCAAAAAGGCAACAGAATGTTAAGAACGATTAGGAAAGGGATAGATGACATGATAGAAAATATCATAATGTCACCATATAAATCCATTGTATGCCCACACATTGAATATTTCATACCATTCTGGTCACCCTATCTCAAAAAAAGATATATTAGAACTGGAAAAAGTATAGAGAAGGTCAAAAAAATTATTAGGGATATTGAACAGCTTCCATAGAAGGAGATATTTAAAAAAGATCTGTTCATCTTAGAAAAGAGAAAACTATGATTCTTATAAAGGTCTATACAATCTCTAATGGTATAGAGAAAGTGAATGGGGAAGTGTAACACAAGAACTAAGGGTTACCCAATGAAATTAATAGGCAACAGTTTTAAAACAAACATAAGGAAATACTTCTTCACAACATACTATTATCTGGTGGAACTCATTGCCAGAGGATGTTGTGAAGGCCAAAAGTATAACTTGGTTCAAAGAAAGTATTAAAGTTCACCGGAGGATAGGTCCATCAATGGGTATTAGCCAAGATGGTCAGAAATGTAACCCCATGCTGTGGGCATTCCTAAACCTCCAACTGCCAGAAGCTGAGACTGCACAACAGAGAATAGGTCACTCAAAATTGCCCTGCTCTGTTTATTCCCTTTGAATTATCTGGCACTGACCCCTGTCAGAAAACACAGTGGACCATTGGTCTGACCCAATATGGCCATTCTTATGTCAGAGTGAATCATCATAATGTTCCCATCTACCCATACAAATATAGGAATATTCTAAAATAAGTAGATCTTGCCCCCCCTCCCCACCCCCCCAAGTCCTAAACCCTAAAATGGTCGTCACCTGTAACCACTATAACCATCAAAACTACTAATTTATGCAAATACACCTATTTTTATTGTTATGTTGTCCCTCTTTCCACCCTCATTTACCATTTTATTCACTGGTAGCACATGGTCATAATCCTACATCATAAACTCTTTGAGAAAGGGATTGTCCTTTGCTTAGTTGTGACCTAGCACAATGGGGCCCTAAGCAGGATCTACTACTGCACTAGAATCATTAATAATAATAAGCCCTGATCAGGAAGGCCTCTCTGCATCTCTAATTTCAAAGAGCTTGTGGAGCGCCGTCTGCTGGTTTGGAGGGGGGCCAAAATTAGGATGGATAATTTCTCTCTTGCGGTTCCCTTTCTGACAATGGATTTTTGTGATGTGTTTATTTTTGGGGGGGTCCCAATTCAAAATTTTTCCCTATTGCTATTTTCTCACTGCACAGTATGTCTGATTCATTTAATCAAGTAATTGTTCCTCTCTTTAGGAGAGAGTATGCCAAGACTAATGTCCAGGGTTCAACTCTCTTGCATTTGGCAGCTGTATTTTCTCTCTCTCCTTATTTATTTATGGGGAGGGGGGAAATCAATTAGTGTTTCTTGTTTGGGTTGTGTGTGTGTGTGTGT
The DNA here is from genome assembly GCF_965140295.1 of Lepidochelys olivacea. Lineage (NCBI taxonomy): Eukaryota > Metazoa > Chordata > Testudines > Cheloniidae > Lepidochelys > Lepidochelys olivacea. Next base: position 28,341,390 of record NC_140413.1, read on the forward strand.
GAGAGAGAGAGAGAGAGAGAGCGCGCATTCCATGCTTGTTTCAGCAGGGAGGGAATATTCTTCAGCAAAAGTGCTTCCATTTTAACTTGCATTTCCATTAGAAAGTTAATCATCTGTGCAAAATGAAGAGCGGCTTTGTGAATAAACATACACCTCAAATTTTCAACTATGAATCTCTCTCTCTCTCTTTCCCCTCCCCCCCATCTTTTGTTAGAAGATATTCTATCAACGAGTAAAAGGCAACAGAACCACTTTTATGTCTTAGAATTACAAACTGGATACATTTACAGCAGTGCTACAACATAAATTGTGCCCATGGAGGAGACTGTTAATTGGACTGTTCACCACTAGACACATTAACTGGTGCTTGGCAATTCACCAGCTTCGCTTTCCTCATACATCATACATGCTAACCCTTTTCAGTTATATTATTAATGGTCACAGTATAAAATAAATAATCTGTCAATTCTCCATAGATGTGGCAGATTCCAAAGATTCTTCATGTGGTTTTAAGGATGGGCAAAAAATGAAAGCCATTTTGAAAAAAAAGTAAAACTTGACTATATCCTCAGCTGGAGTAAATTGTTTACCTCCACTGAAATCAATGGTACTATGCCAGTTGCCATTATCTGAGGATCTGACCAGAAGGTTTTATCTTCTTGTTGAAATTACAGATCCAGATTCTTTTATGGTGTGAATGGACAAAGCTTAATAGACTTTGATGGAGTTTTGCTAATTTACACTAGCAAAGAATTTTTTCCATAACGTTAAGAAAGTGTCTTTGTTATTTATATTCCAGTAGCACCTAGGGATACCAATAAAAGATCAGGGCATCATTGTGCCAGGCACTTTACAGACATGCAGTAAATAGTCTCGGCCTGCATCCACAATCTCTTAGTTACTACCACAGTGCCAGCAATTACTGCTTCTGAAACTGTATCATTATTCCAGGAAGTGCCACTTTTTCTCCCTGAGGTTACACTTCCAGGAATATCATCCAAATCTATTATGCCTGCTACAGTTCAAAAAGGAAGCAGAGAGCAGAAATGGTTCTGAACATGGGAATGTCATGTGATACCTGACATTTTCTGAACCAGTTTGGCATGTATCGATGTTTTCCTTTAAAAAATGTAAAGTAGATCAGATTTGATAGACTGGAGATGAAAGTAGGGGTTTTTTATTCTTCCTTTTGAAATTTCTTCCTCCACTGGGAAGATTTACTCATTGTGTGGCTCTTCTGTTTGTGAACAAAGCCTCATGTTTAGCCTGTGGTGAGATGGTACACTGAGAGAGAGAGAGAGAAACAAAAATTGTGACAAAGCTAAGTCATAACTTTGAGACCACAGTCTGCCAGAAGGTACTAAACTGCTCACACGATTCAGCTGTTGTGCATGCAGTAGAATGTAGAATGATTCCAGCAATGCAGTAATCCTAAAATGGTAATATCATTCTAATGGGATCTGGTAAAAATTACAACAGTTTTGGACAAAAAGTGAAGAAGAATACGGTATCTAATTGAGACTACAGCAGGAATTCTGTTGGCAGAATATATGGTGGTGTAAAATGGCCAGGCCACTTACTGCTAACATTCTGGTCCTATGAAAAACAGCTGTGGGATCTTTAAGAACTAGGGCACTGGTGATCTGCACAGGACATCAGTTTTACTTATTATGCGGAAATACTCTAGCTAATAAAGACATGATCAGGTTATGAAATTTACTCTATTGATTCATAAAGCCATAATATGATGGATCACTACAGTCAGACTTTAAAATTAAGAAAGACTAAAGAATAATTAGTTTTCCTGGTACATTTTAAGAACTAGAAAGACGAGGCTCTTGCAAATGGAATCTTTTCGTGCAGGGAGATAATGAATTCATTTGTTTCAAAACTGCATGCAGTGATCTCAGTGCTGAACAGCATAACAGCTGGGAAGCTGTGCCTGGATATGTTGTTCAGAAGATATTCCAGAAGACTCTTGTGGGCCCAACTGTGATCTCTCACACCAGTATAAATCAGGAATAATCCCACCGAAGCTGGAGACACAAGGTGGGCGAGGTAATATCTTTTCTTGGACCAACTTCTGGAGGTGAAAGAGACAAGCTTCTGATGGAATTACTTGGTTATAAAGTTAGGCAAAATCTCTCTGCAGTCATTTTGGAATGAGTTTGACATGGGGGAGGATAAGCACACAGAGAGAAGGAGAGCACATGCATATGAAATGTGCTCTCTTATAAGAATACACCATCTGATTCCCCCTCCCATGGGTGGGCTGTAGAAGAAGGAAGTTTCCAATTTAATTCAATCTTTTTTCAACTGCTTATATACATTAATGCTAAGAGTCTGGGTAACAAGCAACAGGAATTGGACATTCTCATTGATATGAAGAAATTTGATATAATTAGCATTACTGAAACCTGAGGGGATATTCTAATGCTTGGAATGTTAAACTCACTGGTTACAACTTGTTTAGGAAAGACAGGGCTGGTGAAAAAGGTGGACAGGCAACATTATACAGTAAATACACCAGTACCTGTTTTAGAGTTCTTGATAATTCAGAACTTCAGGACCTTGAATGTAAATGTGCTTACTAACAAAGCCCATAAGCAGGTATTGGTGGGGATCTGCTGCAGATCAACAAATCAAATCCGAGAACAGGATGAGTTGCTCAGAAAGCATCTATCTGTAATGTGTTGAAAGAAAAATTGTGTTGTTATGGGAAATGTCAGTTTGGGAGATATATGCTGGAGGTCTTGTCCAGCCAGTAGTAAAATATTATTAGATTATCATTATAGGTGATAATTTCTCTAACACAAAATATATTGTGCCCAACATGATATAACTATTTTGGACCTCATTATGGTTTATAAAGATGAATTAATCACCAGACCGCAAGTAGGTGATTGCCAAGAGACCAGTGATCATGATCTGATTATGTTTACTATGTATGGAGGACGGTCTAACAAGTAGTATTTATACTTGGTGCTTCAAAAGGTCTAATGTCCCAAAGCTGGAGGAAAATTATCAGTGAAATTGACTGGGAGCAAAATTTTAAACAGAAAAATGTGAATGAAAATTGGGAGTTCTTTAAGAAAACATATTAAATTGTCAAAAAGGCACAACTATACAATGAAGAATGAGGATAACTTAAGGTAAAAAGCTTGCCCAATGTATTGGCAAAGTGAAAGCAGTAATTAGAAAGAAAAAAATTATCCAGTACAGAACCAATACAAAAAAAGCATAGCAGGTAGAAATAAATATAAAATTAGAAACTAAGAAATATAGAAAATTGATAAGGGAAGCTAAAGATATCAAAGGAAAAATTGATGGCTGGCAGGGCTAAGGACATTAAAAAGGAGTTTCTTTAAAACTATCAGGAACAAAAGACATCGTAATGATGGTATAGGCCCATGCTAGATGAAATTGTTAACATTGTTAATATTGATGCAGAAAAGGCAGAAACTTTTAATAAATATTTCTATTCTGTATTCGAAAAGAAGCAAGATGACAACATATGAATATGAACTACTTTACCTACATTAATAAGTAAGGATCATGTTAAACAGCATCTGCTAGTGATAAACATTTTTAAAATCACCAGGCCCAGATAGCTTACATCTCAAGAATCTTAAAAGAGTGGGCTGTTGTTGAATTTTAATAAACCTTGGAACACCAGGGAAATTCCAGAAGACTGGAAGCGTGCTAGTGTGATGCAAATATTCAGAAAGAACAAGTAGGATAACCCAGGATAGGTAGGATAAATGCGCAAAACAATAGAAAAGCTGATAGAGGATTAAATTGATAAAGAATTAAAGAATAGGACTATAACTTGTGCCAGTCAATGTGGTTTTATGGAAAATAGGTCTTGTCAATTGAATCTGATTTCATTCTTGGAGGGGATTACAAATTTGGTTCATAAAAGGTAACTGCGAAGATGTACACTTAAATTTTTGTAAGGCATTTGACTTTGCACCATATGACATTCTGATTAAAATGTTAGCTCTATATAATATCAAAACACGTTAAATAAATTAAGAACAAACTGGCTAATTGAGAGATCTCAAGTAGCTGTCAGAGGGGAATCATCATTGAATAGAAGTGTTTCTAGTGGGGTTCCACAGGGATCGATACTAGGCCTGACACTGTTCAATATTATCATTGATCTGAAAGTAAATAAGAATAATGCGTGGTGATCAAATTTGTGGGTGACACAAAGATTGTTGAAATGGTAAATGATGAGGACAGGGCAGTCCAACAGAATGATTTGGATGGCTAGATAAGCTGGGGCCATTCAAACAAAGAGTATTTCAATATAGTCAAATGCAAGGAACCAAGAAGGCAGACCATACCTACAGGATGATTAATTGTATCTCCCAATGCAGTGACTCTGAAAGGACTTTAGGTAGCATAGTGGAAAAATAACTGCAACAGCTGTTTACTACATTAAAATTATATTTGGGGTTGGTGGGGAAAGTTTTGATTCTAAAATGATGCACAGCTTCCTTCCCCCACCCCCAAGTCCCCGGAAATGTAGGCAGAGCTGAATCTAATCTTGCTTTTTTCTTTTTCCTGCAAATAAAAAGAAATCTTCTTGACACACAGGTAATGGGAAATCAGGAAAGGAAGTTCAGATCCAAGCTGCGTTAGTTAAAGTAATACGGATGGACAATTCATTTAATATCACAGTGCTGCTATCATGGAAGAGGCTTCTTAGATGAGAAACTGGAAGTTAGATGTGGTATTATAGAAATAAGATTGAACTAGTTAGTAGCAAGCTGTGCTGTTATTCTGACTTGTGACGAGTTATAGTTGTCTTTCACAGGGTGTCTCACTTGTAAAATTACATCACATGAGTGGGAGGACCAAGTGTCCTGTTTATGTCTACCTTTGAGTTAATATGCATTTTATATCACTTTATAAACAATGTATACTAACCTAGCATTTCTGCCTTTCCTCATCTGTTCTATTTGTGTAAATAACACCCATGCAAGCTGCTATAGGCTGCAATTCAGTACAGTGTCTCTATACTGGAATCAGGATAGTACTTAAGCACTTCTGAAACCTCATTGGCATCAATGCAAAATGTATGCAAAGTCCTGAATAAGGATGGTCTTCAGGACCCAAAGTGCCTTCCTGAATCACAGCCTTGGGGACAGATTTTAAAAGATTTTTAATTTTGAAAGCTTTTTGAAAATCCCACTAAATGCCTATCTGTATCATCAGGCACCTAAATATATCTTTGAAAGTCTAGGCAGTAGTGCTCACCCCTTAAATTTTAACTTAAATACTAAAGTCATTTGATTCTTACATTCCACAGTTATCTGGCAATATCTCCCCATTCTGTTCTCATAAAAAAAAATTGTATACCACATGGGAATTACCTACTTCCTCTGTTGTAAAGAACACAAATGCTCATTTCTCTACTTTTAAAATTCACAATTCATTCAGATGTCCCTGGTGCATAGTCTCCATCTACATAAAATTTAAGCTTTTATCTTTCTGACTCATGCTCATTATTATATGTCCAAAATTCTGTTTGACTTTTTGTACTTGCAGTAAACATTATACTGAAGATATTACTGTTTTATTCACAATAATCCCTAGATCCATTTCCTGATCAGTTTTGCCAAATATATTCTCTTTTCAGGGCATATTCTCTTTCAGGTGTTATATCCCTAGCTTTACCACCTTCCCCTTTTCCATGTTAAATCAAATAAGCCACTTATTTGTTCATGCTGCTAGTCTATTTTAGTCTTTTATGAATTTGGTTGCCCTTCTTCTTTGCAGTGACCTTTCCAGCCCTTCAAACATTTTGTGTGGTTATTATATAATTTAATCCTTTCTCCTGGTACAAATTGCTTCTATTCTGATCCTTGAACTCCATTTGCTTTTATCTATACTGAAGATCTATTGTTTTCTACTTTCAGGACACATCTTCAACCTTTAAAATAGATCAGCATATATAACATTTTTAATGGTCTGTTAGATTAGTCTTTTGCATGGTACCGAATAAAAAAAAATCCTCTCTTGAAGTTCAAATAAATTCTCTGCAGTTTCCTCTACTTGTATTATTCCTTGAGGGATACAAACACCAAAGGATTTTAAGAATGGCTCATGATACATGTTTTTTCCTACCCCCCCCCCAGATGTTCTGGTTTAACTTGGATTTAAACTTGAAGAGTGGTCAGTTTGGATGAGCTATTACCAGCAGGAGAGTGAGTTTGTGTGTGTATGGGGGTGGGGGGGATGTGAGAAAACCTGGATTTGTGCAGGAAATAGCCCAACTTGATTGTCATGCACATTGTGTAAAGAGTTGTCACTTTGGATGGGCTATCACCAGCAGGAGAGTGAATTTGTGTGGGGGGGTGGAGGGTGAGAAAACCTGGATTTGTGCTGGAAATGGCCCACCTGATGATCACTTTAGATAAGCTGTTACCAGCAGGACAGTGGGGTGGGAGTAGGTATTGTTTCATATTCTCTGTGTATATATAAAGCCTGCTGCAGTTTCCACGATATGCATCTGAGGAAGTGAGCTGTAGCTCACGAAAGCTTATGCTCTAATAAATTGGTTAGTCTCTAAGGTGCCACAAGTACTCCTTTTCTTTTCATGATACATAGTAAACCGTTCTTGTATTTCTGATTCCATTCATATTCTAAATTTAGGGCACTCACTGCACATTCATTCTATGGCACTCCTGCATATGGATCTAGTTTAGTTTTAATAAAGGTTATTGAAATTTTTTCATTATTTAACATATTAAAAAAGGTGTTTGGTGGGGAGAAAAGAGGTCCATCTGGGTGTGCCCCTGGGATCCACAAGTGGAAGAAATCTCCTGATATAGATGTCATCCCTGTTGTATGGGAAGGGATTCAGCTACTGCAACATTCCCCACTGTTCTAAGGGAGGGCTTCTTGCAGCTCCAGGGAATTCAAGGGGCAGGATCCATGGATATGAGCAGAAGAGATTGGGACCAGGAAGATGTGTATAATCCTCTATAAATCCCAGGGGGATTTCAAAGAAAAGATAACAGAACAAGAAGTGATCTTCATTTTATCCAGACCACCCTCTACACTGGAATACATTGTAAAATAAACCATGAGAGTCTCTGTCTGGAAGAGTTTATGGTACAATTTATATATGTAAATTATAATCGGAAAGTATCCCTTGAAAGCTTTGTGTATTTGTGTTTGCAATCTTATGATTTGAAGCTATACATTCAGGAACACTGTAATAATACAATATAGCAAAGACTTCAAACATAGAATCATAGAATATCAGGGTTGAAGGGACCTCAGGAGGTCATCTAGTCCAACCCCCTGCTCAAAGCAGGACCAATTCCCAACTATCATATTCTGCTACTACTGCCACAGTATTGTAGAAGGTCACTACAATGAGATGAATATTATAATTCAAGTCACATTGATCTTCTTCTTTTTACTGCAAGGGAACAGAATATTCTGGACAGATCTCACATGTATGCCCTACAAATATGTAATTTGCTACTAGTTAGTCTAAACAATAAAATAGGATGGCAAGCAGGTGGAAACAAAACTACGGCTTTACAGGATATCAGATTATCCTAATCTTTGATACTGTTCATGACACAAAACAATAGCAAAAACACCTCCTGCTTCTCTGTTGCCTGCAAGGTTTTTCTCCTTATGCATAAAGTGCCTTATTCAGTAATGTTGCTTCTTGTCCACACAGGACCAGCTGGCCTAAGCCAACATGGCTCCATTTCCTTCAATGGGGCAACATCATTTTACATCAGTTGAGGACCTTGTCACAGTCTGCATAGTTCTAAGCCACAGAACTGTATTCTTAATGTTTGGTTTTAATTAAATGTTCAGCATACTTCAACATGAGTCAGCTTTAAATGTTATGGCCGAGCTTTTTCTTTGATGCTCATGACATATTTACTTAGCAGTGTCAATTCTTTCTGACTACTCCACAATGTCCAGTATTGAATAACAAGTAATTGTGAAACTAAATCCTCACAAAATGCAGGTCCTCTTAAATGGATTCAAATGCCAGTTAAGCAGTGCACCCCCGTCATTCTATTCAATAATGTTGACTTGGTCCTTAACTGCTTCTTGAGTAACCATGAGATCAAACATCCCATGCAGTCTCCAGGTCACCCATTTATCATTTGAACAGCATTAGATAGAGACGACTAATAGAGATGAGCACACTTAAGCTCCACTGTCTGATAACTGTACCCTGAATATTTTGGAAGGAGTTTGGATACTGAAGTCCAAATCTGAATCACCCTGTGGGCTTTGTTTTGGAAGTGAACCCAAAATCAAATGAGGGTTCTCAATTCTCTACTGACTCTTGGCTAGGTTAGAAGAGATGGGGTCAGTCACTCCAACTGTGTTGAAACACACTGCCTCAGAGTACCAGTGAATCATGACTTCTGCTACACTTTTTTAAATGACATAAAGTGTGTGTTCTATTGCTTTACGCCTGTCCCTTGGTTAGCGGAGAAGCTAGGTCAAGCCCAGCCTTCGCCTTACCTTTCCCCACTCTCCTTAGGATTTTCAAATCACCGGTGCTAGAAATTCCCAGTGCTTGCCCTAAAGGTAATGCATTTTTTGTTCCCTGACTGGATGACTTATATATAGACTTGGCAGAATTTAATGGAAATCAATTTTAAGCATTTTTTCTAATTTTTATCCATTTAAATGTTCAGTTATGGGAAATTATGGGAAATAATGACAGTACATCTTGAGATTCTAAAAGTTAAAGCTTTATAACTGTTAAAACATAAATTGTCAACATCATGTGTCAAAATGTACAAAGTCAATAGCCTTAAATCAAACTCTAAGTTGTCAAGTAGCATTTTTCTTACTTTGTCTATCTGTGCATTTCTATTACCATTAATGGAAATATTTTTTCGTGTGTGTGTGTGCGCGCACGTGTGTGGTGAAACTGACATTTATCAACATTTACTGATAAAAATCTAATCCTTCCAAGTCTGTTTACATAACCAACCAGCAGGTGTAATTTTCAGAATTATTATATACAAATTGAAATCCTTTTCAGGACCAACCCCAATCATTTGATCTACGAACTCACCTTTCATGCTGGCAAAGCCTGAACTTGTGAATATTTCTGGTGATGCAACATGAAGGGGTCACAAACATATCTGAATCATAAGCTTTTACTAGATTTAAGCTCTTTGGGACAGCAGCTGCCCGTTGTATTTTTGTGTGTATGGTGCCTGACACAAAAGGAGTCCAAATCTTGACTGGGACATGTGGGCCTTTTTTGCAAAAAAAAGTAATGGTAGTTGTGGGAAACATTTGCTCAGTTCTTATATTTACCTTGGCATTTTTATGTATTTATTTTATTTATTTATTGAGGGTAAGTGGAATGGAAGTTTTAATTTTTCTTGCTTTGAAGCTATATAATTTTTTTTAAAAGAAGCAGTGAAAAAAGCAAGGTAGAAGGGGAATCTGTCTTTGTAGTCTGAACAACACGCTGCTGTTGGGACTCATTTATTTATAGCTTTCGCATTCTCACAGTTGAAAGTCAAATTAATTTAATTTATCCTAATGGATGTTTCAGATACCAGATTGCAGGAGCATTTGTTCAAACTCATATAATAAATGTTAATGAACTTTAACTGTGTTAACAAAATAATCATTTTGTCCCAGAACCGAGGAAGACATTCCTGAGTTGGACACTCCTAAATGTTGAAAGCAGCATCAAATAAATTTGCTAAGTAACCCATTGTGCACATTTTGTTTTCCCTGAGAAGAAATAGAGAAGGTTTCTATCCTATAATGGAAATGCTCTTTCCTCCCCCAGATGCCTGCAGAAGCTCTACCATGTGAATACTGTGCAGATAGTGCTCTATGGGTTTAGGGAATGGGGCAAAGGAAGCAACTGTTCTGTGACATACTAAATTAAATTGCATCAATATCAGCCTATTTAAGAATATCCAAAAAGTGTATTTATTAAATAGGTGCAGTTTCTAGGGGTAGCCCATGTCTCAGTGTTTCAATGGCAGGAAACTTTTCTTAAAAACATTTTAAATCAGAATTTTTAAAAACAGAATCACTTCTATTGGTAATGGCTTTATAAAAGCATATTTTTTACAAAATTTAAATTTTGGTCTAAACTGAATTTGACTTTATCCATTGGAAGGTACAAAGAACTACAGGGTTTGGTAACTATTCTTCTTGCTTTCTTTCCCTCTTTCCTTCTTTTTTTAAGCAAATTTTATTTATATTTTCATTAAAACAAGACCAGTCTTTTTTTCCCTTTGGGGCCTTTTTATTCTTGGCTTTATTTCTCAGTTCTTCAATTAAGCTGATTATTTTACATGTTTGTGAAGATGGTGTCTCTCTATTTTACAAGCAATTTCAGACTTCAGCTGGTAGCACTAGAAGCAGCCAAAACAGAGATTGCTGCACTGGGCCGGGCAGCAGGTAAAATGGGGCCTGCCTCAGCACCCTCCTTGACTCAGAACTTTGCAGGGGAGACACTCCCAACTCTTGGGGCACTAAGACCTGGGTGTCATCTCCCCTTTCAACACTCCCCCCCCACACACATACACACACAACATGTGGCCTTGGGGAAAAATGCAAAGATGAGTCAGCCAGAGACTCCAGGTAGTAGGGGTAGAGGCAGCCAAAGCAGGTACCTCTGGACATTCAAGGAACTTCCTACAGTGTTCACTGGATTTTGTCTGCTCTGTGCTGATTGACTGTTGGCTCTTACTCTCTGCCTCCCTTAGTTTCTCCACCTCAGCTTCACTCCAATCCTGCCCCTCTTCCCCCTATCCTCTGCCCCTCACCCAATTCCTTTTTCTTTCGATTAAGCTGATCCTCTCTTATGTAACCCCCCTCCCCACAAAAATCTTGGCTAACGTGCCATTTACTGCCATCACATTGTTCACTCCAGTTGCGTGTTCTGTCCCTTCCCCACCTGTGCCTGTCCTGTCTATTCAGATTGTAAGTTCTTTGGGACATGGACTGTCTAGTGCTCTTTGTTTGTACAGAAGCTAGCACAATGGGGCTCCACTCTTGGCTGGCTTAGGCCCCACCACAACAAACACGATTAATAATAATATTCTTACAGAAACCTCATCCTAGAATACTCAAAGAGCTGACTGAGGAGATATCTGAGCCACTAGCGATTACTTTTAAAAAGTAATGGAAGACAGGAGAGATTCTAGAGGACTACAAAATGGCAAATATAGTGCCCATCTATAAAAAAGGAAAAAAGAACAACCCAGGGAATTACAGACCAGTCATCTTAACTTCAGTACCTGAAAAGATAATGGAGCAACTAATTAAACAATAGGTTTGCAAGCACCTAGAAGATAAAAAGGTGATAAGTAACAGTTATCATGCATTTATCAAGAACAAATCATGCCAAACCAACCTACTAGCTTTTTCTGACAGAGTAATAAGCCTTGTGGATGGGGAGAAGTGGTAGATGTTCTATATCTTGACTTTAGTACTGACTTGCATGACCTTCTCGTAAACAAACTAGGGAAATATAACCTAGATGGAGCTACTATAAGATGGGTGCATAACTGGTTCAAAAACTATTCCCATAGAGTAGTTATCAGTGGTTCACAGTCACATTGGAAGGGCATAGCAAGTCGGGTCCCGCAAGGATCAGTTCTGGATCCAATTATGTTCAATATTTTTGTCAGTGATTTAGATAATGGCAGAGGGAATACACTTATAAAGTTTGTGGATGATACCAACCTAGGAGGGGTTGCAAGTGCTTTGGAGGGTAGGATTAAAATTTAAAATTTAAAATTTGGACAAACTTGAAAAATGATCTGAAGTAAATAGCATGAAATTCATTGAGGCCAAATGCAAAGTACTCCTCTCAGGAAGGAACAATCAGCTGCACACATGCAAAATTGGAAATGACATCCTAGGAAGGAGTACTGTGGAAGGGATCTGGGGGTCATAATGGATCACAAGCTAAATATGAGCCATCAGTGTAACACCATTGCAAAAAAAGCAAGCATCCTTCTCAGATGTATTAGCAGGAGTGTTGTAAGCAAGAAACGAGAAGTAGTTTTTCTGCTCCACTATGCGCTGATTAGGCCTCATTTGGAGTCTTGTGTCCAGTTCTGGGTGCCACATTTCAGGAAAAATGTGGCCAAATTGGAGAAAGTCCAGAGAAGAACAACAAAAATCATTAAAGGTCTAGAAAACATGACCTATGAGTGAAGATTGAAAAAATTGGGTTTATTTAGTCTGGAAAAGAGAAGACTGAGAGGGGACATGATAAGAGTTTTCAAGTGCATAAAATGTTGTTACAAGGAGGAGGGAGAATAATTGTTTTCCTTAATCTCTGAGTATTGGACAAGAAGCAATGGGCTTAAATTGCAGCAAGGGTAGTTTAGGTTGGACATTAGGAAAAACTTTCTAACTGCCAGGGTAGTTAAACCCTGTAATAAACTGCCTAGGGAGGTTGTGGAATCTCCATCATTGGAGATTTTTAAGAGCAGGTTAGACAAACACCTGTCAGGGATGGTCTAGATAATACTTAGTCCTGAGAGAAAGAGAGTGCTATGAACATGCATGTGCTGCATCCAAGAGTTAAGATGTTAAGATCAGAGGGAGACCCACTTTTTGGAAAGTTCTACCCTTCCTCCAAGACCACCTCAGTGGTGGCTTTGAAGTGGAGAGTCAATAGACTATTAAGAGGTAGAAAGATGCCATGTTTTGGAGTGCAGTCCAGACCAGTGAGGAGTTGTGTCACTGCGTGCCCTGTAACCCTGTGTACCTTAAATTGCTCTGCTGCTATAGCTCCCTTGTCGGGGTGCTCACAGCCAGCATACAATCATGTATTGATTGTCTGTGTGATAAGCAGTTCTGGATCAGCAACTCTGACTCCAGCAGCCTGCCTGTTATAGCCCAACCACACTCTGGTATCCACCAGCTTTTGGTTACACCTGCCAAGATGACCCCAACATCCCCCATTCCCAAATTTTCCTAAAACTGTGTACCAACAATGTCCAGTCCTCTGCTGGACCATTCAGAGGAATCATAAGGTTTGTTTGCTCCACTAAAGAGACAAAATGCCCAGCTGATCACTTTAACTAGAATTAATGATCACTTTAATTAGCACTGGGGTAGTTTAGTTAAAAGTAAAACAAGTATTTTTATTAACAAAAGAAGATGGGATTTTAAGGGAGTTCAAATACGAAGGATAGAGTCAGAAATGGTTACGAGGAAATTAAAGTGAACAATGCTTTCTGAAAACTAAGACTTAACAAAACTACAGTCTTGGTTCAAGGTAAGATTCTTACAACACTACCTACTATCAAGATGGCTAGCCACCACCTTGGTCAGAATCTCCCACAAGTCCAAAGTGCTCAGTTTCTTCATCTTCTTAGGTGAAAGATAGCTTCGGGTTCTTTGCCCCTCTCTTCCATAGTCCACTGAGCCTTTGAAATGGATTCTTCTGAATGTTACTCCCCCCCGAATACTCAAGCTATGAGGAAGGAGATATGGAGTTTGATGGTGAAGGAAGTTCCATGCTGGTTTCTTCCCCAACTAATATTTGCTAAAATGCAAATTGATCTGTTCCTGCAATTTCTTCCCCCTGCCGTGATGCTGAGTTATCTCCTCCCCTTGTCAACTTGATGGCTTAGTTTATCTATTACATAAATACATTCCCATTGTTTCTTAATGTACCTTGGAGGTACCTTCAAGGTGGCAGAACCACATTCCTTTGTCTAGGGTAACTTCAGTCCTGCCAGGCAGATACATTTTTAAAACATAATTCCTTATATGTTTGTAATTTTGCATTTGTCTTCTACATACCGCAGGCAATAATATTAATGACTGGTATGTTATTAGCTGTCTATTGATATCTTACCTGACATGATACCTTTTAGACACAGTGTATGACAGTGAGTTGTAGTATACCTAACTGGTCAGGCTTGGTGAAACTCACTACCAGATACCAGTGTGTCTCTTGCCCTCTTTCACCAGGATGCTGTTAGAGTCACAAATGGAAATCTGCATGTCAGCACCATCTGCTGCTCACTTGGTGTGACATCAAGTAACATCAAGACAGAATTCTCAAAGCCCCTATCTACCTATGCTGGCAGCCATGTGGAATCAGAGTTTAATGCTAGAAGGGAGGTCACTAGTCTGATCTCCTGCACATGCCACTAAACCCCAGCCAGTTACCCACTGAGCCCAATAACCTGAATTAGATTTAAGTACCACAGCCCTCAGGAGACTAAACTATTGTGTGCCACAAGCACAGAACAGGAGAGACTGAGGTGCATCCGTGACCAAGGCCACTGCAGTGACAGGGAGTTGATTTGATGAGATATAGCCAGATGAACCTAGCAAATGACCTACCTCCCATGATGCAGAAGAAGGCAAAACCCTACTGTGGTCCCTGCTAATCTGACCTGAGAGAAAATTCCTTTCCAACCCCGAAAATGGACAGCAGATTGATCCTGACCATGTGATCAAGACACACCATCAAAGCATCTAAGAAAAAATTGTCTGTACCTATTCAGAATACCAGCCCATCTGACCCGGTGTCCCCTCTCCAGCTGTGGCTATTTCTGATGCTTCAGAGGAAGGGGAGAAAGCAAAACAAACAAACAAAAACACACAACCCAGAATACATAAGGGTCAATATATTACTTCCTGACTCCTTCAAGAGCCTAGCTGAAGCTCGAGATTTCAGACCATGCTCACCCAATTAGGGTCCAACCTTACCGGGTGTCTCCTCAAGCTAAAACTGCTTTAGAACGGGAGATCCAGGATATGTTACAGATGGGTGTAATCCGCCCCTCTGAAAGTGCATGGGCATCTCCAGTGGTTCTAGTTCCCAAACCAGATGGGGAAATACGTTTTTGCGTGGACTACCGTAAGCTAAATGCTGTAACTCGCCCAGACAGCTATCCAATGCCACGCACTGATGAACTATTAGAGAAACTGGGAAGGGCCCAGTTCATCTCTACCTTGGACTTAACCAAGGGGTACTGGCAGGTACCGCTAGATGAATCTGCCAAGGAAAGGTCAGCCTTCATCACACATCTCGGGCTGTATGAATTTAATGTACTCCCTTTCGGGCTGCGAAATGCACCCGCCACTTTCCAAAGACTTGTAGATGGTCTCCTAGCGGGATTAGGAGAATATGCAGTCGCCTACCTTGACGATGTGGCCATATTTTCGGATTCCTGGGCAGACCACCTGGAACATCTACAAAAAGTCCTTGAGCGCATAAGGGAGGCAGGACTAACTGTTAAGGCTAAGAAGTGTCAAATAGGCCTAAACAGAGTGACTTACCTTGGACACCAGGTGGGTCAAGGAACTATCAGCCCCCTACAGGCCAAAGTGGATGCTATCCAAAAGTGGCCTGTCCCAAAGTCAAAGAAACAGGTTCAATCCTTCTTAGGCTTGGCCGGTTATTACAGACGATTTGTACCGCACTACAGCCAAATCGCTGCCCCACTGACAGACCTAACCAAAAAGAAACAGCCAAATGCTGTTCAGTGGACCGGAAAGTGTCAGAAGGCCTTTAACAAGCTTAAAGCGACACTCATGTCTGACCCTGTACTAAGGGCCCCAGACTTTGACAAACCGTTCCTAGTAACCACAGATGCATCCGAGCGTGGTGTGGGAGCAGTTTTAATGCAGAAAGGACCTGATCAAGAATTCCACCCTGTAGTGTTTCTCAGCAAAAAACTGTCTGAGAGGGAAAGCAACTGGTCAGTCACTGAAAAAGAATGTTATGCCATTGTCTACGCTCTGGAAAAGCTACGCCCATATGTTTGGGGACGGCGTTTCCACCTGCAAACCGACCATGCTGCACTAAAGTGGCTTCACACCCTCAAAGAAACTAACAAAAAACTTCTTCGGTGGAGTTTAGCTCTCCAAGATTTTGATTTCGACATCCAACACATCTCAGGAGCTTCTAACAAAGTGGCTGATGCACTCTCCCGTGAAAGTTTCCCAGAATCAACTGGTTAAAATCGTCCTTGAGATGTGGAAAATATTGTTAGTCTTTATGTACTTGGTAGTATATTTAGAGATGCATGTGTCTTATTAACTCTGTTTTCCTAGAGCTCCAGGAAGAAATCCCAGCCAGTGTTTCACCCTAGCTGAGATTTGGGGGGCGTGTCATAAATATAAAGGGAAGGGTAAACCCCTTTGAAATCCCTCCTGGCCAGGGGAAAGCTCCTCTCACCTGTAAAGGGTTAAGAAGCTAAAGGTAACCTCGCTGGCACCTGACCAAAATGACCAATGAGGAGACAAGATACTTTCAAAAGCTGGGAGGAGGGAGAGAAACAAAGGGTTTGTGGGTCTGTCTGTAGTCGTCTTGGCCGGGGACAGAACAGGAATGGAGTCTTAGAACTTTTAGTAAGTAATCTAGCTAGGTATGTGTTAGATTATGATTTCTTTAAATGGCTGAGAAAAGAATTGTGCTGAATAGAATAACTATTTCTGTCTGTGTATCTTTTTTGTAACTTAAGGTTTTGCCTAGAGGGGTTCTCTATGTTTTTGAATCTAATTACCCTGTAAGATATATACCATCCTGATTTTACAGGGGGGATTTCTTTATTTCTATTTACTTCTATTTTTTATTAAAAGTCTTCTTGTAAAACACTGAATGCTTTTTCATTGTTCTCAGATCCAAGGGTTTGGGTTTGTGGTCACCTATGCAAATTGGTGAGGCTTTTTATCCAACATTTCCCAGGAAAGGGGGGGTGCAAGTGTTGGGAGGATTGTTCATTGTTCTTAAGATCCAAGGGTCTGGGTCTGTAGTCACCTAGGCAAATTGGTGAGGCTTTTTACCAAACCTTGTCCAGGAAGTGGGGTGCAAGGTTTTGGGAAGTATTTTGGGGGGAAGGACGCATCCAAACAGCTCTTCCCCAGTAACCAGTATTAGTTTGGTGGTGGTAGCGGCCTGTCCAAGGTGTAATATTTTGTACCTTGGGGAAGTTTTGACCTAAGCTGGTAAAGATAAGCTTAGGAGGTTTTTCATGCAGGTCCCCACATCTGTACCCTAGAGTTCAGAGTGGGGGAGGAACCTTGACACCATATGACATAATGGGGGATCCATTCCGGTCCTGAGCCACCTCCCACACTGCTGAGAGCAAACTGTAGCCATTCACTTTACCATCACCTCGTTTCTAGTACTTATCACTCACATTTGGGTCTTCAGTCACTGTAGAGATATGTTTATGAAAGATTGTGATTTGGAGTTACTCTCTTATAAGGGGCTGTGTTGTGAGCGTGGGAATTTGGAAATATGGCCCAGAGGCGGGGTTTGGGAACACGGCAGGGCTGTGTGCAGCAGTTCACCAGAGGCATAGGTGCTGCCACACCCCGTGGCTTGAAGTGGTTTCCATTAGATACAGGGTTTACAGTTTGGTTCAATGGCTCTCAGCACCCCCATTATACAAATTGTTCCAATGCCCTTGAACAGGGGTGCTCTTCACTTTGTTTTATTGAAGTTTTATTCCTCTCTCATTCACTGGTTTGTTATTCAATGAACCCCAACATTGTTACAGTCACCGCTTGCATATTTTCTAAATCCTAAATCATGAGCTCTCAGAAACAGTCTTGTAAAGGGCCTAATACAATGGGGCCCCAATAGCTGTTTGGGGTACTTAGAGACTACTGCAAGAGCAGTAATAATAATACCCTCCTTTGCACACATTTCTCCTGTGGCGCCTACAAAATACTGGCAGCCGATAAATGGCTAGGTAAGCAACAAGCTGAAATTACTGCTGCTGTTCTGCTTATTTTTCTCCATCACAAAAACAAAAAAACAAAAATCAAATTTTCCATGAACAATTTGTAATTGTAGAGTATTTGTTTTTCTGGTACCCCATCCTTCCCACCCCTTTACACAGGTGCCTAAATAAAGCTGAGTTATTAAAAAAAAAAATCTGTTCCCAAACATCTTAAGGGCATTGTCAAATTGCAATAGTAGAAAGGATGGATGGTCTTGTGGTTACTGTACAGGAGAGAGATCCAAGAGATCTAGATTCCATTCTCAGTTCTGCCACAGATGTCCTATTTGACCTTTGGCAACTGATTTAACTTCAAATGTACCTCAGTTTCCCCATCTGTAAATTGAGACTACTTATTGCCTACATGTTATAGATGTGTTGGATGGCACAGTTCATTAATATTTGAAAGATGATTGGAGAGCCTCAGATGGAAGTGGAATGTAAGTACCGAGTACTATTATAATTATTAACTCAGAATACATCTGAGAACATCTGCACCAGCCTTTTAACACATCAAGACATAATTTATAAGGACTATAAACAAATGTATTTGGAGGACTGTTTCAAAGAACCTTAAGAAACAACTTTGCTAAAAACAACTTAATATTTAATGATAATGGGATGCTGAACCTCACAGGCAAGAAAGAAATAATTAAAAAGAATAATTAAAAACAGTGAAACAAGGAGACAGATTAGCATTGAAATAGCCACAGAGAGAGAAAGGAAAGAGCACTTATCCTTAACCCCTGGAGGTGTGGTTTCGTATAGTGTATGGCATAGAAGTGTAGAAAGCTAGCTCTGTACAAGTTATAAAAGATCATCTGTTTTCCACTGTGCCTGCCATTTCACACAAGCTTCCATGGACCATTTTTATTGAATCAGACCCTAGGGCAGGGATAAAAAAGTTTCAAGAGGTTGTTTTCTCGGATGAGGTCAATGTCCTGAATATTCTTGTTTGGTTTAGCAGCAATCAGAGCTTTTGACAATATAATACAATCGGGAAAATATTTTTTAACACCATAAATTATCTGCAAGACATCTTTTCCTTTTCCTTCAAAAGCAATACACAGATTGTTACATTTATGAACTATTTCTTATAAATGAAAAAATGATTCATTCTTGTTTCTCCTGCTTGAACTTTATGTTTGCGGTTTTATGGTCCTATTTCTATTTGTGTCTGTTTTGCATTAGTAATAGTAGTATTTATATTGTAGGAGCATCTAGGAGCCCAAGCAATAGACCAGGACCCCATTGTGCTAGGGCTGTACAAACACAGGAAAAAAAGTGTCCCAACCCCAAAGAGCTTATTGCTTAAGTCCGTCTCTTTACAGCCTTTCAGCATTTTCTTGGTCATATTTTAAATAAAAAGAGTGGATTTTTTTTTCTGAGAGATCTACTCTAGGAATCATTTTGTGGAAGTTCCATGGCCTGTGTTATACAGGAGGTCAGACTAGATTGGGGTGAGCAAAATTTTTGGCCAGAAGGCCACATCTGGATGTGGAAATTGTATGGCAGGCAATGAATGCCCAGTGAGGGAGCGGGACTCTTTGGGGTGTAGCATGAGGGGAGGCCCTATAAGGGATGTAAGGGATGTTACCGAGGTGGGGGTAGGGAGACTCATGGAGTGTGGCATGGGGTGGGGGCTCTACAGGGGCAGTACCAAGGACTCCTAGGGGCCCTGCCGGCAGTGGCACCAGAGTGGCCGTACCAGGCACCGCCATGGGCGGAGGCACCCCAGCTGAGACAGGTGCGGCCCCTGTGCGGTTTTGAGGCTTTTGAGGGTGGGGTCGTATGAGACCAGGATAGGATTGGGCATGCTGCTGCGTAGGGAGGGCAGGGTTCTGATCCCGGAAACAGCGTGGTGAAGTCGCGCCTGCGCAGTGTGGCTCTGTGAGTGCCGGAAGATTGTGGAATTGTGAGTAGGGGGCTGGGGAGCACTGGGCAGGCAGGGCAAGCCCCTGACCCCGCTCCTTGGCTGGAGCTCGAGGGTCACATAAAAACATCTGATGGGCCAGAAGCAGCCTTCGGGCCATAGTCTGCCCACCCAGAAACTAGAAGATCACAATGGTCCCTTCCAGTCTTGGAATCTGACTCTATGAGTTTGAGGGTTGTTGGTGGTGTTTGTTTGTTTTGTCTTCATATTATTTATTTATTTCCCTTCTTTCCTTCAGCTGCCAGATCAGACCAGTCTATTGAGCCCTGTAAACTGATTCTGACAACGGCTGCTACCAGATACTTTGAAGCAAATCCCATTACAGACAATTAGTAAATAACCTGTCTATAGGGAAAACTTCTTTATAATCCCTCATCAATGGCTGAGTGTAGGGAGCCAGGGTGGCTTCCCTCCGAACCAGAGGGTAAAGAGCCACCCTCTCAGCCTGAGTGGGCGGGGCCAGACCAAGCTTACACCAATCCGCGGAAGGGGAGGGGTGGGACAGGAAGTACAAAGGGCGGGGCCCTTTGCCCAGTGAGGAGAGCGCCAGGGAGGGAGACAGGCACAGGCTGCTCCCTCGCGATCCTGCTGCCGACCCAGGGGAGGCCCTGGGCCAGGAGGAACCTGACCGGGAGGAAGGCCTGTGGCGACCAGGACTGCCAGCCGCTGAGAACCCGGAGGACCTGGAGGAGCCTGGCTGTAGCCCAGGCCAGCGTGAGTCCGACACAGAGGGGGAGCTGGAGCTGCCAGCGGCGGAATACCCGGACGAGCTGGAGGGACCGGAGAGACCCGCTTGAGAGACCGGGTAGGAAGTAGCCCAGGGGCAGAACTGCACCTGGGGGGGGGGGTGTTTGGTCAGCGGGCGCGGATGGCCCCCTGCTGACTGAGCGGCGGGACCTTCGCCTCCTGCCACTGTCAGGGCCCTGGGCTGGAACGCAGGGGAGTTGGGTGGGCCTGCGTTCCCCTACCCCGGCCAACGGGCCTAAGGGGGCGCGCGGCAGGCTTGGGCCGACGCTCCCCCTGCCTGAGGGGCGCACGGCAGGCTCGGGCCGGCACACCTTCCCCGCTAATTCCCCGGTGCCCGAAAGGTGTGACTAAGGCCTGCCAGTGGGACCATAGCTCTCCATCGCCCCCTAGGAGATCGGAGGACCGACTGAAACCTGTCACACTGAATTATGCCTTGAAGCATGAGAATTTATATCCGACATATATATCCTACAATGTAACTAGGTATGTTCTCAAGATATAAACATCTCTGATAGGGCTGGTCAAAAGTTTTCCAATGAAACTTACCTCCAATAGAAAAATTAGGTTTTTGACAAAACAAGAATTTTTCCAGAAGGTACCTCCACTCTCCCCTGTCTCCCACCTTGGAACACAAAGGTTTCTTGTTTGGTTGGTGGTGGTGGTTTTTTTTTTTTCTTTTTGTGGTTAGAAAACTAAAAATCCTAAAACAAAAACAAAATTTGTTTGGGGATTTTGGATTTAAAAATAAAATTAAAAAATGAACTTTCCACGGGAGGGGAAAAAATAAATCAACCAAAGCTCATTTCCCAATCCGTATCAGATTATTTTTGTCATCCTACTAAGCACTCAGCCTCAGAGAACTTGTAATGACAAATTCCAGAGTTATTTCACTTTAAGTGCTTTTGTTTTTGCCTTTAAATTCCATTAAATATGCCCTTGTCCTTGTATTATGGGAAAAGGTAAGCACAAGTGCTCAGATTACCAACTCTGTATCTTCTGTTTTTCTATATGGCTCTATCACATCCCTTCTTAATTGCTTTGTCTCTAAACTAAACTGGCTTCTCTCTCAATCTCTCCTGTTGAAGCCGTTCTACTTTGTATTAAAATAAATAAATATTAATTTAACTAGACAAAGTGACTGGCTCTAAGTCCAATAGTTAGGGCACTTACCTGAGAGGTGTTCAAATCCCTTCTCCATCAAACAGAGGGGGAGTTGAACCACATCCTGGATGAGTACAGTAATCACCAGCCTAATCTTCTCCTCCACACTAGAATGGCTTTGGCGCCTGATTCAGGGACAAGATCTCCCTGTGGATCTCAAGCAGAGACTAAGCATTCCCCAGCAAGCTGGATGTAGGCATTTAACTCTGACAGAGGGGTGGGGTTTTGCATCTCCCCTCTTGTTGGCACCTTCCACTGACTGGTTTAGGTGGCTCCCTACCTAGCTTGCTGGCTTTTATGAATCCCATTATTAGGCATCTCTCTGCCCTAATGTGTTGGATAGGGTGCCAAAGCACCAAATTCAGGGCTTCTGGATTCCAGTGATTTTAAGGCACTCAGTACTGCAACATCTAAATCCCTTTGTGGACCTGGCCTTTGCACCTCTTAGAGAAATGATCTCTAGACAGGTGACTGAAAATGATTTCAGCTTTTTTGGGGGGACAGGGTGAGCAGAATTCCATGTAAACATACATTATATTTTTAACCCATTCTTTATAAATCTTAACCAGTCATTTGCTTTTGACCACTGCTAAACATTGAGCAGAAATTTTCATTCTTCTATCTACAATGCTGACTAGATCTTCCCCTCTCCCTGTGTGGTTAACTCTTCCTTTTCACACCTTAACTTTTCATTTTTTCCTCTACCCCACCCCCATTTACCCTCTTCCCTCCCCCATTCCCCCCATGTAGCCAAATAAAATACTTGTGGCTCTCTAAATTCTTTAGTGTCCAGCAGTGTAGCATCTAAGAGCAAATGGACTTGTCTCTGATCAACAACAGAGATGGCCAATCCCACTTCTTTGTCCGCTAAACAGAATCATCACAATAAAAACTGTTAAAACTCACCATATTTCTCCCCAATGTGTCTCAATTTTTACATCTAGGGAAAAGTGATAGTTTCATCTCTATGAATATTCAACTCCTATCTTTGCTACTTGTTAACTTGTTTATAAATGGACCCTTAATAATATATGTTAATAATTTATCAACACATTATAAGCTATTTATAAATGGAACTTCAATAGAAAGTATAGGCAAGTAGCTGGTGTAATAAATACTTTTCCAATCGGAAGTGATTTTTTAAAAGTGATCTATTTTAAATGATATTTCCATTTTTTTGTCAAGTGTAAGTTTACAGGTTACAGATTTCAGCATTTATTTGTATAGACTAAAGGGGGCACAATCTACATTTCCTGACTCTAACTATTCATCTCAATAATATATCTGTTTTTGATGCATAAACACTGTATAATACACTAAATTACAGGCAAAGTCACTGGCTGAGTGTTTGATTATTAAAACCAATTATCTTACATTTATTTTATACAGCACTTTTGATACTAACAGAGGCTGACATTTTTCACATTACTCCTCGAGATGATCAGAGAAAGTTATACATATTCATTATTTAGTTCCCTGAAATGTAGGGCTCCAAGGGACCTCGAGAAGTCATCAAGTCCCAAGCCTGTGGCAGGACCAGATAAACCAAGACCATCCCTGACCGCTGTTTGTTTACCTATTCTTAAAAACCTCCAATGATGGGGATTCCACAAGCTCCCTATTCCAGAGCTTAACTACCCTTATAATTAGTTTTTCCTAATACCTAACCTAAATCACCCTTGCTGTTGATTAAGCCCATTACTTCTTGTGCTACCTTCAGTAGACATAGAGAACAATTGACAACCATCCTCTTTATAGCAGACCTTAACATATTTGAAGACCTGTTATCAGGTCCCCGCTCAGTCTTCCTTTCTCAAGACTAAACTTTACCAAGGTTTTTTTTCCATTTACTCTCATTGGTCAGGTTTACTAAACCTTTACTAAACCGACTTCTGTTGCTCTCCTCTGGATTCTCTCCAATTTGTCCACATTCTTTCTAAAGCACGATGCCCAGAACTGGACACAGCACTCCAGCTGAGGCCTCATTAATACTGGGTAGAACAGGACAATTACCTCCCAGGTCTTCTTAGATAGGAAACTCCTGTTAATACACCCAAGAATAATATTAGCTGTTTTTGCAGATATATCGCATTGTTGGTTCATATTCAATTTGTGATCTACCATGGACGCCCATCCTTTTCAGTAATACCGTCACCTAGCCACTTATTACCCATTTTGAAGTCGTGCATTTGATTTTTTCCATCATAAGTGAAGTATTTTGCACTTGTCCTTTTCAAATTTCATTTTCCTGAATCTGGACCAATTTGTCAAGGTCGCACTAAAAATTGCAGTGTAGCCACGGCAGTATGGGCACAGTGAATGGCAGCATGGGTTTACCAGAAGCTGGGAATGGGGGACGGGATGGATCACTTGATGATTACCTGTTCTGTTCATTCCCTCTGGGGCACCAGGCATTTGCCACTGTCAGAAGACAGGGTACTAGTCTAGATGGACTAGTATGGACCTTTGGTCTGATCCAGTAAGGCCTTTCTTATGGGTTAGCTGCCCCAAGAACAAACCCACCTGGACCCCTACGGTTCTTAATCAGGGTAACTAGCCCACACCACTGCTTGCTGCTAGCATGGCTGCACTACTATTTTAGTACACGAGCTTGATGACAGCCAATGCATGTCTGCTTGAGCTGGGAATCATACCCTCAGCTCCAAGTGTAGACATAGCCTAAAGCCGCTTTGAGCAGTGCTAGAGGATGTAAGGTTGAGGACTCCTGCTTTCCCATCCATCCCCAAACATAGCCACTCTAGTGAACCTAGGTAAAGCTGGGACTGGAGCACAACAGGAGACACAGGTGTGTCTACACTACAATCAGAGGTGTGACTGCAGCACAATTTGGCATTCCCACTCTATCTTTAACCTAGCTTTAACCTCGCTAGCACAGCTAAAAGAGCAATGAAAAGGTGGTGGCCTGGTCTTCAGGGCAGGCTATCCAAGTATGCTGGGACCCTGGATACTTAGTCACATTGCTAGCCTATACAGAAGCCTGTTCTGCCACATCTTCACTGCTATTTTTAGCTGTGCTAGCTAGATTAAAGCTAACATGGACATACCAACATGTGCTACTACCCGTGTAATTACAGTGCAGTCTAACAGAGGAGACAAAGTGGGCAAACATGATCCCCAATGGAGGAAGCACAAGAAATTAAATAGGAGCCAAACAAGAGGGGATGGGACAATAGGAAGAGTGCTGCAGGGGAAACAGGAGATCCCCAAATGAAGGAGGGCTAAGAAAAGCAGAGTATTACAGCAACCACGGAACACTTGTACATAGGTGCTGGAACTAAGGGTGCTAGGGTGCTGCCACACAGTCTGGCTTCCAGTGGTTTCCATCAGATACAGGGTTTATGGTTTGGTTCAGTGGTTATCAGCACCCCCACTATACAAATTGTTCCAGCACCCCTGCACTTGTAATACTTGCTTAAAGAATCACAGGTATTTATTGGAACCTTGCAAGTACCAATCCCAGCACACACAGACAGGCCTGAACTTCCTCCTAAATGCCCCAGATGAGATAGACTATAACATACAAGATGAAGACACAGCACTATCTACCGGTGAAGGTGCTGTCCACACTCATCATTTCAACTCCTTACCCCATCCCAGTTGGTTATGAATTTAAAGAGTAACTCCCAAGAATCCAGGTCATCTGCCGTCCATGCAGGGCTCCATATTGGTTTGCCCACTTGAATCCTATATTCCATCATGAAGCTATCACTCTGTGATGAAGCAGAAAAACTGCCAGTAAGCACAGCAGGGGTTAAGGAGAGCCTTTGGGCCAAGGTAGCCCTGCCCCCCTATACCTGCAGCCAATGCCAGCCCTGGAGTGAGGAGAAAAGAAGTACCTGATTCTATTTGGGATTGACTGGCAAAGAGACCAGAGCTAGCTGTTTCCCTACCTGAAAGGAATGAGTACTAGCCTGCCAGCCAGGGCAGCCATCTGGGAGTAAGCATTGTCTCCCCAGCCAAGGAGCCTCCAATACCTGAAATGAATGACTGAGCAGACCCCAGAGACATTGTGGAGCTCACCCTTAATAACTGGCAGCTGCTCCACCCGAAGGAGCCTGCGACTGCAGCAGGATGCCGCCCAGACTCAAGAGGGAACCCTATGGAAAGCAAGCTACCCAGGAAACTGGAATGGCAGGGCCATGCCCAGGGGTGCTGGAAAATTTTGATGGGGGGGGTGCTGAGAGCCATTGAACCGAACTCTAAGCCCTGTATATAAGGGAAACCACTTCAAGCCATGGGGTGCGGTACCCCCACGCTTCTAGTTCCAAGATCTATGACCATATGCCCCAAACTGAATGGACTGCTAGGAAGAAGCCCAGGGCAGCAGATTCTGACTCAATGCTGGGAGGATCCCCCCCTACCCCCGATTCAGGGGTTGACATACACAGGGCCCTGAGAGGGAGGGTGTACCACTCTGTGCCTCAAAGCAACACCCTGAAACCCCCATAATCACCCTTGTCATATAATTATGATAGGTTCCATACAAAGCATGCCATGAGAAGTCCTGATCTACAAAACACATTGTTCTGTCCAATCATACATATTGTTAATGTGAATGAAGATATGGCATTTTGCTGTATGGTTGTTATTGAAATATGTTGTAAGTTTGAGAATCTCTACTGCCAGGTGGGTGCTAACCAACCATTAATCAACTCTATGACTCAGTTGCACAAGTCCACACAATGGGGGTTTACTCAATCACTGTGACTCAACAAAGACTACCAAGCATGTGATCACTGTGACTCAGCAAAGCCCACTGGGACATGTCTGGAAGCAACAAGAACACTTCAACAAACAAACTTCAAACAACAAACTTCATCTGAGAAGACTGGTCCAGGCTTCAGGGAGAAGTCTATGTATTAAGAACTGCAACATCCAGTGGAGTGAGAAAGTTGCTGATCTAAATACTGCCTAGTGTAATAAGGTTTAAGATTTAGATTGTGCACTTATCTTTTATAACTATCTATGACCTTTTGTGCCTACCACTTATAATCACTTAAAATCTATCTTTGTGTAATTAATAGATCTGTTTTATGTGTAGCATTCATACAAGGTTCATGCACTTGGCAACATTCAGGGCACACCCAGAGTGTTGTGTAGGAGCAGTGCACACACGGCTCCTCTCAAGGGCATGAACCTTGGAATCTCGCCCAGATGACATGAACCGTGGGAAGCCTCCCAGGACTGGGCTCAAGGCCCGAGAGCAAGGAATGCGGTAGATAGAAATTGGTAAATAAGAATGTTAAACAAAGCCAGTGTATTCCGTTTATCTGTTAGAGGATGTAATGTGCGGGGGGAGAGAAAGAATAAAGGAGAGGGTGGAAAGCTGACAGGGGCAGCCCGTCGGCAGACCAGCCTGCTTGCTTGCTTAAAGCTTTGTGCTGTCTTGTATTTGGACCGCAACATTTATGCTCTACCTAAAACAGTGTATTTTGCTTGAAGTACTTGGGAAACCTCAGCTGAGTTTACAAAAGCTGGTGCATGTCCTCTCTGCATTGAGGGAGGAATGAACTTGGTAAAAAATGTAGAGTGGTCATGCTTCTGATAAGGGCAAGATGGTACAGCTCTGGGGTATAAGGCTAGGGACCTGGGGATAATTGGCTAGTGCCTTTCTCTGTGTGATTCATGAGAGACTTTGGGAGCCTTCATGCAATCTAGCTGGGTGTTTTGCTGCTTGTCATTGTGCCCAGGCTGGAGAGTTAAGGAGGCACAACAGGAACCCATTTACAGGTTGTACCCTAGGGATCCCATCACAGAGGGCCCAGGTCCCCCTACTACTCCCAGGCTTAAAGACTAAGGCTACTCAACCATGCAGGGGGCTGAGAGCCAGGCGCTGTAAAGCTGCCCGGCCCTCCAAGCTACCTTTCACACACTCACTTATGGAATCACAGGGATTTACTGGAACACTGAAAATAGCAACTCCAGCACACACAGGCAAGACTGACTGTCCTGCTAACTGCCCTACAGGTCAGATCAACAGCATAACAAAATACAACACAGCAACATAATGTTAAGATAAAGTTACAGCACCATCTATCGGTGAAGATGCTGTATACACTAATCATTATACTCTCTGATTTCTCAGTTTGTTCCTCAGAGCTGCTGTGTCTCTCATTCATTCATGCCCTCATTCTAGTTGTAATGTAGGGGATTAATTTGAACTAAATTTGAACTATGCAAAGGAAATGTAATGCTAATATGGGAGTGACTATGCTAATTTCTGTGTCAAGCTTCTGAGCATGCCCAATGTAAGCTAGACATTTCCAGAAAGAAATCTGAGCCTTTTCAGACTGAGAGCTCACACAATTCATGAAAGATTTTCTCCAGACAAATCTGACTCCTGAGTGGTTACTAAACATTCTACCGTGTTTCCAAACAATGAATTTAAAACCTGATTGTAGCATTGGTTGAGAAAGGAAATAATATATATAGGGTGAAGATTTATTGAAGAATTAGTCAACTTGCATATTTAAAAAAAAAACTAGAATTGTCTTAAAATTTCTGTCACATGCTTTCCTGTGTCAAAGGAATAAATGTGATTTTCTTTTAATGGCAATGCAATGAAATTCCAACTGCATCCTGGAGTTGTAATTGCTTTGTGGAATTTTTTCATTAAAACAGGTGTCTGTTCCTCAGAACTGCAGTACCTACCTTCATTCTGAATAACTATTACAAAGAGGGTTTTAATCCTCATTTCTTTAAGTAGAGGTAGCCTTACATGTAGGACAGGTAGACTTGATCAATGTGGTGAATGATTTCGCTCCACAATATTTAACTGAAGGAGCCTTTATATACGACTTCAATTTATAGATATAAATGAAAGCTATTTCAGACTCATGGAAGAGAAGCAAAAGGACTAAATGAATCCATTAAATATTGGCTAATCTGTGACAGAGTATGATGGAGAAGCACTGAACACTTATTGGAACAGGAATAAGCAATGAAAGCTAATCAGTCAGCTATCTCTCTTCCAAGTTTTCTGCCTCCCTACCTCCAAAGCCTGTGAATTAGACCATGTATGAGTATGGTGTAAAATGTTTTCACAAGGAGATCATCAAGTTGTTGGGTTCCACCATCAGCTAATAATACAATTTTGGGTAGTTATTGACCTTTTCCATATTGCAGTCTGCATGTAATAGAGCAGCACTACCAAGTGAAGCAGGGCAAAGCCTCCTGGGCCTTACATACATCATCCCTGTTTGTATATCCCAGAATGATATCAGCCTTTTTCACAACTACGTCACATTTTTGACTCATTCCATTTATGATGCACTATAACCCACTCTGCAGCAGTACTTCCACCTAGCCAGGTATTCCTCATTTTGTAGTTGATTTTTTCCTTTCTCTTGTCTCTAGTAAATTTCATCTTGTTGAATTCAGACCAATTATCCAATTTCTCAATGTCATTTTGAATTGTAATCCTGTCCTACAAAACGCTTGCAACCTCCCCCAGCTTGGTGTCAACTGCAAATTTTATAAACACACTCTCCACTCCATTATCCAAGTCATTACTGAAAATTTTGAAATACTTCCTCCACTCTCTGCAATAAAAAGTTGTCCCCAGTACAGTTCAAGGACTTATTGGAAATTGTGTTTTGCCTTCACCTATCAAAACCCTGTAAATGTGGTGATTAACTAGGTAGTCTCACTGGTCTTGAACTTGACTCTGATATATGAAGACAAAATCGTTGCATTAAATAGGTTAAAAATATAACATGCCATACTTTTCCATAACAGTTTTCACACAGCTCTGCCATGTATCATGATCTATGATGAAAGGATTGCAATCTTCTAAAGGTGAAAATGAGTGTGCAAAGTTTTAGTCAAAGCTGGTATTGTTGATCGGTTATAGAAAAAGCAGCAAGCATAAAACATTGTATTCAACAAGGCACTGAGAGAGAATTCAACTGTGGATATTCATTAATACCCCAATTTATACATAATGCACACTTCAGGCTATCCCTATGCTTACAGGAGAATTTTTATACTTTCCATTTATTTTCAAATCTCATCTGAAAACATCTCTATTCTCCCTTGACACTACTTCTTAATTTATGTGCCTCTGCATTTATTTCTTCCTGATTTCATGTTTGTTGCTGTAACTTTACTATAGAGTGCTAAAGGAGTTGGCGGAAGTGATTGCAGAGCCATTAGCTATTATCTTTGAAAACTCATGGCGATCAGGGGAGGTCTTGGATGACTGGAAAAGGCTAATGTAGTGCCCATCTTTTAAAAAGGAAAGGAGGAGGATCCAGGGAACTACAGGCCAGTCAGCCTCACCTCAGCCCCTGGAAAAATCATAGAGCAGGCCCTCAAGGAATTAATTCTGAAGCACTTAGAGGAGAGGAAAGTGATCAGGAACAGTCAGCATGGATTCACCAAGGGCAAGTCATGCCTGACTAATCTAATTGCCTTCTATGATGAGATAACTGACTCTGTGGATGAGGGGAAAGCAGTGGACATGTTATTCCTTAACTTTAGCAAAGCTTTTGACACCGTCTCCCACAGTACTCTTGCCAGCAAGATAAAGAAGTATGGGCTGGATGAATGGACTATAAGGTGGATAGAAAGCTGGCTAGATCACTGGGCTCAACTGGTAGTGATCAATGGCTCCATGTCTAGCTGGCAGCTGGTATCAAGCGGAGTGCCCCAAGGGTAGGTCCTGGGGTCATTTATGTTCAATATCTTCATTAATGATCTGGAGGATGGCGTGGACTGCACCCTCAGCAAGTTTGCAGATGACGCAAAACTGGGAGGAGTGGTAGATATGCTGGAGGGTAGGGATAGGATATAGAGGGCCCTAGACAAATTAGAGGATTGGGCCAGAAGCAATCTGATGAAGTTCAACAAGGACAAGTGCAGAGTCCTGCACTTAGGACGGAAGAATCCCATGCACCGCTACAGACTAGGGACCAAATGGCTAGGCAGCAGTTCTGCAGAAAAGGACCTAGAGGTTACAGTGGACGAGAAGCTGCATATGAGTCAACAGTGTGCCCTTGTTGCCAAGAAGGCTAACGGCATTTTGGGCTGTATAAGTAGGGGCATTGCCAGCAGATCGAGGGACGTGATCGTTCCCCTCTATTCGACATTGGTGAGGCCTCATCTGGAGGACTGTGTCCAGTTTTGGGCCCCACACTACAAGAAGGATGTGGAAAAATTGGAAAGAGTCCAGCGGAGGGCAACAAAACTGATTAGGGAACTGGAACACATGACTTATGAGGAGAGGCTGAGGGAACTGGAATTGTTTAGTCTGCGGAAGAGAAGAATGAGGGGGGGTTTGATAGCTGCTTTCAACTACCTGAAAGGGGGTTCCAAAGAGGATGGATCTAGACTGTTCTCAGTGGTAGCAGATGAGGGAACAAGGAGTAATGGTCTCAAGTTGCAGTGGGAGAGGTTTATGTTGGATATTAGGAAAAACTTTTTCACTAGGAGGGTGGTGAAACACTGGAATGCATTACCTCGGGAGGTGGTGGAATCTCCTTCCTTTTAAGTTTTTAAGGTCAGGCTTGACAAAGTCCTGGCTTGGATGATTTAGTTGGGGATTGGTCCTGCTTTGAGCAGGGGGTTGGATTAGATGACCTCCTGAGGTCCCTTCCAACCCTGATATTCTATGATTTTTTTGAAAATTGTAATACTGTAAAAGCACTTTGAAATACAGTTTAGATGAAAGACCCAGTGCAAAATAATGGTGTATTGTGTATATATAGCTGATATTCCTAAAAAAAATACATACATATTTAATAAAAGTAAACAGCATTACAATCATATTTGATTTATACATTTAAGGCATGATTTCACATTTATGTTGAATAGCATTTACATATGACTAGTTCCACTGGAGGTTTGCTGAATTAAAGGACTACAGCATTTGGCCCAAGTTTAGCTTGTTTACATGCAGAGTACTTCAGGAACTTATATTATCTTCCATTGCCTTCTCACCAGAGGGAGTAGAACCAAATTACATATCATATAAGTAGCAGTAGTATAGATCCTTATGGGTAAAATTCTCCTCAGCTGCGTATGATAATATTCAGCTTTGATATACCACTCCTCAGCCCTTAGTGTTCCTTAAACGATTCAAAGGAAAGAAAATGCTTTCTTTCTGTAACTATATACTGCTAGAGGGCATAAATGGCATTTGGTTCCATTGAATACAGCCAAATTCTAGCATTCTTATTATTGTATCTAGATTACCATGTAAACTAAATCTTGGTTAACATCACCTCTATGATGAGGTGGTGAGAAATTTTGCCTAAGTTGCCTGAAATGCCTTATCATACTTTAAATTGAAGGTCTGCAGAAAAATCTCAGGAAGGGGTTTAAATTCATGAAAATTGTAACTTGCTTAATTAGACATAAAAGGAGTGATGATACTGTTAGAACCCTTTGGGATGCTCAGAGTAGTGATTAGTTTTAAAAATGAGGCCTTAATTAAAGATAAAATAATAGTTTAAATTGGAAAATTCAGTAATGGCGACCATAAAGTGAAGTAATTCCTCTTCCTGTGGGGAATGACGAAGCGAAACTCCATAGAAATACATTGGAGCCCATAGAAATATGTGGGGCTTCCAGACAGGAAGTAGCTGGGATCATCCATATGTCAGCTAAGAAAATCCCCATAGGAATGTATGGGGATGATGCAATCAGGAGGCAGGATTGCACCCTTCCGGGTGTGACTCAGAAAAGTCTCACAGAGATACTTTATAGCCCCATAGAAGTCTATGGAGTGGGAGGAGGCAGCTGAAAGTTGGAAGCTGATTGGCTGAGCTTGGGAGAGCAAATTGTAAACAGAAGGGTGACAGCCAGTAGGTTAAACCCTGTAGTGGGATCGGGGACCTGGAAGAGAGAAGAGGCTACAAGGCATCTGCAAGGAGGAAAATACCTGTGCAGAAGAAGCCACCTGAGAAGCATCAGCGGAACCCTGTGAAGCCAAGAGCTGCCTGAAAAGCAGCACTGGCAGCAACCCACACAGAGTTCTGAGGTTGTCCTGGGCAACGGCCCCTTCTGCTACCCAGCCAGCAGAAGGCCACCGAAGCAGCTATCAAGCGGGCTTCTGTCTCTCTCACCTGAGAAGCCATTTATCTCAGCAGTTGCAGGCAGCCACTCCACACCAGCAGCTGCAGGCTCAGCGAGATCACCCTTCCATCGCACCCCAACACCGGACAGAGTAGAAGGACCTTTGAGACAATCTCAGAGGGAATTTTAAGAAGCTTTTTGTAAGTGAATTTCCTTTTGCTTAACATCCTAGAGCATACAGATTTCAAGTGTAAATAAAGCTGGATGTCTGTGGTCTGAATAAGATCTCCCCCTACCCATTTAGTAACCGCCCAGCCAGCGCTTACTGGATGTTTAAGCTTTTAGTATTGAATGTTTAATTGCTATATTGTTATATGTTTAATTGTTATAAGGCATAGAGTATTAAGTATATGATTATATTGTTATTGCATTGCTTTATTTGCTGCGCCACTTCACTTTTGTAACTGTAACCTTTATTGTACGTTCCTACTTATATCTATCTCTATTCTTTTACTGTAACTACTCATTTCTAAATAAATATTATTTTTGTTTTCAAAGGTTTACTGCTTACTTGTCTATTTCTTGATCGGAGGGCTATATCTATATCCTTTCAAGGGAAAGCTAGCTAGCTACAGCTTTTCCTGGCACCTCCTTTAGGGCAGGCCACAACTTTGGTTATCAGTTTAAATAATTATAAAGGATTATTGAATCAAATCTTCCGGTAACAACAGAGGGAGAAGCACTTCCCTGAAGAAGAATTTGGTGCAGAGTCTAAGAAGGACAGGATTTGTTCTTTCTGAAATAATTACTTAGTATAACAACAACATTTGGGAATTTGAATTTATGTAGTTAGCTTAAAACCATAAGAGTGTCCAAATCATATCCCTTATAAGCACTCTCACCAGTGCCTTCATAGTGGAAAGGCAGCAGGGATGAGCGAGATTTGTCTGGAGATGTTGAAATCACTGGACACTGTTGGCGTGTCATGGTTAACACACCTCTTCAATGTTGTGTGCAAGGCGGGCGAAGTACCCTCTGGACTGGCAAACCGGGGTGGTGGTCCCAACCTTCAAGAAAAGAGACCAGAAGATGTGTACCAACTACAGGGGTATCATACTCCTCAGCCGCCCAGCAAAACCTATGCCAGGGTGCTGGTGAGGAGGTTACGCCCATTAGTTGAACCTCGGATTCAGAAGAAACAATGCTGATTCCATCCTGGCCATGGAACAATGGACCAGCTCTTTGCTCTCTCGCAGATACTTGAGGGGTCATGGAAGTTTGCTAATCTGGTCTACCTTTGTTTTGTAGACCTGGAGAAGGCATATAACCGCTTTCCTCGAGATGTCATGTGGGAAGTGCTGCTGGAGTATGGGCTGCCAGTGCTACTTTTGCATGCTAATCCAGCCCCTCTATTCTCAGAGTGTGAGTTCTGTTCGTATTTTTGGCATTAAGTTGAGTTCATTCAAGGTGGACTCCACCAAGGATGAGTCTTGTCCCCACTTCTGTTCATGTTTTTCATGGCTAGGATATCATGGTGCAGCCAAGCTGTGGACTACATCTGGTACAGCGACTTGGAGGTGGCATCTCCTCAGTTTGCAGATGTTGTCATTCTTGTTTCTTCAGATTGTGATCTCGGATGCACACTGAAATGTTTCACTGCCGAGTGTTAAGTGGCTGGGATTAGAATCAGCACCTCCAAATCAGAGGTCATGGTTCTTTCCCAGAAGAAAGTGGACAGTTCTCTCCAGGTGAATGGGGAGCAGCTGCCTTTAGTGGAACAGCTCAAGTTTCTAGGGATCTTATTCACAAATGAGACAGTTCTCTCGATGGCAAGCGGGAGCGTGAGATCGACCGGTGGATTGGTGCAGTGGTAGCAGAGATACAGGTGCTGTACTGATCTGTGGTGGTGAAGCAGGACATGAGTTCTTGGACAAAGCTATCGGTTTACAGGTTGATCTATGTCCCCATCCTCAACTATGGTCAGGAAAGGATGACATCATGGGTACAAGTGGGTACATCATGGGTAAATCATAGGTACATAGCTTACTCTCTGAGACAGGGTGAGGCTAGACTATTCAGAAAAGCCTCAGGCTAGAGCCACCTCTCCTCCAGATCAAGAGGAGCCAGCTGAGGTGGTTTGGGAACCTAATAAGGATGCCCCTGGGAGGCTTCTTTGGAACTCTATGAGGCACATCCTACTGTGAGGAGGCCCCAAGGCCATCTTAGGACATGCTGCAGGGATTATATCTCCTCTCTGGCCTATGAACACTGGGGAATCCCCCAAGAGGAGCTGGAACCTGTTGCAGAGGAAAGAGATCTGGTCCTCCCTACTCCCCATGCTGCCACTGCGACCCTAACCAAGAAAAGTGGCATAAAGGAAAAAGAAGATGACGACCATGTAGTTACCAAATGCATGATCTTTAAATACAGCTGTGTCACCACAATCTTGATAAAACCTGAACCAGAAGAAGTATACTTAGGTGTGTCTGTAAAACCCAGATTTCCCTGCCAAACAGAAGGATATTTGAACTGATATCCTCTACCTAACTTGTATGGAAAAAACATGGGAATCTGATCTAATAATCTCTTTGACACCTTAACAAGGACCAGAATCCAGATCCCCAGCCTCCCAGTCCTCTCCTTACAATACACGAACCTATAGGAAATAAAGCCGAATAAGCCATTTGTACAAACTTCTGCAAACTGAAAAAATGGAGTGTCACACAGCTCAGACAGAACACTTAAAATGTTGCCTTCTTCTCCCAACCTCCTTTGCCTGCTCCCAACTCTCTTTCGAGAATTAAATAATAGTTTTTAAAAAATCCTTCTTGTTTATAGTGGCACTGTAATAATTGTCTCATTAAGGCAGCAATCATCTTTCCTCAGAGGATTTAATCCCAATAAGCAAGAGTAGAGAGTTCAGTGGTGAAATATGTATGACTGTAGCAAAACTAGCAGAGTAAGGAGGTTGCAGGAGTTAGTGCAGAGCTGGAAATTTTAGTTGTCAATTAGTTCTCAGATTTTTTTTCCCAAATACATGAATACTGCAAAAATTAATTAGAAACTACAGTTTCCAGAGCTACAGTAGGTTTGCAGTCCTAAGTGCAAAAACATACCAATGGTCTGCTTGAGGTGGGTTGGATGCAGTCAGGCTCTGCCTACATTTTCAGGGGAGTTGGATGTTTCCGCTAAAAGGGATAAACCTTGATGTTTATTTGGCCTACCTGAGGTATCAGCTCTCTCCCACAGCTGCAGTCAGGAGGGGCATACAAACTGGATCCCTGTCTTTGTAAAGGGGCAGAGGTGGATCTGGCAGGACACTCTCTGAGGGCTCCAGGACTTTGGAACTGGCTTTCCCCTGGGTCTGAAACAACCTGCTTATGGTGACCTTCCAAGCACACTGTGAGACAATTGTCTTTGAGAGGGTGTTTGAAGAAGGCTGGGGGTATGCCTCCCATAACAATAAAGGAGTGGCAAGGAGTGTCTGGCTAGTTGGCCTAGTTCTTGTGAATGATTACTGTAATGATGCTGGGATTGCATTGTATTATTAATTATCTGTTAGGGTGCTTAGAGTATTGGAGAGGTTATAGCTAAATAAATAAATATTCATTCCATTTTAAAAGGGTGAATAAGTGCATGTATAATTGCAAGTCTTCTAGCATATTTCAATAAATTATAGACTTTTGACCAATTAACTCACCCAAATTATCAATAACCACTGTACACCTCATTTAACCCCAGTGGTAGCGTTAGGCATCTACAATCCATGCAAGTGCATGGTGATCAGCTACATGTCCCTGGTGACAAACAGTTTCATGGAGCTGGAATGTGCCCTACCTGTGTGGAGAAATGGCATCCATCTGGTATGATCTTGCATGTACCATGCGTGGGAGGTCACACTGTGAAGAGGACACCATTTTGTAGAGCAGAAGGGTATTCTCTACACAGGTAGAGGACCCTCGGGACTGAGCTTTGCAGGGAGGCCCCACAGGACAAATGTCACCACTGCTAAACCTTTCTAATCCACCTTCCTGCTCAGAACTGATAGGTCTTCTAATGTGCTTCAAAAGTCAGACCAAATGGAAAAGCAAATTCCAGAGTCAAGTGCATCACACTGGAAAATCTCTGGAACTACTTTCCACCCTTTTAAACTGGAGGACAGTTAGTTCAAACACCTCAATGGATCTCAATTGCGTGCTACCCCACAAGGAAAGAGGCAGTCAGTAAGGCAGTCTAGACCTAGAATGTGTATGTGAATTTTTGATGTATACATTGTCGTGGTTAGACTTAGAAGTTAACATCTGATTGAGATGAATGACAGCTATTCATGCCTCACATAAAACTATTCTTTTCACATGCCAATGAAGTCTTTATTTTTAACACTGAAGTTCTGCAGATCTCAATGGCACTACCAGCAAAGTGTTGGTATGAAGATCCACCACATATCAGCACAACCAGCCCTTGAAAATTCTAGATAACAGTAGCAGCTATTTGAAAAGGGAACTTCTGGTTTTGCAGAGTAATTTATGCATTCAAGGGAAAAGAGAAATATTCACCATGAAACACATAGGGCCTGGTTCTCTCCTGCCCTGGAGCTTGTGCAAAGGGAGTGTAAAACTCTGCTATTGTGATCCAGTAGCATTTTGTGCCCACTTTGCACAGGTGTAAGTGTTTATACAAGATCAAAGGCAGTGGAGAATAATGCCCAAGCTATTTGGAAATAAAAGTGTTATATAACAAATGGGCATTTCTGAGCCTCCAGAAGCTAGTGCCCTCTATTATTCTGGAAAAATAAAGACATTGTTTATGAAACTGGCAGCTTGGGAGCCCTGCATAAGATATTCTGAGTGAGTCTGCAACCTCCTTTAATGCTCATTTAATAATTATATGCGCCTTGGCAGCCTCTTCTACCCACAAGTGTGAAAGAGAATGGCCTTCCCCAGACAATTCTATGTACCAATTGGCACCTAAGAGTCTGAAGGGTTCACATGATAGAGAGATTGGTATGATGACATCAGAATCTCGGTTTTCATTTTTAAAAAGTTTATGGCCCTCAGTTGCAAAAAAAACCTCTATGCAAGCTTGAATACATGACCCAAGTGTAAATGATGCAGAGCTGTCTGTATGAATCTGCAGACAGCCTCCAGCGAAGGTAGAAGCAGTAACCATTAGAGCCAGGGAGGAAGCCACCTTGTCCCACATGCACTGCTAGGCAGACCAAAGATCCACTACTCTCTACTTTTTCTTGAAGCAGGGGTTCTTGTGTATGGGGAACCCCATGTTGAGATGTGACTGTGGACCCAAACTGTTTTCATCAGCTCTTTAATTAGAGGTGTCCTGGCTAGCGTCTTGCAGCACAAAACAAGAAGCAGCAGGGCTGTTGAAGGGCCATGGGAAAACAGTAGAAACAGAGTGAGACAGTGGTATCCAGATACTACACTAGTAGTAGTTATAAAAACTCCAACAGATTGTGTGTGTGTGTGTGTACAGGCACTCCATAGGGAAGCAGCTTTGCTAAGATCCATGGTCCTGTACACTGAGTATCAAGGGTGAACAAATCCTGCCCGTGCAGGAGAATGAGAAGAAGTTTGAGAGTATAGACATCTGTCATTGCCAGTCCTCTTTGTAGGTAAAATCTGCACGGGCCAACATTTTAGAGACAAAAGGCCAATAACATCCAATTGTAAATCATTGTGTTCATTATGATTTATCTTGTCAGGTTGTTTCAGGCACACTGCTTTAAATTGCATGTGGATGTAGATTATGAACTAGTAGATCAGTGTTACGCATGCCCCTTTTTGCAGTGATGACTTCACTCATATAATAAAGGCTTCATTTATCCCTAGCATCTAGGCACCTGATTTTAGCATCATATTGGTTCTCTCTCCCTAGTGACCAAAGTGCCTAAGATGAGGTTGATGTCATACGGCCTGGTTGTTGTTACCGTCTTTTATGACTGAATGGCATACTCCCAAACCCTTCAATAAGCAGCAATGCAGTGCACATGACCAAAAGCCTGAGTTGGAAGCAAACTGTTACTTATCTCCTTATACTCCTTGAGAGTCATACTGGGTTTCAATGAAACATAAGCATTGTTGCTTGAAAGTCCTAGCAGATGCTTTGTAATTCATGCATAAGCATCTGTATGACCAATTTCTTGACTCAGTTTCAGGAAGCCAAATGATGGCTGCGATGTAGCATACATTGGCACTACCAGTAACAGCAGCAGAATTTCTTGTTTGAGTTCTTCTAGGTGTTTGTTGTACAGCATAATTCATGGCTTAACTTTGACAACTCTAAATACAGGCAACTCAGATTTTGTTAAATGTGACTTTAAAAGCTTTTATCTGCCAATGTCTGAGTGCAAATTTGAGTCTTTCTGGCAACAGTTGTTGGCATCTGTAACATATAAAGCAAAGCAAGTAGTGGTGTCCTTTGCAATACTTTAGGTTTTAATGTTGTCATCATGTGTAGCAGAGGAAAAACAGAACCCTGAATTTAGTTCTTAAGCAGTGAGTAAGGGAGAAATTCATCAACACATTGTTTAAAATATATTTATACAGGTCACCATTAGGAACTCAACTTCAGATACCATATTTCCAATGCTAACTACCCAGGAAGACTACTTACAGAATGTTCCTGGGGATCACTATATGCAGATATACAGTAAAGACTGGTACACATAACGGAGTAGGAGGGTGACTGCCTTTTGTAAAGGCTAGACAATATGCATGCTGGAGTGGGTGTGAAGAGACTGCACAAGAATCTCAGAGACCTCAAGAGGAATTCTTATCATCAATTCAGCAAGAATTCCTGATGGGAATGCTCAGGCATGCACACTGGCCCTTTAAGAGAGTGCAGCATAATCCCCCTCACTCCTGTAGTCACCATCTTCTTTCAAACAAATATTAGTAGCACTAGGAGGAAGCAGGGACTAAAGTCCCTGTGCAGGGGTGCAACAGTTGGGGAGATTTTCCTGTTGTCATCCCCTTGGTTCAGTCATGTTGGTGTTGACTAGAACCTAACGCTTGAGGGGGATTTATCTTTGAAACATTCTGTTTCACCTTTAAATATTGCAGTGTGACCAATGCACTAGAAAATATGGAAGAGAACAGCACAATGAGGCCTCTGAAAAGAAAACATCTGGATTTCACACAAAAAACAAAACACATCCCTGCAAAATGGTTAAGTTATATGTTTGTGGTGAAAAGGCTCAGACACCTTGTGAGTACATGAAATATCCAGGAATGCATACATTACCTGTGGGGTCTGAGGTGCTAGATTTTCCATTGTAAAATAATCCTTCCTTCCTCTTTAAATGGGATTTTTAAAGTACAATCAATAAATGTTGGGGGGAGTGAAAAAAGTTGACTTACTGTATAAGGCTCATTTAATGGCCTCTGTATTGTAATGAGATGGCAATACCCAGGGAGAAGGA
The DNA here is from genome assembly GCF_965140295.1 of Lepidochelys olivacea. Taxonomy (NCBI): domain Eukaryota; kingdom Metazoa; phylum Chordata; order Testudines; family Cheloniidae; genus Lepidochelys; species Lepidochelys olivacea. Next base: position 28,381,456 of record NC_140413.1, read on the forward strand.
GAGGCCTTTGGTTTGTCAGATTTAATGAAGTGCACTCAGTACATAGTTTCAGTGAAGACAGATACCAATAATAAGGTAGGTAAAACTGATGAGTTTAGGACCTATTTGCATAAACCAGCACTTATGCCTTTGAAACGCTCACATTATAGATATAAAACGACACAATTTCACCCTCACAGATTTATTACATTTAGGCGGAGTTATTTATCTACATAAATAAAATGTTGTGTGCTGAGTACTTAATGGTGCTTCAGGGATTTCCCAATTTATCAACTCTCCTGTCTGTAACAATGCAACAAGCAACTTTGTGGACACAGTATTATTTATTGCAAAGTTTAGCTGTACATTGTTTTTCTCTTGCTTGTTCTGGATAGGAAAGCAAACCAGTTTGACTCACAAACTGGTGCTCTTCCCCAGTCACCCTCTGCAAGGATTCATCTGTAATATCATTTTGCTCCTCTGCATTGATGCTCACAGTGACATCCAGTGGTGTAGTGCATTTCTGCTACAGGATTCACTGAAATATACAGTACACTGTATCTTAGAGACAATTCAGGCTTCGAAGTCATTTAATTCATTCCTCCTACATGCCCCAGTGCAGCAAAGCATTTAACCATGTGCTTAATTTTAAACATGTGAGTACTTCCATGGGACACATGCTTAAGTAAATTTGCTGGTTTGAGTCAGAGTGCTCAGCCCCCCTGCAAGACCGAACCTTATAGGATAGATAAACTATCAGGCAGGGAACTCATTTCCCTCTGCAATGGCTGTGGTTTGCATGATTATTTGTTGGCTGAAAATAACATGATGCACTATTTTACCACAACCAGCAGCTTCAAGATCTGTGTGCAATTTCCCTGGCTTTGAGACCCTTACGTGGCTTCTTCTCCCTCCCCCAAAGCTGAACACAGCCTGGAAAAGGTGCATTTATGGAAGACAAAGAAAGAAAGACATGGCTGTGTTTGTGGGACAGGGTTGAGACGTACAATAAAGTGGATGGGTTCATATTCCTTTCTGTCTACATGCTAAGTCGAGCTGCAGCCCG